>NC_140509.1:1200000-1812720 GCF_964339955.1 Pipistrellus hanaki | reverse complement strand
TACCATTAAAATACAGAACAAACATCCTGAATAATCAACTGAAGGCTAGCTGGAGAGAACCCTGATAACCAAGCATGGAAATTGGAGACTGCACAGAGACTGGTAGGAAGTGCAAAAAGGCTGTCAGGGCTCCCAGCCAGCAGCAGACATTCTGGAGGTATATCTCAGCAGTGGAAGGTCCTGCCTGAAAACTCAGGAGTCTAAACCCCAATCTAGGCTGCCCAACCCAGATCACCAAAACTGAGTAAGGTGACCACATAACACATGGCTATGAAAAGCAGCAGGGTTGCTATCTGTCAGGGAGAGATGGCTGGAAATTCTGGCAGCTACTTAACGGTCCAATGCACAAAATTCTGTGTGCAGCCACTCACCTTGGGGTTCAGCAGAGGGAGGACAGAGTGAACTACAGCTGTGTGAGGAAAATCTAGGGTTGGGCTGTGGGGTTAGAGGTTGGAAAGCAGCTGCCCTGGTCTTCTGTGCTGAGTCAGTCCCCCAAACTGCAGAGGGCATCTTCCTCCAGCATATCTTTACCATCCAAGCAGCTTTTGCCTGGAGGGAAAGCATTACCCTCCCCAGTTGTAAAACCTATGACCCCACCCTCTGGAATCTATGTATATCTATGGTCAATAGCCTGAGGCTAATCAAGACTGAATAACAATCAAACTTCAAGCAGAGGTGGATCTCTACAGTTCTGAGTCTTTTCCTGATCTCATTCTGGGCTGGAGCTATAAAAAGTAGATTCTGGTGCATATCTTGGTCCTTTCCAAAGGCACTCAGCCCCAGCAGAGGGAGCCACAAACTGTGGATTGCTGATAGGTCCAAACAGGGGGTTCAGGGCCAGTCACAAACAGCACCTGACATTATCCTGCACTAGAGACTGGGAGTCATAACAGGTCTACCTAATACATAGAAACAAACTCAAATAGGCAGCTCATATGGGAAGGAAAAAAAGCCCCAAATTAAACAACAAGAGAATTCTCCAAAAGAGGAAATAAATGAAATAAATATAAGAAATTTATCAGGCATAGAGTTCAGATAATGATGGCAAAGTTGCTCAATAGCATGAGAAAAGATACAGTAGCTATGAAGAATGACATAGCTCTAATAAAGAACACAGTGGAAGGAACATATAGCAGATTAGGAGAAGCCAAGGATAGAACCAGTGAATTAGAAGACAGGGTAGAATAAGTCACTCAATCAAAAGAAAAAGCAATTAAAAAATAGGAGGATAGTTGAAGGGAGCCATGGGCCATGAAAAGTAACAATATTTGCATTATAGGAGTACCAGAAGGGGAAGAAAGTGAGCAAGGGATAGAGAACGTGTCTGAAGAAACAATGGCAGAAAACTTCCCTAACCTGGTGAAGGGAAAAGTCACACAAGTTCAGGAGCACAAAAAGCCCCGAGCAAGAAGAACACAAACAGACCCACACCCAGACACATTGTAATTAAAATGCCAAAAATTAAAAACAAAGAGAATCTTAAAGGCAACAAGAGAAAAGCAAACTGTTACCTACAAAGGAGCTTCCATAAGGACTGATTTCTCATCAGAAATTTTACAAGCCAGAAGGGAATAGCATTGAAGTACTCAAGGTAATCCTATATAATAAAAGCCCAGCAACCGAATGGTGGAATGACCAGAACAACCAGTTGACCAGTCGCTATGATGCACACTGCAGCCAGGGGGAAGACGCTCAATGCAGGAGCTGCCCCTTGGTGGTCAGAGCACTCCACAGTGGAGTACCGCTCAGTTGACTGGGATGAGCAGTGCTCCCACAGTTGGGCTGATCCCCGCAGGTCATGCCCTCCCACCCACCCCACCCCCGCACCAGAGCATGAATCTCATGCACTGGGCCTCTAGTGGAAAATAAGAACCTAAAATCAAGATTACTATATCCAGCAAGGCTGTTATTTAAAATAGATGGTGAAATAAAGAGCTTTCTACCTAGGCAAAAAAAGGCTAAATGAGTTTGTCTACACCAAACCAGCACTGCAAGTAATGCTAAAAGGACTGTTGTAATGATAAGAAGAAACAGAGAAAGAAAGCTAGGCATACAGAATTAAAATGGCAATAAATAAGTAACCATAAAGTAACCATAAATAATAACCTTAGTGTAAATGGCTTAAATGCTCCAATCAAAGGACAAAGGGTAGCTGAGTGGATAAGAAAACATGACCCACATATATGCTATCTACAAGAGATCCACTTCAGAACAGGCTCACACAAGATGAAGAGCGAAGAGATGGTAAAATTTGTCCATGCAAGTGAAAAGAAAAAACACACACACACACACAAAACAACAACAACAACAAAAAACAACAAAAAAACACCTATAGTAGCAATTCTCGTATCTGACAGACTTAAAAATGAAGGCCATCACTAGAGACAATAAAGGTCACTACCTAATATTAAAGGGGTCAATCTAACAAAAGAACATAACCCAGTAAACATACAATATATGCATCCAATATTGGACATCTAAAAATATTTTCAAAAACTTATGAAGGACTTTAAAGGAGAAATAGACAGCAATTCACTTACAGTATAGAACTTTACTAGTAACATTCCACTGACATATTGGATAAATCTTCTAGACAAAAACATCAACAAGGAAACAGTAATCCTGAATGACTCACTAGGTCAGATGGAACTAACTGACATATTCAGAATATTCCATTCCAAAGCTATAGAATATACATTCTTCTCAAGGAACATTTTCAAAGATAGACCTTATGTTAGGGCACAAAACAGGTCTCTACAAATTCAAGAAGATTGAAATAATATCAAATATCTTCTCAGACCACAATGGCATGAAATTACAAATCAACTACAGTAAAAACACCAAAAACATTCAAACACATGGAGGCTAAATAGCATGTTATTAAACAATGAATGGGTTACCGATGAGATAAGAATTAAAATAAAAACTTCCTGGAAACAAATGAAAATGAACACACAACAACCCAAAACCTATCCTGAGAGGGAAGTTCATAGCACTACAGGCCCACCTCAAAAAAAAAAAAAAAATTTAATAAACTATCCAAGCCTGCATTAAGCATTTAGAAAGAGAACAAGAAAAGCCCAGAATAAGTAGAAGGAAGAAAATAATAGAGATGAGAGCACTAATAAATGACATAAAGACTAAAAGAAAACAAACAAAAAAATCAATGAAACCAAGATCTGGTTCTTTGAAAAGATAAACAAGATTGATTCAGCCAGGCTCATCAAGTAATGGTGACCCCCAACCCCCACTGGGCCCACCCCTCATGCACCGATCTTGGTAACAGTCACAGAGGATTCTGCTGAATAGCTCTTCACCTACAATGTGCTCCTCCAGGGTAATGGGAGTCCAAGGGGATGGCATGGCTCTGCGACTCCATTTCTTTGTCTGGAACTCTGGCCACTAGACAGTGGGCAGCCTGGGAGAACCCCTGCCCTGAGTCCCTTCCCCGCTCTCTCTGCTGCCTCAGCCATGGTTCACACAGCGTGCCCTGCTGGAGAGCCCACTGAGGCTCTCTGTCCCGTCCCCCCCCCCCGCCCCCCCCCCCCCCCCCCCCGAAGGAAGTGCCTGCTGCTGCCCGTTTCCTCCCCTCTCTGGGCAGATCTGGACTCTCCTCCTTTCTTAGCTCCCGTTTGCCCACCTTTAGATGTTCCAATGCTTGGTCTCAGGCAGCCTCTCCACTGAGCAGGGAATTCTTTGTTGAATTATAGTAGATCAAGTTGTTAAAGTTTCAGGGGGAGAGGCCAAGGGCATCCACACCATTCCTCTGATATCACTCTAATAAATATTCTTGAAAGACAGTCCAGAACATAAGACAGTTAGTGACTGTGGGATAATAAAAAATATATATTTAGTCTTTGTCCTTATTTCCCCGAAAATAAGACAGTGTCATATTAATTTTTGCTCCCAAAGATGAGCTAGATCTTATTTTCAGGGGCTGTCTTATTTTTCCATGAAGAAGAATACGGTACACATTTATTGTTAAATGAAAATAAAGGAAATTTATTACCTGTATATGGTACGGTAGTACGGTAGTTGTCAACACAAACCACACAAACTGTGAATCCTACAGTATCAAGAATTTACTCATTTATTCAATGACAATCTTCTGGAACATCATCATAACAATCCAATTCCTGAATTTCCTGGTGAATTTCTTGTGACTCCATTTCTTTCAGAATCAGTGGACCAAATCTCTCATGTTTAGCAATAGCATTCTGAGACAAAGCCTGGGGGAGGGGGCTTATTTTTGGGGGGATGCCTTATATTTCACTCAGAAGGAAACCTGTAAGTAGGTCTTATTTTCGGAGGATGTCTTATTTTCGAGGAAACATGGTAGTTCTTGACATAGGTCCTAAATCTCTTTAAATTCGGAATGCTAGGAGCCTCTTTTATCCTAATAAGGCCATGCTTGGGGGGTCCCCACGTCATTTCAGGGTGAGGGCCATGCTCCAGCTCGTCACCCCCTACCCCCAACCTTCCCAGGAGGGAAAGGACTGGAGATGGAGTTAATAACTATCATGCCACGTGATGAAAGCTTCATTAAACACACACACACACACACACACACACACACACACACACACACAATGACTTATCTAAGAGGGCTTCAGAGCTGACTAGAGGAGGAGTGGAAGTGCTGGGAAAATAGGGGTCTGGGCAGGGAATGGAAGCAGCAGGTGCCTCAACCATGCCTTGCCCTCTGTGTCACTTCAGCTTGGCTCTTGTTGACTTATCCTATACTAAAGGCCCGGTGAAATTCATGCACAGGAGGAGGGTCCCCTCAGCCCAGCCTGCACCCTCTCCAATATGGGATCCTTCAGGGAATGTCTGAATGCCAGTTTAGGCCAAATCAGCAGTCGGACATCCTTCTTACAATCCAGGACTGCTGGCTCTTAACTGCTCACCTGCCTGCCTGCCTGATCACCCTTAACTGCCCTCCTGCAAGCCTGATCACCCCTAACTGTCCCCACCCCCCTGCCGGCCTGGACGACCCTAACTTCCTCCTTGCTGGCCTGGTCACCCCTCATTGCCCCCCGTCCCGCCGGCCTGGTTGCTCCATGCAGCCTGCTGTTCAGTTGTTACTGTGAGGGAGTTCTGGCCAATTTGCATATTACCCTCTTATTAGTATAGATAATAAAAAGGTAATATATAAATTATGCTCACATACCGGAACCGAAACCTAACATTGTCACTGGTAATAAAATGTAAAAGAGCTGGCCAACCTCAATGGCTCTGAATGGTCGGAGCTATTAACTCATCATCTAGTTGAGATAGTGGTAGTTGAAGCAACTTGAATTTGTTGATAATATGTAAATTCTTGTTGATTTTCTGATGTTGGAATTTCCCACTTAAGAGATGTCTTTGTCTCAGAATTTCAATAAAAGGAATGGTAAAAGGCCAGAGAGGGCCTCTTCCCACTAGAGGTTGACTTCCCACCTGGCCCCCATTTTCCAAATTAACTCTTTTCCAGTTTCTTCATTTTAGTGTGGGGCCTTCTCCAGAAACCGGACCCTGAGTGGGTCCTGAACCACGTGGGTCATGTTAAGGGATCCCACACTCACGCACTCACAAAATGGCTGCCTATGACCAGCAGGGCAAACGACTGAACAAGCAGGCTGTGTGGGGCGACCAGGCTGGCAGGCAGATTAGTGATGGATGACCAAATGACTGAACAGGCAGGCTGCATGGGGTGACCAGTCCAGCAGGGGGCTCAGTTGGGGGTGACCTGGCCAGCAGGGAGGGGCAGTTGGGGGTGACCAGGCCGGTGGGGAGGGGGGAGTTAGGGGTGACCAGGCAGGCAGGTAAGTGATTAAGAGTCAGCAGTCCAGAATTGTGAGAGGGATGTCCTGGATTGCAGAGGGTGCAGGCTGGGCTGAAGGGACCCTCCCCCCATGCATGTATTTCATGCACTGGGCCTCTAGTATCCTATATAATAAGAGCCTAATATGCTAAGTGTCCAGTCAGCCCATAGTCCATTCAACCAATCAAAGCATAATATGCTAATGATATTCTAAGGCCACCCAACCACTCGCTATGACATGCACTGACCACCAGGGGAAGATGCTCCAACTGGTAGTTTAACTTGCTGCTGAGGTCCAGCCGATGGGGACTGAGTGAGATGGGTTGGACATGTCCTGGAGCTCTCCTGTGGTCCCTCTCTGGCTGGCCAATCTCCCACATCCATCCCTGTCCCAATCATGCACTGGTGGGGTTTCTTGGCCTGACCTGCACCCTCTTGCAATCTGGGACCCCTCAGAGGATGTCAGAGAGCTGTCCCAACAGTCCAGGCTGAGGGATCTCCTGGGGCACGAATTCGTATAATAAAGAGGTAATATGCAAATTGACCATCGCTCCAACACACAAGACTCCTGCCCCATGTGGTCAAAGATGGCCTCAACAAGATGGCCGGCAGGGGAGGGCAGTTGGGAGCAACCAGGCTGGCAGGGGAGGGCAATTGGGGGGGACCAGGTGGGCAGGGAAGGAGTTAGGTGTAGATCAGACTGGCAGGGGAGTGGTTAGGGGGTGATCAGGCTGGCAGGCAGGCAAGCAATTGGGAGCCAGCAGTCCCAGATTGTGAGAGGGATGTCTGACTGCCATTTTAGGCCCATCCTCAAGGTTGACCAAACGACTGAACAAGTAGGCTGCATGGGGTGACCGGGCCAGCAGGGAGGGGTCAGTTGGGGCGACCAGTCGGACATCCTCCAAAGGGTCCCAGATTGGAGAGGGTGCAGGCTGGGCTGAGCCCCCTCCCCCCTGCATGAATTTCGTGCCCTGGGCCTCTGGTCTGTTTATAACAAACCATCAAACGAACGTCAAGGTAGTGTGTTTCTGAGTTATGTGAGTGGTTCTAGCAAATTGTCCAACCTGGTTTGCAGCTGGCGAGTCCGGAGGCCTGGGACTTGCGAAGGTGCCTGAGTGGGAACCGGGCTGAGCGGGAACAGCGGCTCCTCGCTGGCGCCGGGCCGAGTGGACCCGCTGGACCCGTGCTGGCTGCGGAGGACAGGGAGCTGGCTGTTGGCGGGTGAAAACAGCACAGACACCCACAGCCCCGCCGAGACCCCAACACGGTCCCCAGCGGGCGCTGCAGCCTCCCTCCCGCACAGCGCACCCTAACCTAACCTGCCGCGGACCGGGCGCCGGGCCGCACGAAAAGCTTTGGGTGAACACGACCCCTTGGCCACGGCCGGGCGGGCGGGCGGGTCCGGGCTGCGGGGCGGGGCCGGGGCTGGCGGGGGCGGGAAGTGGGCGGGGGCGGGGCGGGGCTGGCGTGCGGGGCGGGAAGCGGGCGGGGGCGGGGCTGGCGGGGGCGGGGCGGGGGCGGGAAGCGGGCGGGGGCGGGGCGGGAAGTGGGCGGGGCGGGCGGGAAGCGGGCGGGGCGGGGTGGGCTCTGCGGGAAGCGGGCCGGCGGGCGGCTCCGGACCCGTTGGCTCTCCGCTCCCCGCCTCCCCGGTCGGGCGCCTCCGCCGCGGGCTCCGGGCGCCCTGCTCCTGTCCGTGTGTCTGTCTGCGGCCTGACACCGCAGAGGACGCGGCGAGGCCCGGGGCCAGGAAGGAGGAGCCGGGAAAGGAGGGCCCGGGGCCTTGGGGCGCCGCCGTGGGAAGGAGGGGGAGAGCCCGCGCCGGGCCGGCGACGCGGGGGCCACGGAGAACCAGAGCCCCCGCCTCGCCCCGCACGGCCGTTTGCGGCACGGTTCTCTGTGCTTTCCTGGACAGTCTTCATTTCTGGTCAATGGCATGTTCATGTTGTAGGGGTGCATCCACTATTTTAACCACGAAGGCGCACCTGCGGTGGCGGGGTGGCCCGGGGCCGCCCGCGCCCCGCACCCGCGCGCCCTGGCCCCGCTTGCAGCTCTCCAGGTGAGGCAGAATGGTCTTGTCATTTGGGGTTTTTATTCACTAGATATTAACTGTTTTAAAATAAACATGACAAACACTTTGAGGAATGCAGAGACGTTTAAACACGCCTTGGAAAGGCTTGCGGGTTTATGGGGAGAAAGACGCGGGAACCATTACACTTAGCCACAGGCCGCGCTCCCCCAAAACCCAGGAGGGAAGCCTGGCGCAGCGCTGGAGTAGAGGCTGATATTGCTTTGGCGGAAGCTTGCAGCCAGCATCCCTGGTGGTCTAGTGGTTAGGATTCGGCGCTCTCACCGCCGCGGCCCGGGTTCGATTCCCGGTCAGGGAAGTTCTCTTTTGGCCCCGGCGCATTCCTTCCGATGAAGAGTAAACTGAATTGTACAGTTACCCTTTAACATTCATATGAAGCTTATTTTACTTAGAGATTTTGTGACAGTTCTGGCATTTAAAGTTCAAAATGACAAAGGATGCACTTTTTCAAAAGTTCTAGAACTTTGTTAATGAGCTCCACCGTGTTCTAAGTGTTTTTAAAATGTAACTCATTAACATTGGATAATTCGCTGAGCCGGAAATTTTGGAGACAGTTGATTAACTTTAGGAGTTGTTTGACTTTAGGATAACACTTTGAAAAGATAGCTATTGAGGTGAAAGAAGGTGGGAAGTCATTTACAGACCTGCCTCAGCTGGCTGTGCGTGTTTCTGACCCAGAGCTGCTAGAGTGGTGGAAGGTCCTCCCCACTCCCACCCCGTTTTCCCCCTCTTCCCCCTTCTCCCCTCCTCCTCCCCCTCCCCTCCCCCTTCCCCTCCCTTTCCCCCTCCCTTCCGGGCTTCTTCGCTCTTGGGTCCATTCTGGGACCACCGCAAAGGCCCACAAGGAACTTCCTCGGGGAGCGCGCAGTCCCGGAACCGCCTCCATCCGGAGAAGGCCTCATCACAACAGCACCGGAAGCCTCTGCTGCGCGCGGGATGAATGACAGCCTGGGAACGGAGCTTTGCTCTAGGCGTGTCTGATGGCGCACAGACATACATACTGCTGGCTCTTCCCTTCTCGCTTCTTGTGGAAGTTCGATGCACAGAGAACCTTTCCCAACTTCTAAGGAAGGCCGCTGACCCTGACCTCGCTGCACTGAGAGATGGTGTGTGGTGTTCTGTGATCACGTTAAATGAAGCAGAACTTTAACTAAGTGCACATTCCCTGCCTCCCACGGCCACCCCCACAGAGAAGTTCATAAATTCCAAAGCCCCTTAGAGCTGGGACGCTCCTTTCGCCATTTTGCCAGTACTCTCCTTGAGTGAATAAACTGGCACATACGTAAGGTCAATCTGCCTAAGAAATTTTGTTTGGACACAAGCCTACAGCAGCATAGTCTATCCATTTCCTGTGCATTCTGAGGCTCTTCCTGTCTTTCTGCCTAATGTTTCCCAGGAAGCCAGCCCAGGCCTGATGGCAATCACTTCCTGCCACCGCCCTCTTCGTGACGTCACAGTTCGTCTCCTCCGAATGTAGCAAGAACCCTTTGTTTCATCTCTTTTCACAGCTCTGTTTTCATGAAGTCCTCGGGCTGGGACCCCTAAATGTGCTCCATGTCTTTTGTTTATTCGATTCTTTTTTAAACTTTCCATATAAAGCTACTAAGACAGGCACTCTTCTTTGAAAGCAATGTGATTTTCCTTCTGTTATGAGCATTCCACTCTCCTTGGAGAAAAATGTTCCAATCTGTATGTTAGCACAATAGGTTCTGTTCACCATTTGTCAACTCAGAGAACAAATGGCAAAAATATGACAAAACCAAAATCCACCTTAAGGTGAGAAGAAGGGAGACTGTGAATGGGTGAAAACAAAGGACAGCATTGAGGCCAACAGCCATCCTGAGCGCTAGGCCAGGGTGAGCTTGCGTGACGCGGAAGGTGAAAAACGAGCAGCCACAGCCACATCTCTTCACCCCAAACCCAGCTTGCCCCTCTGTTAAAAGGAGCAAACACACTGACTGCATAAAATTACTACGGGGAATAAGTAAAATAATGCACAAAAGGGCTCAGCCATACTATTATTCAAATCCATATGTTTTTGCCATTGCTATCATCATTAGTACTCTTGTACTTACGTTGAATGGAGGAGACAAATATAAGTTTTGTATTGGTGGAAAGATTAATCTGTTAAAGTGGAATGTGAAAACCATAGTGGGGGGGGGGAGAGAGAGAGAGAGAGAAAGAGAGAGAGAGAGAGAGAGAGAGGTCACAGGCAGGGGGGAGAAGTGACTTATTTGAAGTGGATTTGAAAAATGAGCAAGGTTTCTGAGCGGGAACAGATGGAGACCTGCCTTCCAGGACAGGAGCCAGGCCAGCACAGCACAGGGCTGTGGGAACACCTGTATGCACACTCGGGACTTAGAATTTGAAATTCTTTGAAACTTGGGGAATCTCTGCTGCTATTGAGATGGCACAGTTTTCAGTGTCGAGCTTGCTGGCCATCCGCAGTAAAGGTAGGACTAGAGTGCCATGTGTGTATCTGGCAGTGGCGGATACACCCTAGAGATACAGACTGTAGTTGCTTCCCAGAAAAATTCTGAAGTCTGGGCTCTGGAGAGCTGGTTTTATTATTTATTTTTTAAAATATGTTTTTATTGATTTCAGAGAGTGAGGGAGAGAGAAACATCATTGAGGAGAGAGAATCATCGATCCAGCTCAGCTGCCTTCTGGAAACCCCGTACTGGGGATCAAGCCCACAACCTGGGTATGTGCCCTGACCAGGGATCGAACTGTGACCTCCTGGTTCATAGTTTGATGCTCAACCAGTGAGCCACACGTGCTGGGCTTAAATGCTTAGAATCAGACTAATCTCTAAAGAGAGGATGGTCAGAGTTCTCTGTTCACTTTCCAGGAAATCTGGGGGGGAGGGGGTTGGGACTCACTCTCCTGCCCAGCTGACCCAGCAAGGCGGACCGGGTGAGCAGAAGCTCTGCAGCCCTCCTGGGGGAGCAGAAGCAGCAGGAGGTGTCTTGGGTAGAAGGAGGCCCGGCCGCGCCCTCCCCGCCAGGAGGAGGGTGCATTTGTGCTGTTGACTGACTGTGCGCCTGAGGAAATGGTCCGAGAGCGGCACCTGCAGGTGAAGCCTGGTAGCCATCACTGAGGAAGAAACTGCTTTTAACCTTAACTTCAACCTGCTGTTTGGCTTCTATGCTTATTTTCTTGCTAAAACAATAGAAAAGTTACTTTGATTTTCTGTAAGCTATCCCAGTGGATTGAATACTCCACGGACGTTGGGTTGAATGTCTCATTGGTGGTGATCTCACTGGTCATCGAAGCACATTCTTCTGGGTCCCGGAATGTGGACACCCTCGGTGGCCCCAGCTAATGTGTTTCTGTTGACCCAGTGATCCATAGACCCAAAACTCTGCTTAATCTTTATAGAGAACTAACTTGCTCAATTTCGCTTCTGTAACTGCTCTGTGCAAGCAGGTTCCTCATTCCAGACCCAGAGATGCAAGCGATGCCTTTGTGATGTTCTGCCCGTATAGGCCAGCCGTGGAGAGCTGTTCGGTGCTGCGAGATCTGGAGCAGGTAGCCCTCGTAGCCGCCGGCCTTTAATAAATCACTCCATAATTCGACTTCGCGAGATTCAGGGTCCACCCAACACAGGGCCCCGGCTCCACCCCGCACCCCTGCTGGCGAGTGGAGGCTGTCAGAGCAGCCGCCTCCGACGTTAGCCCTCCTTTACCGCCTTCTGCGTTCTCCCTTTCCTCACGCCTGGCTCCTTCAGGACCTTGGGTTTCTGCCCGGGAGGCTGTAGGGAGAAGGATTGAGGATGCACCCTCCCCCAGTCTTTCACTGCACCCCTAACTGCCGCTCCTTGGCGCATTTGTAAGTCCCTCCAAGCAGGTCCCTCCAGACCCACCGGAGCGCCCACCACAGACCAGCCCTCCGTCAGCCCGGCGCGGAGAGCCGGCCCGCTCCCCCCCTGCCGGCCCTCTGCCCCCCTGCCGGCCCTCTGCCCCCCAGCCGGCCCGCTGCCCCCCTGCCGGCCCACTGCCCCCCTGCCCCCCAGCCGGCCCTCTGCCCCCCAGCCGGCCCTCTGCCCCCCAGCCGGCCCTCTGCCCCCCAGCCGGCCCGCTGCCCCCCAGCCGGCCCTCTGCCCCCCTGCCGGCCCGCTGCCCCCCAGCCGGCCCTCTGCCCCCCAGCCGGCCCGCTGCCCCCCAGCCGGCCCTCTGCCCCCCAGCCGGCCCGCTGCCCCCCAGCCGGCCCGCTGCCCCCCTGCCGGCCGGGCGGGCACACCTGCCGGGGCTGCTCCCCGCCCGGGTCTCCGCCGGACGGAGTGCACAGTCTGCGCCCAGCGAGGGCTCTGCTCGGCGACTGGGAAACTGCTGTTTGAACTCCTCATTGTCTCTTACTCTTAGATCAACTCTGCCATTTTTAGATGGTCTCTTATTCTGAAAAATAACTTTATTTCTTAGCTTAAGTAATAGAAAAGATAAGCCTAACTCTCTGACCTTGCAAGCTAGCCATCCTACATAGAAGGCTGATACTGATAATGCTCCCATGCCAGGTGTCGGTATAAATATGATCTGTACTCAAGATTACAAATTGTCTGTAAAAATAACTTACACAAGGACCTACAGATATAAAAAGAGAACGCTTCCTCCTTTGGGTGTTCAGAATGTGACAGGGAATCTGTCTGAACCTGCTCGCAGTGAATTCGATTCCTCATGAATTGGCTCACTGGGCGTCTTGTCCAGCCCAGGATTTGCGATGCAACAGAAGCAGAGCTCTGACTCTCTCTGCATCCTCAGGCACAGTTTACACTCCCTTTCTCAGCGTCGGCCCGGCGCACAGCGCCCTCAGACAGCCATGCACTCCCACGGGCTCCTCCGCCGCAAGTGCCCCTGTGAAGCCTCCATCTTATGTGAAAACTGCTCTTTGAAATGTTAACCCTGCTAATTGGCTTCTGTGAATTCTTAATTGCTAAGACCACTCCCACTTCAGCCAGGCTATTGAACTTTTCCCGCCAGGTTATCAGTGCTGGCGCCAGGCCCGGCCTCTGGTTGAGGTCTCAGGGCCAGCACACCCGGGCTCTTTAAGAACTTCTAAAGGGGCCGGAAACACCCCACATTTGGGAGACAAAGAAGGTAGAATCATAGAAATAGGGAGAGTTCCTCCATGTTGGGGCCCAGAATTTGAGACGTTTTCCTCCGGACCCGCACGTAATACAAGTAACTCCATCTCTTTGAGTATTGCTTGGTTCTTCGGTTTCCTGTAACACCTGCACTGTCACAGGATTACAGGGCACGGGCACAGTCCCTGGGCCCATCTATTGGTAACCTTTTTAAACATTATACCTTCTTTTTAATCGTTTTGCACTTTAACTTTGTTTTTATTATTGACACTATTACAGGTGTCCCCATGTCTGCTCCTCTGCACACCTCCACCAGCCCCAGCCCCTCACCTTTATTATGCAGCCCCCACACCTGCCTTCTGACAACCACAGTCTGACCTTTGTGGCCATAGCCAGGGTCTGTTTCCATCTTGTTTACTTGCGGGGGTTTTTGCTCTTTAAATTCTACAGCTCAGTGAAATCATACCGTGTCTGTCTTTCTCCGGCTGACGTGTTTCACTTGGCATTATACCCTCCAGGTCCATCCACGTTGCTGGCAGTGAGTTTTCATTCTTTTTGTGTCCGGGAGGTATTTTGTTGTGTTTGTGAAAGAAAAGAGCCACATGCTGACCTGACAAGCTCAGGGGAGGCCTGCGTGGCAGTCTTGCAAACTCAGAGACCTAAAATAACAACAAAAGATGGTTTGAAAATTAAATATTTAACCACAAACAGGTTAGAGTGGGCAGTCATGTCCTAGGCCGATATTTTCCCTGACAAAGATCTTAGATCTTAGATCTTCTTAGATCTTCTTTTCGAGCCCATTTGCCTTTTTGCCTCTAAGATAACATATCTTTGAGATGTCTGGGTAACTTGTAACTTCCCTTTTTCCGGAGCCCCTGGGGCACAACCCAATGTGGTGGGTGCCAGGACAGATGCCTCAAATTCCTTCGTTATCATGTTAATTGTTCCTGCACTCACCTGAGTACACGTCCAGCATTTTACTTTTTTTTTTTTAATATATTTTATTGATTTTTTTTTTGCCCCCCTCCCTCCCATACATACCCTCCCTCTGCAGAGCATCATTTTACTTTTTATCCAATCCCAGGAGTTTCCCACCGCTTTGCTTTCTCCTGCCTCCTTACTCCATCACCAATGACTTTCATGTAACCCACTTATGTCCCTTCTTTGATTGCAGTGTATAAAAACAAATGTAACCCGCCATTCTCTGGAGCATTATCTCAATCCATTGAGGTTCTGCTTCCCGGCATATGTTGAAAATTTGGCTCAAATAAACTCACAAAAATTGTTTACAGGTTTCAATGGTTTTTTCTGTTAACATGTTTATGGACCACTGCTCTTTATTCACTCATCTGTTGGTGGGCGCGTGGGCTGCTTCCATATTTGGCTGCCATGAGCACGGGTGCAGAGGTTCTTTTGAATGAGTATTTTGTGCTTCTTCGGATAGGCTCCCAGAAGTGGGATCGCTGGGTCAGATGGCAGTTCCATATTTAATGTTTTGAGGAACCTCCACTCTGTTCTCCACAGTGGCTGCACCAGTCTGCATTCCCAGCAGCAGTGCACGAGGGTTCCTTTTTCACCACATTCTTGCCAGAACTTGTCATTTATGTATTTTTATATTTTTCTTTAATTTTGAAAGTATTACAGCTGTCCCCTTTGTGGAGTTGTTTTTTTGTTTTGTTTTGTTTTGTTTTGTGTTCCCATTGACCCCCCCACCACCTTGCACCTGTCCCTCACAGGCCTTCACCATGCTATTATCTGTGTCCACGAATTATGCATATATGTTATGCATATATGCATATATAATCTTTTCCACCCATCTGTTACGAAGCGAGTCCCCAAGAGATGAACCACCGGAGCCAATTTGATTAAGCATGCAATAGTTTATTACACATTCGAATCCGGGCTCAAACCT
The DNA here is from genome assembly GCF_964339955.1 of Pipistrellus hanaki. Classification (NCBI taxonomy): domain Eukaryota; kingdom Metazoa; phylum Chordata; class Mammalia; order Chiroptera; family Vespertilionidae; genus Pipistrellus; species Pipistrellus hanaki. Next base: position 1,797,839 of record NC_140509.1, on the reverse strand, counting down.
TGGCTGACGCAGCAGCCTGCAAACACCCAGGTGAGAGCCCCGATGGAGGGGCAGTCCCTCCTCTTATACCTCTTTTTCCCCACCCCTCCCACCGTTGGTCTGTCACTCCCAGATTGGCCCCTCAGGACAAAGACCTGGCCGTCCTGAGCTATTTCTCAGGTAGTTTACACTACCTGGCCTGTTTTGCCTCAAGCAGAATGTCTGTTCTGACTCCAAACAGGAGTGCAGGATGCTGCTGTTTTGATGATGCCAATCTCCTAGCCAGGTCTGGAGGGAGGTCTGCATATCTTACTACAAAGGAATTCCAGGCACTGAGTTAGACTGTCACACCATCCACCCACCACCACCTCCTCTCTGAAGTTCTTCAATCTGTTCCATGCTTCTATGTCTCTGGATCTATTTTGTTCTTCAGTTTATTTTGTTCATTAAATTCCACATATGAGTGAGGTCATGTGATACTTATCATTTTCTGACTGGCTTATTTCATTTAGTATGATACTGAAACAGAATTTTTGGACCGGAACCTGGATTCTTTGTCCACTGGAATGGAAGAATGAATCCACGGACAGAAAGTGGAATAGCAAAGGTGATTTATTGAAGAACAAGTACAGATTCCCACGTGGGGAGGGGAAAGAGTCCCCCTGAGTCCCTTTTCCCTGCAGTTTATAAAGGCTGCAGATTCTGGTGTCGATGTCCCCTCTGATTGGTCACTATTCCCTTAGGCTGGTCACTACAGTGACTCCTGAGCTCAAAGGCTGAACCTCACATGGGACAGGTGATGTTCTCCCTTTCCCCTTCCTTATTGTTTTCCTGTTCCCCCTGGGCTTCCTTCTTCTCCTCCTGGATGAAGGGCTTCCTTCCCTTTCTTTTGTAAACATAGACCTTCTGCTGTTCCCAGCTCCCTCCTTCTATGGAAAGTAGCTGTTGCAGCTTTTCAGCTTCCCCATTCTATGGAAATACACAGAAATATACCTTCTGCTACTCTGCAGCCCTGTGCTTCCTCCATGGTCCCCTTAATTTCCAAGATTTCCTATATCTGTCCTATTTTACTCCTAAAGTTCCTGTTTTAATGCTCTCCAGGTCCATCCCTGCTGTTGCTAATGTTATGGGGTTGAACCCTGGGTTCAAAATAAGACCCCTGGAGGCTGATGATTAATTAAAAAGCAGGTAAAGATGTATTGAAATATCTGGCCAGGACAGACGCGAGAGCACCACACGCAGGTGGTCTCCACACGACTGCACCGTTTCAGGGGTAGGCAGCCCCTTTTAAAGGTTCAAACCGCAGGAATTTTCCTTTGTTCTAAATTCTAAATCTTACAGACTACATTCTAAAAACAGGGGTCAGCCCGCAGGGTCGTAGCTAGTCACATCCTGCTGGACATTGGAATGTGGCCCTATCTTGTGATAGCTGATAACACACAAGGAGAGCTCAGAGGTTATCTACAGTTTCTATCGCTGAAGGTTATGAGTCAGTGGGAATTACTCTCCTGAGCTCCTGGTCCCAGGCAAGGGAAAATTGCCTTAGCCTCCAAGTCTCCACCTGAAAGCTGAGGTAAATAGCTTCTTCCCCCACCCCCCCCCGCCCCACCCCCCCCACCCCGTGTTTAATCAGGTGCAAGAGCTAAACTAGAAGGGTTAAAATTCAAACAGCAGTTTTTACCAAAGTATGGTTGCCATTATATTTCACTAATAATAAGAGATTCTTATTTTTTACAGCTACATAATGTCCCATTGTGTAAATGAGACACACCATTTTTACCCACTCCTCTGCTGTTGGGCACAGTAGGCTGTGTCCAGATCTTAGCTACTGTAAATTGTGCTGCTATGAACATAGGGGTGCACACATTCTTTCTGATTGGTGTTTCAGGTTTCATAATGTTAACATTAAAAAAAAAAAAAAAGACATTGAAACCTGTAAAGAGTTTTTGTGAATTTATTTGAGCCAAACTGTTGACATATGCTGGGAAGAATAGCCTCAACAAATTGAGATAATGCCCCAGAGAAGGTTATATCTGTATTTATTCATTGCAATCAAATGAGGGACATAGGTGGGTTACATGAAATCCATTGGTGATAGATTAAGGAGGTGGAAAGGGAGAGGGGAAGGGGGTAAAGGGAAAGAGGAGTGGGGGAGGAACCCCTGGGATTGGATAAAAAGTGAAATGATGGACACTTAGGTGGGTGCAGGAAAAATTAACATGATAATGAAGGAATTTGTGGTATCTGTCCTGGCACCCAGCACATTAGGTTGTACCCCAAGGGCTCCAGAAAAAGGAAAGTTACAAGTTACCCAGACATTTCAATGATATGTTATCATAGATGCCAAAAGACAGACAGGCTCAGTTAAGGTAAAGGTTGGCCTTGTCAGTGAAGATATTGGCCTAGGACGTAACTGCCCACCATCACTGCTCTTAGTTGGAGTTTCATTTCAGACCATCTTGTTGTAATATCCCCCTGGAATTGCACAAAGGACGCTCCAATCAAGAAGTCAAATTAAGGATTCTTTATTCAAATGCCAGGGACTACAAGGGGCACTAGGTCTCCAAATCTCCAGCCCAAATGGCAGGAGCATGAGGCTTATAAAGGCAAACTCAGAAAGGCAGCAATTACATCCCTAAGGTTGGAATGAGGAAATATTTTGCAAAAGAAGTTTGTACAGAAGCTGAATTGAGCATTAGCTGATGCTGGTGGAGGCACTACGGACAGGCCCGCCTGTGGACCCATGGACCTTGCATGTGGGTGGGGGTGGGGGTGGGGGTGCAGAATAAAGATCCGCCTTTAACTTGCCTGGCTCCCGACCTTGCTTCCTGCGTAGCGAACCTCACAATTATCTCTAAAGATTAATTATAGTTTCAGTTGTTGGAGCCACTGAGTCAAGGGAAAAGCAATTAAAGCGATTTTTGTGGTTCTGGTTCTCAGGTACAGAGGTCTTTTGTAAAGACCACACGGGGTCTACAACAGAATGGGGTGATTTACGTGAGTCTCCAGTGAAGCATGGTAGCTACCATGCTTGGATAAAAATCGCTATTTAATATTTTAACCCTGCTGTTTTGGGTTCTGTACTCATTTGCTTCTAAAACAATAGAAGAGTTATTTTGATTTTCTGAACTTATATAAGCTATCCCAATCGGTTGAGTACTCCATTGAGGGTGGTTTGAATATCCCATTGATTGTGATCTCACTGGTTATTGAAGCACATTCTTCTGGGAACAAGGATAGCTCCATTACCCTAAATTGTCTCAGTATCTACAGATAATGAGTTTCAGTTGACTCAGTGGTCCCGGAATTTGGACAGCACAACTATTTTAAACTACAGGCACAATGCACGAAATCTGTGCAATGGGGGTGGGGGTGGGGCGGCATACCTCAGCCCAGCCTGCACCCTCTCCAATCCGGGACCCCTCGAGGGATGTCCAACTGCCCATTTAGGCCCTATCCTACCAGGCAACCAGACATCCCTCTCTCAATCCAGGACTGCTGGCTCCCAACTGCTTGCCTGCCTGCCTTCCTGATTACCCCTAACCGCTTCTGCCTGCCAGCCTGATCACCCCCAACCACTCCCCTGCCAGTCTGATTGATGCCTAACTGCTCCCCTGCCAGCCTGTTTGCCCCTAACTGCTCTCCCCTGCAGGCCAGGTCCCTCCCAATTGCTCTCCCCTGCAGGCCTGGTCTCTCCCAACTGCTCTCCCCTGCAGGCCTGGTCACCCCTAATTGCCCTTCCTGCAGGCCTGGTCACCCCCAACTTCCCTCCTCTGCACGCCTGGATCCCCTCCAATTGCCCTTCCCTGCAGGCCCAGTCACCCCCAACTTCCCTCTTGAGATGGCCATCTTGTGTCCACATGGGGGCAGGATCTTTGACCACATGGGGACAGCCATCTTGTGTGTTGGAGTGATAGTCAATCTACATATTACTCTTCTATTAGATAGGATAGAGGCCTGCTGCATGGGTGGGGGCCAGCTGTTTGCCCTGAAGGGTGTCCCGGATCAGGGTCGGGGGGTTCCCTTGGGGTGTGGGGCGGCCTGGGTGAGGGGCCTGTGGTGGTTTGCAGGGCGGCCATGCCCCCTGGTGGCCCAAGTGGAGGCCCTGGTATCTGGGATTTATTTATCTTCTATAATTGAAACTTTGTAGCCTGGAGTGGAGGCCTGGACCCACCAGGGTATGTGGAAAGCTTGGCTTCCTCCATTGCCAGGGAAACCCAAGCCTCCCTCCCGCTCTCTCCATGGCTGCAGCTATCTTGGTTGGGGTTAATTTGCATACCCGTTCCTGAATGGCTGGTGGGTGTGGCTTGGGGGCATGACTTATGGTGTAGCGGAATAGCGGAATGGTGGTTAATTTGAATATTGCTCTTTTATTAGATAGGATTGCCCCAGTGGCCCCAGATAATGTGTTTCTGTTAATTCAGTGATCTGTAGACACAAAACTATACTATATATATATATATATATATATATATATATATATATATACACACACACACATATATATATATAAAATTGATTTTTTTACAGAGTGGAAGAGAGAGGGATAGAGAGTTAGAAACATCGATGAGAGAGAATCATCCATCAGCTGCCTCTTGCACACCCCCTAATGGAGATGTGCCCGAAACCAAGGTACATGCCCTTGACCGGAATTGAACCTGGGACCCTTCAATCCTCAGGCCGATGCTCTATCCACTGAGTCAAACCGGTTTCGGCTTCCCTATTATTTAAGCAAGCAAATGATTACAAAAGCCAGAATAGCAGGTTTAAAATTGAAACAGCAGTTTTTCCCGAGATGAGTGTCACTATGCTTCATTGCTTCATCTTTGTGATTACTTTAGGTCTCTGCGTTTGCAAGACCGCCATGCAGGCTTCCCTCGAGCTTATCAGGTCAGCATGTGGACCTTTTTGTCCACAATAGGGTATATTTCTAGAAGTGGGGTCACATGGCTGTCTTTTTCAAGCAGGAGGGAGACACAAACTACCGACTATTCTAAACTACAGTTCTGGGTGAGACTCTGGAGACTCCGACTCATAGGAGGAGAAACTGGACTGTCTGGCAGTGGGTGGAACTCGAGGGAAGCTTTCTCTCAGAGGTGCTTGCAGCGATTACCAAGGGACACTGAGACCCTTAGAGCAGGGCTGATGGTTAGCCATTGCTCTTTGCTCTGCCCTGAAACTCCACCCCATCCAAGCTGTGTGCTGAGGCTTTTGTATATGAATAGCCTGGTCCTTTGGAATCTAAACTTACCTAACAAGCTGCAGCTGTGTTAGAGAGACCCAGAACATCCAAAAGAAGGCCCAAAGCTTGCATTGCTTCACAGCTGGGCCTCAGCTGGGCACCTCCAAAACCCAAACAAAACAAAAAGGAATCTGCAGATCTCTCTGTAGCTCCTGCTGGGTGGCCTCAGGCAGAGGCTAAATTAGCTCCTCTTTGGAGGTCCAAGAGCCAGTGTACCCAGGGGTCACAGAAGGACCATCCATTATAAAACTCCTCAAATCCATAAGGGACACACTCAGCGGACAGACTCAGTGAGCACCAAAGCCCCACTGAAGCAAGTCTTGCCTCATAAGGGTGTCCCCAGCACAGAAGTTCTTTCATCATATAAATTGGCCTGGAGGTCAATTCCTCGCAGTGATACCAACAACAATCAAGGCTTAACTACAACAAGACTGTGCACCCAGCCCACAAATGGGTGCACCAAGAGTGTCTACAGGTACCCAGGCTGAGCCACTGGGCCCTATAGAACACCTAGCACACAAAGCTACTCTATCAACACAGGGAAGCAGCCAAAATGCAGAAACAAAGAAACAGGTCACAAAAGAAAGAAATGGAGGAAAGTAAATGACTGGATATGGTGTTCAAAACATGGTTAAAAGGTTTTTCAAGAATTTCCTAGAATAGGGCAATAAATTTAGTGAGACCCTCGGGGATATGAAAAAGGACCAAGTAGAAATTAAGCATACACTGACTGAAGTAAAAAAAAATATATATATATATATCATACAGAGTCCCAACAGCAGACTACAGGAGCACAAGAATCAAGTCAAAGATTTGAAATACAAAGAGGCAAAACAACAAAAAACAAACAAAACACACACACACACACACACACAACAAACAAACAAACAAAAAACAACACCCAACTGGAAAAACAAAAAGCAAAAAGAATCCAAAAATATGAAGATGATGTAAGGAGCCTCTGGGACAACTTCAAGTGTATCAACAATTCAAATTATGGGGGGTGCCAGAAGAAGAAAGAAAGCAAGATACTGAAAATCTATTTGAAGAAATAATGACAAGAAACTTCCCCCACCTAGTGAATGAAATAGACTTACAAGTCCAGGAAGTGCAGAGAACCCCAAACAAAAGGAATCCAAGAGGACCACACCAAGACGCATCATAATTAAAATGCCAAGAGCAAAAGACAAAGAGAGAATATTAAAAGCAGCAAGAGAAAAGTAGTTGGTTACCTATAAGGGAGCACCCATACGACTGTCAGCTGATTTCTCAACAGAAACTATGCAGGCCAGATGGGAGTGGCAAGAAATATTCAAAGTGATGAACAGTAAGAACCTACAACTAAGATTATTCTACCCAGCAATGTTATAATTCAGAATTGAAGGTCAGATAAAGAGCTTCACAGATAACAAAAAGCTAAAAGAGTTCATCACCACCAAACCAGTATTATATGAAATGCTGAAAGGTATTCTCTAAAAAGAAGAAGAAGAAAAAGGTATAAAGATAAAAATTATGGAAAACAAAGTGACAACAAATACATATCTATCAACAAGTGAATCTAAAAATTAAGTGAATAAAAAATCTGATGAACAGAATAAACTGGTGAATATAATAGAATCAGGGGCATAGAAAGGGGGTGGACTGATAATCCTTGAGGGGAAAGGGTTGTGGAGGGTGTGGGACGAGACTGGACAAAAATCGTACACCTATGGATGAGGACAGTGGGAGGGAGGTAAGGGCAGCAGGTGGGGTGGAAACCGGGTGGAGGGGAGCTATGGGAGGAAAAAAAGAGGAACAATTGTAATAATCTGACAATAAAAATTTATTTTAAAAAAACAATTAACATGATAACAATAACAATGAAGGACTTTGTGGTATCCATCCTGGTGCCCAGGGTATTGGTTATTCCCTGAGGGGTCTGGGGAAAAGCGAAGTTACATGCTACCCTGACATTTCAGGGATATGTTATCATAGATACAAAAAGACAATAAGCTCAGTCAAGGTAAAGTTTACCTTATCAGGGAAGATATCGCCGAGGAGGTGATCACCCACCATCACTGCCTTTAGTTAAAGTTTGATTTCAGACCATCTTTTGTGGTGACTTTAGGTCTCTGAGTTTGCAAGACCACCACGCAGGCCTCCCCTGAGCTTTTCAGATTAGCATGTGGCTCCTTTCGTCCACCATCAGTGTTATTAGAGTTCTCTGTTCTCCACATTCCTGCCAGCACTTGTCATTTGTTGATTTATTGCTGGTAGCCATTCTGACAGGTGTGAGGCGATATCTCATTTTTGTTTTAATTTGTATCTCAGATGATTAATGACTTTGAGCATCTTTTTATGTGTCTATTGGCCATCTGTATTTCCTCTTTGGAGAAATGTCTATTTTTCTACTGTCCATTTTTAAAAATTGGATTGTTTGTTTTTTTTTTGGTGTTGAGTAGTATTCATTCTTTAAAAATTTTGGATATTAATCCCTTATGTACCATCTTGGAGAGACAGCTTTGGATGTAAACCTCCTGTCTCCTTTACTTGCTGCAAGTAAATTAAACTACCCAATGACGACTACATCTCATTCTTTTTTAAAAAAAATCAATCTTTATTGTTCATATTATTACAAAGGTTCAACATTTCTTCCCCCCTCCACCAGGTTCCCACCCCACCCTCCGCCCCTCCCCCTCCCCCATTGTCCTCATCCATAGGTGCACAGTTTATGTTCAGTCTCTTCCTCCCTCCCTTTCCCCGATAGTAAATCCCTTTTCAGATAGTAAATCAGTTACTTAGCATTTTCTCATATCAATAATACCTCCACATGCCCAATGATACACTTCACACAAAAGACCTTTCCAAATAGGTCAACCAGCCTCATCCAGGCCCCACCCAAGGCACTCACAGATCAACACCCCAGCGCTATACTAACTCAACACATCCAGATCTAAGCCTTCATCACTTGATTCAGCCGACCCTCAAGTTCCCACAAAAGTTTCCAGCCATGTCTGAGAGGCAGCCGTGGGGCAGGGGCAGGCGAGGAGCGAGCTGTTCCGGGCCTGGCTGCTCCGGGCCTGGCCTCTGTTGCTCTGGTCCGTTCCACAACCAGCTGCTCCGGGTCTGGCCACTGCCGCTCCCGACTTGGTTGCTCCGGGCCTGGCCGCACCCAACCCGGCTGCTCTGGGCCCGGCTGCTCCGGGCCTGGCCACTCCCAGCCTGGCAGCTGCTGCTCCGGGCCTGGCCGCACCCGACCCAGGACATCTCATTCTTGAACAGAGTATCCCCAAGTGGCAAACTTCATGAGCTTAGTTGTTGAGGCTGACAGCAGACCCTGAGCAATAGATGAATGATAACTCTGACACATGTTTGTTGTGAAAGAGAGGTCTAAGGGACTGCCTGGCTAAAGAAACCAGACTGCCTCGTTTGCTTTCCTCTTCAGGCTTTTGTTGTAACATCAGTTTGAGATAAAGTTTATCTTTTAGATAAAATCAGTAGGGTAAGTAATCTTGGAGGGACATATATCTCTGCAGTGTCCTTTAGTAAGGACACCTAAAGATTAAGCATAAATATTCTGATAAATATTCCAACCAAGTGCACAGACTTGCTTGGAAAGGTCAAGGAACAATTAGGGGTGCTGTCTTCTGACAAATTCACTAAGTTGGAATTCTGAGACACAGGGGAAGCCACCTTTAGCCAGCTCCCTTTTCAGAATTTCCTCCTTACAAACTTTCCAACCAAATTTCCATTGGTTCCACACATTTAGTAACATAACTACCAGGATATTGATGTTAATATAAGTCACAATACACAATAATTCATCACCACTAATGCCTTTTTATAGCCACTCCACTTTCCTTCTATCCCCCCTCCCCCAATCAGACAAAAACTAACATTCTTTCCATTTCTATGGCTTTGTAATGTCAAGAATACTATATAATAAAAGGCTAACATGCAAATTGACCAAACAACAGAATGACTGGTCGTTATGAAATGCACTGATCACTAGGGGGCAGATGCTCAGCACAGAAGCTGCACCATCCTGGTGGTCAGTGCACTCCGACAGGGGGAGTGCTGCTCAGTCAGAAGCCGGGCTCACGGCTGGCAAGCACAATGGCAGTACTGGGAGCCTCTCCCGCCTCTGTGGCAGTGCTAAGGATGTCTGACTGCCCGCATAGGCTTGCTCCCTCCAGGGAGTGGGCCTAAAGCAGCAGGTGGACATACCCCAAGGGCTCTTGGACTGAGAGAGGGCACAGGCCAGGCTGAGGAACCCTCCTCCCAAGTTCATGGATTTGGCTCACCAGACCTCTAGTGTTATATAAATGAGACCATATAATATGTAACTTATTGGGATAGGCTTTTGCACTCATAGCAATTCTCTGTTGAAACATTTTGTTTGTTGAGTTATTCAGTGTCAATGCTCCATTACTTTTTATTGCTATGTATTGGTCTGTGGTATGAATTCACCAGAGTTTGTTTAAACCTTCCCCCCAATAAAGGATACTTGGATTTGTCAACTGATGCTTGGTGCCAATTCAATGCCAACAGGAATCCCCAATTTGGGGTGTGGTGAAGATGGAAAGTTTAGTACAAAACAACTCAATTGTTATACAACAGGGCTGTGGAAACAGCATGGCAGTGAGGCAGTGAGGACCAGGCAGTCCTGTGACCGGGCCCTTCTCCACAAGACAGCTCTGCTCTGCTCCAGGGAGGAATCTTCAGTGTTTCGGCACATCCAGGAAATCAGAGTTTTCAGTCTCCATAGAAAATGCACTCTCTAAGTCACAGGGGAGCTTGCTTATTCTATATAATAAAAGCCTAATATGCTAAATGTCCAACTGTTCAACTGTTTGATCAGTCACTATGACACGCACTTATCACCAGGGGACAGACACTCCAATTGGTAGGTTAGTGTGCTGCTGGAGTTTGGCCAATCAGGACTGGGCAAGATGGGCTGGACATGCTCTGAAGTCCTCCCAAGCCCCAATTGTGCACTGGTAGGGTCCCTCAGCCTAGCCTGTGGGAATCGGGCCAAGACTGGTTCCGTGGCATCTCTGAGGGGTCCTGGATTGAGAGAGGGTGCAGGCCAGGCCGAGGGACCCCACCCATACACCAATCCATGGGACCCCAATCTGTGCACTGGGCCTTTAGTATAGATGTTCCCTGGTTGGTCTGTGCTCATGCAAATGAGGACTCCAAATCATCCCAGTTTGATTGGTCCATAAAGTACTGTCCTAATTGGTCAGAATAGATAGATAGAGCCACTTTAGCCCACGATGCACAACTCTGATTGGATGGGGAAAGCCTCAGTCCTATTGGTTGAAATAGGATACCAGGAACTTCTTTATAAGGGCTGGCTCAGATGGCAGGATAGTGCAGGCAGTAATTCAGCTGGAGGCCTCTGTGAAGTGCAGTTTGTGTGAGAGGCTGCTGTGCAGAAATGGCTGCTGGGATATTTATTTATTTATTTATTTATTTATTTATAATATATTTTATTGATTTTTTACAGAGAGGAAGGGAGAAGGATAGAGAGCTAGAAACATCGATGAGAGAGAAACATCGACCAGGTGCCTCTTGCACACCCACTACCGGGGATGTGCCTGCAACCAAGGTACATGCCCTTGACCGGAATCGAACCTGGGACCTTTCAGTGCGCAGACTGACGCTCTACCACTGAGCCAAACCAGTTTTGGCTGGGCTCTGCTTTTAAATTGGAGCTCAGTTCTCCACCAAAAGCCCTTTTCAGTCCGTGTCTTTTTGTCAGGATGTTTCCAATTTCTTTATTTTTAAAAATATAATAAATCTTTATTGTTTAGATTATTACAGGTGTTCCTCTTTTTTCCTCCCATAGCTCTCCTCCACCTGATTCCCCACCTGACCTTACCTCCTGCCACTGTCTTCATCCATAGGTGTAAGATTTTTTTAGAAAAAAATCAATATATTTTATTGATTTTTTACAGAGAGGAAGGGAGAGGGATAGAGAGCTAGAAACATCGATGAGAGAGAAACATCGACCAGCTGCCTCTTGCACACCCCCCGACTGGGGATGTGCCCGCAACCAATGTACATGCCCTTGACTGTAATCGAACCCGGGACCTTTCAGTCTGCAGGCTGATGCTCTATCCACTGAGCCAAACCGGTATCAGCCATAGGTGTAAGATTTTTGTCCAATCTCTTCTCACACCCCTCAGGCCCCTTTCCCCCTGAGAATTGTCAGTCCACTCCCTTTCTATTTCTCTGATTCTATTATATTCACCAGTCCATTCTTTTCTTCAGATTTTTAGATTTACTTGTTAGTAGGTATGTATTTGATGTCTTTTTGTTGTTCATAATTTTTTTAAAATTTTTATTAAATTATTACCTGTGTACATATACCATTGCCCCCCTCCCAAACATGCCTCCCTCCCCAGAGTTTTGTGTCCATTGGTTGTACTTATATGCATGTATACAAGTCCTACGGTTGATCTCTTATCTCCCCCAGATCTCTCTCCCCTCCCCGCTGTAATTTGACAGTCTGCTTGTTGCTTTACTGTCTCTATATCTATCTTTTGGTTCATCAGTTTATAATGTTCTTTATTATCCACAAATGAGTGAGGTCATGTGGTGTTTCTCTTTCATTGATTGGCTTATTTCACTCAGCATGATGTTCTCCAATTCCATCCAGGTTGCTGCAAATGATGAGAATTCCTTCTTTTTTATGGCAGCATAGTATTCCATTGTGTAGATGTACCATGGTTTTTGGATCCAATCATCTGCTGACGGGCACCTAGGCTGTTTCCAAATTCTGGCTATTGTAGATTGTGCTGCTATGAACATAGGGGTGCATATATCCTTTCTGATTGGTGTTTCTAGTTTCTTGAAATATATTCCTAGAAGTGGGATTACTGGGTCAAATGAGAGTTCCATTTTCAGTTTTTTGAGGAAGATCCATACTGTTCTCCACAGTGGTAGTACCAGTCTGCATTCCCACCAGCAGTGCACGAGGGTTCCTTTTTCTCTGCAACCTCGCCAACACTTGTCATTTGTTGATTTGTTGATGTTGGCCATTCTGACAGGTGTGAGATGGTACCGCATTGTTGTTTTGATTTGCATCTCTTGGATAATTAGTGACTTTGAGCATGTTTTCATGTTCCTCTTGGCCTTCTTTCTGTCTTCTTTTGAGAAGATTCTATTTAGGTCCATTGCCCATTTTTTAATTGGACCATTAATCTTCCTTTTACTAAGTTGTATAAGCTGTCTGTAGATGTTGGAGATTAAACCTTTATCAGTGATAACATTTGCAAATATGTTCTCCCATACAGTGGGCTTTCTTGTTGTTTTATTGATGGTTTCTTTTGCTGTAAAAAAGCTTTTTATTTTGATGTAGTCCTATTTGTTTATTTTCTCTTTAGCTTCCATTGTTGTTCATAATTTTTACCTTTACCTCTTTCTTCTTCTTCCTCTTCTTAAAGAAATACCCTTTAGCATTTCATGTTATCCTAGTTTGGTGGTGATGAACTCCTTTAGTTTTTTCTTGTCTATGAAGCTCTTTATTTGACCTTCAATTCTGAATGATAGCTTTGCTGGGTAGAGTAATCTTGGTTGTAGGTTCTTGCTGTTCTTTATTTTGAATATTTCTTGCCACTCCCCTCTGGCCTGCATAGTTTCTGTTGAGAAATCAGCTGACAGGCGTATGGGTACTCCCTTGTAGGCGACTAACTGTTTTTCTCTTGCTGCTTTAAGATCCTCTCTTTGTTTTTTGCCCTTGGCATTTTAATTATGATGTGTCTTGGTGTGGTCCTCTTTGGATTCCTCTTGTTTGGGGTTCTATGAAAGAAAGTCTATTTCTTTCACCAGGCAGGGAAAGTTTTCTGTCATTATATCTTTCAATAGGCCTTCAATATCCTGCTCTCTCTCTTCTTCTGGCACCCCAAATATTCTGATGTTGGTACACTTAAAGCCATCCCAGAGGCTTCTTACACTGTCCTCACACTTTTGGATTCTTCTTTCTTCCTGCCTCTCTGGTTGGGTGTTTTTTGTTTCCTCATATTCCAGATCTTTGGTTTGACTCTTGGAGTACGTTGATCTACAGTTGAGTTTCTGTATTTTCTTTATTTCAGACAGTGTATGCTTAATTTCCGACTGGTCCTTTTCCTTTATTTTGGTATTCTCATTAAGGTCCTTGAAGGTCTCTTCAAGTTTCTCAGCAGTTTTTAGAAGATTCTTGAGTAACCTTATAAATGTGATTCTGAACTCTGTGTTTACTTTCCCCCATCTCGCCCATTCGTGACATGCTTCTGTGTCTCCGCATTTTGGCTGCCTCCCTGTGTTTATGGAGTGGCTTTGTGTGGTAGGTGACCTATAGGGGCCAGTTGCTCAGCTTCCCCAATCACCCGAGGTGGTTGTTCTTGGTACACCCTTTTGTGAGCTGAGTGCAAAGTCTTGGTGTAGTGAAGTCTTGATTGCTGTGGTACACTGGGAGGAATTGACCACCAGGCCAATTGGCTGTGAAGACATACTGTGTCTATAATGGAAGAACTGCTGTGGTGGAGACACGCTTATGGAGCAGGCCTTGTTTCAGTGGGGCTTTGGTGCTCACTGAGTCTGCCTCCCGAATGTGACACTTATGGATGTGAGGAGTTGAAATTTGGTGTCTCACACTGACCACTAGGTACACTGGCTTCTGGATCTCCAATGGGGTGCAGTTCAGTACTGTCTAAGGCCACCCTGCAGGGGCTTCAGCAAGAACCACAGTCCTCTCCTCCCTGCTTGGAGCTTGGAGGCTTTGGATCTGTCTGCACCAGGTTGCAAGTTTGCTAGGTTAAACTGTAATAGAGAAAGCAATTCATATGCAAAAGCAGCTGATTGATACTTGGGTATATTTGTAGATTGTGTCACTAGGGGCAGAGTCTCAGGGTGTCACTAGGCTAGGGCGTGGCAAACAACAATGACTGCCAGTCAGCTGTCTCTGCCTCTCTGACCACGTCCTTGTGTCTCGCACCCCAGCACAGAAAACAATTACTTTTGCTTGGAGCTCTGCAACAAGACACCCTCACTTAAAAAAAAAAAAAAAAAGAAAAGAAAAAAAAAAATATATATATATATATTATTGATTCTTTACAGAGAGGAAGGGAGAGAGATAGAGAGCTAGAAACATCAATGATAGAGAATCATCGATCAGCTGCCTCTTGCACACCCACTACCAGGGATGTGCCTGCAACCAATGTACATGCCCCTGACCGGAATCAAGCCTGGGACCTTTCAGTCCGCAGACTGATGCTCTACCACTGAGCCAAACCGGTTTCTGCCACCCTCACTTTCTGACTCGATGGCAGACAGTCCAGCTTCTCCCCAGAAAATGGATTTCAGAGAGATTGGGAGCTTGTCTCTCTTCAGGTTGAAGAAAACAACGTCCTCCACCAGCCGGGATCGTCGCCTGCCCGTATTGCGGTCACCATACCTCAGTTTTTCAGCGCTTGTGCCCGGAATGCTCTTTTCTCTTTCAGTCTAGTTGTAGAGCTTCCACTCAGCCAGCTTTCCCATGGTTCTGGGTAATAGACGGTTTTTAAAATTTTTATATATGTGTGTGTGTGTATATATATATATATATATATATATATATATATATATATATATATATTTAAATAAATCTTTATTGTTCATATTATTACAAATGTTCCTCATTCCCACCCCCTCTCCATTGCTCCCCTCCACCAGGTTCCCACCCCACCCCCTGCCCTTTCCCCACCCCCATTGTCCTCATCCATAGGTGCACAGTTTATGTTCAGTCTCTTCCCACACCCCCCTCTCCTCTTTTCCCCGAGAATTGTCAGTCCACTCTCCTTCCATACCTCTGATTCTATTATATTCACCAGTTAATATTGTTCATCAGATTTTTTAAATTCCCTTGGTTTTTAGATTCACTTGTTGATAGTTAGGTATTTGTTGTTCATAGTTTTTATCTTTATTTACTTTCTCTTCTGAAAGAACCCCCTTCAGCAATTCATATAATTCTGGTTTGGCTTTTTTTAGCTTTTTTTTTTTATTTTTATTTTTTAGATTTTTTAGAACTCCTTTAGCTTTTTAAAAAATTTTTTATTAGTGAAGCTCTTTATCTGGCCTTCGATTCTGAGTGATAGCTTTGCTGGGTAGAGTATTTTTGGCTGTAGGTTCTTGCTATTCATTACCTTGAATATTTCTTGCCATTCCCGTCTGGCCTGCATAGTTTCTGTTGAGAAATCAGCTGACAATCATATGGGTGCTCCTTTATAGGTAACTACCTGCTTTTCTCTTGCTGCTTTTAATATTCTCTCTTTGTCTTTTGCTCTTGGAATTTTAATTATGATGTGTCTTGGTGTGGTCTTCTTTGGATTCCTTTTGTTTGGAGTTCTGTGTGCTTCCTGGATTTGTAAGTCTAATTCTTTCACCAGGTGGGGGAAGTTTTCTGTCACTATTTTTTTCAGTATGTTTTTGATATCTTGCTCTCTTCTGGGACCCCCATAATTTTGATGTTGGTTCGCTTGAAGTTGTCCCAGAGGTTTCTTACATTATCTTCAACTTTCTGGATTCTCTTGTCTTCTTGCTTCTGTGTAGGAGTGTCTTCTGGCTCTTTATGTTCCAAATCTTTGACTTGATTCTTGTGATCTTCCATTTTGTTTTTAGGACTCTGTATAATATTTTTATTTCAGACAATGTATTCTTTATTTCTTGTTGATTCCTTATTATTTCTTGTTGATCCCTTATTAGTTCTTGTTGATCCCTTATTAGTTCTTATTGATCCCTTTTCATCTCCTCATAGGTCTTATCGACCTTTTCTAGGAAATTCTTAAGAACCTTATAAGTGTGGTTTTGAACTCTATATCCAGTCGCTTCTTTTCCTACATTTCTTTTCTTTGTGATCTATTTCCTTGTCTTGGCATTTTCACAGCTTCCCTGAGTTGGTAGGGTGGTTTTGTGTGCTAAGGTGTCCTATATGGTTCAGTGAGTCAACCTCCCAGTTACCTGAGGTAGACAGTCTTGGTGTAGCACTTTGTGGGCTGTGTGTGCAGTCTTGTTAAGCCTTGCTTGTTGTTGGTATCACTGGGAAGTGTTGATCTCCAAGCCAATTGGCTATGAGGATCAGAAGTATCTCAGCTAGGAGGGTTTCTGTATTCTGCTTGGATGGGCGGAGTCTCGGTGTGGCACAGACAAGCTTTGTTGATCCCGCACAATTGGCTGCAGACGGGCACCTCTTTGGTATAGGCGCAGACAAGCTTTGGATTCCTGTCTGTCTCTCCCTAGGAGAGTCCGATTGGCAGCGAAAAAGGAAGCTAGCCACTGGAAGGGCTTCTGTGCTCTGCTTGGATGGGGTGGAGTCTCGGGTGTTGCAGACAAGCTTTATTCAGCCCCTCCCTACGAGGGTCTGGTTTCTGAGTCCCGCAGTAATGGCAGCTGGCTTCACACACCTCGGAGAGATCCCCACCCACTGCCTGACAGTCTGGCCTCTCCCTGTCTGGAGCGCAATAGGGTGGTTCTGTTTTCCTCCCCAACAAGAAAGACAGTTGTGCATTAGCTGTCCGCCCTCTCCGCGTGCAGGGAGCAAGCCGGTAGCAAACTCAGCCCGCCCTCTCCACGCTCCGCAAGCAGTCCGGCAGCGAACTCTGCGGCCGCCTTTTCGCGCGCACAGTTCTCCGCACCTTCACAGTTCCTGAGGCTCAGCGCGCCTTCTCTCTCCTTCCCAGATGGTAGAGCGTCCTCTCAGACAGCCGACCGTCCGGCGCTTCAGGGAGATGTTCCCCTGTTTTTCAGTTCTAAATTCAAACTTGTTGTGGTAGGCTGCATTCGGGTGTCTGCCCCATGCCGCCATCTTGGTTCTTCCTCTGATAGACGTTTTGCCTTTTAGTTGTAATTTTGAAATTGTGCATGGCAGCAGTTTAGGTGTTTACCTAAGTCGCCATCTTGGATCTCCACTGTTTCCAGTTTCTTGCTTCTGCTAATACAGCTGCTATAGACATGTGTGTATAGGCTTCTAACATAAAATAAAAGGCTTTTCAAAGTGAGAGGGAACAAATATTTATTTAAGATTTTAAAAAATACCTACTCAAGAAACAGATTCAGGCAGAAGACCAAATAGTTTCCAATTAGAAGACAATGTCAAGGGGTATTGGTGAGCAAGGGAAGGGGAATAGTTATATCAATACAAGAAAGGCATTTCTATTGGTTCAGATAAGATTATATAGTGATGCTAATTCTAGTGTTTTTATTTTGTTTTTTATTTATCTTTTTGTTAAAAGTATTACAGATGTCTCCTTTGCTTACCGTATAACTGCCTCCACCCAGCTCCTCCATTCCCAGGCCTTCGCCACACTATTGTCTGTGTCTATGGTCTATGCACATATGGTTTATCTTTACTCTCCTCCTCCCCCACCTTCCTAAGCAATGTTTTTAATTTGTGGTGTATTATGACTACCTACAACTATCTTCTTGTTATCCTTGCAAACAATTCTTTGGGGTGCAATGTTGCCTTAGACCCAGTCCAAACTGTCATTTTCCCTGTTTCAGCATCCCAAAGTCTGCGGGGTAAGATGTGCAGAGCAGTTCCCCTGTGAGGGCAACTCCAGCTCCAGCTCAAAGTGGCTCTGTTTGTTATTGTTTATATTTGCCTCTTTTCATCAAGATGTTCCTCTGAAAGAAGCACTTTCTGTCAGAAAGAAGCACTGATCAGTGGTAAGATCGTCATTGGTTTGCCATTGTCAGGTGGCTCATTCCAGGCTGGGGTCTGTCAGGTCCTGCATAAGAGCCTTAGGCTACATCTCAGCAGCATGAGTGCCAGCACAGGGGAAGGCTTTACCATCATTTTTCTTTAAGTGCAAATACCTCTGTAGGTTCTTGAGGTTTCTCATATTAAGTCTTGGAGGCTTAGTGGTCATCTTAAAAAGTTGAGCAAGCATTATCTGCGTGGTGTCATCATAGTACAAGCTATGCAAAACAATTATTTATAACAGCAAAATGTTTATAATAATAAAAAAAATGCCAACTACAATTGTAAGAGTAGATCTGAACCAGGAGGCAATATGTGAGGGCAGTCAGCTGAGGATATGAAAGAGGTACCGGTGGACACTGGACTTGTGGTTTATGTTCAGATTTAATCTAGGTTCATCTTCAGTTTATCAGAGTACAATAAGAGGCATTAACAACAGAGAAAACCCCACCTTGCTCAGCTAGGATATGGTCAGGAGCAATTCTGTTGTCTAAAATAATTCATGCAAAGAAATTTAAAGATTTTTCCTGCTTGGTGATTGCTGTGGTGGTCATTCCAATACTTACCAAGGAAAAAGTATTCTTCCAAATCTGTCTCTTCACTGGGTGGACATGGCTAGGCATTGAACATCCTTCAGTATATGCATAACCGGTTGCATGTTTTGACCTGCAAAGTAGGTTCAAAGCCATGCCCAGTGCTGAGTTATCTTCCCAGACAGGACGAAAGGGGAAGGAAGCAGTAACAATCATACTCTGCTTGGCCTCCGCAGTGTTGTGAGGCAGGGAGGAGCTGAAGTGGGGAGGAGGAGGGAAGGGTTAGATCACAGAATGGTCCAGAACCTGGGTCAGTGTCCACACGATGTCATCTGTGTCACTTCCTGGTTAATTTTTCTTTCAAATCCTCTGCTGTGGGATCAGTTCAGTTTAGGTGCAAGAGCTTGTTTTAAAATTGTGAAACATAAGTGAAAGCATCATCACCTTTAAATCTGGTTACAAATGGATTAGTTAAGAGTATCTGAAATTTTGAAGGATCTGGTAGGAAAGAAAAGATCAGTGTTTCAGTTTTGCTTACAAAGGTATAATTTGCTAAATTGCTGTAGATCATCAGTAGCTTAGGAGAAAAATATTATATATTGGAAACAAAGATAAAAAACAGTAATATTTTACATAAAAAGTTACAAATATTATAATAATTCTTATTAGTTCATTTAGTCCCATGTGATTACTACTTGTTGATCTTGATCTTTTTGTTAGCAGTTTTATGAATCCAGTTTTTCCTTGGAGTCTGTAGATCATTAGCCAGTTCAATGTTATGTTTTTACATTAATCAAAAACCTGCATTCTAGAGTATTTTCAGGTTTTGTTAAATGAATCTTTAAAGATGAAACACTTCTAAAAACGATTTTCCCCAAAGCATCAGAGTAAAATAATAATTGTTTGTAAATCATAAAAGACTTAAAAATGGCCATGTTTAAAGACTTGATGACAGTTTATATACATACATACATACATACATACATACATACATATAAATAATGTAATTGACTTAGTTATTCATTCTGTGAGAGATCAGTGCCTGTGGTTTAGTCAGTGGTCTGAGTTATGGCGGCCAAGGCAAACTGATACAGCTACAAGGAGAAGTCTCCATTGAGTTCAGATTTTGATTTTCACATAAAATACCAAAGGCAAGGGCATTACAAAGGGCCCGGGAACACAGACCGCCTTGCTAGCTGTGGGCCCGGAGAGGAGGTTATGTCACCCGCCCCGAGGCACCCCGCATGGGTGCCTGGGTTCCCATCGCTCCAGCCGCTGAGCCTGACCTCAGCCCGGAGCCCCTGGCCCCGAGCCCCGGACCCTGAGCCCCGGACACTGAGCCCCGGGCCCTGAGCCCCGGACCCCGAGCCCCGGACCCCGAGCCCCGGACACTGAGCCCCGGACACTGAGCCCCGGGCCCTGAGCCCCGGACCCCGAGCCCCGGACCCCGAGCCCCGGACACTGAGCCCCGGACCCTGAGCCCCGGACCCCGAGCCCCGAACCCCGAGCCCCGGACCCCGAGCCCTGGACACTGAGCCCTGGACCCCGAGCCCCGGACCCCGAGCCCCGGACACTGAGCCCCGGACACTGAGCCCCGGACACTGAGCCCCGGACCCCGAGCCCCGGACACTGAGCCCCGGACCCCGAGCCCCGGACCCTGAGCCCCGGACACTGAGCCCCGGACCCCGAGCCCCGGACACTGAGCCCCGGACCCCGAGCCCCAGACACTGAGCCCCGGACCCCGAGCCCCTGGACCCTGAGCCCCGGACACTGAGTCCCCGGACCCCGAGCCCCTGGACCCTGAGCTCCGGACACTCTGTCCCGGACACTGAGCCCCGGACACTGAGCCCCGGACCCTGAGCCCCGGACCCTGAGCCCCGGACACTCTGTCCCGGACACTGAGCCCCGGACCCCGAGCCCCCGACCCCGAGCCCCGGACACTGAGCCCCGGACCCCGAGCCCCGGGCCCCGAGCCCCGGACCCCGAGCCCCGGACACTGAGCCCCGGACCCCGAGCCCCGGACACTGAGCCCCGGACCCCGAGCCCCGGGCCCCGAGCCCCGGACCCCGAGCCCCGGACCCCGAGCCCCGGACACTGAGCCCCGGACCCCGAGCCCCGGACCCCGAGCCCCGGACCCCGAGCCCCGGACCCCGAGCCCCGGACCCCGAGCCCCGGACCCCGAGCCCCGGACACTGAGCCCCGGACCCCGAGCCCCGGACCCCGAGCCCCGGACCCCGAGCCCCGGACACTGAGCCCCGGACCCCGAGCCCCGGACCCTGAGCCCCGGACCCCGAGCCCCGGACCCCGAGCCCCGGACCCTGAGCCCCGGACCCCGAGCCCCGGACCCCGAGCCCCGGACCCCGAGCCCCGGACCCTGAGCCCCGGACCCCGAGCCCCGGACCCCGAGCCCCGGACACTGAGCCCCGGACCCCGAGCCCCGGACCCCGAGCCCCTGGACCCTGAGCCCCGGACACTGAGCCCCGGACCCCGAGCCCCGGACCCCGAGCCCCTGGACCCTGAGCCCCTGGACCCTGAGCCCCAGACACTGAGCCGCGGACCCCGAGCCCCGGACACTGAACCCCGGACACTGAGCCCCGGACATTGAGCCCCGGACGCTGAGCCCCGGACCCCGAGCCCCGGACACTGAACCCCGGACACTGAGCCCCGGACATTGAGCCCCGGACGCTGAGCCCCGAGCCCCGAGCCCCGGACACTGAGCCCGGACATTGAGCCTGACGGGTGGGAAGAAGTGAGCGCAGAGGAAAGGTGAGCAGACGCCAGATGCTCTAAAAGGTACAACATTTTCTTAAGAGTGTGAGGTGTTACTCGATTAGCATATCTTTATGTGCTGGCTGTCCGTCTCTCCCCACTAGAATGGAAGTTCCAAAAAGGCAGGGATTTTTGTCTGCTTTGCTCACTACTGTATCCCCAGCACCTAGGAGAGGGCCTCGGACATGGCAGGCTTCATTAAATAAGTGTGAAAACGGTGAATACACTGTAGTGT
The DNA here is from genome assembly GCF_964339955.1 of Pipistrellus hanaki. Taxonomy (NCBI): domain Eukaryota; kingdom Metazoa; phylum Chordata; class Mammalia; order Chiroptera; family Vespertilionidae; genus Pipistrellus; species Pipistrellus hanaki. The sequence continues at coordinate 1,776,381 of NC_140509.1, read as the reverse complement.
GGAATGTAACATGCAAAGTATGCTCCATTCAGCAGCACCACTAGCACTCCCAGTTAAAGGGCCAACTAAGATCCTAAATCCAAGATGTATATGGACTTGGACTGCCTGATTCAGGTCACTTCAGGAAGGGAGGAGTAGTTTCAGAAGCTTCCAAGTTCATTACCCCAGAAAAGACCTTGGAGAGGCTGGCTCAGAAAACCCATCTAATTAATTCATTTCCTCCTGCATTCCTCCATGCTTTCATTTAACAAGCATTTACTGATTTTTTGTTCTGTATGAAGTATTGTTATAATACAGAATTTGTCTTTGTCCTAGGTACCAGGGAGAGCTCTTAAACTCGGAATTTCCCATGTGTCTCTGTTAGATGGTGCCACATTCAGCTTTATACTAAAGAAAGTATTCAGGAGGAGGGCTGGTCAGGCCAGAAAGAACAATCATGTGACTGCAGGGTTAGGACTTTGAGCTAAGTGATATAACCCCAACCTCCACAGAAAAAAGAAGGGTTAGACAGAGACCGAGTGCTACCACATGGGTGATGTCAATCAATGCAACTCCAATAAAAACTCTGGACCCTAAAGCTTGTGTAAGCTTCCTGGTTGATGAGCATGTCAATATGCTAGGAGAATGATGTGTCCGGATTCCATGTGCCACAGATATGAAAGCTCTGTGTTTCCTTTATAATAAACTGTAATCATAAGAATAACAAACAAAACAAAACAAAACAAAACAAAAGTGTGAGGTTTTCAAGAGACAGGCGACGCGATTGTTCTTGCGTTTCAGGAAGATCCCTCTGGCTCCCGTGGGTGCGCTGGAGGGAGGCGCCGAGGAGCCAGACCGGAGGGGTCTCCGGAAACCCAGCAACTAGGAGCGGGATCAAAGGAGACGGGGTCAGAGGAGAGCGGGGGTCAGAGGCTGCATCGGGCAGTGACAGCCGCAGGCAGTGCCCGGATGCCCGGCCTTTGCGGGGAGCTGGGATTCCCCGAGAGCAGCCCTGGCCTGAGCGGGCTGGGTGCGTGCAGAGCGGAGGGCTCAGTGGGTGGCGGAGGTACAGCCAGCGGTTTCCTGCAGCCGGTGGGCTCAGGCAGACCAGACGGGGAGAGGCCCCTGAGGCAGGAGAGAGGCGGAGGGGGGCGCAGGGCTGGGTTAAACAGCAAATTGCCGTTTGGTTGGCCTCATTGGATTTTTTAAGGTGATGGTGTACACTTTCTACAGAAAATAAAAATAAAGAAAGAAGATTTTTGTCAACTCCCTTCATTGTCCTTTCGATTTAGATTTAAGAAAAAAGCTAAACAGAAAAAGAAGGCACTGCCCCCTCTGAGGTTCGAACTCAGGACCTTCAGATTATGAGACTGACGCGCTACCTACTGCGCTAAGGAGGCAGTTGGACGACTCTTCTCGCATGAGGTTTACTAGCATCACATCAGAAAACAAAGTGCTCGAAGCGACCGAAAGCGGGCGGAGCGGAGCGGGCCGACCGTCTCCCCGCGAGCCTCCCAGGGCGGCCGGGGACCGCAACGGGACTTGGCGGGACCGCGCTGCCTGCCCGCGGTTCTGGGAGGCGCTCGGCCCGAGGGGGTGGGGGCGGCCGGCGGCCAGGGACTCTCCTCGACACCCCAGAGGCGCGGGCCTGGTCTCTCCCGGGCCCGGATGTTCCCCTCGGCGTCCTCAGCGCCCCCGGTTGGCAGGACCCCTTTTCCTGTGTTGGTGGCACGCGGTGCAGGAGCCTCCTCCCGGCCACCTGTGCGCCTCCGTTCCGGGCGCACCTGGCCGCGGGGAGGCGGCGCGGCCGGGCGGGCAGGCGGCGGGGCAGGACGGCGGGTGGCGGCTGGAGAGGAAGAAATCCGGGAGAAGCTACAAGCAGTTCTGGGGACCTGCAGGCGAGAGTTCCCAGGCAGGCGGTAGCGTGGCCGAGCGGTCTAAGGCGCTGGATTAAGGCTCCAGTCTCCTCGGAGGCGTGGGTTCGAATCCCACCGCTGCCACTATGTCTCCACGCGCTCCAGTGGACCCCCTTTTTGCTCCCGCTTCAGGTCGGTTCCTCATCTCCTATCGTCCGTCTTCCCGGAGTCAGAGGTGACGCCGAACACTCTGTTTTCAAACGGCCACACACCGGACAAGCCTTCCGTTACTGCAGTTCACAAATCGTTATGGGATCGACTCCCTTCATCGCCGTGTTTTCCATGCATCCAGTGGGAGGCGGAGCGGGGCGGAGGGGGGAGGTCACAGACTTTCGTGGAACCATCGTGCTTTTGGAACTTGGCCGGCGCCTCCCCTGCGCGGTCGCCCACTGGGGACCGCCGGCGCGCAGCCACTCCGCCCCGCCCCCCGCCCGCCCCGCCCCGTCCCCGCCCGCCCGCCCGCCCCGCCTCCAGACCCCGCCCCGTCCCCGCCCGCCCGCCCGCCCCGCCTCCAGGCCCCGCCCCCAGCCCCCCGCCCCGCGCCCCCGCCCTCCCCGCCAACCCCACCCGCCCCGCCACCCGGCCCGGCGCTGGCGTTCCTGGTCCAGGTGCGGCCCGTCCGGACCGTCGCGGCGCCCCCTCCACGGGCGGGGCTGCGGGGAGCGCGCCGCTTCCCGCTGGGACCGGGGAGAAGCGGGGACAGAATCAGAGAGAAGGGGCGACTTCCGTTGAGCGGGCACAGTGAGCGGCTATTTGTTTCACAAATCAGACCCTGCTCCCACCAGTCCGCGAATGAAGCTTAAAACCCAACCGATCAACGCAGCAGAGGAGCAGCGCGGTGCGGGCAGCGGGCTTCCTGCCGGGCTCTGGAGGGCGGGGGTCGCCCGGGTCCCCGCACCCCCGCCCGCCGCCTGCGAGCCGCCGCCCGCCCGGGAGCCTGCCGGCGGCGGCCGCCCCTCCCGCGGCGCATCCCTCCGCGGCCAGTTGTCTGCGTTCGCCTCGCAGCGTTTGTGAACCAACCGCAGGCGATTCCCTGAGAAGGTGCAGCCTGATGGAGTCAAGAATAAGCAAGCCTTTCTGCCGCTCCTGGTGCCGCCTGGCGCTGTTTGGTGCGGACCTGGCGCCTCTTTTGTGAAGCGGCAGCTGAGGAGACCCCGGCGCTCCATGGCCGACGAAAAGCCCAAGGAAGGAGTCAAGACTGAGAACAACGATCATATTAATTTGAAGGTGGCGGGGCAGGATGGTTCTGTGGTGCAGTTTAAGATTAAGAGGCATACACCACTTAGTAAACTAATGAAAGCCTATTGTGAACGACAGGGTTTGTCAATGAGGCAGATCAGATTCCGATTTGACGGGCAGCCAATCAATGAAACAGACACACCTGCACAGTTGGAAATGGAGGATGAAGATACAATTGATGTGTTCCAGCAGCAGACAGGAGGTGTCCACTAAAAAGGGAACTTTACTCCGGAACTCTGTTCCTCCAGACCAAGAAGACATTCTCAATTAGAAAACTGCAATTTGGTTTCAACACATCTGACTACTACAGTACAGTTTTCTCTATCCTTTCATTTCCCCTTCCCATTCCTTTATTGTACACAAAGTAACTGGTGTGTGTGCACAAGCATTTGCATTTTTTTTAAATGGCCAATGGTGTGTTTTGATCTACATCAAATGGTGATGGGACGGGGAAAATACTGGTTCTGTGAAAACACCCCCTTTCTCCATTAGTGGCATGCTCATTCAGTTCTATCTTTACACTTCAGTAAGTTATTTTGCTCTCACTGTTTAACAAAAAAAAGGACAACATAAAAATTCTTGCATACCTTGTTTGATTGGAGAATTTTAATGTTTTTTATTTATCATTGTAAAACAAGGACAATTTTATAACTTTTTTGTATGTAGCTGTTACATGTAGGGCAATCTGTCTTTAAGTAGGATAAATTACTCTAAAAAATGAATCCTAGATAGTTTCCCCTTCAAGTCAAGTGTCTTGTTGTTTAAATAAACTTCTTGTTTTTTTTAAGAATAAACAAGCCTCCAGGTTGGGGTGGGAAAGTGAGTGAAGGCCATCAAAGGGACAAAGCACAGCAGCCAGGTAAAAAGTCTTGGAAGGTACCTGTGATGGAAATCTTAAAACTATCGCCACAAGGAAAACATTGTAACTGTGGTGATGGATGTTAACTAGAGTTATTACAGTGATCATTTCTCAATATATACAAAACTAAATCATTATGTTGCAATCCTGAAGCTAATCTAATTGTATCTCAATAAAAATAGAACATATTATAATGTTCTGCACCATTAAAGTTGTTAATCCCAATACACAGACATGCACAAAAGTCAGTATCACAAAAACTCCACCGACAGCCCAGGGCCACCTGCCCTGCTTCCTACCGCCCTCCCGGGGAGGAGGGGGGGGGGGAGTGTGCAAAGGTGGAAGCCAGTTCTCCCTGGCCTGTCCTCAGAGAGCAGGTTAAAGCCAATGGTTAAATAGTGAATGGGCTTTTGAAGTTCTGGTATTGCTTTAAACCAGTGAACATTTTTCTTTCTCTTTAAGAAAAAAGGATGTGGCTCATGGAGTAATACACATGCCACCTTGGTTGGGGGTGGGGAGGCAGGTGAGACCTGCCCCTGATCCAGCTACATTGAAGCTAGCTAGCTGAGACCACCTTTAAGTTAGGAGGTCCGTGAAGATGGACAGGGAGTGTGTGTGTGTGTGTGTGTGTGTGTGTGTGTGTGTGTGTAGGGAAGGGTCTTTACCCTCACCTGGCCAAAAGTCTTTGCATTTTCCTGCTTCCCTCTTGACCTTTCAAAAGATATACTCACTTCAACACACATTTATTGAGCAGCGATTTTGCTTGGTTGGAGATATAACAAAAGGATGAATAACTAAAAATGTTTCAGGGATTTCTTAGCAATTCAGCCTTGGGGGACTACTAGACATACATTAAGGGTACCTGGTCAATAATTAATATTTAGCTCGGGTAAAATCTCCCTTTTGAACGGGAAGACTAAAATCCAATTTGTCCTTGTGTGGGTTGAAAATGAAGGCGAAATCGAAATCGCCAGAAGTAACAATATTCTCGGATCAGGACCCAGCCCTGTCCCTGTCAGCCAGGGAAAGAAACCGGGAAAGGAGGTGGGTGAACACATCCAGAGAAACCCCACCTCCCACCCTTGTGTTGAGCGTTTCCTTCAACCGGCTTAGATCTAATTTAAAAAAATACTACAAATTAAAAAAAAAATCAATTAGGAGGAAGAAGTAGAGGTTTCACTTAAACTAGTATTTCTTTAAAAAGGGAAAGAAAACAAAGTATCATCTTTTTCAATTATATTCTATAAATTATATCGCATACATTATTTTTTTAAGGAGAAATGAGTGATTAGGGTAGCCAGCAAAAGTTGGCCAGAAGGGGGTTCCATGGTGTAATGGTTAGCACTCTGGACTCTGAATCCAGCGATCCGAGTTCAAATCTCGGTGGAACCTTAACTTTTCATCACTTAGGACCACGCAGCGGTGACCTCCGCTCTTCCAGTGCGCACCACAAGGAACCTTAACTTTTCATCACTTAGGACCACGCAGCGGTGACCTCCGCTCTTCCAGTGCGCACCACAAGGAACCTTAACTTTTCATCACTTAGGACCACGCAGCGGTGACCTCCGCTCTTCCAGTGCGCACCACAAGCCACCACCGTTCTCAGTCGGAGCGTCACCCTGGGGGGCTAAATGCCCTTTTGAGTGGATGCGGCGAGGACGCGCCCGGCGCCGCCCAACGACACCGGCTTCCGGGAAGAGAATGGGAGGCGACGGAGGAGAGGAAGACACAACAGAACTGTTTTCCAGAACTGAAGACCTTCCATCTCCGACCAGAGAGGCTCCCCATTCCGCTGCCTCCCGGACAGAGCCCCAAAGATGCACTGTGGATACCAGGGCTTTGGGATGGGAGCAAGCGGAGGCCCCGAAAGAAAGCAACGCGCGCCTGTGGAGGATGAGGCGCAGAAAGGCATCTTCCAAGAGCAGCGCTGGGAGTGCAGCACGTCACGTGACGCCCTTTACATCTCTCCGTGAAGGAAAACAATTCCCACCCCAGATTTCTGGTCCACCAAACCACCACCTTAAAAACTCTCAAAAGAAATTGCCTCCCATGTCCCTTTCTCAGAAAGCTTCTGAGGAATAGTTCCACCAAACAGGCGATTAAACTAAGAAAAAGGAGGATGGGTAATGGGCGGGGGTGGGGGGTGGGCGAGGTGGAGGGTGGGGGGTTCGAACATGGGAGAACAGTGAAGACAAGTTCCAGGGTGCCTGCTGCTGAGTTCGGGGCAGAAGTAGAATATTGGGGACCAGCTATAATTATAAGAAACATTAATTCTGCTCTGTCAACCATGATTGCCTTGTTCTGATTAAAGAAAGGACAATCCAACCCCTGGGACATTGTACAGGCCTGGGACCTGGGAGCCAGCCTTGGAATGCGGTCCATCCTCATTCAAGAACTGCCCATTAACATGGAAAGATCAACAACCTTGTTGTCCAGACAACAGAATCCCACCGCAGCCCACATTGGCTAATTCTCCATGTAATCTTTGTCCTCCCAAATATAAGCAGCTGGCTTATGAGGGGGGTAGTGGGGGGTGGTGCAGAGCAGATTTAAAAAATATATATTTTTATTGATTTCAGAAAGGGAGAGGGAGAGAGAGATATAGAAACATCAATGATGAGAGAGAATAATTGATTGGCTGCCTCCTGCATTCCCCCCCACCCCCATCGAGCCCACAATTCCTGGCATGTGCCCTTGTCCAGAATTGAACCCAGAACCCTCCAGTCCACAGGCTGATGCTACTGGCTAGGGCCAGATCAGATGTCTGTGGCTGATCTGCTGCTCTCCCACGCCTCCGGCAGTATTGGAATAAACACTCATACGACTCAATCCTGTTTCTGCTGAATTGGCTCAGGTAGTGACAGCAGCCTGGACCCCTTGGCTGTCTGATTTCACTTAGAAAACAATCAGTCTGTAGTAGCACAGAAGAAGGACTACAGAAGAATATTTCCAAAACAACAAAAACAAAAAACCTCCGTGTTTGACCATAAAAGAGTGTGAAAGGTTGGTGTTGAATTAGGAATAAATGTTTAGAAAAGCGATTGATTGAAGATGGCAGTGTAGGTAAATGTCTGCACTCACCGCCTCCTACAACCAAATCAAAATTACAACTAAAATACAAACAACCATCATTCAGAACTGTGTGAACGCTGGCAGAATGGAAGTCCTTCCACCAGAGAAGTAAAGAAGAAAGCACACGGAGACTGGTAGGAGAGGCGGAGGTGTGGAACAGGCTGGCCCATCACTCACGTGTGCCACTTTTTTAATCGGGAGGAAGATAGTCAGTCTCCCGTGAGAAGCCAGGGGCCCTAGCACCACACCAGACCTTCAGCCCAGGGAACCAGACCTGGGAAGAGTCCCCACCACTACGAGCTATAAAAACCAGCCAGGATTGTGGCTAAGTGACATGGAGGCTGCTGGGGACCCAGGTGTTCCTTTTAAAGGGCCAGCACACTAATTTACTCAGACTCCAGCACTGTATAGCTTTGGGGAACCAGACACATATACGGAGGAACTGGGTTGACTGGCATCAGGTCAGGAAGTCAGGGGCAGCTTTCTCCCAGACAGGAGTGCTCACAAGGGTCGTTGTTCCTGTGCTGGGAGCCGCTGTATTGCAGAGCTGACTGGATGCCATATATGAGTCTCCATCAGCCTGGAGCACACTGTTTGCTCAGTCGTGGTGATTCCCTGAGACCCCACCCCATCCAATTTTCAGCCCTACCCAAGCTCTTTTGCAGAGAGCTTGGGTAGGGCTCTTTTCCATATGAATGGAAAAGAGCTTCTGACTTTGCTAAAAATCTCTCATTCAAGCAGCAGCTGGTGACAGTGTGCTCTGAACCTATGAATAAAAGGCCCAAGACCTGAGGAGAGAACCAAAATGGTGGCCTAGGTAAGCACCTAAGCTGCCATCTTGCACAACAATTTCAAAAACTTCATCCAAAACCACAGGAAAGCTGGCGGAGTGGAAAATCTACAACTAGAAAGGAGAGAGGCTCACAGATTGGACTGCTTGCGCGCAGAGAGGAAGCGCGGCCGAATGCCTGGCTGGCGGGAGGGCAGGAACTCCCGATTGCACTGAACCCTTTCCGACTGCATTGATCCCCAACCCCAGCCAAAACACCGTGGACCCAGGCTCATACGGGTGGAGTCTGGACTGTAGAGAAAGGCACCCAGAGACTCAGAGACTCAGAGACTCAGAGGAGCCGGGAGCCGCAGCAGGCAGGGTCTACAGTTGCGTATGAGTGAGTAGGCGCAGAGAGGTCTGATCACGGAGGTTGCTGCGGCCTCTCCATAGCAGAAGGAGTCAGAAGCGCCAGACTACAGAGACCCAACCCAATTCTGGGCAAGCCCCTGGGGCACCCACACTTCTAGCTCTCTCTCTCTCTCCCTTCCTCTCTGTAAAAAATCAATAAAATATATTAAAACAAAACAAAACAAAACAAAAAACAAACAAACACTCTTATAAGGTTTTTCAGGAATTTCCTAGAAAAGGCCAATAAATTTATTGAGACCCAACTAGAAATTAAACATAAACTGACTTAAATAAAAAAAAATATTATACAGAGATCCAACAGCAGACTGGAGGATCACAGAATCAAGTCAAAGATTTGGAATACAAAGAGCCAAAGGACACTCCTCTGGAGAAACAAGAAGAAAAGAGAATCCAGAAAGCTGAAGATAGTGTAAGTAGCCTCTGGGACAACTTCAAGAGTACCAACATCCGAATTATGGGGGTGCCAGAAGAAGAGAAAGTGCAAGATACTGAAAACATATTTGAAGAAACAATGACAGAAAATTTCCCCCTCCTGGTGAAAGAAATAGACTTACAAGTACAGGAAGCATACAGAACCCCAAACAAGAGAAATCCAAAGAGGAACACACCAAGACATATCATAATTAAAATGCCAAGGGCAAAAGACAAAAAGAGGATCTTACAAGCAGCAAGAGAAAAGCAGTTGGTTACCTATGCGACTATCAGCTGATTTCTCAACAGAAACTATGCAGGCCAGAAAGAAGTGGCAAGAAATATTCAGAGTAATGAATAGTGAGAACCTACAACCAAGATTACTGTGTCCAGCAAAGTTATCATTCAGAATTGATGGACAGATAAATACTTCACAGATAAGAAAAAGTTAAAGAAGTTCCTCACCACCAAACCAGTATTATATGAAATGCCGAAAGGTATTATTTAAGAAGAGGAAGAAGATCAAGTGAATTAAAAATCTGAGGAACAGAATAAACTGGTGAATATAATAGAATCAGGGGCAAAGAAAGGGAGTGGATTGACAATTATCAGGGGGAAAAGGACATGGGGGTGCAAAAAGAGACTAGATTAAAATCATACTGAGGACAATAGGGAGGGTGGGGGAGAAGGTAAGGGCAGAGGGTGGGGTGGAACTGGGTGGAAGGGAGCTCTGAGGGGAAAAAGGAGAAACAATTGTAATAATTTGAGCAATAAAAGCAATAAAATTTTATTAATTTTTTAAAAATATATTTTATTGATATTTTACAGAGAGGAAGGGAGAGAGATAGAGAGCTATAAACGTCAATGAGAGAGAAACATCGACCAGCTGCCTCTTGCACACCCCCTACCAGGGATGTGCCACAACCAATGTACATGCCCTTGACTGGAATCAAACCTGGGACCTTTCAGTCCGCAGACCGAACTCTAACACTGAGCCAAACCGGTTTCAGCTAATTTTTTTTTAAAGGCCTAAGACCTGGCACTAGCACCAGCCTTCCTTGCTTCACAACTGGGCCTCACCTGGGCACTTCCAAATCCAATACAAATAGCAAGTAGCAGCCATCTGCAGACCCTTCTGTAGCTCCTGCAGGGTGGTCCCAGGCAGTGGCTGACTTTGTACTTTGGAGGCCCTAGAGCCAGTGCACTCACTGGACAGCTTCAGACCATAGCAGATTATAACTCTATACACCCACAAGCAACTCACTTAAGAGGCAGACTCAGTGAGCTCCAAAGCGCCACTGAAGCAAGTCCTGCCCCATAGGGGTGTTTCATGCACAGCAGCTCTTCCATTGTAGTTGCATCTGGTACTCACGGCCTGGAGGTCAATTCCTCCTGGGGGTGCCAGCAGTAGTCAAAGCTCAACTATAAGACTGTAGACCCAGCCCACACTGGGGTGCACCTACAGTTCCCAGCTCAGGTGACTACCAATTCCAGGAAACATAGCAGCCCTACCTAATACATAGAAACAAACACAGGGAAGCAGCCAAAATGTGAAGACAAAGAAACATGTCACAAATGAAAGAAATAGAAACAAGCAACCTTTGGACACAAAGTTCAAAATTATGGTTATAAAGTTACTACAGGATCTTAATGAGAGCTTCAAGGGACTTAGTGAGAATGTGAAATACATGAAAAAGGACCAGTCAGAAATTAGGTATAAACTAATTGGAATAAAAAGTAATTTACAAGAATACAACAGTAGGGTGGAGGAGTTTGAGAATCAAATCAGTGATTTGGAATATGAGGAAGCAAACAATACCAAATCAGAAGAGGAAAAAGGAAAAAAAATCCAAAAATATGAAGATAGTGTAAGAAGTCTCTGGGATAACTTTAAGCATAGTAACATTTGTATTATGGGTGTGTCGGAAGAAGAGAGAGAACAAGATACTGAAAACCTATTTGAAGAAATACTGACAGAAAACCTCTTCTATCTGGTGAAAGAAATAGACTTACAAGTCCAGGAAGCGCAGAGAGTCCAAAACAAAGGGAATCCAAAGAGGCACACACCAAGACACATCATAATTAAAATGCCAAGAGCAAAAGAGAATATTAAAAGCAGCAAGAGAAAAATAGTTATCCACAAGGGAGCACCTATATGACTGTCAGCTAATTTCTTAACAGAAACTATGCAGGCCAGACAGGAGTGGCAAGAAACATTCAAAGTGATGAATAGCAAGGACCTACAACCAAGATTACTCTATCCAGCAAAGCTGTCATTCAAAATTGAAGGTTAAAGAGTTTCACATATAAGGAAAAGCTAAAGGAGTTCATCACCACCAAACCAATATTATATGAAATCCTGAAAGAAGAGGAAGTAGAAGAAAAAGGTAAAGATAAAAATTACAAACAACAACTGATGAACAAAAAGATAGATATAGAGACAGTAAAGCAACAGCAGACTGTCAAATTATTGTACAACGGGAAGGGTAGGGAGATATGGGGGAGATAAGAGATCAACTGAAGGACTTGTATGCATGCGTATAAGCATAACCAATGGATGCAAAACTCTAGGGGGTGAGGAGTGGGAGGGTGCAATTGTAAGATATGTATAATGCCTTATAAAAAATGGAAAAAAATTACGAACAACAAATACATACCTATCAACAAGTGAATCTAAAATTCAAGTGAATAAAAAATCTGATGAACAGAATAAACTGGTGAATATAATAGAAAGAGAATGGATTGACAATTCTCTAGGCCTAGGGGAATGGGTTGTGGGGGTGCAGGAAGAAATTGGACAAATATCGTACACCTATGGATGAGGACAGTGGGGGCAGGGTAAGGGCAGAGGGTCGGGTGGGAAATGGATGGAGGGGAGCTATGGGGGGTGGAAAAGAGGAACAATATTTATTAAAAACAATTTAATCTAAAAATTGAAACGAACAAGAAATTTAATGAACAAAATAAACTTGTGAATAAAATAGAATCAGAGGCATGGAAACGTGGAACAGGCTGACGAATCTCAGAGGGGAGGCCAGAGGGGTGGGAAGAGTTTAACCAAAGATCTTACCTATTGACACAAACAATAGGGTGGTAAAGGCCTGGGGTGGGGTGGGAATGGGGAGGGAAATGGGGAACATCTGTAATACTCTCTACAGTAAGGATTTAAAAATATTTTTAAAGAGCCTAACTAAGTACCCACCAACAGAATGCACAAATAAGTTGTGGCATATTCATAGAAGAAAATAAAAATGTAGCAATGGAAAAGAAAAAAAAGTTTTAAAAAGTAAGCAAAGGAACAGGAGGAAATTATGTTGGAAAATTGTTTGGCAATATCTAAAACTAAAGACACACCCACTGTAACTTACCTATCCCACTGCACGAAGTGAGCTCCCCTGGCCACTCACAGACATTTATAATAGGGGTGTCGAACTCAATCAGAGAAGGGGCCAAAATCTAAAATCCAGCCTAAATCGCGGGCCGAATGGTTTACTGAACAGTCATAAACTGACAATGTCATAAACTGACAGCGGAGTGCAGTGATGACAGCGCGGTGCGGGCCACATTGCAAGGCCTGGCGGGCTGGATTTGGCCCGCGGGCCTTGTGTTTGACATATGTGATTTATAAGAATGTTCAGCTGAAACCGGTTTGGCTCAGTGGTAGAGCGTCGGCCTGCAGACCGAAAGGTCCCAGGTTCGATTCTGGTCAAGGGCATGTGCATTGGTAGACGTTTCTAGCTCTCTATCTCTCTCCCTTCATGTATCTAAAAATCTCCTGTTTTTTTTTTAAAAAAAAAAAAAAAAAAAGAATGTTCAGGGCAGTTTTCCTCATAGTAGACAATAGCTGAAGGCAACTCAATACTCATCAATGGCAAAATTCTTAAATAAATAGTGTTATATTGATACAGTGAATCATTACTCAGCAGAAGAAAATTAAATTATTGATATAGATAATTTTTTTACAGACATAACGAGTAAATTATTTTTACAGACATAATGAGTAAAAAAAAGTCAGACAAAAAAGTGCTTATTGAATGATTTTTATGTATATGAAGTTCAAGAATAGGTGAAATAATGAATGTTTCTAGAAATATGAAATAGCGATTTCTTCTGAATAACCTCTGGGTGGGTATCAATGGAGATAAGCAAGAGGGCCTTCTGGGAAGCCAAGAACATTCTTCATTGTTATCTGGAGAATAGCTACTACACAAATGTAGCTAATCCGTACGTTCTACGCTGAAACACTGCCCTGCATGTGTATTTACCTAGATAAGTTTAAAATTACTACCCTGTTTCCCCGAAAATAAGACAGTGTCTTATATTATTTTTTTCTCCCAAAGTTGCGCTAGGTCTTATTTTCAGAGGATGTCTTATCTTTCCATGCGCTAGGTCTTATTTTTGGGGAAACATGGTATATACGGGTAAGACAATTTCTTATTCAATGTCAGACGCTATACCATGTAAGTTCTGAAGATACCAAAGAAGGGAGAAATTGTAATGTTGGGAAGATAGAGGAAGTTTATGTGAAGCTGATTCTGGAGGGAGTGGGCCCCTGCCAGGAGAGCGTGTGAAGTCTAGCACTGGGAGGGAGAGCAATGACCCCAGAACTTAGAAGCCTCTAATCTTCTGGGCCCATACATGATTCTCCCTGCAGTCCAGGATGCCATTCCCACTGCAGTGCTATTCTTTCTTCTTAGCACCCGTCTCTTCCTCCATGGCAGTGAGTAACCTATATTGATGTGTTTAATAACCTAATGCCACTCCTTATTCTAATTACATCATACTAGGTAACAAATTGCCCAAACCTTAGAGCTTGATGGTGTGATCCTCCCACTCCATGGGGCAGTGACTGGCAGCTCAGAGGTGTTGTAGGTGTTGGGAAGGCATCAGGTGTCTTCCTGAGGACTAAACCAGCACCTTGGTGATTGCATTCTGGCGAGGAATGCAATGGTAAATGGGATTGTTTAATTTTCTTTCTGAGAATTCATTATTGATGTATAAAAACTGTCATCGGGCCCCAGCTGGTTTGGCTCAGTGAATAGAGCATCAGCCTGTGGACTGAAAGGTACCAGGTTCGATTCTGGTCAAGGGCACATGCCCAAGTTGGGAGCATGCAGGAGGCAGTCAATCAATTATTCTCTCATCATTGATGTTTTTGTCTTTCTTTCCCTCTTCCTACCTCTCTGAAATCAATAAAAATAAAATACCTTTTTTTTTGTTTTAAATAAGCCATCAATATCTGGGTGTTGATTTTGTATCCTGCTACATTGCCAAATTCATTTATTAAATCTAGTGGTTTCCTGGTGGAGTTTTTAGGTTTTTTTATGTACAGTATCTTGTCATCTGTGAATAAGAACAATTTTATTTCCTCCTTTCCAATATGGAGGCCTTCTATTTCTTCTTATTTGATCTCTGTGTCTAGGACCCTATATTGAATAAGAGTGGTGAAAGCAGATATTCCTGTCTTGTTCCTGTTAGGGGAAACGGTTTTAGTTTTTGCCTAATGACTATGATGTTTGGTGGAGGCCATCATTTATGGTCTTTATCATGTTGAGATATGTTCTCTCTATTCCACTTTTTGAGAGTTTTTAATTTTTATTTATTTATTTTTTATTATTAATTATGGTATCACATAATTGTCCTCATCCCCCCATTCCTATCCCAAACCCCTCCCCACATATTCCCCCACCCCCTTGTTGTCCATGGCCACTGGTTAGGCTTACATGCGTGCACTCAAGTCCTTTGGTTGATCTCTTCCCCTTACCCCCACCCTCCCCTACCTTCCTTCTGAGGTTTGAGAGTCTGATCGCTGCTTCTCTTTCTCTGGGTCTGTTTTTGTTCATCAGTTTATGTTGTTCATTATTTCCTCTAGATGTGTGGATCATGTGATCCAAGAAATGCTCTTGTAAGAACCGAAACTGAGAGAAGCCATAATGGTTATGCTAAAGAGGCAAATGAATCAGTCTGTAGTGAGTTTCTTTCTGGGTCAACAGTTCTTTTGAGTCCCAATTTCAATGTCAAACAGTTCCTTATGTGTACATGTCAGCAACGATATTTCAGTTCTGGATGGTGGACAAATGGTGGTGATGCAGGTCCAACCCTCTCTGGTTTGGTCCTGGGCATCCTTCAGTGATGCACAACTGCTGTCTGCTGGTATGGCAAGGCGTTGTCAGCGTCTTCCATCTCTGGACTGTTTCTCTTCTGTCTTCATGGCTGGAACACTTCTGTCTATTTCTCTCTGTTACAGGAATTAAAAAAATGGGTGTTGGATTTTGTTGATTGCTTCTTCTACGTCTATTGATATGATCATTGATTTTTGTCTTTCAGTTGCATTATATGGTGTATTATGTTTATTGATTTGCAAATATTGTACCAACCTTGTATTCCTTGAATAAATCTAACTTGGTCATGGTGTATGATCTTTTTAAGATATTACTGGATTGATTTGCTAATATTGTGCTGATAATTGTAGCATCTCTGTTAATCAGGGATATTGGCTTATTATTCACTTTCTTTGTAGTATCTTTACTTGATTTTGGAATTAGTATAATGATGGCCTCATAAAAAGAGCTTGAAAGTGTTCCTTCCTCAGCAGCCAAGTCCAGAGCAACTAGGTCGGGAGCAGCAGTGGCCAGACCCGGAGCAGCTGGTTGTGGAACGAACCAGAGCAACAGAGGCCAGGCCCGGAGCAGCCAGGCCCAGAACAGCTCGCTCCTCGCCTGCCCCCGCCCCACGGCTGCCTCTCAGACATGGCTGGAAACTTTTGTGGGAACTTGAGGGTCTGCTGAATCAAGTGATGAAGGCTTAGATCTGGATGTGTTGAGTTAGTATAGGGCTGGGGTGTTGATCTGTGAGTGCCTTGGGTGGGGCCTGGATGAGGCTGGTTGACCTATTTGGAAATGTCTTTTGTGTGAATTGTATCATTGGGCATGTGGAGGTATTATTGATATGAGAAAATGCTAAGTAACTGATTTACTATCTGAAAAGGGATTTACTATCGGGGAAAGGGAGGGAGGAAGAGACTGAACATAAACTGCACCTATGGATGAGGACAATGGGGGATGGGGAGGGGGCGGAGGGTGGGGTGGGAACCTGGTGGAGGGGGGAAGAAATGAGGAACCTTTGTAATAATATGAACAATAAAGATTGATTTAAAAAAAAAAAAGAAAAAAAAAAGAAAGTGTTCCTTCCTCTTGGATTTTATGGAATAGTCTGAGGAGTACAGGTGTTAGTTCTTCACTAAAGATTTGGTAAAACTTCCCTGTGAAGCTGTCCAGGCATGAGCTTTTGTTTGCTGGAAGTTATTTTTTAATTTATTAGAGGCCTGATGCATGAAAATTCATGCACTGGAGGGAGTCCCTCAGCCCGGCCTGCCCCCTCTCATAGTCCAGGAGCCCTCAGGGGCAGGAGGCGACCGGCGATCAGGGGAAGGAGACACCCATCACACCTCTGCTGCTGCCATTGGTGGTAGCACAGGCCTTGGGAAGTCCTGGGTGGCTGGGCAGCCGCCATCCAAGGTTTTCCTGCGCCTCGGGCGGCCCTGGGTGGTGGGGGAGGGGACGCTGGGGGACTGGGCACTGCCATCTTGTGTCTGTGGGCGCTGACATATTTGAGGGCATGGCAGTCAATTAGCATATTCCCTCCTTATTGGCTGTGGGTGCCACCATCTTTGTGACGGTGTGAGGGTCTATTAGCTTATTCCCTCTTTATTAGCTAGGATTACTGTTTCAGTTTCCTCAATTGTTATTGGCCTATTCAGGTTTTCTGATTTTTCCTAATTCAGTTTGGGAAGATTGTATTTTTCTAGGAATTTGTCCATTTCATCCACATTGTCCAGCTTGCTGGCATATAGTTGTTCAAAGTATTTTCTTACAATCCTTTGTATTTCTTTGCTGTCAGTTGTTACTTCACCGCTTTCCTTTCTGATTTCAATTATTTGGGTCCTCTCTCTGTTTCTTAATGAATGTTGCTTAAAGGTTCATCAATCTTGTTTATCTTTTCAAAGAAGCAGCTCTTGGTTTCATTGATTTTTTTTTGTATTGTTTTCTTAATCTCTGTTATTTATTTATTACTAGAGGCCTGGTGCATGGATTTGTGCACATTAAAAGGTAGTTAATTGGAAGAAATATTTTAATATCACTATTCACTCTTTCTCTAAAATAGAAGTGTCAACCAAATTCATAAGCAACAGTGGCAGATGGAAACATGTGTACGATTGGTGCCAGTGAAAGCTTTATATAAATAAATAAATTTGCTTAATTAGACCTACTTTCTGATTTATCTAAACTTTTTTCAATAAAGCACCCCAACTTCTCTTTCAGGTAATTGTCAGCAACACAGCAGTAAATATCAACACAAAGCAGATTATTATTGTAGATCACACAGGGAGAACAAAGGGTACAATATTTAACTGCAGCAGTGTTTGACTATATTCTGTGCAGTGAGAAAACCTGAAGTTATCTTCTTTCTTTTTTTTTTTAAAAAAATATATTTTTATTGATTTTTTACAGAGAGGGAGAAGGATAGAGAGTTAGAAACATCGATGAGAGAATCATCAACCAGCTGCCTCCTGCACACCCCCTACCAGAGATGTGCCCACAACCAAGGGCATGCCCTTGACTGGAATTGAACCCAGGACCCTTCAGTCCACAGGCCGATGCTCTATTCACTGAGCCAAACCGGTTTTGGCTGAAGTTATTTTCAAGGCCCACCATTTCTTACTTCTTTTCAGTTGGATCAAGTTTCTAAGCTTTCTAAATCTGTTTTCTGGCAAACAAAAAGAAAATAGGATTCTACTGAGTTTCTTATCTACCTACTCCAGGACTTCTGTGAGGATCAAATGAGATGAGGTACAGGAAAATGTTTCTTAGACATTTGGTTAAAGTGTAAAATGTTTGCACTTGGCTATAAAGCAAGTTGTGTTCCTGGGCTGAAGAAACTGCAAGGAGGCTATTTGCTAGGGAGAGGAAGCCGGGCATTACTATGTGATGTCATTACCCGGTGCCCACAGCCACTGTTTCTGGGTGGGGCTGGACTGTGGACTGCATTTTGTGCCATGGGATCTTGACAGTGTTGGCTGCAATTTGGTGGGCTGTCACTCTGGGGTGATGGCAGGACCTGTGTCCCTCTTGGGAGAAGCTGAGGTTTGTTGGTGTCAGATCCACGGTGCTGTTTCTTTGTAAATGGCCAGTGCACACATGGCAGCTCCTGTGTTGAGCATCTGTCCCCAGGTGGTCAGTGTGAGTCATAGCTACCAGTCATACGGTTGAACGGACACTTAGGCTTCTATATACACTAGAGGCCCAGTGTGCGAAATTTGTGCATGGGTAAGGTCTCGAGGCCTGGCAGATGATCAGGGCCAATCAGGTTCTGTGCCTCCCGGCCTCCCTGCCTCCTCCTTCCCTTGCTCCCTCAGCATCCCACCGCTGGTCACCTGCCATGTTCCAAGCTGCTCCATGGTGGTCAGCATATGTCATAGCAAGCAATCAAAATCCCAGCCTCTGGGTTGAACTCCCAATGGGACAATTTGCATATTAGTCTTTTATTATATAAGATAGATACTAGAGGACCTGTGTACAAACTCATGCACGGGTGGGGTCACTTGGCCTGGCTGGGGCCGATCAGAGCATCTGCCCCTTGGTTGGCCAGCCATGGATGTTGGTTGTGGGAGCACACTGACCACTAGGGGACAGCTCCTGTGTTGAGTGTCTGCTCCCTGGTGGTTAGTGCGTGTCATAGCTACTGGCCGGTCATCCAGTCGAAATGTTCACTTAGGATTTAATATATAGACTTAAAGGCCTGGTATATGAAAATTCTTGAACTCAGGGGGGTGTCCCTTAGCCCAGCCTGTGCCCTCTCACAGTCTGGGACACCTTAGGGGATGTCTACCTACTTCCCAGTGGATCAGGCCTAAGCTGGCAGTGAGACATCCCTCTGGGAGCCCTTGGGGGTGCCCGACTAAAGGCTTAGGCCCATTCTATGAGGAGAGGGCCTAAGCCTTTAGTTGGACATTCTTAGTGCTGCCACAGAGGCAGGAGAGGCTCCTGCCACTGCCGCTGCACTCACCAGCCATAAGCAGGCTTCTGGTTGAGCAGCACTCTCCCTGTGGAAGTGCACTGACCACCAGGGGGCAGTGCCTGCATTGAGCATCTGACCCCCTGGTGGTCAGTGTGCATCATAGTAACCAGGCATTCCCGGTAATTCCACCATTAAGGTCAATTTGTTTATTACCCTTTTGTTATATAGGATAGAGAGATTTCCCTCCTCCTACTTTGGGCTTTTCTTGTTGCTCTTTCTAATTCTTTAAGTTGTAGAGTTAGTTTATTATAATTTTTCTTGTTTTTGGAGGTAGGCCTATAGTGTAATGAACTTCTTTTTGTTTTTGCTGTGTTCAGAGATTTTTAGGTTGTGTACAATTTCATTTATTTACAGGGAGTTTTTGATTCTTTCTTGAGCTCATTGTTAACCCATTCATTGTTTAATAACATGCTACTTACCCTCCAGGTGTTTGAACAGTTTTTAGTGCTTTTACTGCAGTTGATTTTCAGTTTCATGCCATTGTGATCTGAGAAGATGCTTGATATGATAGTAGAGAATTAGTTTGTTCCTTAACCTGTGGTCTGTCTTTGAGAATGACCCATGTGCACTTGAGAAGAATGTATATTCTGCAGCTTTGGAGTGAAATATTCTATAAATGTCAATTAAATCCTTCTGATCCACTGTGTCCTTTAGAGTCATTGTTTCTGTGGTAAATTTTTGTCTGGAAGATGTATCCATCGTAGTCAGCAGGGTGTTAAAGTCTCCTACTAAGACTGTATTGTTGTTCGTCTCTCTCTTAAAGTCCTCTGAGAGAAAGGTGCCCTCGAGTTTTGCCCACTATCAAACAGTCTAGGCTTTCCTCAAATGAGCCTGGAACTGGGATTCAGTGCAGTTGGAAGTGGGGTTAGAAGTGGGGTTCAGAGCAGTCTGGAGCTTTTGTCTCCTTCCTGCTAGGGCAAGCCAGGGACACAGTCAACAGTCCATTCTCTGTACGCAATGTGCGCGCCTCTGGACTGCCTTTCACCGCTCCCCTGAGTATCTGCCTTACAGCCCAGACTCCCTACATATGAGCCTGGGTCCCCAGGGTCTTGTCCAGAACTGGGGTTCAGTGGTGTCGGAACTGGGGTTCAGCACAGTCCAGAGCTTTTGTCTCCTTCCCACTAGGGAATGCCAGCCGGGCACTCAGCCTCCCCCTCCTCTCCGGCTCCGTCCTCTCTGGACGTGAAACGTGTCTCCATACCTTAGGCTTTTACAGCTCCTCTGATTTTCCTTCTGGTTTTCTCTTTCCTTCTAGTTGTAGAATTTCCAGTCAGTCTACTTTCCTATAGTTCTGGATAATGTCCATTTTGTATTTTAATTGTATTTTTTTGAAATTGTTGTGTGAGGCTGCAGTTAGGCGTTTACCCATGCTGTCATCTTGGTTTTTCTCTAGTATTTTTTTATATTGCTGATTTGGTGGTGATAAACTATTTTAGTCTTTTTTTTTTTTTTTTTGTCTGTGAAGCTCTTTATTTCACTTTCAATTTTGATTGATAGCTGTGCTAGAAAGACTAATCTTGGTTTCAGGTCCTTGCTTTCCATTACCTTGAATACTTCGTGCTGTTCCTTTCTGGTCTGTAGAGTTTCTCTCTTTTAGCCCAACTGGCAGGCTCAGTGATTAGCGTAGACCTATGAAATAGGAGGTTCAGTTCCTGGTCAGGGCACATGCCTGGGTTGTGGGCTTGATCCCTAGTGTGGGGCATGCAGAAGGCAGCCAATCAGTGATTCTCTCTCATCACTGATGTTTCTAAACACTGTCTCCCTCTCGCTTCCTCTCTGAAATCAACAACAAAATATTAAAAAAAGAAAAATATTCTTTTTGTCTTTACTTTTTGACATTTTAATTATGATCTGTGTGGGTATCGTCCTATTTGGGTTCTTTTTGCTTGGGGCTTTCTGTGCTTCCTGGACTTGTGTGACATTTTCCTTTACTAAGTTAAGAAAGTTTTCTGCGATTAGTTCTTCCTTCCTTGCTCATTTTCTTCACTGTCTGGCTTTCCTACAATGCAAATATTGTTACATTTCATGTTGTCCCACAGCTCCCTTGATTGTCCTCCTGATTTGCTTTTTTTTAATATATTTTTATTGCTTTCAGAGAGGAAGAGAGAGAGAGAGAGAGAAAGAGAGAGAGAGAGAGAGAGAGAGAGAGAGAAAGAAAGAAAGAGAGAGAGGGAGATAGAGATAGATACACCAATGATGAGGGAGAATCACTGATTGGCTGCTTCCTGTACACCCCCCATTGGATCAGGCCCACAACCCGGGCATGTGCCCTGGACTAGAATTGAACCTGGGACCTTTCTGTCCACTGAGCCAAACCAGCCAGGGCTTGTCCTTCTGTTTTTAACTTTTTCTTTTGGTTCTCTAATTGCATGATTTTTTCTGTCCTATCTTCTAATTCACTGGTCTGATGTTTGGCTTCTCCTAATCTGTGTTCCTTCCACTGTGTTCTTTTTTAGTGCTATGTCATTCTTTATCATTACTGTTTCTTTTCTCATGCTGTTGAGCATCCTTGCCATCATTATTCTGAACTCTGTCTGATAAGTTTCTTTTTTTTAATATATTTTATTGATTTTTTTTTTATAGAGAGGGAGAGGGACATAGAGCTAGAAACATCGATCAGCTGCCTCCTGCACACCTCCCACTGGGGATGTGCCTGAAACCAAGGTACATGGGTACATGCCCTGTGACTGGAATTGAACCTGGGACCCTTCAGTACGCAGACCGATGCTCTATCCACTGAGCAAAACCAGTTTCGGCTTGATAAGTTTCTTACCTCCATTTCATTTTCTCTTCTTCTGGAGAATTCTCCTATTCTTTCATTTGGTGCTTTTTTTTTTGTCTCCCCGTTTTGGCTGTCTGTTTGGGTTTGTGATTGTGTATTAGGTAGATCTGCTACACTTTCCAATTTCTAGTTCAGGACAGTGTCAAACACTGTTTCTAATTAGGTTAGGCAAAGACTCAAAGTCTCCAGAGACCCACCTCTGCCTGCAGACTGATTAAATTAAGTCTTGAATCTAATTGTCCACAGTTGGGGTGAGAAATTTTCCAACTTGATGGGGCAATGGCTTCTGCCTGAGGCTATTTGTTATTTTCAGTGTCTTTTTAAAATATATTTTATTGATTATTTTTACAGAGAAGAAGGGAGAGGTATAGAGAGTTAGAAACATTGATGAGAAAGAAACATCGATGAACTGCCTCCTGCACACCTCCCTCTAGGGACCAAGCCCACAACCAAGCTATATGCCTGCGGGGGCCTGAAGCTGCAGGAAATCTCCCTTTTCTGTGTCCCACATGGAAATAGAGATGAACAAACTGGTTCTAAGTGGAGGTGGTCAGAGATTGAGAAACAATAGAAATAAAGAGAGAAGACACAGAGATAGATTTTAAGCTGGGAGCTGGTAGGGCCGCCGAACTCCTCTGCTGGAGAGGCAGACTGACGACCTCCTGAGCCATGCAGCACATCTATTTATACTCCAATCCAACCAGGGGGTTTCAAAGAAAAACAAGGAGCCTGGGAGAGTCCAGGTTTCACCCACTCCTTCCTCCTGGACAAACACAAACCAGGAACTAAGAACATCTCTGCACTCCCAGGGCGGGAGTGCAACTGACATGATTCTGCCAATATCCAGGGCCCAGTCAAGGACAATCTAAAGAATGTCCAGGTGTCTTCCCATTTGGCCCTCTACACATGCCCTTGACTGGAATCAAACCTGGGACCCTTCAGTCTGCAGGCCGGTGCTCTATCCATAGAGCCAAACCAGTAGGACTATTCTCAGTGTCTGAATGTGCTTCAGAAACTCCACACCATGGGGCAAGACATTTTCCAATGGGAGGGGTCCACTGTCTTCCTCCCTGGCATCCTTGGCTGGAAAGCATGTCTCTGTGAGAAAGATGACCTTCACAATGTGAGGGAGTAGCTCAGCACAGGAAAACCGGGTGTCTTGCAAGCTCTAACCCCAGTGCCCCAACCCTGGCTTCTGCTCACACAGCTCCAGTCCACTCTGCCCTCCCTCTGCCCGAGCACAAGGTGGGTGGCTCCATGGGGAATTGTGTGCCTTGGCCGTTTAAGAAGGTGCATGCATTTCCAGCAGTCTCTCCCTGTCAGACAGCACTCCACTGTTTTTCATAGCCAGATGGGCATCTTTCTCAGTCCTGGTGCTCTGGGCTGGGGGCTCCTGCTTAAAGTCTAGACCCCAGAATTCTCAGTGGGAATCCCCAAAGATAACTTTCTAGAACTTTAGTTGCCATCGTGGGAGTCTGGCCAGCCCTTTCGCGCCTCGCCCCTCCTATGAGTCTCTATGGCATCTTCACTCTCCTTCCTTCATCAGTTGATTTCTCAGGAGGGTGTTTTTTGTATTTTAGTTGTAATTTCAGTTTGGTCCTCTGAGCATGTTTGTGTAGCATCCTTATACTCCACAGCCAGTTAATATCAGACCATAATGATTGATAGATGCTAAATCAAAGAAGGGAAGGTTTAATAAGAACCAATTATTAATATAATTTCAAAGTACATTTATTTATTGATTATTTTTTAAAATTATTACCAGGGGATATTTCTTTTCATTGAGTTTTTGTTCAGAGTGGAATAGAGGGAGCAGGGGGAGAGATCCAGAGAGAAATGTCGCTGTGAGAGAAACACATTGGTTGCCTTCCATATGCACTCCCACTGGGCTTGGGGATCAAACCTGTAACTGAGATAGGTGCCTTTGACCAGGAATCAGTCCACAGCCTGGCACTCTAACCACTGTGCAGTCCAGTCAGGCTTTTTGGTTACTTATTAATCACACCAGGGGAAAATAGTAGCTATAGAGTGATGAAAATATAACTAGTGAGGGACAATCAAATATTGTACACCTTTAGTACACAATATACATTAGTCCAAGGTTATACAGCCTGAATTTAATCATGAGGGAATATCTGACAAACCCAAAAGGAAAGACATTACCAGGTGTACCAGTTAATAATGTGGATTTTTTTAATAGATGGAGTTACACATATGTTGATATATATATATATATATATATATATATATATATATGTATGCGATTTGATATGTTTGCTATTTTGTTGTATTGACAGCAAGCTTCAAAACTTCATATGTCAAATTTTCTGAAGGTGTTAACATCATAGATATTTTTACACTAAAAAATGTTGAATTTTGTGCCAATAAAAATTTTAATTCATTATTTTGAAGAAAAGGTTATTGTATACTTTGGGAAGCTTATGGTGAACACGCTCCATTTTAAGATATTTGTGAATGCTGGTTTAAATGCTTTAAAAGTGCTGATTTCGATGTGAAAGACAAAGAATGTCCAGGTCAACCTGAAAAGTTTGAAGACCAACAATTACAAGCATTATTGATGAAGATGCATGCCAAACTCAAAAGCAACTTGCAGAAAGATTAAACGTTGCTCAGCAAACAATTTCCGATCCTTTACAAGCAATGGGAAAGATTTTAAAAAAAGGAAAGTGGGTGCCACATCAACTGAAGGAAAGACAAATGGAAAACCGAAAAGTCATCAGCAAAATGTTGCTTCAACGGCACGAAAGAAAGTCTGATCGATGGCACATGCACTTTCTGAGCAGCAATTCTAAATATATGAAGAAGTGGAAAATTTGGTCTCTGAATGGTTTGCATCAAAACAAGAAAAGTTCTATTGGGACGGTATCCACAAATTACCTGAAAGATGGGGAAATGTGTAGTTAGCGATGGACATTACTTTGAATAAAGCACTTTTTTAAAATTAAATTATTATCTGTGTACATATCTTACCATTGCCCCCCACCCCATACCTGCCCTCCCTCCCCAGAGTTTTGTGTCCATTGGTTGTACTTATATGCATGTATACAAGTCCTTCGGTTGATCTCTCTCTCTCTCTCTCTCTCTCTCTCTCTCTCTCTTTCTCTCTTTAAAAATATATCTTATCCTGTGACGTCGTCCTAACAGCCAGAGAGGAGCTTAGTGGCCCGAGGGCACGGAGCCCGGAGAGCCGGGACCGAGATCGAGGAAGCCGGGGAACGGGAACGCTGCGGGCGGGAGCCGGCCGGGAGCCGGCCGGGAGCCGGAGCCCCTCAGGCACCTGCTGGCTCGCCCAGGCGGTTGGCGCTCGCAGAGTGGTCCGCAGGCCTCCGCCCGCCCGCCCCCAGCCCCTCCCCCGGCCCCCCATGGCCCGGGCCGAGGCCCTCCCGCCATCGAGACCGTCGCTGACTCCGCTGCTGCCGCTGCTGCTCCGAGAGGCCTGAGCCCAGAATGGGCGGGTCAGCATGTCCGCCGAGGTGCGGGGCCGCCTGGGGGACACGGCGGAGCTGCCGTGCTACCTGCAGTCGCCGGGGCCTAAGGGCAACGTCTCCCAGGTGACATGGCAGCGCCTGGACCCATCCGGGGACCTGCAGAGCGTGGCCGCCTTCCACCCGTCCCACGGCCTCAGCTTCCCCAACCGGCATTTCCCCAAGGACCGGCTGTCCTTCCGCTCCATGGGCCAGAGCCCTGGCGCCCGGCCGGGCGCCGAGCTGCGGGACGTGGCGCCACGCTGGTCCTGCAGGGGCTGAGAGTGGAGGACGAGGGCAACTTCTCCTGCGAGTTTGCCACCTTCCCCCTGGGCACCAGCCGTGGGGTGACCTGGCTCAGGACCATAGCCCAGCCCCAGAACCACGCCGAGACCCAGGAGGTGGCGCTCAGCGCGGAGCCGGTGCCCGTGGCGCGCTGTGTCTCCTCGGGGAGCCGCCCGCCCGCCAAGATCTCCTGGCTCTCGCCCCTGCACGGGGAGCAGAAGGAGACCGGGACCGCGGGGCCCCTGTCCGGCACGCTCACCGTCACCAGCCGCTACGCCGTGGTGCCCTCCAGCCAAGTAGATGGCGTCAGGATCACCTGCAAGGTGGAGCACGAGGCCCTGGAGGAGCCCGCCCTGCTGCCCGTGACCGTGTCTGTGCGCTACCCCCCCCCCCCCACTCCCCCCAGGTCTCCATCTCTGGCTATGATGACAACTGGTACCTCGGCCGTAGTGAGGCCACTCTGAACTGTGATGTTCGCAGCAACCCGCAGCCCACAAGCTACATCTGGAGCACGACTTCGGGCTCCTTACCGGCCTCAGCGAAATACCAGGGCCCCCCAGCTGCTAGTCCACCTGGTGGACAGGCTGGTCAACACCACCTTCGTCTGCACCGCCAGCAACGCCGAGGGCTCGGGCCGCGCCGAGCAGGTGGTCCTCGTCCGAGAAGGCCCCCGGGCCTCTCCCCGAGACGAGGGTCCCATGGTGTGGGGGGCCGTGGTGGGGACGCTGCTGGTGCTGCTGCTTCTGGCTGGGGGGGTCTTGGCCTTCGTGCTGCTTAGGAAGAGGAGGAGGAGGAAGAGCCTTGGAGGAGCAGGAGGAGGACCGGACATTGGCCAGGGATCCTACGATCCGAAAACTCAAGTGTTTGAGAACGGGGGCCCCGTCTTCTGGACCACCACAGCCCCGGGCTCCCAGAGGCCGGACGGCCAGGTCGCAGAGGAGGACTACGAGGAAGAGGAGGAGAAGGCCGAGAAGGGCCTCATGCTGCCTCCGTCCCTTGCGCTGGAGGACGACATGGAGTCCCAGCTGGACGGCTCCCTCATCTCCCGGCGGGCGGTGTACGTGTGACTCTGGACAGAGACAGACACAGAGACAGAGACGAGCCCACAGGGGCCCTGGCTGCAGACTGGTTGGACTCGTCTGGATGACACTGGAGCACAATTGCTACCTCCCACTTTCCTGGGATTCGGAGGGAGGTGGAATATCACACACTGGACTTACAGTCTCCGGGGCTGCATGGGGGAAGGGAGGGGGACCGCAGAGGACCCCCGCCCCCAACAGAGACTCGGTTTTGGCTCTGGCCTGCCCCAGCCCTGCCCTGTGACACTCAGGAGTTAATAAACGGTTTGGAGGAAAAAAAATAAAATAAAATAAATAAAATAAATAAAAAAATAAAATAAAAATATATCTTATTGAGTTTTTACAGAGAGGAAGAGAAAGGGATAGAGAGTCAGAAACATCGATGAGAGAGAGACATCGATCAGCTGCCTCCTGCACACCCCCGACTGGGGATGTGCCCGCAACCAAGGTACATGCCCTTGACCGGAATTGAACCTGGGACCTTCCAGTCCGCAGGCGGTGGCTCTATCCACTGAGCCAAACCCGTCTTGGCCTTTGGTTGATCTCTTATCTACCCCAGATCTCCCTGCCCTCCCCGCTGTAATTTGACTGTCTGCTGTTGCTTTACTGTCGCTATATCTATCATTTGGTTCATCAGTTTATAATGATCCTTATTTTCCATAAATGAGTGAGGTCATGTGGTGTTTCTCTTTCATTGATTGGCTTATTTCACTCAGCATGATGTTCTTCAATTCCATCCAGGTTGCTGCAAATGATAAGAATTCCTTCTTTTTTATGGCAGCATAGTATTCCATTGTGTAGATGTACCATAGTTTTTTGATCAATCATCTACTGATGGGCACCTAGGCTGTTTCCAAATCCTAGCTATTGTAAATTGTGCTGCTATGAACATAGTGGTGCATATGTCCTTTCTGATTGGTGTTTCTAGTTTCTTGGGATATAATCCTAGAAGTGGGATTACTGGGTCAAATGGAAGTTCCATTTTTTGAGGAAACTCCACACTGTTCTCCACAGTGGTTGCACCAGTCTGCATTCCCACCAGCAGTGCACGAGGGTTCCTTTTTCTCCGCAACCTCGCCAACACTTGTCATTTGTTGATTTGTTGATGTTGGCCATTCTGAGAAGTGTGAGATGATACTGCATTGTTGTTTTGATTTGCATCTCTCGGAAAATTAGTGACTTTGAGCATGTTTTCATGTGCCTCTTGGCCTTACTTCTGTCTTCTTTTGAGAAGATTCTATTTAGGTTCATTGCCCATTTTTTTAATTGGCTCATTTATCTTTCTTTTATTTAGTTGTATAAGCTGTCTGTAGATGTTGGAGATTAAACCTTTATCAGTGATAACATTTGCAAATATGTTGCCCCATACAGTGGGCTTTCTTGTTGTTTTGCTGTAAAAAAGCTTTTTATTTTGATGTAGTCCCATTTGGTTATTTTCTCTTTAGCTTCCTATGCCCTAGGGGTAGTATCAGTGAAGAAGTTCTTTTGGCATATGTCTGAGATTTTGCTGCCTGTGGATGCCTCTAGTGTTTTTATGGTTTCCTGTCTTATGTTTAAGTCCTGTATCCATTTTGAGTTTATTTTTGTGTATGGTGTAAGTTGATGATCTAGTTTCATTTTTTTTTTTTTGCATGTATCTGTCCATTTTTCCCAACACCATTTATTGAAGAGACTGTCTTGACTCCATTGTATATTTGTGTCTTCTTTGTCAAATATTAATTGAGCATAGTAATTTGGGTTGATTCTCTATTTTGGATTCTCTATTCTATTCCATTGGTCTATATGTCTGTTCTTGTGCCAGTGCCAGGATGTTTTGAGAACAGTGGCTTTGTAATACAGCTTGAAATCTGGTATTGAAATCCCTCCTACTTTACTCTTCTTTTTCAGGATTGGTGTGGCTATTCGGGGTCTTTTATTGTTCCAAATAAATTTTTGGAGAGTTCTTTCTAGGTCAGTGAAATATGCCGTTGGTATTTTAATGGGGAGTGCATTGAACCTATAGATTGCTTTGGAAAGTATGGACATTTTGATGATGTTGATTCTACCAATCCATGAACATGGTATGTTCTTCCATCTGTTTACATCTTCCTCTATCTCTTTTTTTCAGTGTCGTGTAGTTTTCCGCATATAGTCCTTTACTTCCTTAGTTAAGATTATTCCTAGGTATCTTAATTTTTGTGGTGCTATGGTAAATGGGATTGCTTTTTTAATCTCTGTTTCTGTAAGTTCACTATTGGTGTATAGAAATGCCATAGATTTCTTGGCATTAATTTTGTATCCTGCTACATTGCCAAATTCATTTATTAAGTCAATTAGTTTTTTTTATGTTTTTTTAATGTACAATATTATGTCATCTGCAAATAAGGATAACTTTACTTCTTCTTTTCCAATTTGGATGCCTTTTATTTCCTCTTTTTGTCTAATTGCAATGGCTAGTACTTCCAATACTATGTCAAACAGGAGTGGCGAGAGTGGGCATCCCTGTCTTGTTCCTGTTCTTAGAGGGAATGGTTTTAGTTCTTGCCCATTGAGTATGATGTTGGCTGTGGGTTTATCATATATAGCTTTTATTATATTGAGGTATGATCCTTGTACTCCCACCTTGTTGAGAGTTTTTATCAGGAAAGGGTGTTGGATTTTACCAAATGCTTTTTCTGCATCAATTGATATGATTATATGATTTTTATCTCTCAATTTGTTTATGTGATGTATCATGTTTATTGATTTGTGGATATTGTACCATCCTTGCATTCCTGGAGTAAATCCTACTTGGTCATAGTGTATGATCTTTCTGATGATCTGCTGGAACCGATTTGCTAGAATTTTGTTGAGGATTTTGGCATCTATGTTTATGAGGAATATTGACCTGTAATTCTCTTTCATTGTGTTGTCTTTATCTGGTTTTGATATTAGGATGATGCTGGTTTCATAGGAGGAACTTGGAAGTGTTCCTTCTTCTTGAATTTTTTGGAATAGTCTGAGGAGGATAGCCATCTGGCCCTGGGCTTTTGTTTGCTAGAAGCTTTTTGATGACTGTTTCAACTGGTCTATTGAGATTTTTAGATTCTTTCTTATTGAGTTTTAGAAGGTTGTATTTTTCTAGGAATATGTCCATTTCCTCCAGGTTGTCCAGTTTGTTGGAATAGAGTTGTTGGTAGTATTTTGTAACAATCCTTTGTATTTCGGCGGGGTCTGTTGTTATTTCACCTCTTTAATTTCTGATTTTATTTTTTTGAGTCCTTTCTGTTTCTTGGTTAGAGTGGCTAGAGGTTCATCAATCTTGTTTATCCTTTCAAAGAACCAGCTCTTGGTTTTGTTGATCTTATGTATTGTTTCTTTGGTCTCAATGTTGTTTATCTCCGCTCTGATTTTTATTTCCTTCCTTCTGCTTACACTGGGCTTTTCTTGTTGCCCTTTTTCTAACTCTTTGAGTTGTAGAGTTAGATAATTTGTTACCATATTTTCTTGTTTTTTTTTTTTTTTTTTTTTTTTTTTCAATCGGCTTGTAGGGATATGAACTTCTCTCTTAAAACTGCTTTTGTTGTTTCCCATAGATTTTTTTTTTTAAATAAGTTTTTATTTTTCATATTATTACAAATGTTCCTTCTCCCCCCCCCCCACCATTGCTCTCCTCCACCAGGTTCCCACCCCACCCTCTGCCCTTTCCCCTCTCCCCATTGTCCTCATCCATAGGTGCACAGTTTATGTTCAGTCTCTTCCCACGCCCCCCTCTCCCCTTTTCCCCAAGAATCGTCAGTTCACTCCCCTTCCATACCTCTGATTCTATTATATTCAACAGTTAATATTGTTCATCAGATTTTTTTAATTTCCTTGGTTTTTAGATTCACTTGTTGATAATTACGTATTTGTTGTTCATAATTTTTATCTTTGTTTACTTTCTCTTCTGAAAGAACCCCTTTCAGCAATTCATATAATTCTGGTTTGGTGGTGATGAACTCCTTTAGCTTTTTTTTATTAGTGAAGCTCTTTATCTGGCCTTCGATTCTGAGTGATAGCTTTGCTGGGTAGCTTATTTTTGGCTGTAGGTTCTTGCTATTCATCACCTTGAATATTTCTTGCCATTCCCTTCTGGCCTGCATGGTTTCTGTTGAGAAGTCAGCTGACAATCGTATAGGTGCTCCTTTATAAGTTACTACCTTCTTTGCTCTTGCTTCTCTTAATATTCTCTCTTTATCTTTTGCTCTTGGAATTTTAATAATGATGTGTCTCGGTGTGGTCCTCTTTGGATTCCTTTTGTTTGGAGTTCTGTGCGCTTCCTGGACTTGTAAGTCAAATTCTTTCACCAGGTGGGGGAAGTTTTCTGTCACTATTTCTTTCAGTATGTTTTCGATATCTTGCTCTCTCTCATCTTCTGGAACCCCCATAATTCTGATGTTGGTTCGCTTGAAGTTGTCCCAGAGGTTTCTTACATTATCTTCAATTTTCTGGATTCTCTTGCCTTCTAGCTTCTGTGGAGGAGTGTCTTCTGGCTCTTTATGTTCCAAATCTTTGACTTGATTCTTGCGATCTTCCCTTCTGTTTTTAGGACTCTGTAGAATATTTTTTATTTCAGACAATGTATTCTTTATTTCTTGTTGATCCCTTATCATTTCTTGTTGACTCCTTATTAATTCTAGTTGATCTCTTTTCATATCCTCATAGGCCTTATCCATCTTTTCTAGGAAATTCTTGAAAAACCTTATAAGCGTAGATTTGAACTCTATATCCAGACGCTTTTTGTCCTCCATTTCTTTCGTTTGTGATCTATTTTGTTGTCGCATTTCGCAGTTACAGATGGGACGGGGTTTCAGGGTGGAGCCTGCAGCTTTGGCTTCCGTCAGCCCCGCCCTATGCGGGTCCTTCAGTGCTCGCTGCCGGCGCCTCTGAGAGAAAGGTGCCCTCGATTTTCGCCTGCTGCCAAACAGTCTATGCTCTCCCCCAATGAGCCCGGTATTGGGGTTCAGTTCAGTTGGAAGTGGAGTTGGAGGTGGCGTTCACAGCAGTCTGGAGCCCCAGTCTCCTTCCCGTCAGGGCAATCCCGCGGCACAGCCGACCGTCCCTTCTCTGGGGGCAGTGTGCGTGCCTCCGGGACCTCCTTTCTCCGCTACCCCGGGGTTCCGACTTACAGCCCAGCTCCCTATGGCTGAGCCTGAGTCCCCGGGGTCTGGCCCAGAACTGGGGTTCAGAGCAGTTGGGGGCCCAGCACAGTCGGAGTTTTATCTCCTTTCCGCTAGGGAATGCCCGCCAGGCACTCGGCCTCCCTCCTCTCCGGCTCCGTCCTCTTCTCGCGCGCCGCGTGTCTCCGTACCTTGGGCTTTTACAGCTCCTCCGTGCTTCCTTCTGGTTTTCTCCTTGCTTCTTGTTGTAGGATTTCCAGTCAGTCGACTTTCCTGTAGTTCTGGGTAATGTCCATTTTATATTTTAGTTGTATTTTATTAAAATTGTTGTGTGCGGCTGCGGCTAGGTGCCTACCCGAGCAGCCATCTTGGATTCTCCTCCCATAGATTTTGGATTGTTGTGTTTTCATTGTCATTTGTTTCCAGGATGTTTTTAATTTCTTCCTTGATTTCTCTGGTAACCCAGTCCTTGTTTAATAGCATGCTGTTTAGTCTAGATGTGTTTGATTTCTTTGGATTATTTTTATTGTAGTTAATTTCCAGTTTTATGCCACTATGATCTGAAAAGATGCTTGATATGATTTCTATCTTCTTGAATTTTAAGAGACTTTGCCTATGTCCCAATATGTGGTCTATAACCTATAGATTCAGGGCAATCCCCATTAAAAAACCAATCACATATTTCACATATCTAGAACAAACTCTCCAAATATTTATTTGGAATAACACAAGACCCATAATAGCCACAGCAATCCTGAGAAAATAAGAACAAAATTTGTCAACAGGAGGAGATGCTCTTGGCAGAAAAAAAGAAAAGTTAGGAGGTTTTGATGTCCTAATATGTAATTAACCTGAAGAACCAGAGAGGAGTAAAAAAAAAAAAAATCCAAGAAAAAACACATAATCCTTATATCCGGAATGATTGCCAGCCATATGCACTATAATGCCAAAGCAGTCATTAAAAAATTGAACTTTCTTACACCTTACACCAAACATCTGTTTCCCTTAAAATCCCTCCTCAGCCCTCACCTTAGGTTCTGCCTTCATAGTTCACCCAGATTAGCTTCTGATTGGTCAGTTTCTATGCCAGTCAGCATCAAAAGGTCTGCCTCCTAGGCAGCCAGATTAGGTTGTGATTGGTCGGTTTCGATGTCAGTCAGCATCTCCAGGCCTATCTCTGGATATGATCAAAGTGGCAGGGCTGATTAGCAGCCCCCTTGAGGCCTGGAGAGAACTGGAGGCCAGCTGCTTGCTGGTGAAGCCAGGAAAGAGAGAGGCAACAGCTGATCAATAGCTTCCACAGAGGTTGTGGATCAGACCCTGCCTCTCTCTCTGCAGCCCTCTCAGCAGTCAGTGCTGACTTCTGGTGTTAGGTCGAGCCTTCAGTCCTTATAGACCCTGACTTTTTATTATATACAGATAATATATAAATGTTACTTGAGGACCTGCTGTACTTGAACTTGACAGTGATGCTGCAGTTACATTTCCTTTTTCTGTTTGGAGAATGAAAAAAAAAAAAATAATAAAATGAGCCAGAGCTCTCATTCCAGAACTACCTGCGTTTTTTATGCCTCACACTGTTGAAATGTTAAAAAAGCAAAGTCCCCTCTGGACTGGTCCTAGGGCAACCTGGTGTCCCAGGGAGCTGTGTGCAGCATAACAAGAAGTGGTCTGGCTGAAACCGATTTGGCTCAGTGGATAGAGCCTTGGTCTGAGGACTGAAAGGTCCCAGGTTTGATTCTGATCAAGGGTATGTACCTTGGTTGTGGGCACACCCCTGGTAGGGGGTGTGCAGGAGGCAGCTGGTCGATGTTTCTCTCTCATCTATGTTTCTGGCTTTCTATCCCTCTCCCTTCCTCTCTGTAGAAAATCAAATATATATATATATTAAAATCAAATATAGTCTGGCCCTAGCTGGTTTGGCTCAGTAGATACAGTATCTTTGAACTGAAAGGTCCCATGTTAGATTCTAGTCAAGGGCATGTGCCGGGATGCAGGCTCCACCTCTAGTAGGGGACTTGCAGGAGGCAACCGATCCATGATTCTCTCTCATCATGGATGTTTCTGTTTCTCTCTCCCCTCTTCCTTTCTCTCTGAAATCAATAAAAATTAAAAAAAAAACAAAACAGTCTGACTATTGCACGGAACATCAGAAACATTGTTTAGGGCAACATCACAGAGGTAGCCGGCTTTCTGCACAACAGCAATGCCTTTTGTGATGCCCTGGCTCTCCCTCCCTTCTTACGAACACCCATGGCCTTTTTCTCCTTATCTGGGCTACTACCTTAGCTATTGCTTCCTGGAGGCTATTTTATATATATATATATATATATATATATATATATATATATATATATATATATATATATATATATATATATATATATATCAGAAATGCTGTTACTTCTCACCTTGAAAAGCCTTTTATTTTATTACAAATTTCTCAGAGCTGGTTTGTTGGCTTCATTTTGCATTTGAAGTTTGAAATGTAAGCAGGGCATTTGAGGGTAACCATTTGAGGTACACTCATCTCACCCAGATTCCTCACTCAGAGCACATAGATGTATTTGGATAATAGTATGGGATGCAAATGCCAAACCCATTTTGGGGTTTGTGATACACAAAACAATGTAATAGAAAAAGAAAAGAGCCCTAGCCAGTTTGGCTCAGTGGATAGAGCGTCAGCTTGCAGACTGAAGGGTTCAGGAGACCGACTATGGTTCAAGGGCATATGCCCAGGTTGTGGGCTCTGTCCCCAGTAGGGTGGTGTCCAGGCAGCAGCCAATCAGTGATTCTCTCTGATTGATTTTTCTCTCTCTCCCTCAGAAAATTTTTAAAAAGAAAATTTATTTTAGTGTAGTGAGGTTTCATATTTTTCAACCAACACATTAAAAAAAAAAAAAAAAAAACCTAAAGAGCCGAAACCAGTTTGGCTCAGTGGATAGAGCATCAACCTGTGTACTGAAAGGTCCCAGGTTCGATTCTGGCCAAGGGCATGTACCTTGGTTGCAGGCACATCCCCAGTAGGGGGTGTGCAAGAGGCAGCTGATCGATGATTCTCTCTCATCGATGTTTCTGACTCTCTATCCCTCTCTCTTCCTCTCTGTACAAAATCAATAAAATACATTCAAAAACAAACAACTAAAGAAGTATATAAAAAAACCTAGAAGCCCGGTGCATGAAATTAATGTATGGTGGGGTGGTCCCTCAGCCTGGTCTGCACCCTCTCCAATCTGGGACCCCTCGGGGGATGTCCAACTGCTGGTTTAGGCCTGATCCCAGGGATTGGCAGTCAGACATCCCCCTTGAAATCTGGGACTGCTGGCTCCTAACTACTCACCTGCCTGATCGCCTCTAACCACTCTGCCTGTTGGCCTGCTCACCCCCAACTTCCCTCCACTCCACCAGCCTGCTCACCCTACAACTGCCCCCTTGCCAGCCTGCTTACCCCCAACTGCCCTCCCCTCCTGTCCTGATCACCCCTATCTGCCTCTGCCCTGCCACCATGGCTTTGTCTGGAAGGACGTCTGGAAGGTCTCCCAGTCTAATTAGCATATTATCCTTCTTTTATTAGTATAAGTAGGAGCTTGTTGCACAGGTGGGGGTCAACCCTAAATGGGGTCCCAGATCAGGGTGAGGTCCCCTAAGGGGGACAGGGCTGGCCTGGACAAGGAGCCTGGGGTGATTTTCAGGTCAGCCATACCCCCATCAGGGTGGGGATCTCCACAGGTGTGTGTGTGTGTGTGTGTGTGTGTGTGTGTGTGTGTGTGTGTGGCCAGCCTGAGGCTGAGGGCCGTTTTCAGGCTGGCTCCACATCCTTTGGGGTTGGGGCGTGTTCCCGCTGGAGGGCATGGCCAGCCTGGGCAAGGGGTTGAGGGCCATTTGGGGGTGGTTTGCAGGCCGGCTAAGCCCTTGGCTTTGTCTGGAAGGTCTCCAGGTCCAATTAGCATATTACTCTTTTATTAGTGTAGATAGTAACAGATGCTTTTGATGAGGTTATGGATGACCCTCACACCATCTAGTATTGCAGCTGCACTTTGGAAATATTGAAGCACAAACAAAAATGAAGAAAATATTCAGTACCATGTCTCATCTTCAACAACAATATATGCCAATCCCATTTTGACTACAGCTTCACCTCAATTTTCACCCACCTCTGTTATTAAAAACTAGGTACCTCAGCCTGACCTGTGGGATTGGGCTGAAACTGGCTCTCTGAAATCCCCCAAGGGGTCCCAGATTGCAAAAGGGAACAGGCCAGGCTGAGGGACCCCACCAGTACCTGATCACGGCTGGGGAGGGACCGCGGAGAGCTCCAGGGCCAGTCTTGCTCAAACCCAGTCAAACCCCAGCAGCAAGCGAACCTACTGGTTGGAGTGTCTGCCTCCTGGTGATCAGTCCATGTCATAACGAGCCTTAGCATATCATTAGCATATTACACTTTGATTGGTTGAACAGATGACCACACAACTGGACATTTAGCATATTAGGCTTTTACTATAAAGGATAATTTAGGGGACTTTCAAAGTTTCTCTTGTAAATGTTTTCATGAAAAGGATGACTTCTGGTGAGGTAAATATTGTTAGTAAATAGTAAATAGTAAATAGTAAATAGTAAAATATTTGCATATTTAATTACATTTGACCTTATCCCAAAAAGGACTTCAAGCTGTTTACAATGTAAAGTGAAATAAGATAACAGGAGTTTAATATGCATAAAGGAACAGAGAAATAAGGGTGGGTCAAAAAATGACCAGTAATAAAAGTGAATGTATCACATGATAACATTATAAGGTCAGTAAATGTGGCTACAGTTTGGTTTTTAAAGATTGACATTTGACCCTTGTTAATTTTATAGTTCATAGTTTTTATGAGATGGTTAAGGGACTTAGTAGTATTCTTATTAGTAAAAGGAACTTCTGTCTGGATTCTTGGTAAATGGAAACTACCGCAAAAATTTATCTTTCATATCAATAAGGCATGATGAACACCTGCACTTCATCTAACATAAGAATAGAATACATGCTCTAGTGGCAGTGGATAGAGCCTCGGCCTGAGGACTGAAAGGTCCCAGGTTTGATTCCTGTCAAGGGCATGTACCTTGGTTGCGGGCACATCCCCAGTAGGAGGCGCGCAAGAGGCAGCTGATCGATGATTCTCTCTCATCGATGTTTCTCTCTCTCTCCCTTCCTCTCTGCAAAAAATCAATAAAATATATATTTAAAAAAAAAGACTCCACATTAACTTGGCTTGTTGAGGTGTCTTCTGTTCAGCTCACTGATTTATAATATAACACATTAATTCTTTCTTTTTTATGCAGAAAAGAGCCCTAACCTTTACCACACTGAAAGGGAACACCTTTGTGTTCATAAATACAGCAAATAACCTATCGGGACAAAATCTACTTACAACTCCCAAATTGGTGTTTCTGTTCCCGAACTCACGACCCAAATACTGGGGCTCGGTTCCTGCGGGGCGGGGCTCCGCGGGGCGGGGCTCCGCGGGGCGGGGCTCCGCGGGGCGGGGCTCCGCGGGGCGGGGCTCCGCGGGGCGGGGCTCCGCGGGGCGGGGCTCCGCGGGGCGGGGCTCCGCGGGGCGGGGCTCCGCGGGGCGGGGCTCCGCGGGGCGGGGCTCCGCGGGGCGGGGCTCCGCGGGGCGGGGCTCCGCGGGGCGGGGCCGTTGGGGGGGTCTCTGCCAAAGGCGGGGTTGCGCTCAGGCCTCGCCCGCGCCCAGAGAAGCCGTGGTTGTCCTGGGTCCCTGCTCCGGCCACTTTCCGAGCCCGAGAAACTTCTCCTGGAACCGCGAAGCAGTTCTGGACACAAAAGAAACGTAAACAAACGAGAAAAACGGGGCCATAGAGTAGGGATCACGTGTTTACACTGTTGTTGCTCCTCACTGTGTTCAGATAACGAACCCCGGGAGGCTCAGCGCGCCCTGGCTTCCCTCCCTCCCGCCGGGCACGGGGCGGTCACCCCTCTCGCGGGGGCAGTCGTAAGGCCCTGAAGACGCTCGCGCTCACTTCTATGCCGTCGCTCGCCTTCTGCTCCCACCAAGCCTCCTCTCCCGGCTGCAGGCGGCCTCCTGACTGTGGGCGCCGCCCTCCCGCTCCGGGGCGCTAGCGCCGGTGCGAGGCAGGGACGTCAGTCTCGCACTTACTTCAGTAAGAACTTTGCCTCTCGCTGCCGGTGTCAGGATGGCCGAGTGGTCTAAGGCGCCAGACTCAAGCTCTGCTTCCCTGTTGGGGGTTCTGGTCTCCGAATGGAGGCGTGGGTTCGAATCCCACTTCTGACACATGTATTTTTTCACCCCCTTATTTCCTGGAAATATCTGAGCTTAATGCACGAGCAACTTACCAGCTTAATGTTAAAAAGTGCTTTTAGAACTTTGCTCAGCGACTGTTAACACGGAGGCCACCCACCGCGGAACCCCCGCTTATTACCGGAAGCCGGGAGGCGGGGCAGAGAGGATCAATGAAGAGCAGAGGGTCCTAGCGAGTGACTTCTCCGAGGCACCCCGGCGTCAGCTGGAAACCGCGGGCGCGGGGCGGCGGGCTGGGGCGGGGGCGAGGCTGTGCTGTCCCAGGCGCCCTGACCCCCTCCTCCAGTTTACCGCCAGCCGCAGCCCCTGTGTCCCTGGCAGAGCCATCGCAAAAGGAGCCCCACTTTCAGAAGACGTGAAGCTAGTTCTCAAACATTTCTTTGTGATTTATGCGCACTCACATTCTATTGGCGTCTGAAATTATTGCTTTGTCTCCGCAGTCAAAATTCAGTACCATTTTAACTTCTGTATAAAATTTGAAAGTTATACCGCCTCCAAATGTAACCACCATCCATATTTTAGTGTATATCTTACTGTTCTATTTTCTCTGCATTTGCATGTATTAAACAATATTTGTTTTTTACAGAATTGCAGTCATACCAAACGTATGGTTCTCTGACAAAAGTTTTCACTTGATGTATCCTAGACTTTTTCCATAGGAGCACATTCTTTTTCCTCACGATGGAGGCAGTGGCAGGGCACCTGGCGTCTGAGGAGGGGAGTCAGACCAAACCTGGATTCAGCAGCCTCAGTGCTTGGGTTCTGGCCGGGAAAGAATTCTGAGCCAAAACCCAAACGTCAGAGAACATTTATTTGGTAAATCCCAGAGGTAGAAAAATAATTCCTAGAAGAAATGGGCTTAGGAAACCAGGTATAGAGGAAGGACCCTTGGAGCCTGCGAGGGAAGAAGCTAATGGAAACCCGCGAAGGTGTGGGGGGAGGGAAGGGAAAGGCACGGAGTGCCCCCTGGCGGGGGAGCTCGCTGGGTCCTCTATCCCAGTGTTTTTCAACCTTTTTTGGGCAAAGGCACACTTGTTTCATGAAAAAAATCACGAGGCACACCACCATTAGAAAATGTTAAAAAATTTAACTCTGTGCCTATATTGACTATATATAAAGTAATTCTCTTGAATAGGAATCAAATAAACACAAAGAAAGTATTTTATAATTACTTTATTATGAAATATTAAGTAAACAAAATAGTGAAAAATTATAAAATTCTTGTCTTGTCTGCACCTACGGCACACCAGGCAACATAGTGTGCCGCGGAACAGCCGTTGAAAAACGCTGCTCTATCCTAAGGGCTCTCAGGGGGGAGGTTCAGGGGTGGTCCCAGGGGAAGATCTCCATAGAATACTTAGCAGTTTTCAGAGTTGTGGTCGCCACTGACTGGCCAGCACCAGGGCCAATAAGCAGGTCCTGAGTCCGTGGCTAGCTTTGTTGCTCTCCTGGAGCTGAAATACAACCACAGCCTAGATGTTATCTCTAGGGAGGAAAGGTCAGGTCCACACTGCATGGCAGTGAGAGGCTGTGGGGGTGAGGTTCGACCCTCTATTTGTCCATTGCTAGGCGCCTGGGGCTTCTGTACCTGCCCATCATCCTTGCTCTGCGCATGTCTGTCTGCCTGTCTCCTCGACCTCGGCTCTGGATTCTTTCAGAGAAAGGGGAGGCAGGTCTTTTCTACAGCTGCTTCCTGACGAAGAGGGACTGTGAGAGAGTGAGACTGTTGAAGCATGCTCCCAGAGAGGCTGTGGACTGTGCCCCAGAGGAGTTATCAGTGCTGACACCAGGCCAGGCCTTGAGATACGGTCTCATGGCCCCTTCCCAGCACATAGGCCTTCTTTCAACGGCAGAGCAGGACTGACTCCATTTTGTACTGTGTCTTCCATTTTGTATAAAATGTATCAATGACCCAACCCACCCTTAAAACAGCCAATAGAAATACAGAGGGAAGTAACCTAGTGTAACCAGACCTTGGCCCTCACCCCACCAATCAGAACCAGCCAACTCAGTGGTCCGAGCATCACCCCACCATCCACCCCTAAACCCTGTAAGAAGACCCCACTTTCAGAGCTCGGGCTCTCTGCGTCCAGCCGCTGCATCGGTAGAGGCAGGGAGGCCAGGCTCGAGTTGGCTTTTGCATCGGACTCGGCTCCCTGGTGGTCCTTGGGGATCTTGAAATCTGGACATAACAGGACAAAGCTTTCCTTCGTATCCAAGAGATCTCTGCTGTCTGTCAGAGAGGCGATAAGGCCTGAGCACAGGAGGAGATGGTGATGGTGTCTAGAGGTCATATCCCCTGAGTGTGAGTAAGCACATTCATTAGTCAGGTTACCTGACGGAGACAAACTGTGTTATAAAGTTTAGAATCACTGGGGCAAAAGCTAGAACGACAAGAATTATGACAAATGGTCCAGTCGGAGGGTTTGAAAAAATGTTAGTTCTCACTAATTCCAATCAAAGGATGGGAGAAAAAAGAAACATTAGTTTGGAGGGTTGTGGTAAAATATTTAAGAAAATTAGAAAAAATCAGGATCCAGTTCAATCCATAGGTGAAAGATAAAAGCTTGAAGACAACTACTTGAATGAGAGACTAATATTAACAACTATGTATTATAGGCTGTTGAAATACACCCACCCCTTTAAATCACCCTCATTTTTACTAAGGAGCTTAATCAAGACCACTTTGTTTACTGTAGTAAGTCCAGTTTCAATGCGGCCTGATTGTTTGCATGAACAAATAAGGACAGTAGTTGATTAGTTAGGTTCTTGACAATATTCTTTGTTGGAATCTCACGATTGAGCCTGGATCAGCCCGGGACAGAAGCCGGTTCCGTGGGGCCTGCAGGCGGGCATTCCTCACTGGGGGCTTCCTCCTGGCCACCTTCGGGAGAGCGCCTTCATTCCTCTCTGGAGAGACCGCCGGGAGCCACATGACCAAGCAAGGCCCCAGGCTTCCTCCAAGGGCTCTTACTGGCTTCAAAGTTAGTCTTCATTTTGTAAGGCTTCTGGAGACATCCATAACCGAGACAGGCCTCTCTCAGACATGACAGTCTAGCCAAAGTCTTGGTTAATAAAACCACAATTGGAAATTGGTCTTATTGAATTAATGCAAAGAAATGCATTGCCATGACTGATTCATTAAGAATTGCCAAGCTCTAGCTTGTGGCTAGATCATTGGGCTGTGGACTGAGGGTGCCAGGTTCGATTCCCTGTCAGGGCACATGCCTAGGTTGTGGGTTCAATCCCCAGTGGGGGTCATGCAGGAGGCAGCCAATCAATGATTCTCTCTCGTTATTGATGTTTCTATCTCTGTCTCCCTCTCCCTTCCTTTCTGAAATCAATAAAAATATATTTTTAAAAAAGAATTGCCAAATTCTGGAGGGAGAAAAACTTCACCAAATTTCTTGAAGAATAAACAAGTCTCCTTATATCAGAAAAACAAGAGGAAAAAATCATTGTCCTTTTAACAAAGTAGAAAAGAACAGAATTCTAACTTTGTAATAGTTTATTCTTGATCTTTAAAGTTATTTACTTAAATTCATTATTCAGAAGAGCACATTCTGGGCCTTTTAAAAAATTATTATTGATATTAGGGTTCAAATCTGCAACCTGGGCATATGACCTAACCAGGAATCAAACCAGTGACCTCTTGGTTCATGGGCTGATACTCAATCACTGAGCAACTCTGGCCAGGCTGGGCCTTGGTTTTGAGAGATTTTATTTACTTTTAAAATAGATTTTTATTGATTTCAGAGAGGAAGGGAGAGGGAGAGAGATGTAGAAACATCAGTGATGAAAGAGAATCATTGACTGGTTGCCTCCTGCAAGCTGAGGTGCCAGCCCACAACCCAGGCATGTGGCCTCATCAGGAGTTGAACTGTGACCTCCTGGTTAATAGGTTCAATGCTCAACGCCTGAGCTACGCCTTTCGGGCTGTTTTGAGGAATTTTAAAGGCTGGGCGTTTAGGGGAGGTCTTAGGGAAGGATTTCAATAGACTATTCATCAGCTTTATGCTGATGGACCAAAATGAGGTTTATTCTCTCTAAAAAAATTAATTATTGTTGAAAATATTACATACTAGTATTACACCCCCCCCCATTAACCCCTTCTAGCCCCACCCCACCCCAGGCCTTCCCCACCCTATTGTCTGTGTCCATGGTGATGCTTATATGAGTACAAGGTCTTTGGTTGATCTCTTCCCACCCCCCACCCTCTCCCGCCTTCCCTCTGAGATTCCAGTTTGGTCTGTGCTTCCAGGTCTCTGGACCTATGTTGTTGACCAGTTTGGGCTAACATCACAGCTCCACTGTTAACTTCTTCCAGCTGCCAGACAGCCTGCCCCGGCTGGCAGCAAGGGCGTGTCTCTGCCCATCCGCCTCCGGCCTGGCCCCTCTGATGACCCAGAGGTTTCCGGGACCGCGTCTTCCGACGCCGGAGAATGAGCTCAATGGACCAGAAGATTTAAGCAGAAGTGTGGAAATCTATCCAGATTTCCCTCTGCGGCGGCCTGTCCTGGGCTGCCGTGTGCGCCCAGCCTGTGGCCGCCCAAGGTCCCCGCGTCTTTCTCGGCTCCTCCCGGAACGTCCTGTCTGCAGGCACCAGCTCGCCCTGCTCCCAGGCCTCCCGCCGCCCGGCCAGGAACACCTGATCTGTGCCAGGCTGCTCCCTGCCTGGCCTCACTGCCCGGGCCGTCTGCGTGCGGAGCCAACTCCCCTCACCTCCTCCTTTCGGGGCAGAATTAGAACATTGGGG
The DNA here is from genome assembly GCF_964339955.1 of Pipistrellus hanaki. Taxonomy (NCBI): domain Eukaryota; kingdom Metazoa; phylum Chordata; class Mammalia; order Chiroptera; family Vespertilionidae; genus Pipistrellus; species Pipistrellus hanaki. Next base: position 1,733,806 of record NC_140509.1, on the reverse strand, counting down.
ACCAGCTGTAGTTATAAGAAATATTAATTCTGCTCTCTTATCCGTGACTGCCTTGTGTTGGTTAAAGAAAGCACACTCTGACCTGGCTGGGAGTGTACGCCCAGGGGCCTGGCAGTCACCGTGGGATGCGGCCCACTCCCACTCAAGAGCTGCCTCTTCACATGGGAAGATGAACAGCCTTACTCCGGCCAGTAGGGTGTGCAGGAGGCAGCCGACCAATGATTCTCTCTCACCATTCTCTCTCCCCTTCTCCCTTTCTCTCTGAAATCAATAAAAATATATTTAAAAAATATCTCCAACTCCCCATCCTTGGGTGCTGGTGCCAGTTTTGGAATCAGTCCATCTGGTATCCAGATAACCTAACAAATTCATTATTCTTTACCACTTTGGCCTCATTCATTCCTCCTTCAGTGACCCTAACATTTGGTGCCAAAACCCAGGAGGTCCATGGGGAAGGGGAGCCATCACCCCGACTTTGGGCACCCTGAGTTTGCTGCTCGGAGAACAGCAGGCAGCAGCAGCTCGACCTGGACTTACCTTCCAATCTGCTCGGGTGATTTGATTGCTGGCCTCCATTCGGCCTCCCTCTTATTGGTCCTCCTGAGCTAGCCAAGGAGGCCGCTGGATCAGCGACCTCTCCTGCATTGCTGACCTGCACTCAACAGCAGTACCACACAATTCTGGATTTCTGATGTGCCATTTTCCATCTCACCGGGTCCCACGTTCTTGCTCATCTTGGCGAAATTCAACATGTGGATTAGACTGTCTTTCTCCCCCCAGAGCCTGACTGTAAGGCTGGGACGCCCTCCCTCAGTCTAGCTTTGTTGCTCACCTCCTCTTCCTAATTTCCACCACGAGGAATTCTGTGGGATCCCTTTCACGTCCTGCGTGGCTCAGGGTCCTGGTTCAGGGTTTAGGTTATGGAGAAGGGCCGCACACAAATGAAAAGAGACTACAGGAAATTTAATTTGGTGATATGGGTGGCCAGGCGGTAGTCCAACTCTAGTGGGAGAACTACCCTCTGCTCTGGCCCTGCTGTCCCTTTTATTGAGGCTTTGGGGGAAACACCCATAGGGTTAGGCAGGAAATAACAGGAATTTACATGGGACAAACAGAAGTGGAGGCTGCCTCAGCTAACAATGTCTCAACTAAAGGGTGAGTGGTAGAGCAATTAATGTTGTTGACAGCCTGCCTGGCTTCCTGTCCACATCTCTCTAGTAGTGAAACAGTAATTGGTTTCTGGCAGAATTCTTTTTCTGTCCCCCCCTCAAAAAACACTCCTCTGGGATGTCTTCTTGATGTTCTAGATTAGAAATTTCAGTCTGCTCCAGAAAGGAACTTACAAAGATTCAGGGCCAAGTTCAAACAGGAAACTCTCAGGGGCAGCATGTGTCCATTCAGGGACACCATGCAAGCCAAGATGTAGCCATCTGGCAGTGATGCTCTGGGTATTTGTGCTCCACATATTGGGGGTTTATGAATTATTGTCAATGTTTAATACACACTTCTGATAAGCCATGTGCAACATTTAAAATCTTACATATTATTTGTTCTTTATATGCTGAAATTATATATTGAATCTAAATATATATAGACTTTATATTCTCTATGTCATTTTACAGTATTTATCTAGTCATTTACAGTATTCTCTATGTTGTTTACAGTATTTATTTATCAAAAAATTATTGTGTGGGAATGTTTTATCAATATCTTATAGAAAAACTAAGTTTTTTTTTTTAAATCAATTAAATTATGATCAAATCTATAACCTGGCCACTTTAAGTTTTGTCATTCATAGATAGTTATTGTTTTATTTTGATGCATTTGCAGGTGTGTTATATTTTAAGAAAAATCCATGAAAAGGACTCTGACTTATTCTAAATTGCAAGCTTCTAAACAGGTCAGATCTTTCCAATGTGAGCTGCGGCTCTGCTTGTCGGGCTGGAGGGGAGAGGCTCGGAGCCTCGGAGAAGGCGGACCCCGCCCGGACCTCGCCGGGGCCAGCGGGTTTTCGCCCCGCGGGGTGACTCCGCGAGGGGCGCGTCCCCTCTCCTCGGAGACCCGCTGCCACAGCCCAGCTTCTGTCCCTCATCTCCCCGCGCCGCTTCGGGAGCCGAGGCCCTGCTTTCGTACCCGCGGGACGTCCCGCAGCCCTGCGAGCAGCGGGGGAGAGAGAAGGGAGGGACACGAGGGAAAGTTCACCTCGGCCCCTCGAGGGGCGGCGGGGAGCGCCCGCAGGACCCCTGTGGGGGCCGCAGGGCCGGAAGCAGGACGTCCTCTGGGTTCGGGTGGCGGAGAGCGGACCCCGCGCGCACTCGGGCTCGGTCCTGGTCTTAAATGGCTGTTTCAGGCTTGAATATATTCCTGAGAGCGGCCATTCTCACCACGAGGGGGTGTAGCTCAGTGGTAGAGCGCGTGCTTAGCATGCACGAGGCCCCGGGTTCAATCCCCGGCACCTCCAGGTTAGGGGTTGTGCCTTCCTTTCAAAGGGAGGCATAGATTTTATTGCTCAAAAAAGAAACCCTCGGGCTTGGCCACACCCTATGTGTCTGAAGAAGGAAAGCATAAGCGAATGAAGAATGGGCTTGAGATTCCGAAACACAAGCTCATCACCAAACTGACTTTTGGTCCCATTTTCCGTTATTTTAAAAAACCGGGAAAGAAAAGATAAGGATGGGAAGATTTAACAAAATAAAAACATTTCAAAATCCAGATTTTTAAATTAGTTCTACTTTTGAAAAACGCATTATTTCCTGAGTCCGCCTCAATTAACTCTTGTTTTTACAGGCATACAGTACAGAGGATGTATCATAGAACTGTACACTTAAAACCTACATAATCTTATTAACCAATGTCAGGCCAGTAAATTCAATAACAAAGCCCTTAGATTCTCAGTGTGACTCGGTTGCTTGTTGTTTTCGAGCCCCGTTGATCGTGATCACAGTAGGCTGATCAAGAAGAAAAGCTGAACCTTCCAAATTGGGAAACAGAAATTTACTTTCATTAATGAATGTGCAGAAGCCACATTTCAACCGAAATTGAGAAGAATATTCGGCTGAAAATCTCTAAGATTAATTTCTGGTGTTGTTTTGACTCTAACTAGAGAATTGGTTTAACTAGACGACGTAAACAGAAATAATTTTACCCAGGACAGATGCACCATCTGTCAGTGGAATTTCCGACGCCGCTGGTTAGTGTGGCCCTGGGACCCAGGACGCACAGGAGATTTTGTGAGCAATGCAGAATGTCAGCTCCACTCCAGACCTACTAAACTAGAGCCAGCATTTCGGCAGGATCTCACAGTGATTTCTCTGCATATTAATGTTTGAGAAATATTGGTCTGAATGCTGTGAACTGAATCAGAAGCTATATGTATAATACAGTTATAAAAATATCACTGCATTTTAATTTTATTCCAATTTCTTATTCCAATGTAGAAAAAATTAGCAAAAATCTATTTCTATTTTTGAACCGTGAGTGTGTTCTAATCATTGATTCTGTTCTCTCCACAATGGTAATATGACATTTATTAATATTTTTGTGTCAATGTACATAATTTAATTTGACGTAAAGTTTTTTTTTTAAATAAAACACTTGCAACGTTTGCAATCAAGATTGGGCTAACTTCCAATATGGATTGGGAAGTTAGCATCTTTGTTTCTGCTTGCCAGCATTTTTTAAAAAGTATGTTTTATTGATTTTTTTACAGAGAGGAAGGAAGAGGGATAGAGTATCAGAAACATTGATCAGCAGCCTCCTGTACACCTTCTACTGGGGATGTCGAACCTGGGACCTTTCAGTCCACAGGCGGATGCTCTATCCACTGAGCCAAACTAGTTAGGGTTTGACAGCATTTTAATCAGAATAAGATCTTGTAATCATTTCGAAACTCAGAGTTGCCAATTTGTCACCAAATTCTCAGCAACTTTTGTGCTAACCCTCCATTTGTGTACTAAGCTGTGTGATAGATTTTGAAAGTTCAAAGCAATTTCCTGCTGCAAAGTGTAGGCTGAAGAATTGGACAGGGGTTGGCAAACCCATAGCTTCCTGAATACAGAAAAAGATCACATCTTTTCCTGTGAAGTGATTGGGTAATTTCTTTGAAAGAAATCTTGTTCAGATTATTGTTCAGATTATTACAATTGTTCCTCCTTTTCCCCCCCATAGCTCCCCTCCACCCAGTTCTCACCCCACCCTTTGCCTTTACCCCCTCACCCTCCACTGTCCTCATCCATAGGAGTATGATTTTTGTCCTATCTTCATGCACCCTCCACATCCCTTTCCCCCCAAGAATTGTCAGTCCACTCCCTTTCTATGCCCCTGATTCTATTATATTCACCAGTTTATTCTGTTAATCAGATTTTTAATTCACTTGACTTTTAGATTCACTTGTTGATCGACATGTAATTGTTTTTCATAATTTTTATCTTTACCTTTTTCTTCTTCTTCCTCTTCTTAAAGAATACCTTTCAGCATTTCATATAATACTGGTTTGGCAGTGATGAACTCCTTTAGCTCTTTCTTATCTGTGAAGCTCTTTATCTGACCTCCAATTCTGAATGTTAGAGCTTTGCTGGGTAGAGTAATCTTGGTTGTAGGTTCTTGCTATTTATCACTTTGAATATTTCTTGCCACCCCTTCTGGCCTGCACAGTTTCTGTTGAGAAATCAGCTTACAGTCATATGGGTAACTGTTTTTCTCTTGCTGCTTTTAATATTCTCTTTGTCTTTTGCTCTTGGCATTTCAATTATGATGTGTCTTGGTGTGGTCCTCTTTGGATTCCTTTTGTTTGGGGTTCTCTGGGCTTCCTGGACTTGTAAATCTATTTCTTTCACCAGGTGGGGGAAATTTTCTGTTGTTATTTCTTCAAATAGGTTTTCAGTATATTGCTCTCTCTCTTCTACTGGCACCCCCATCATTCTGATGTTGGTATGCTTGAAGTTGTCTCAGAGGCTCCTTATACTATCTTCATATTTTTGGATTCTTTTTTTTTGCTGTTGCTTTTTTGTATTCCAAGTCTTTGACTTGATTCTTGCAATCCTCTATTCTGCTGTTGGATCTCTGTATATTATTTTTTATTTGTCAGTGTATGTTTAATTTCTAGTTGGTCCTTTTTCATTTCCTTAAAAGTCTCACTAAATTTATTGACCTTTTCTAGAAAATTCTTAAAAAACCTTATAACCATGGTTTTGAACTTTATATCCAGTCATTTGCTTTCCTCCATTTCTTTCATTTATTACCTGTTTCTTTGTCTTTGCATTTTGGCCATTTTCCTGTGTTGATAGAGTGGCTTTGTGTGCCAGGTGTCCTATAGGGCCCAGTAGCTGAGCTTCTCTGATTACCTGGGGTGGACACTCTTGGTGCACCCCTTTGTGGGCTGTGTGCACAGTCTTGTTGTAATCTGAATGGTCCCTCTCTGACCACTGGGTACACTGGCTCTTGGCTCTCCAAGGAGGTGCTAATTTAGCCTCTGCCTGAGGCCACCCAGCAAGAGCTGCAGAGAGATCTGCAGATTCCCCTTCTTTGTTTTGGAGGTGCCCAGATGAGGTCCAGCTATGAAGCAATGCAAGTTGTTATGAAGCTTTGGGTCTTCTTTTGATGTCCTGGGTCTCTCTGACCCAGCTGCAGTTTGTTAGGTAATTTTAGATTGCAAAGGGTCAGGCCATTCATATGCAAAAGCCTCTCCACACCGCTTGGGTGAGGTAGGGTCTCCGGGAAGCAGGGCAGAGCAAAGAGCTATGGCTGATCCTCAGCCCTGCCTTAAGAGGCCCCTGGTTCTTCTTGTCCATCGGTAATCACTGCAAGCACCTCTGTGAGAAAGCTGCCCTTGAGTTCCGCCCAATGCCAGACAGTTCAGTTTCTCCCTGTATGAGTCTGGGTCCCCAGAGTCTCACCTGGAACTGGAGTTCAGAGCTGTCAGGCTCTTGTTTCTCCCTCCCAATTGAAAAAGACAACTGCATCCTCAGTTGCCAGCCCTTTCCACATGAGTGTGCCTCTGTACCTCTGCCTTCTGCAGCTCCTGTGAATCTCAGTGTGCTTTTCTCCTTCCTTCTAGTTGTAGAATTTCCATTCAGTCAGCCTTCCTGTGGTTATGGATGTCCCTTTTGTCTTTTAGTTGCAGTTTTGAAGGTGGTTGTGTGAAGCATCAGTTTCAGGTGTTTATGCCGCCATCTTGGTTTCTACTTTATGGCCTTTTTATACACCAATAATGAACTCACAGAAAAAGAACTGAAAAGAAGACAATCCCATTTACCATTGCATCAAAAAAAATTAAGACACCTAGGAATAAACTTAACCAAGGACGTAAAAGACCTGTACTGGGAAAATTACAGGACATTAAAAAAAAGATGGAGGAAGACATAAACAAATAAAAGAACATACCATGTTCACAGGATTGATAGAATCAACACCATTTTAATGTCCATACTACCCAAAGTAATCTACAGATTCAATGCAATCCCCATTAAAATACCAACCGCATGCCTAGCCAGTGTGGCTCAGTGGAGTTAGAGCATTGGCCTGCAGACTAAAGAGTCCTGGGTTTGATTATGGTCAAGGGCACATGCTCAAGTTGTCAACTCAATCCCTAGTGGGAGCATACATGGGACAGCCAATCAGTGATACTCTCTCATTATTGGTGTTTCTATTTCTCTCTCCCTCTTCCTTCTTCTCTGAAATTAATAAAAAATATATTTAAATACCAACAGCATATTTCAAAGATCTAGAACAAACTCTCCAAAATTTTATTTGGAATAAAAAAGGCCCTGAGTAGCCACAGGAATCCTGAGAAAGAACAAAGTTGGAGGGATCACATTATCAGATGTCAAACTGTATTACCAAGCCACGGTTCTCAAAACTGCTGGTGCTGGCACAGAACAGACATATCGTCCAATGGGACGGAACAGAGAACCCGGAAATGGACCCAAGCCATGTGCTCAATTAATATTTGACAAAGGAAGCAAGAGCAGACAATGGAGTCAGGACAGTCTCTTCAATAAATGGTATTTGGTGTTGGGAAAATTGGACAGATACATGAAAAAAAGGAAAAAGAAAAAGAAAAAGAAAAAGAAACTAAACCACCAACTTACACCATACACAAAAACAAACTCAATATGGCTATAGAACTTAAATGTAAGATGGGAAACCATAAAAATCCATAGGCAGAAAAATAGCAGACACATGTAATATCAATATCTTTACAAACACAGCTCCTAGAGCATTGGAGACTAAGGAGATAATAAACAAATGAGACTATATCAAAATAAAAGGCTTCTGCACAGCAAAAACAAACAAACAAACAAACAAACCCACAACCAAACAAACAAAAAACAACCATCAACAAAACAATAAGAAAGCCCACTGCATGGGAGAACATTTTTGCTAATTATATTTCTGATAAGCGTTTAGTCTTCAAAATTTATAGGGAACTCATACAACTTAACAAAAGCAAGATAAACAATCCAATAAAAAAATAGGCAACGGACGAAAATAGACAATTCTCCAAAGCAGACATACAGAAGGCTGAGAGACATATGAAAACATGCTCAATGTCACTAATCATCTGAGAGATTCAAATCAAAACAACAATGAGATACCATCTCATAACTGTCAGAATGGCTGGCTATCATCAACAAATCAACAAACGCCAATGCTGGTGATGATGTGGAGAAAAAGGAACCCTCCTGCACTGCTGGTGGGAATGTAGACTGGTGCAGCCACTGTGGAGAACAGTATGGAGTTTCCTCCGAAAGTTAAAAATGGAACTCCCATTTTACCTAGTAATCCCACTTTTAGGACTATATCCCATGAAACCAGAAATACCAATCAGAAAGGATACCAGTATATACAGCCCTATGTTCATAGCAGCACAGTTTACAATAGCTAAGATTTGAAAATAGCCTAAGTTCCCATTAGCAGATGAGTGGATTAAAAAACTGGGGTAGCCCTAATTGGTTTGGCTCAGTGGACTGAAGGTTCCCAAGTTTGATTCCAGTCAAGGGCATGTACCTTGTTGGGGGCAAATCCCCCAGTAGTGGGTGTGCAAGAGGCAGCTGATTGATGTTTCTCTCTCATGGATGTTTTTAACTTTCTATTCATCTCCCTTCCTCTCTGTAAAAAGTCAATAAAATATATATTAAAGAAATAAAATTAAAATTAAAAACTGGGGTATATCTACACAATAGAATACTATGCTGCTATAAAAAAGAAGAAACTGCCAAAACCGGTTTGGCTCAGCGGTAGAGCGTCGGTCTGTGGACTGAAAGGTCCCGGGTTTGATTCCGGTCAAGGGCATGTACATTGGTTGCGGGCACAACCCCAGTGGGGGGTGTGCAAGAGGCAGCTGGTCGATGTTTCTCTCTCATTGACGTTTCTAGCTCTCTATCTCTCTCCCTTTCTCTCTGTAAAAAATCAATAAAATATATATATATATTTTTAAAAATAAAAAAAAGAAGAAACTTTTACAATTTGCAACAGGATGGATAGACCTGGAGAGCATTATGCTAAGTGAAATAAACCAGTCGGAGAAAAATAAATGTCATATGATCTCACTCATATGGGGGATAAATGATCAACATAATTTGATACACAAGAATAGATACAAATGGTAGGGGAAGGGGCAGTTAGAGAGCAACCAAAGGACTTGTATGCATGCATATTAGCCTAACCAATGGAGACAGACACTGGGGCAGTGGAGGCTTGCCTGGGGTGGGAATGGCTGGGGGTTCGGGAGCAATTGGGGAAAAATAAGACATATGCAAAACTTTAGACAATAAAAATAAAAAGTATGTCTTTTGAAACTTAATTTCTCATTTAAAAATTGCCAGAGAAACCAAGATGGCGGCATGTAAACCATTCTGATTCCAACTCCGCAGATCCTTAAGGGACACACTTAGGGGGCAGACTCAGTGAGCACCAAAGCCTCACTGAAGCAAGTCTTGCTTCATAAGGGTGTTTCCAGCACAGAAGTTCTCCCATCATAGACACTGCTGGTCATCACAGCCAATTGGCCTGGAGGTCAATTCCTCCCAGTGATACCAACAACAATCAAGGATTAACTACAATACTCTTTCATTTCTGATTTTGTTTATTTGGGTCCTCTCTCTTTGCTTCTTGATGAGCCTGGTTAGAAGTTCATTAATCTTGTTTATCCTTTCAAAGAATGAGCTCTTGATTTTGTTGATCTTTGGAATTTTTTTTTTTTTTTTTTTTTTTTTTTTTTTTTTTTTTTGTCTCTCATTGTTTATCTCCACTCTGGTCTTTATTATTTCCTTCCTTCTATTTACTGAGCTTTTCTTGTTACTCTCTTTATAACTCTTTGAGTTGTAGGGTTAGGTAATTTATTACCATTGTTTCTTTTCTTTCTTTTTTTTTCCCCTCCCCGTGGTTGGCTTGTAGAGCTATAAACTTCCCTCTCATGACTGTGTTCACTGTGATTGTTGCATTTTCATTTTCATTTGCTGCCATGATTCTTTTTATTTCTTCTTTTATCTCTTTAGTAACCCTGTTTAATAGCATGTTATTTAGCACCCAAGCATTTTATTTTTTTGTTGTTTTTATTGTAGTTGATTTCTAGTTTTATGCTATTGTGATCTGAGAAGATGCTTGATATGATTTATATCTTCTTGAATTTGAAGAGACTTTGCCTGTGTCCCAATATGAACCATTTGCACTTGAGAAGAATGCATATTCTGTAGCTTTGGGGTGAGTGTTCTGAACATGTCAATTAATTCCATCTGATTTATGATTGATGTTTCTTTGCTGATTTTTTGTTTAGAGGACTTGTCCAGTCATGTTAGTGGTGTTTTAAAGTCCCTGCTATGACTGTATTGCTGTCATTCTCTCCCTTTATATACTCCAAAAGTTGTTGTTGTTTGTTGTTTTAATGCATTTGGATGATCCTGCATTGGGTACATATATGTTTACCAGAGTTATAACTTCTTATTGATTTGCTCCCTTTAGTATTATGAAGTGGCTTCCTTATCTCTTGTTATGGCCTTCACTTTGAGGTCTGTCAGATATAAGTATTGCTACTCCAGCTTTTTTTTTTTTTTTTTTTTTTTTTTTTTTTTTTTTTTTTTCATTTCCATTCGCCTGAAAAACCTTTTTCCATCCCTTCTCTGTCAGTCCGTGTGAGTCCTTTGTTCTGAGGTGGGTTTACTGTAGACATGTGATATATGGGTCATGTTTTCTTATCCACTCAACTATCTTATGTCTTTTGAGTGGGACATTTAATCTATTTACATTTAAAGTTATTATTGATAGGTACTTATTTGTCATCATTTTTATTCTTTATGCCTGTATTCCATCTTCCCTTACTATTTCTTCTTTTTACAGAAGACCCTTTAGTATTTCTTGCATTTCTGGTTTGGTGGTAATAAATTCTGTGAAGCTCCTGATTCCACCTTCAAATTTGATTGATAGCCTTGCTGGGTACAGACCCTTCTTGGATTCAGACCCTTCCTTTGTATGACTGTATATTTCATTCCATTCCCTTTTGGCCTGATGTATTTCTGCTGAGAAATTAGTTGATAGTCTGTTGGGAGATCCTTTGTAGGTAGCTTTCTGTCTCTCTATGTCAGCCTTTAACCTGTTAACCGGGGAGTTCCCTTTTTAATTATGCAACCTGTAATGGGCGAGTACTCTTTCTCTAGGACGTGTCAGTATGTCATGCCCGGAGGACGTAATTTCATATTATTATTATTTTTTATTTATACTTAATTAAAATAAATGATATATATATATATATATTTCATTTATTTATATATAAAGCACAAAGGAAAATACAAAATTACAAAAAAATAGAAAAGAATACCAACAAAGAAATGAAAACATTGAATTAAAAAATTATAAATTTTACAAACAATTATAAAGATTGCAAAAAATATATACCGTTCCTCTCAGGGTGCAACATATATTTCCAGGACATATTCATACGTCCTACCCGTTCCCGATATTGTTTACATTTGATGTATTTATAGGTCCCACTTAGTTAACAGGTTAAGATTCTTACTTTGTTGTTGGTGTTTACCAATTTAATTATAATGTGTCTTGGTGTTGATCTTTCAGGATTTATCTTGTTTGGGACTCTGTGAGCTTCTTGGACTTGTGTCAGTTTTTTCTTCACTATATCAGAGGAGTTTTCCGTCCTTGTTTCTTCAAACATGTTTTCTATTCCTTGCTAAGTTTCCTCTCTTTCTGGCACCTCTATTATGCGGATGTTTCTTTTTTCTTTTTTCAAATATTTTTTTATTAATTATTATTTATTTATTTATTTATTTATTTATTTATTTATTTTCACAGAGGGATAGAGCATTAGAGACATCAATGAGAGAGGAACATCGATCAGCTGCTTCTTGCACACCTCCTACTGGGGATGTGCCCACAACCAAGGTATATGCCCTTGATTGGAATTGAAGCTGGGACCTTTCAGTCTACAGGCTGATGCTCTATCCACTGAGCCAAACCGGTTAGGCTGTTGTTTTATTTTGTGTTTTCCCATAGGCTCTCCTCCTGTTTTAAGTTTTTTTTTTTTTTTTTTTTTTTTTCCTAAAAGCTGCTCTGCTTGGATATTTTTTCCCACCTTGTCTTCTAGTTCACTGATGCAGTCCCCTGCTTCTTATAATATTGAGTTCTTTATTGCAGCAATGTCATTTCTTCATTTCTTTTTGGTTCTTATTCATTTACTCTTGGTTGTTACACATATTGTTGAATTTGTCTTTCATCCTTTTCAGCAACCTTATGACCATTGCTCTGAATTCTTCCTCTGTCATATTGCTTGCCTCCATTTTATTTACTTCCTTTTCTGGTGATTCCTCCTTTTCTTTTGTATGCCAGCTGTTTCTTTGTCTTCCCATGTTTGCTCCTCTTAGGGTATCTGGTTATGTAGCCCTCTATCTCCTGCATTGATTTTCTCTAGGCCAGTGGTCAGCAAACTCATTAGTTGACAGAATCAAATATCAACAGTACAATGATTAAAATTTATTTTGTGAGCCAATTTTTTAAAACTTAAACTATATATGTAGGTACATTGTTATTAACTTAATTAGGGTGCTCCTAAGCTGGCCTTTGCTAAAACAAAATCAAGGGGCCAAAGAGGTGCATGTGGCTCGTAAGCTACAGTTTGCTGACCACTGCTCTAGGTGATATCTGACCTTTCCATCTGCAGATTGCCTCACCAGCTGTGTTTAATTCGCCAGTTCCGGTGGATGTTGTTCAATTTATCTGTTCCTTCTTCAAAAGACATACTTTTTAAAGTTAAGAGGCCTTAGCTTAGAAAATACTGGCATGAAATATTCAAGGTGATGAAAAGCAAGAACCTATAATGAAGACTAGTCCACCTAACAAGGCTATCATTTGACGTTGAAGGAGAAATAATGAGCTTCACAGACAAGAAACAGCTTATGAAGTTTATTACACAAAACCACCATTAAAAGAAATGTTAAAGGGACTTTAAAAAGAACATAATTAAATAATAAAATGGAAGTGAATACATACCTATCAATAATAACTTCAAGTGGATTAAATGCTCTGATAAAAAGACATAAATAAATGGATAAGAAAATATGACCCAGGCCCTAGCTGGTTTAGCTCAATGGATAGAACGTCAGCCTGTGGACTGAGGGTCCTGGGTTTGATTCCAGTCAAGAGCACATAACCTAGGTTGCAGGCTTCTTTCCTGCTTGTCTGGGGAAGCAATCAATGGATGTGTTTCTCTCACATCAATATTTCTCTGTTTTTCCCTCTCCCTTCACTTTCTCTAAAAATCAATGGAAAAAATATCCTGGAATGAGGATTAAAAAAAAAGAAAGAAACAAAATATGACCCATATATACTGTCTACAAAAGACCCACCAAAGAACCACATAGATTAAAAGTAAAGGGATGGAATTAACACCCAGCAATTTTTAAAAATATATTTTTATTAATTCCAGAGAGGGAGAGGAAGAGGGAGAGAAACATCAATAATGAGAGGGAATCATTGACCAGTTGCTCCCTGCATGCCCCCTTCTGGGGACCAAACCAACAACCCGGGCATGTGGCCCTGACCAGAATTGAACCAGGAATCATTGAGTCCACAGGCTGACGCTCCATACACTGAGCTAAACTGGCCAGGGCAAGACCCAGCAATTTATGGCCTTTTTATATACCAATAATGAACTCACAGAAAAACAAACAACCAAAAACAATCCCATTTACAATTGCAACAAAAGTATTAAGTTACCTAGGAATAAACTTAACTAAGGATTTAAAAGATCTGTTCTCAGAAAACTATAGGACATTGAAAAAAGAGATAGAGGAAGTCATAAACATATAGAATAATGTACCATGTTCATAGATTGGTAGAACCAATATTATTAAAATGTCCACAATACCCAAAATAATCTGTAGATTCAGGGCAATCCCCATTAAAAAACCAATCACATATTTCTCAGACCTAGAACAAACTCTCCAAATATTTATATGGAATAACAGAAGACCCACAATAGCCACAGCAATCCTGAGAAAAGAACAAAATTGGAGGAATCACAATGCCAGATACCAAGCTATATTATAAAGCCACTCTTGTCAAAACTGCCTGGTACTGGCACAAGAACAGACATATAGACTAATGGAACAGAACTGAGAACTCAAAAATAGACCCAAGCCATTATGCTCTACTAATATTTGACAAAGGAGGCAAGAGCATACAATTGAGTCAAAACTGTCTTTTCATTAAATTGGGCAGATACATTAAAAAAAGAAAAGAAAATAAAAGAAAGAAACTATTTCACAAACTTACACCATACACAAAAACAAACTCAAAATGGATAAAGATGGGTAACCATAAAAATCTTAGAAGAATTCATAGGCAGCAAAATATTAAATATATGTCTTAACAGTATCTTTATGGATACAGCTTCTAGGGCAATGGAAACTAAAGAGAAAATAAACAAATGGGACTACATCAAAATGAAAAGCACAGCAAAAGAAACCATCAACAAAACATCAAGAAAGTCCACTGCATGGGAGAACATATTTGCTGATGTTATCTTCTATAAGGGTTTACAGGGAACTCATACAACTTAACAAAAGGAAGATAAATGATTCAATAAAAAAAAATGGGCAAAGGAGTTAAATAGGCACTTTTTGAAATAGACATACAGAGGAACAAGAGACATATGAAAACATGTTCAAAGTCACTAATTATCTAAGAGATGCAAATCAAAACGATAATGAGATACCATCTCACACCAGTCAGAATGACTACCATCAACAACTCAACAAATGACAAGTGCTGGGGAGGATGTGGAGAAAAAGGAACCCTTGTGCACTGCTGGTGGGAATGCAGACTGGTGCAGCCTCTGTTGAGAACGCTGTGGAGTTTCCTCAAAAGTTAAAAATAGAACTCCCATTTCTAGTAATCCCACTTCTATGACTATATCCCAAGAAACTAGAAATACAAATCAGAAAGGATATATGTACCCCTATGTTCATAGCAGCACAATTCTCCATAGATAGGATTTGGAAACAGCCTAAATGCCCATCCACAGATGAGTAGATGAAAAAAATAGTGGTATGTGTACACAATGGAATACTACGCTGCTGTAGACAAGAAGAAACTCTTAACATTTGCAACAGCATGGATGGACCTGGAGAGCATTATGCTAAACGAAATAAGCCAGTTGGAGAAAGATAAATATCACATGATCTCACTCATTTGTGGAATATAATGAACAACATAAACTGATGAACAAAAATAGATCCAGAGACAGAGAAGTATTGAACTTCAGAGGGAAGGTAGGGGATGGGGCGGGCGAGGGGGCAGGGGGTAAGAGATCAACCAAACGTGTATGGATGTATATAAACATAACCAATGTACACAGACACTGGGGTGGTGAGGGCATGAGCTGGGGGTTGGGGGAGGACTGGGAGAGCTCAATGGGGGTAAAAGAAGGCTATGTGTAATACTTTAAACAATAAAGAATATTTTTTTTTAAAAGTGAAGGGATGGAAAAAGATATTTTATGCAAATGGAACATCAACAAAAAAACTGGGGTAGCAATACTCATATCTGACAAAATAGACTTTAAAATAAAGGCCATCCTCACCTGAGCATTCTATATTGGTCCCTCTTACCCTCTTCTCACAACCCAATTGCCCACAGATGTTGCCTGAGCTTTCTGTTCATGCTGAGGTTGAAGCCTTGTGATGGCTGGTACCGTGGATCTGTCTCTTGCCCAGTGGGGTGAGCTGGGCCATCCCTGGAGAAGAAAACTGGGTTCCACAAGATATGTAATCAATGCCGGGGCCCTGTCAGCAGGCGAGTGGATTCCAAGGCAGGTGCTAGGTGAGGAGGCCAGAGGGGCATAGGGTACCAAGGAGATAGAACTGAACCTCACATCACCCTGCTTGGCCCATACATCTCACAGGTATGTTATCTTATAGGCAAAAAGGCAGATGGGCTCAGTAAAGAAGATGTAAGTTGATCTTTGTCAGGTGAAATATCGGCCTAGGACATGGCTACCCACTATAACCTGTTTGTAGTTAGATATTTAATTTTCAGACCATCTTTTGTGGTTATTTTAGGTCTCTGAGTTTGCAAGACTGCCCTGTAGGCCTCCCCTGAGCTTGTCAGGTCAGCATGTGGCTCCTTTCGTCCACAGGCATGAACTTTCCTGGCCCACTCTCCGACCAGCAAATTTCGCCTGGAGCGCAAGATTAAAACCTCCCCCTTTTAATTGTGTGTGTGTGTGTGTGTGTGTGTGTGTGTGTGTGTGTGTGAGAGAGAGAGAGAGAGAGAGAGAGAGAGATATTTAAAGATTATATACTTTTTATAATTATCTTAAAAGATATCAAATAAATTTAAACTGGTTTTTGTATTAAAAATTTGGTTGAAATCACAGAATTAATAATCTTTTTCAATTAGACCAATAAGCAACATAGTTTGAATTTCTAATTATTTCAGAGAAAACACAAAAATTATTTTCTCAAAAATAAACTTCTATACTTTAGGCATTTAGTTACCACAACTATATAATTTATCCCAATTTAATTTTTTAAAATAAATCTTTATTGTTGAACAGATTATTACAAATGTGTTCCTCTTCCCCCATCCATTGCTTCCCTCCACCAGGTTCCCACCCCACCCTCTGCCCTTTCCCCACTCCCCATTGTCCTCATCCATTGGTGCACAATTTTTGTTCAGTTTCTTCCCGCACCCCCACTCCCATTTTCCCCAAGAATAGTCAGTCCACTCCCCTTCCATACCTCTGATTCTATTATATTCAACAGTTAATATTGTTCATCAGGTTTTTTAATTCCCTTGGGTTTTAGTTTCACTTGTTGATAGTTACATATTTGTTGATCATAATTTTTATCTTTATCTTCTTCTTCTTCCTAAAGAACCTCCTTCAGCAATTCATATAATTCTGGTTTGGCGGTGATGAACTCTTTTAGCTTTTTTTTTTTTTTTTTTTTTTTTTTTTTTAAATTTGTGAAGCTCTTTATTTGTCTGGGTAGATTCTGAGTGATAGCTTTGCTGGGTAGATTATTTTTGGCTGTAGGTTCTTGGTATTCATCACCTTGAATATTTCTTGCCATTCCCATCTGGCCTGCATGGTTTCTGTTGAGAAATCAGCTGACAATCATATGGGTGCTCCTTTATAGGTAACTACCTGCTTTTCTCTTGCTGCTTTTAATATTCTCTCTTTGTCTTTTGCTCTTGGAATTTTAATTATGATGTGTCTTGGTGTGGTCCTCCTTGGATTCCTTTTGTTTGGGGTTCTGCAGGCTTCCTGGACTTGTAAGTCTAATTCTTTCACCAGGTGGGAGAAGTTTTCTGTCACTATTTCTTCCAGTATGTTTTTGGTATCATGCTCTCTCTCATCTGGGACCCCCATAATCCTGATGTTGGTTCGTTTGAAGTTGTCCCAGAGGTTTCTTACACTATCTTCAACTTTCTGGATTCTCTTATCTTCTCCCTTCTGCAGAGGAGTGTCCTCTGGCTCTTTGTGTTCTAAATCTTTGTCTTGATTTTTGCGATCTTCCAGTCTGTTTTTAGGACTTTGTATAATATTTTTTATTTCAGACAATGTTTTCTTCATTTATAGTTGATCCCTTATTATTTCTAGTTGCTTCCTTTTCATATCCTCATAGGTCTCATTTATTTTATCAGCCTTTTTTAGGATATTATTGAATAACCTTATAACTGTAGTTTTGAACTCAATGTCCAATCTTTTCTTTTTCTCCATCTCCTTCCTTTGTGTCCTGCCTCCTGTCTGCATTTTAGTTGTTTCCCTGATTTGATGGAATAGCTTTGTGTGCTAGGTGTTCTGGTAGAGCCCAGTAGCACAGCCTTCCCAGTTACCTGCGGTGGACAGTCTTGGTGTAGCCCTTTGTGGGCTGTGTGTGCAGTCCTGTTGTTAAGCCTTGCTTATTGTTGGTATCACTGGGAAGCGTTGATCTCCAAGCCAACTGGCTGTGAGGATCAGCAGAGTCTCAGCTAGGAGGGCTTCTGTACTCTGCTTGGATAGGGCGGGGTCTCGGGGTGGAGCAGACAAGCTTTGGTTCCCTGTCTGTCTCGCCTTAGAAAAAGTCCTGTTCGCAGAGAGTTTTGGAAGATTGGTTGCAGGCGCGCGCACCTCTTTGGTAAAGGCGCAGACAAGCTTTGGATTCCGGCCAGTCCCTCCTTGGAGAAAGCCAGCCTCTGGGAGAGCTTCTGTGCTCAGCCACAGATGGGGCGGAATCTCGGGTTGGTGCAGACAAACTTTGTTTTCCCTTCGGCTCCTCCCCAAATCCCGCAGTAATGGCCTCTGGCTTCACACACCTCTGAGAGATCTCTGCGCACTGCCTGACAGTCTGGCCTCTCCCTGTCTGGGGCCATCTATCAGAGCAATAGTCTGATTCTGTTTTCCTCTCAAACAAGAAAGCCAGCCGCGTTAGCTGTCCGCCCTCTCCGTGCCAGGAGTAAGCCAGTACTGAACTCAGCCCACCCGCCCTCTCCACACCGGGGAGTAATCCAGCAGCAATCTCTGTCCTGCCCTTCCTCACCCCGCACCGGGAGTAAGCCAGTGCCTTCCCCCCCCCCCCACACACACACAGTTCTCCGTACCTTCACAGTTCCTGAGGTTCAGCGTGCCTTCTCTCTCCTTCCCAGATGGCAGAGCCTCCCCTCAGCTAGCCGTCCGGCACTTCAGGGCAATGCCTCCCCTGTTTTCCAGTTCTAAATTCAAATTTGTTGTGGTAGGCTGCATTCAGGAGTCTACCCTATGCCGCCATCTTGGTTTCTCTCTCCCAATTTAATTTGAACCTTAAACTTTTAGAGCTGGCAAATAAAATATTTAGATTATTTATTTATTCTAAAGTTTTAAGCAGTAGCTTCTCTGGAAGTAAGTTTGTAGCCATTCGTATACAGATTAGGTACATTCCTTTTGCTGGTGCTGTTGTGGGAAATTTCACAAGAGCCACATTTTTGCTTTAAGATGTCCCCTAGAAGCCAGTCTTCATCTGGACTACTTAGATTTTTATAATTAATATATTATTTATTTATGTTTCAACACTTTTTAAATTCTAGAGCCAATTATAATTATTCCAAGGCATTTTCTTTGGCAATTTTTTAAACAGAGACAATTTACTGTTTTTTCTTGGTGGCTTCAAGGTTAACTTTTAAAAAAAAATTTTTTTTTTTTAAATCTATCTTTATTGTTCATATTATTACAAAGGCTCCTCATTTCTTCCCCCCTCCACCAGGTTCCCACCCCACCCTCCGCCCCCTCCCCATCCCCCATTGTCCTCATCCATAGGTGCAGTTTATGTTCAGTCTCTTCCTCCCTCCCTTTCCCCGACAGTAAATCCCCTTTCAGATAGTAAATCAGTTACTTAGCATTTTCTCATATCAATAATACCTCCATATGCCCAATGATACATTTCACACAAAAGACATTTCCAAATAGGTCAACCAGCCTCATCCAGGCCCCACCCAAGGCACTCACAGATCAACACCCCAGCCCTATACTAACTCAACACATCCATATCTAAGCCTTCATCACTTGATTCAGCAGACCCTCAAGTTCCCACAAAAGTTTCCAGCCATGTCTGAGAGGCAGCCGTGGGGCAGGGGCAGGCGAGGAGCGAGCTGTTCCGGGCCTGGCTGCTCCGGACCTGGCCTCTGTTGCTCTGGTTCGTTCCACAACCAGCTGCTCCGGATCTGGCCACTGCCGCTCCCGACCTAGTTGCTCTGGACTTGGCTGCTGCTGCTCTGGCCTGGCCGCACCCGACCCGGCTGCTCTGGGCCCGGCTGCTCCGGGCCTGGCCACTCTGGGACTGGCCGCTCCTAGCCTGGCAGCCGCTGCTCCGGGCCTGGCTGCTCCCAGCCTGGCAGCTGCTGCTCCGGGCCTGGCCGCTCCCAGCCTGGCAGCCGCTGCTCCGGGCCTGGCTGCTCCCAGCCTGGCAGCCGCTACTCCGGGCCTGGCCGCTCCCAGCCTGGCAACCGCTGCTTTGGGCCTGGCCGCTACCAGCCTGGCAACCGCTGCTTTGGGCCTGGCCGCACCAGACCTGGTTGCTCCGGGCCTGGCCGCTCCAAGCCTGGCAACTGCTGCTTTGGGCCTGGCCGCACCAGACCCGGCTGCTCCGGGCCTGGCTGTTCCCAGCCTGGCAGCCGCTGCTCCGGGCCTGGCCACTCCCAGCCTGGCAGCCGCTGCTTCGGGCCTGGCCGCACCAGTCCCGGCTGCTCCAGACCCGGCCACTCCCAGCCTGGCAGCCGCTGCTCCGGGCCTGGCCGCACCAGCCCCGGCTGCTCTGGGCCTGGCCACTCCCAGCCCTGCAGCCGCTGCTCTGGGCCTGGCCGCTCCCAGCCTGGCAGCTTCTGCTCCTGGCCTGGCCGCACCCTACCCGGCTGCTCTGGGCCCGGCTGCCCCACGCCCGGCCGCTCCGAGTCTGGCCGCTCCCAGCCTGGATGCTCCGGGCTTGGCTACTGCTGTTCTGGGCCGGGCTGCTCCCAACCCGGCTGCTCTGGGCCTGGCTTCTCCGGGCCCGGCCACTCCGTGTCAGGGTGCTCCTGGACTGGCCACCCTGGACTTGGCTGCCTCTACCTCAGGCCTGGCTGCCACTGCCCCAGGTCTGGCTACTCCAGTGCTGGCTGTTGTTGCTCTGGTTCTGACTGCTGCTGCTCTGGTGCCTGGCTGTTGCTGCTCCAGGCCCGTCTGCCACTGCCTTGTGCCTGGGCACTCTAGGCCTGGCCGCCGCTGTTCCAACATTCTGTCCTTTTTTTTTTTTTTTTTTTTTTTAAACTCATATATGTTGCAATGTTGGCTGGTGAGTTGAGTTCTGACTTAGTCTTTGATTTTTCAAGATCTTCTTTGTATTCTTTCTTAAGTAATTTTACTATCTTTTGCTCTCACTTGATTTCTTCACATTGAGAACTTCTTTGGTTTCTTCCTCCTTGTCCTGGGAGCTCAGCAGGTTGGCCTGTGGCACCCCTTTGTTCTTCGCAGGCTCCCGCGCTGCTCCAGCCTTTTGCTGGGGTCGGAGCTGCCCAGGAAGCAACCCAGGGCCTTGGCTCCTTTGCCCGTGCTCAGAGGTTGAAGGCTCAGGGGCACCCCCCCCTTGGGGGCCCCGTCGCCCGGTTCCCTGCCGGCGCCCGGCTGGCCGGTGTCCGGCAAGGGCTCCTGCTCCCCATTGCATTCCTCCAGTCTGGAGCTTTTTTTTCTCCTTCCCGCTAGGGGAGTCTAGGATCAGAGTCAACAGACTGTCCTCTGCGCGACTCTGGGGGCTCCGCTTTTCGCCACTCCCCTGGGATTACGCCTCACAGCCCCGTCTCCCCCTGCCTGAGCCTGGGTCCCCAGGGTCTGGTCCAGGATTGGGGTTCAGAGCAGTCGAAACTGGGGCCCAACACAGCCGGGGGCGCCTGTTTCCTTCCCTCCAGGGCAATCCTGCATCAGAGTCAACATTCCTTCCCTTGCAAGCAATGTGCGCGACTCCGGGGGCTCGGCCTTTCGCAGCTCTCCTAGGACTCCACCTCACAGCCCCATCTCCCTCTGCTTGAGCTTGGGTCCCCAGGGATTGGCCCAGAACTGGGGTTCAGAGCAGTCCGGATTGAGGCTCAGCGCCGCCGGAGGCCCTGTTCCTTCCGGCTAGGGTAATCCAGCATCAGAGTCAACATTCAGTCCTCTGCGTGCCATGTGCGCGTGACTCCGGGGGCCCTGCTTTTCGCTGCTCTCCTGGGATTCTGCCTCACAGCCCCGTCTCCCCCTGCCGGAGCCTGGGTCCCCAGGGTCTGGCCCATAGCTGGGGCTCAGCGCTGCCGGTTCGGGGGTTCAGCCCAGGCTGGGGGTTTTATTTCCTTCCTGCTAGGGAACGCCAGGCAGCACCCAGCCCTCTTCTCCTCTCCGGCTGTGAACTCTCCGCGTGCGAGTGGGTGCGTGCGAGCGCGCAGCATGTCTCCGTACCTTAGGCTTTTTTCAGCTCCTCTGATTTTCCTTCTGGTTTTCTCTTTCCTTCTTGTTGTAGAATTTTCAGTCAGTCGACTACCTGTAGCTCTGGGCAATGTCCACTCTACATTTTAGTTGTATTCCATTGAAATTGTTGTGTGCTGCTGCGGTTAGGTGTCTACCCGAGCAGCCATCTTGGATCCTCCTATTTTTTTCTAAGGTTAACTTTTGAATGTGGACCATGATCCTATATAATAAAGAAGTAATATGCAAATTGACCATCACTCCAATACACAAGATGGTCACCCCCATGTGAACACAAGATGGCCACCACAAGATAGCCAGCAGGGGAGGGCAGTTGTGGGCAATCAGGCCAGCAGGAAAGGGCAATTGGGAGGGACCAGGCCTGCAGGGGAGGGCAGTTAGGGATGACCAGGCTGGCAAGGGAGGGCAGTTAGGGTTAACAGGGGAGGGCAGTTGGGGGCAGCCAGGCCTGCAGGGGAGGACAGTTAGGGGTGACCAGGCTGGCAAGGGAGGGCATTTAGGGGTGAACTGGCCAGCAGGGGAGGGTAGTTGAGGGTGACCAGGCCGGCAGGGGAAGGCAGTTAGGGGTGACCAGGCTGGCACAGGAGGACAGTTAGGTGTAATCAGGCTGGCAGGGGAGCAGTTAGGAGTGATCAGGTTGGCAGACAGAAGCAGTTAGGGGCAATCAAGCAGTTCGGGAGCCAGCAGTCCTGGATCAGGCCTAAAGGGGAACTCAGACATCCCTCTAGGGGTCCCAGATTGGAGGAGATGCAGGCTAGACTACGGGACCCACACACCCCTTTCCACAAATTTCATAACCAGGCCTCTAGTTATTTAAATAAACTACCTTTTATTATGGAAATACCAATCTTGTTGCTAGACCCCAGCCCGTATTTTCTCCTGGGTCAAATCCACCATCTTTCTGAGGAAAAAGCCATTTTTAGGGTTTTATTCTGTAGCATTCGCAAAGAGAGTTAAGCTTAGCTCAAAATCTAATATCTGAAATCGGACAGTGTGCACACTTTGTTTTTAAGACAGTTTTTCTCTTTACATGTGCACAAAAATCCCAGACACATTTCTAAATTTTGTAAAACTCGGCATGGCGAGAATGAGACTTTAAAATAGTGTACTTGGGGGCGGAGCTTGAAGATGGCGACCGAACAGTCGGACTTGTTCTGACTCTGGTCCCAGAACAGATAAAAGTAACATCTGAGTCGCTCAGGGAGGGTTGATTGGCAGCTGAGGGGCAGCAGAGGTTTCAAGGAAGCTAGGCAGCGATCCGCTGGATAGGATTTCCAGCCGGTGGCCAACACTGCCACAGCGGCGGCCGCGGCAGCGGCGGCGGCGGCGGTGCTGTGAGAAAGGAGTGGCTTCTCTGAGGTCGGGAAAGCCCACTGCGGAGAGGTCCATCCAGTAGCTGAGACGCCCGAGTTGGCGCTGGCGCGTGGATTCAAAGGAGTTCTTCGGTCACCCACGGAAAGGTCAGAATTTGCGGGGAAAGCCTGAGAGATCGCGGTCCCGCGGTGCCGGCAGCCACAGTAGCCGGGGAGTTCCGGCCCTGCCTCCATGCAGCGCCCGCAAAGCTGAGCCCTAAGAAGGCTGCAGCGACATCTAGTGCTGGGTTTGGCATAAGCTGCCCCAGAAGCGGGAATTTTTTTTTTTTTTTTTTTTTTTAAAGCCAGGGGACACGGGACAGAGTGTTAAGAATCGGGGCTGTCCCGCCAAGGGCGGAACATCTGGACACCTCGGCGCCTGATCCCCTTCACCCCCTAGCTTCGGAATACTAGGGAAGAACAGCCTAGTTGGGCATATCCGGGGAATTTGCAGGGAGAAAGTGCCTCCCTGGAAACAAGGGATCGGAGCCAGAAGAGATAGTCTGGGAGCCAGCTGGCACCCTGCCAGCTAGAGCCATAGAGAAAGAAGGCCGGAGCAACCAAAAAGACTGGGAGGTCAAACCGGAAACACTGACACCTAAGAGCTGAATTACAAACTGCCCTTTTTTTTTTTTTTTTTTTTTTTCTCTTTTTTTTTTTTTCTCTCTTTTTTTTTTTTCCTTTCTTTTCTTTTGTCTTTTAATTAATCAAAAATAAATGGACACAAATATCTAAGATATAGTCTACTAAAAATTAAGGATTACCTTACAAAACTGAGGTGCAGTGGAAAGCTGGGAACTGCAAGACTGTCTGGTCCAAGAATCAGAAGTGCCAAATACATTAACTGAGGAAGTGAGTGACCAGTACTGGTCATTTTTATGCTAATTTTGCTATACTTTATTTTATTTTCATTTTTTACATCTTTTATTTAATTTTCATTTCTCATATCTTTTACTTAAGAAACAATTTTTTTTCTTTTTTCCTTACTTGATTTTACCTTTTCAATTACTACATTTTTCAATCTCTATCACTATTACTACTGCTATTTTGCAATTTTTTTTTAAAAAAAATTTTTATTTATTTTTTTTTCTTTCTTACTTTTCTTTTTTTTCTCTCTCTAGTACCATTTTATTTTTTCTTTATTTTACATTGGGAGTAACCTTCATTCTATTTTAATCTCTACTATAGCATCATTCAACCCTATCTCAACTCAACCTTTACACTATCACTCTCTTACTAAACTTTACCCTTTAGTCTACAGTTTATCCTATCCCTTTCCGGCTTTAGTTTTTCCTCTATTCTCTCTCTATACCCCCTGCTAAAGCTCTCACTATACTTATAGACCTAAGTTCCAACCCCTGATCCAAGTGTATAAATACCAATCTCTGCACTATATTAACTAGTTAAAAAAAAAAAAAATCCATTCTCCCCTCTATCCTTTTCGCATTGTATGTGTGAAGGTTGATTATTGTGAATTTTTATGCCTTTTAGTGAAATTGTTATGCTTATTCCTGTATTGTTATTGTTGCTTTGTATTTTTTTTTAAATCCTCTGTTTTTGTTTGTTTATTTTACTTCTGTATATCATAGCCTTACTTAATAATAGTGGATATTGTAGTTTGTATTAATCTCCAAGTATTGTTACTGGCATTGGCTGGGTCCAGAGGTTTTTCTATGGCAATTTTCTCCACATATATATAGTTTGTTTCCCATTTCTCTTTTAGTTTGCTTCTTCTCTCTCTTTCTCTCTCTCTCTCTCCCTCTTCTTTTTTTCCCTGTTTTCCAACTTCATTTTGTCATTACTTTTTTCTTCTTCTTCTTTTTCTATCTCTTTATCCCTCTTTTTTTTTAATTTACTTAATTTTTTTTTAAATTTTAATTTTATTTTATTTTATTTTATTTTTTAAATTTTTCTTTATTTTATTTTTACCTTTATTCCTTCTCTCCTATCCCCTAAGTTGCCTTTCTCTAGTGGTCACCTTTATTAGAGGTTATTAATATTGTAAATACATTCCTGTTAAGTGCCGCTTGTGTTGTACCTGGTAGTGTTGTATTTTGTACCTCAAAATCAACGCAGGAGAAGGAATACCACATAACCAGACATCCTGAAAAGAGAGGCCATGGGGAGACAAAAACATAGTCCGCACTTGAAAGAAAAGCAGGCATCACCAGAAAAGGAAGTAAACGAGCCAGAGGTAAGCAGCCTGCCAGAGCAAGAATTCAGAGTAATGATCATAGCATGGCTAAAAAGAATGGAAGAGAAATTTGACAAAAGCCAAGAAGAAATGAGAAAGAACCATGAGGAAATGAAGGAGAGCCATGAGGAACTGAAGAAGAACCAAGAAGAAATGAAAAGTGACATCGCTACCATGAAGAACTCAATAGAAAGCATCAAGAGTAGACTAGATGAAGCAGAGGACCGCATCAGTGAGCTAGAAGATAAGATGGAAAAAAATACCCAAGTAGAGCAACTTCTAGAAAAAAAGATTAAAAAGCAGGAGGAGAGCCTACGGGAGCTTTGGGACAAAACAAAACAAAATAATATTCGAATAATAGGGGTTCCAGAAGGAAAGGAAACTGAGGTAGACATGGAAAAAGTATTTCAAGAAATAATGACAGAAAACTTTCCTGAAATAGAAAAGAAAAAACCCACACAAATCCAAGATGCCCGCAGAGTCCCAAGCAAAATGAATCCCAGAAGACAGACTCCAAGGCACATTATAATTAAATTGGCAAACAACAACGACAAAGTAAGAATCTTAAAAGCAGCCAGAGAGAGACAGAAAGTTACATACAAAGGAACCCCCATCAGACTAGCAACTGATTTCTCAACAGAAACTTATCAGGCCAGAAGGGAATGGGATGAAATATACAAAGTCATGCAAAGGAAGGGTCTGAATCCAAGAATACTGTACCCAGCAAGGCTATCAATCAAAATTGAAGGGGAAATCAGGAGCTTCACAGACAAAAAAAGACTGAAGGAATTTATCTCCACCAAACCAGCAATGCAAGAAATGCTAAAGGGTCTACTGTAAAAATAAAGAAATAAGAAGTGAAGAAGGAACACGGGTATAGAATAAAAATGGCGTCAAATGAGTACCTATCAATAATAACCTTAAATGTAAATGGATTAAATGCTCCAATCAAAAGACATAGGGTAACAGATTGGATAAGAAAACAAGACCCATACATCTGTTGTCTACAAGAAACCCACCTCAGAAAAAGAGATGCACACAGACTGAGGGTGAAGGGATGGAAAAAAGTTTTCCAGGCAAATGGAAATGAAAAAAAAGCTGGGGTAGCAATACTTATATCTGACAAATTAGATCTCAGAGTGAAGGACATAACAAGAGATAATGAAGGCCACTTCATAATACTAAAGGGAACAATCCAACAAGAAGAAATAACCCTGGTAAATATATATGCACCCAATACAGGAGCAACCAAATACATTAAAAAACTGCTAGAGGACATTAAGGGAGAGATTAATAGCAATACAATCATAGTAGGAGATTTTAATACCCCACTGTCACCCTTCGACAAATCATCTAAACAAAAAATCAGCAAAGAAATATCAATCCTAAATGACTCACTAGACCAGATGGAATTAATTGACATCTTCAGGACACTCCACCCCAAAGCCACAGAATATACATTCTTCTCAAGTGCACATGGGACATTCTCAAAGATAGACCACATTTTGGGACATAGGCAAAGTCTCTTCAAATTCAAGAAGATAGAAATCATATCAAGTATCTTCTCAGACCATAATGGCATAAAACTGGAAATTAACTACAATAAAAATAATCCAAAGAAATCAAACACATGGAGACTAAACAGCTTGCTATTAAACAAGGACTGGGTTACCAGAGAAATCAAGGAAGAAATTAAAAACATCCTGGAAACAAATGACAATGAAAGCACAACAATCCAAAATCTTTGGGACACAGCAAAAGCAGTTTTGAGAGGGAAGTTCATATCCTTACCAGCCTATTGCAAAAAACTAGATAAAATAGTAACAGATGATCTAACTCTACAACTCAAAGAGTTAGAAAAGGAGCAACAAGAAAAACCCAGTGTAAGCAGAAGGAAGGAAATAACAAAAATCAGAGCAGAGATAAACGACATAGAGACCAAAAAAACAATACATAAGATCAACAAAACCAAGAGCTGGTTCTTTGAAAGAATAAACAAGATAGATGGACCTCTAGCCAGGCTAACCAAGAAACAAAGAGAGAGGACCCAAATAAACAAAATCAGAAATGAAAGAGGTGAAATAACAACAGACCCCACCGAAATACAACGGATTGTTACAAAATACTACGAACAACTCTATTCCAACAAACTGAACAACCTGGAGGAAATGGACATATTCCTAGAAAAATACAAACTTCCAAAACTCAATCAGGAAGAATCTAAAAATCTCAATAGACCAGTGACTTGGGAAGAAATTGAAACAGTCATCAAAAAGCTTCCAGCAAACAAAAGCCCAGGGCCAGATGGCTTCACAGGAGAGTTTTACCAAACATTCAAGGAAGAACTAAAACCTATCCTCCTCAGACTATTCCAAAAAATTCAAGAGGAAGGAACACTTCCAAACTCCTTCTATGAAGCCAGCATCACCCTAATACCAAAACCCGATAAAGACAACTCAATGAAAGAGAATTACAGGCCAATATCCCTCATGAACATAGATGCCAAAATCCTCAACAAAATTCTAGCAAATCGGCTCCAGCAGAGCATCACAAAGATCATACACCATGACCAAGTAGGATTTATACCAGGAATGCAAGGTTGGTACAATATCCGCAAATCAATAAACGTGATACATCACATAAACAAGTTGAAAGATAAAAATCATATAGTCATATCAATTGATGCAGAAAAAGCATTTGATAAAATCCAACACCCTTTCCTGATAAAAACTCTTAACAAGGTGGGAGTACAAGGATCATACCTCAACGTAATAAAAGCTATATATGATAAACCCACAGCCAACATCATACTCAATGGGCAAAAACTAAAACCATTCCCTCTAAGAACAGGAACAAGACAGGGATGCCCACTATCGCCACTCCTCTTTGACATAGTACTGGAAGTACTAGCCATTGCAATTAGACAAGAGGAGGAAATAAAAGGCATCCAAATTGGAAAAGAAGAAGTAAAGTTATCCTTATTTGCAGACGACATGATATTGTATATAAAAAACCCAAAAGACTCCATTAAAAAACTAATTGGCTTAATAAATGAATTTGGCAATGTAGCAGGATACAAAATTAACACCAAGAAATCTATGGCATTTCTATACACCAACAGTGAGTTTATAGAAACAGAGACTAAAAAAGCAATTCCATTTACGATCCTACCAAAAAAATTAAGATACCTAGGAATAAACTTAACTAAGGAAGTAAAGGACCTATTTGCGGAAAACTACACGACACTGAAAAAAGAAATAGAGGAAGATGTAAACAGATGGAAGAACATACCATGTTCATGGATTGGTAGAATCAACATCATCAAAATGTCCATACTTCCTAAAGCAATCTATAAGTTCAATGCACTCCCCATTAAAATACCAACGGCATATTTCACTGACCTAGAAAGAACTCTCCAAAAGTTCATTTGGAACAATAAAAGACCCCGAATAGCCACAGCAATCCTGAGAAAGAAGAGTAAAGTAGGAGGTATCTCAATACCAGACTTCAAACTGTATTACAAAGCCACTGTTCTCAAAACAGCCTGGTACTGGCACAAAAACAGACATATAGATCAATGGAATCAAATCGAGAACCCAGATATCAACCCAAATCACTATGCTCAATTAATATTTGACAAAGGAGGCACTAATATACAATGGAGTCAAGACAGTCTCTTCAATAAATGGTGTTGGGAAAATTGGACAGATACATGCAAAAGAATGAAACTAGATCACCAACTTACACCATACACAAAAATAAACTCAAAATGGATACAGGACTTAAACATCAGACGGGAAACCATAAAAATACTTGAAGCATCCACAGGCAACAAAATCTCAGACGTATGCCAAAAAAACTTCTTCACTGATACTACCCCTAGTGCAATGGAAGCTAAAGAGAAAATAAACAAATGGGACTACATCAAAATAAAAAGCTTTTTTACAGCAAAAGAAACCATCAACAAAACAACAAGAAAGCCCACTGTGTGGGAGAACATATTTGCAAATGTTACCACTGATAAAGGTTTAATCTCCAACATCTACAAACAGCTTACACAACTAAATAAAAGGAAGATGAATGATCCAATTAAAAAATGGGCAATGGACCTAAATAGAATATTTTCAAAAGAAGACAGAAGGAAGGCCAAAAAGCACATGAAAACATGCTCAAAGTCACTAATTATCCGAGAGATGCAAATCAAAACAACAATGCGGTACCATCTCACACCTGTCAGAATGGCCAACATCAACAAATCAACAAACGACAAGTGTTGGCGAGGTTGCGGAGAAAAAGGAACCCTCGCGCACTGCTGGTGGGAATGTAGACTGGTGCAACCACTGTGGAGAACAGTGTGGAGTTTCCTCAAAAAACTGAAAATGGAACTCCCATTTGACCCAGTAATCCCACTTCTAGGAATATATCCCAAGAAACTTGAAACACCAATCAGAAAGGATATATGCACCCCTATGTTCATAGCAGCACAATCTACAATAGCCAGAATTTGGAAACAGCCTAAGTGTCCGTCAGCAGATGATTGGATCCAAAAACTATGGTACATCTACACAATGGAATACTATGCTGCCATAAAAAAGAAGGATTTCTCATCATTTGCAGCATCCTGGATGGAATTGGAGAACATCATGCTGAGTGAAATAAGCCAATCAATGAAAGAGAAACACCACATGACCTCACTCATTTGTGGATAATAAAGAACATTATAAACTGGTGAACCATAAGATAGATATAGAGACAGTATATCAACAAGTAGACTGTCAAGTTACAGTGGGGACGGGAGGAAGATCTGGGGGAGATAATAGATCAACCGAAGGACTTGTATACATGCATATAAGTGCAACCAATGGACACAAAACTCTGGGGAGGGAGGGGATGTGTGGGAGGGAGGGAGGGGGTAAAAAAAAAAAATCAATAAAATATATTAAAAAAAAAAAATAAAAATAAAATAGTGTACTTGGGGAGTGGGCGTCCATACAGGAGCACCACATGTCTCCCTTCCCCCACCTCCTGCTTGCTTTTGGGGGAAATTTAGCAACTGATTTGGCTGCATTTCTTTTCCCAATTAAAGGTGTGCTTAATAGAAAAAGATAGATTTAAAATTTTTTCCTATTTCGCTTTCCAAAGTAATGACTGGCTCTTAAGGTGATTTTCGTGAACATTCTTTGGTAATTTTTAAACAAAGCATTAGAGAATCTCTTTGCTACAGAGCTGATAGCTCTGCCTTCTCCAGCCGCTTTTGAGATCAGAAGTGGAAGATCTGGTGGCTTTTTACATATTACAGATTTTCGATCCTCAAAACAAATTAGGTATTTTATGATTTGAACAAGAAATCACATTAAAGATGACCCTGGCACTCTTTTTTCATCCTGATTTAAAAGAGTAACTTTTAATATTACAACTTGTTTATAATTTTGCATTTTAACCAAATTCTTCCCCATTATAATCTGACTTAAACACTTACGGATCCGCAGGCTTCCAAAGCTAAACATGAGTCTCTGAGTGGGGTCCAGGCATCAGAGTCTGAGAGCTCTCCGCGTGATTCCAATGGACAGCCAAGTTGGAGAACCATTGCTTTAAATTTAAAGAAATTTGAGGTCTAAGAGGACATATTGCTTTTTCTTATCTCTTCCATTACCCACAGCACATTTGACCTACCAGATAAAATAATTTAGCTAGGGCACTGCTCTTAAATTGTTATTGGTTAAGTTAAAGGATAGTCTTTCCATGTGATTTGGAATAGAAAAATCACAAAAGGTCTTTAACCAGGTTAATCACAACCTGGCAACCTAAAGCAATAGCAAAGAACGCAAGGTGAAGAGTGGAGAGGGCTAAGGATACCAGTCAGACTGGTTGAGAGGAGAGTTGGTGTTTCACACACGCTGGCCTGATGGAGCAGTGCAGCACGTCCGACATGTGAGGAAGAGCAGGAAAGGCCTGTGAGTGTTCCTTACCAACTGATCAGGCGGCAGGTGCTATGGCTACTCTTTTAAATTTAGGTCAAAGTGTTATTGTAACTGGACAACCAAGGCGTCTGGGCTGCCTGCCACCACCCGAGCCACACTGAGCAGAGAGAGGGCTGGGTCGTATGTGAGCGTCCACTCCAATCCTGCTGGCAGCGTGGAGAGCAGTCGGCCAGTCTGTCCCTCACAGTGGGCTGCTTACACATACAAGGAGCCCACAGCTAGAGCAGCTGGAGCTGAGCTGCGAGTGTAACAGGGAAAGACTCCGGCCTGCAGGAGCTCAAAGCCGGGCGACAAGGCGGCCAATCTCCTGTGATGTTACCCACAACTCGGCCGGCGCCTGGACTAGACAATGGTCAGCGCTCCTGAGGTAAACCCCCAGGGGGTCAGGGTCCGGGCACAGCCACCAAATCAGAGCGTGTCCTGTCCTTGGTCTCTTCTCAAAATGTATTTATTTCTGAGTCATGGACCCACTGAGGCATCTTATCTTTCTACAGCCTGTTTCATCCTCCAGTGGCCGGGGGTCTGTAAGAAAACTTCTTGTCTGTAGTCAGTAGGTGAACAATTGTTAGGCAGCCGTGGCTCTCTTCCTATTGTGTGCCCGGCCCCCTGTCATTATAAGTCATTAAAGCTCATCAGACACACAAGACAGCCTGTAACACACACAGGCAAGGGCTATCGCTCCATAAATGACGCACCGGCCGATGCAGCCTGGCGTCAACAGCAGCTAATACGGGGTTACTGGTTACA
The DNA here is from genome assembly GCF_964339955.1 of Pipistrellus hanaki. Classification (NCBI taxonomy): domain Eukaryota; kingdom Metazoa; phylum Chordata; class Mammalia; order Chiroptera; family Vespertilionidae; genus Pipistrellus; species Pipistrellus hanaki. The sequence goes on along the minus strand of NC_140509.1, from coordinate 1,702,081 downwards.
AATGCGGATTTTGTGATCAAAGAGAACACGATAATTTCAAGAGAAACATCAGAAGTGCTTTATTCAAAGTAAGGTCCATCACTAGCTACACATTTCCCCATCTTTCAGGTCATTTGTGGATACCGTCCCCAAAGAACTTCTCTTGTTTTGAGGCAAACCATTCAGAGACCAAATTTTCCACTTCTTCATACGTTTTGAAGTGCTGCTCAGACAGTGTGCCATCAATTAGAACAAGTGGTCATCTGAAGGAGCAAGGTCTGGTGAATACAGCGGGTGGGTTCATACTTCCCAAGAAAGATCGTTCAATGTGTCTTTAACTGGTTTTGAAGTGTGTGATGGTGTGTCATCAATTGATTATTTGTTGTTGGTAGCGATCAGTATTAACGGTTTCACCTGAGTTTAGAAAGATAAGATGCCACACCTTCCTGATCCCACCAAACACAGAGCAGTGTCTTCTTTCCGAAGCATTTGGCCTTGCAGTCGATGTTGGTGGTTGACCTGGATCAACCCATGATTCTATGCGTTTGGGATTCTCAAAATGAATCCACTTTCGTTGCCAGTCACAATTTGATGCAAAAAAGACTTTCTTTCATGCCGTTGAAGCAACATTTTGCTGATGACTTTTTGGTTTTCCATTTGTCTTTCCTCCAGTTGATGTGGCACCCACTTTCCTTCCTTTAAAATCTTTCCCATTGCTTGTAAAGGATCGGAAATTGTTTGCTGAGCAACGTTTAATCTTTCTGCAAGTTGCTTTTGAGTTTGACGTGCATGTTCATCCAATAATGCTTGTAATTGTTGGTCTTCAAACTTTTTTGGTTGACCTGGAAATTCTTTGTCTTTCACGTCAAAGTCATCATTTTTAAAGCATTTAAACCAGCGTTCACAAGTATCTTGAGAGGGAGCATGTTCACCATAAGTTTACTGCTGTATACGATAACTTTCAGCAGCACTTTTCTTCAAATAAAGTAATGAATTAACACTTCCCGCAAATGCTCGAGCATTCAACATTTTTAAGCGTTAAAAATATCTATAATGTTAACACCTTCAGAATATTTGACATTAGAAGTTTTAAAGCTTGCTGTCAATACAACAAAATCGCATACATATCAAATCACATGTGTATCAACATATGTGTAACTGCATCTATTGAAAAAAAATCCAGATTATTAATGCATACAACTTTAGACCTGGCTTGCAGGATGGCAGCCATTCCTATTTTTTAACAAGAAACTCTTGCTCTGAGACTGGTCTCTGACTTACCACACCCACAGGGGTCTTGCTAAAGGTCTGGCTGAGAACAAATCCAAAACCACAGAAAACCGGCATCTAAAGCTCCCTCACTTGTGAACTGACAGGGTGTTACAAATTGGAAACGGAGGCAAAAGCTCTGTGATACAAGGATCCGTCATTCGGAAAGGCAACAAACCATCATTTTAGCCAAGAAAGTCTTGCCCCACATGAATGGTCTCAAATGGTCAGGTTTAGAAAGGTAAGTGGGTTTTTGTTTGTTTGAAAGAATAGGAGTTTGTGTTAGAATCAGGGAGGCAAATTTTGAGATTACAAAAATGATCAAGATAGAAAGGGTTCAGTCCTGAGAATGTGAACTCGCCGCAAGAACACTGAGGGAAAGCTGTTTGTGTCCAAATGTTTCTATTTCACTCCTTTTTGTTCTGCTTCTGAGAGAACTGTGGGGTTTCAGAAGCGAGATGTATCTAATACTTGCACAGCCCTGGCTGGGAACTGTGTTTTCTTTAGAGAGCTCCTGCTGCTATTAGGTCTCACTGACCTAAAAATAAAAGGGCTTTTCAAAGTGAGACTTCAAGCACTTACTGCACACGAACAATAGCTGCTCTGGTCACACGAATTCAGGCAGAAGCCCAAACAGTTTTCCAGTTAGGAGACAAAAACAAGGGCACTGATGAGAAAGGGAGGCAATGGCAGGAGGCATTTCTATTAGTGCTGGAAACACAGCGTGATGACGCTATTCTCAACAATGCTTCTAGCTTTCAGTCTGCTAGTCAGCCTGTAGTCCTATCAACCGCTCTTTTCACCGCTGTGAGCAGCATTTGGGACACAATGTTGCTCTAGGCCAGGCCAAGCCATGCCTGCCCCTGTGGCCTGACAGCTGGCCCCGTTTGAAAGCAACTGATTTATTTCTGTATTTAGTTTGCACAGCCTCAAGAAGGGGGAGGGGGGGTTTCTCTGTCCCCTGTCCCCTCCCCACGTGAAAATATAGATTTGCGGGTAAATCAGATGATGTTTCTGAGGTTAGGAAACAAAAGCACCTGGAGATGCTGGGGATCGAACCCAGGACCTCATGCATGCTAAGCATGCGCTCTACCACTGAGCTACATCCCCCACCTCCTCAGCAGGGTTGCCTAAACTGTCTTCTTTTAAAAGAAACATAAATCTGCATTTAAAAAAGTAAATATAATTTGCTCTGTCATAACCGAGAATTGGGATTTTTTTTTTATTACAATCGTTTTCCAAGGAATTTTGACTCTTGCAGATATTCGGTGCTGACGAGAATATACTGGGATCAGAAATCTCAGTAAGACATTCTCCCACTTTCCCCCCGAGTTTTCCTCTTTTTTTTCAAAAGCTAAGCAAGACAAAACAAAGATCCTTGCAGGAAAACTAAAAACGCTTTGCCAATGACTGCTTAATGATGGAATCTACCAAACTAGCCCAATTTCCCTCCCATTTCTGCACCCCGTTCTCGGACCCCAGACCTCGCTGCGCACCTTCTCTTAGAAAGCAAAGAACGACCGAGGGGTCTCTGTCCCCAAACTAACTCCTTCCTCCTCTGGGGAGCTGGGAGGGCTGCACCCGCAGCCACAGGCCCTCTTTCAGCCCCAGGTTTCAGCCCCAGGTTTCAGCCCCAGGTCTCAGCCCGAGCCGCCAGCGCGCCGCTCCGCGAGGGCCCGAGGGGAGGTGCTGCTCTGCCCGGCCCAGAGGCCCGGGTGCGGAGCTCGGCGAGCAGACCGAGAGGAATCGGCAGGGTTGGAATTCACAGGGATACAGGGACGGAACCCGCAGGGACGGAACCCGCAGGGACGGAACCCGCAGGGACGGAACCCGCAGGTCCACAGTTTTTGTTCAGTCTCTTCCCGCACCCCCACTCCCCTTTCCCCCGAGAATAGTCAGTCCATTCCCCTTCCATACCTCTGATTCTATTATATTCACTAGTTAATATTGTTCATCAGGTTTTTTAATTCCCTTGGGTTTTAGTTTCACTTGTTGATAGTTATGCGTTTGTTGATCATAATTTTTATCTTTATTTTCTTCCTCTTCCTAAAGAACCCCCTTCAGCAATTCATATAATTCTGGTTTGGGGGTGATAAACTCCTTTAGCTTTTTTTTTTTATTAGTGAAGCTGTTTATCTGGCCTTCGATTCTGAGTGATAGCTTTGCTGGGCAGAGTATTTTTGGCTGTAGGTTCTTGTTATTCATCACCGTGAATATTTCTTGCCATTCCCATCTGGCCTGCATGGTTTCTGTTGAGAAATCAGCTAACAATCATATGGGTGCTCCTTTATAGGTAACTACCTGCTTTTCTCTTGCTGCTTTTAATATTCTCTCTTCGTCTTTTGCTCTTGGAGTTTTAATTATGATGTGTTTTGGTGTGGTCCTCTTTGGATTCCTTTTGTTTGGGGTTCTGTGTGCTTCCTGGACTTGTAAGTCTATTTCTTTCACCAGGTGGGGGAACTTTTCTGTCACTATTTCTTTTAATATGTTGCTTTATTTTAATATGTTGCTCTATTTCTTTTAATATGTTCTTTTGGTATATTGCTCTCTCTCTTCTTCTGGGACCCCCATAATTCTGATGTTGGTTTGCTTGAAGTTGTCCCAGAGGTTTCTTACATTATCTTCAACTTTCTGGATTCTCTTGTATTCTTGCTTCTGCGGAGGAGTGTCTTATGGCTCTTTATGTTCCAAATCTTTGACTTGATTCTTGCAATCTTCCATTTTGTTTTGAGGATTCTGTATAATATTTTTTATTTCAGACAGTGTATTCTTTATTTCTAGTTGATCCCTTATTATTTTTAGTTGATCTCTTTTCATATCCTCATAGGCCTCATTTATTTTATCGGCCTTTTCTAGGAAATTCTTGAAAAACCTTATAAGTGTGGTTTTGAACTCTATATCCAGTCACTTTTTGTCCTCCATTTATTTCGTTTGTGATCTGTTTCCTTGTCTCGGCATTTTAGCTGCTTCCCTGAGTTGGTAGGGTGGCTTTGTGTGTTAAGGTGTCTTATATGATTCAGTGGGTCAGCCTCCCAGTTACCTGAGGTGGACAGTCTTGGTGTAGCCCTTTGTGGGCTGTTGTGAAGTCTTGTTGTTAAGTCTTGCTTGTTGTTGGTATCACTGGGAAGTGTTGATCTCCAAGACAATTGGCTATGAGGATCAGAAGTGTCTCAGCTAGGAGGATTTCTGTATTCTGCTTGGATGGGGTAGAGTTTCAGGGTGGCACAGCCATGCTTTGGTGAATCCCACTAGATTGGTTGCATGCGGCACACACCTCTTTAGTATAGGCGCGGACAAGCTTGGATTCCTGCCTGTCCCTCCCTAGGAGAGTCCTATTCGCAGCAAATGAGAAATCTAGCCACTGGAAGGGCTTCTGTGCTCCACTTGGATGGGGCAGAGTCTCGGGTGGTGCAGACAAGCTTTATTCAGCCCCTCCCTACGAGGGTTTGGTTTCTGAGTCCTGCAGTAATGGCCACTGGCTTCACACACCTCTGAGAGATCTCTGCCCACTGCCTGACAGTCTGGCCTCTCCCTGTCTGGGGACGTCTATCAGAGCAATAGGGTGGTTTTTTCCCCTCCTGAACAAGAAAGCTAGCCGTGCATCAGCTGTCTGCCATCTCCGCGCACAGGGAGTAAGCCAGCAGCTAACTTGGCCCACCCTCTCTGTGCTCCGCAAGCAAGCCAGCAGCAAAGTCGGGTGGCCGCCTTTTCGTGGGCGCAGTTCACCTCACCTTCACAGTTCCTGAGGCTCAGCACGCCTTCTCTCTCCTTCCCAGATGGTAGAGCCTCCTCTCAGCCAGCCAGCCAGCGCTTCAAGGCGATGTTTCCCCTGTTTTCCAGTTCTAAATTCAAATTTGTTGTGGTAGGCTGCATTCAGGTGTCTACCCTATGCTGCCATCTTGGTTTCCTCCATAGTAGGTGATTTTAATACCCCATTATCACCTTTGGACAAATCATCTAAACAAAAAAAATCAGCAAAGAAACATCAATCCTAAATGACTCACTAGAGTAGATGGAATTAATTGACATCTTCAGAACATTTCACCCCAAAGCCATAGAATATACATTCTTCTTAAGTGCACATGGGTCATTTTCAAAGATAGACCACATGTTGGGACATAGGCAAAGTCTCTTAAAATTCAAGAAGACAGAAATCATATCAAACATCTTCTCATATCATAGTGTCATAAAAGTGGAAATCAACTACAATAAAAATAATCCAAAGAAATCAAACACATCTAGACTAAACAGCATGCTATTAAACAAGGACTGGGTTACCAGAGAAATCAAGGAAGAAATTAAAAACATCCTGGCAACAAATGACAATGAAAATACAACAATCCAAAATGTATGGGACACAGCAAAAGCAATCCTGAGAAGGAAGTTCATATCTCTACAAGACTATTGCAAAAAACAAGAAAAAATGGTAACAAATTATCTAACTTTACAACTCAAAGAGCTAGAAAAAGAGCAACAAGAAAAGCCCAGTGTAAGCAGAAGGAAGGAAATAATAAAAATCAGAGCGGAGATAAATGACATAGAGACCAAAGAAAATACAAAAGATCAACAAAACCAAGAGCTGGTTCTTTGAAAGGATAAATAAGATTGATGAACCTCTAGCCAAGCTAACCAAGAAACAAAGAGAGAGGACCAAATAAACAAAATCAGAAATGAAAGAGGTGAAATAACAACAGACACTGATGAAATACAAAGGATTGTTACAAAATACTACAAGCAACTCTACTCCAACAAACTGGACAACCTGGAGGAAAGGGAAATATTCCTAAAAAATATATAACCTTCAAAAACTCAATCAAGAAGAATCTAAAAATCTTAATAGACCAGTAACATTGGAAGAAGTTGAAACAGTCATCAAAAAGCTTCCAGATGGCTTCACAGGAGAGTTTTACCAAACATTCAAGGAAGAACTAAAACCTATCCTCCTCAGACTATTCCAAAAACTTCCAAGCTCCTTTTATGAAGCCAGCATCACCCTAATACCAAAACCAGATAAAGACAACACAATGAAAGAGAATTACAAGCCAATATCCCTCATGAACATAGATGCCAAAATCCTCAACAAAATTCTAGCAGATCGGCTCCAGCAGCACATCAGAAAGATCATACACCATGACCAAGTAGGATTTATTCCAGAAACGCAAGGGTGGTACAATATCCGCAAATCAATAAATGTGATACATCACATAAACAAATTGAGAGATAAAAATCATATAGTCATATAAATTGATGCATAAAAAGCATTTGATAAAATCCAACACCCTTTCCTGATAAAAACTCACAACAAGTTGGGAATAGAAGGATCATATCTCAAAATAATAAAAGCTATATATGATAAACTCACAGCCAACATCATACTCAATGGGCAAGAACTAAAACCATTCCCTCTAAGAACAGGAACAAGACAGGGATGCCCACTCTCACCACTCCTGTTTGACATAGTATTGGAAGTATAACCATTGCAATCAAACAACAAGAAGAAATAAAAGGCATCCAAATTGGAAAAGAAGAAGTAAAGCTGTTCTTATTTGCAGATGACATGAAGAATCCCAAAATACTCCATAAAAAAACTAACAGACTTAATAAATGATTTCAGTAATGCAGCAGGATATAAAATTAATGCCAAGGAATCTATGGCATTTCTATACATCAATAGTGAACTTATAGAAACAGAGACTAAAAAAGCAATCCCATTTACCATCGCACCAAAAAAAAAAAAAAAAAAAAACACAAAAAATTAAGATACTTAGGAATAAACTTAACTAAGGAGGTAAAAGACCTATATGTGGAAAACTACAAGACACTTCAAAAAGAGATAGAGGAAGGTGTAAACAGATGGAAGAACATACCATGTTCGTGGATTGATAGAATCAACATCATTAAAATGTCCATACTACCCAAAGCAATCTATAGATTCAATGCACTCCCCATTAAAATACCAACAGCATATTTCACAGACCTAGAAAGAACTCTTCAAAAATTCATCTGGAATCAAAAAAGACCCCGAATAGCCACAGCAATCCTGAGAAAGAAGAACAAAGTAGGTAGGATCTCAATGCCAGATTTCAAGTCATATTACAAAGCCACTGTTCTCAAAACAGCCTGGCACTGGCACAAGAACAGACATATATTTCAATGGAATAGAATAGAGAATCCAGATATCACCTCAAACCACTGTGCTCAATTAATACATATTTGACAAAGGAGTCCAGACAATCTCTTCAATAAATGGTGTTGGGAAAATTGGATGGATACATGAAAAACAACAACAACAACAACAACAAAGACACACAAAACTAGACCATCACCTTATACTATACACATAAATAAACTCAAAATGGACAGAGGACTTAAACATAAAATGGGAAACTACAAAAATACTAGAGGAATCCACAGGCAGAGAATTCTCAGACATATGTTGAAGCAATTTCTTCACCAATACTGCCCCTAGGGCAATGGAAGCTAAAAAGAAGATAAACAAATGGGACTACATCAAAATAAAAAGCTTTTTCACAGCAAAAGAAACCATCAACAAAACAACAAGAAAGCCCACTGTATGGGAGAACATATTTGCAAATGTTATCACTGATAAAGGTTTAATCTTCAACATTTACAGGGAACTTATACAACTTAATAAAAGGAATATAAATGATCCAATAAAAAAGTGGTCAATGGACCTAAGTAGAATCTTTTTGAAAGAAGACAGAAGAAAGGCCAAGAGGCACAAGAAAACATGCTCCAAGTTACTAAGTATTCGAGAGATGCAAATCAAAACGACAATGTGCTACCATCTCACACCTGTCAGAATTGCAATCATCAACAAATCAACAAACGACAAAGTGCTGACGAAGATGCATTGAAAGAGGAACCCTGATGCACTGCTGGTGGGAATGCAGACTGGTGCAGCCACTGTGGAGAACAGTATGAAGTTTCCTCAAAAAACTAAAAAGTGAGCTCCCATTTGACCCAGTAATCCCACTTCTAGGAATATATCCTAAGAAACTAGAAACATCAACCAGAAAGGATATATTCACCCCTATGTTCATAGCAGCACATTCACCATCGCTAAGATTTCAAAATAGCCTAGGTGCCCATCAGCAGATGACTGGATCAGAAAATACATCTACACAATGGAATTCTATGCTGCTATATAAAAAAAGGGATTCTTACCATTTGCAGCAGCATGGATGGAATTGGAGAGCATTATGTTAAGTGAAATAAGCCAGGCAATGAAAGAAAAATACCACATGATCTCACTCATTTATGGAAAATAAAGAACATTATAAGCTGTTGAATAATAAGATAGTTACAGAGGCAGTAAAGCACTGAACAGTCTATCAAATCACAGTGGGAAGGCTTGGGAGTATTGGGGAGGGAGAGAAATAGGTCAACTAAAGGACTTGTACGCATGTATATAAAAGCACACCAATGTTCACAAGACACTGGGGTGGAGGTGGTGGGATGAGGGCATGTGACAGGGGGTGGGGGAAGCTTGGGGAAGGTCAATAGAGGAAAAAAGGAGATATATGTACTAATATATGTAATACTTTAAAGAATAAAAAAAGAATTGAAAGAATAATAAAAAAGAAACAATAAACAAATACAGTCAGGTTGCAGGATACAAAATCAATGTGCAAAAATCCACTGCCTTCCTGTATACTAACAACAAAGCCTCAGGAAAACAATAATTTATTTTGCAATTGCAACCAAAAGCATGAAATACCTAGGAATAACCTTAGTAAAGAAAGTGAAAGTGTAGGAGTGGTTATAGGGTTAAGACTTGGACTGACCTGCTGGCAAAGTCGCAAACAAGTCCCAGCTTAGAGGGCACAGATCTCTTAGCATAATTAAGCTTGATCTGTGACTTCTCCCTAGCTCTTTTCTGGGTAAAGGGTTGTGGGAGGTACAGCAAGTGCTGCCAAAAACAAGTGAAACTTACAAGAACATTGTAAATTACCTTGTTTACCCCTGACTATAAATAAAGCATCAGCTTTGCAGTCTGGATTTGTTCTGTTGCGTCAGCAAGGCACAGAAAATCCACCTAGACCCAGCTTATTCCTTTTCTGTCTTTTTATTCATCCTTCACCAGCCTTCCCTCAGGCTCACTGAACTCTTGGCTGTGTTGGTGAGGCCCATGAAAGGCCTATATATGAAAACTACAAAGCATTATTAAAAGAGATTGAAAAATTTGCCACCAAATGGAAAAATAACCCATGTTCATGGTTTGGAAGAACCAACATAGTTAAAATGACCATATTATCCAAAGCAATATATAGACTTAATGCAATCCCCATCAAAATCCCAATATCATTTTTAAAGAAATATTAAAAGAAATCACCAGCTTTCTATGGAACCACAAAAGACCCCAAAAGCCAAAGCAATCCTGAGGGGAAAAAAGCTGGTGGTATCACACTACCTGACTTCAGGTTATACTACAGAAATGTGGTAATCAAAACAGCATGGCATTGGCAGACACACAGACACACAGATCACTGGAGCAGAACATAGAGCCCAGCTACAAAACCACATGGACATCGACAGATAATTTTTGACAAAGGAGCCAGAAGCACACATGGAGTAAAGATAGTCTCTTCAATCAATGGTGCTGGGAAAACTGAGAACAAATGAACCTGGATTATAGTTTGTCCCATGTACAAAAATTAATTTAAAATAAATCAAAGACCTAAATATAAAACCTGAAACAATAAGTTACATAGAAGAAAACTTAGGTATCAAACTTATGGATCTGGTGGTAGAAAACATTTTATAAACTTGACCCCAAAGGCAAGGGAAGTAAAGGCAGAAATAAACGAATGGGACTATGTCAAACTAAAAGGCTTCTGTACAGCAAAATAAACTGACAACAAAACACAGAAGCAGCCAACCATATGGGAAATGATATTTGCAGTCAGTAGCTCTGATGAAGGTTTAATTTCCAAAATATAAAAAGAACTCATAAAACTCAACACGAACAACCCAATAAAAAAGTGACCAGAAGACCTGAAAATACACTTCTCCCAAGAAGACATATGAACAACCAATAGATATAGGAAAAGATGTGAAAATTCACTAGCAATTAGGGAAATGCAAATCAAAACTACAATGAGAGCCCGCTGGTATGTCTTACTTGTTGAGCGTTGACCCATGATCCGAGAGGTCACTGGTTGGTTCCATTCTTGGTCAGGGCACATGCATGTGTTGTGTGCTCAATCCTGAGTTGGGGGTGTGCAGGAGGTAGCCAATCAATGATATTTCTCTCTCATTGATGTTTCTATCCATCTAAGCCTCTTCTTCTCTCTCTAAAAATCAATAAAGGGGAATTTTTATTAAACTACAGTGAGATAACACCTCACACCTGTCAGAATGGCTACGTCAGCAAGCAGTAACAGTGCTGGTGAGGGTGTTTCCCAATCTCATTCTGATATTCCTTTTTGAAAATGTTTTCCCTATCTTTCTCTTTTGCTCCCTCCTTCTTATCTTTTTACTCTTCTTCTTTCTCTCCTATCCCTAATTTGCCTTTCCCTAGTGGTCCCCTTTATTGGAGGTTATTAATATCGCAAATACATTTCTGTTCAGTGCCTTGTGTGATGTACCTGGTTGTGTTGTATTTTGTGCCTTTAAATCAATGCAGCAGAGAGAGATCTACATAATCAGACATCCTGAAAAGAGAGACATGGGGAGATAAAGAAATAGCCCACACATGAAAGAAAAGCAGGCATCACCAGAAAAGGAAGTAAACGAGTTAGAGGCAAGCAACCTACCAGAGCAAGAATTCAGAGAAATGATCGTAAGATGGCTAAAAAGAATGGGAGACAAACTTGACAATATGAATAAAAACCAAGAGGAAATGAAGAAGAACCAAGAGGAAATGAAGATGAACCAAGAAGAAATGAAAAATGACATCGCTACTATGAAGAACTCAAAAGAAAGCATCAAAAGTAGACTAGCAGAAACAGAGGACCACATCAGTGAGCTAGAAGACAAGATGGAAAAAAATACCCAATTAGAGCAGCTTCTAGAAAAGAAAAATTAAAAAGCAGGAGGAGAGCCTACGGGAGCTTTGGGACAATGCAAAATAAAACAATATTAGAATAATATGGGTTCCAGAAGGAAAGGAAACTGAAGAAGACATAGAAAATGTATTTTAAGAAATAATGACAGAAAACTTTCCTGAGATAGAAAAGAGAAAAAGCTAAGAGCCATATGATTTCACTCAGATGTGGGTATAATACTGGAACTTGTGGACACAAATAGCAGTGTGGTGGTTGCCATAGAGAAGAGGAAATAGGGTGAATCCTATATGATCATACTAACCAATGTCATCTCCATAAACTTAATAAAAATAGATAAATATAAATTTTAAAAACCAATATAACAGTAAACAAATTTTTATGGGGTTTTGTTTCTTTAGTTTTCCTCATCCAAACATGTCACAGAGCAACCTGGTTGCTGCATTGAGCTCAGTGCAGTGTGGAGCATGAGGTGACAACTGCTATGTCTTGCACCTTCTACTCAGAGCCAAAGCAAATCTTTACTTTGTAACTAATTGGGAAATTTCAAAATAATTTTATTTTTTTATTTTTATTTATTTTTTTTTTATTTTTTTTTTTTAAAATTACTTTTTATTTTTTTATTTTTTTTATTTATTTATTTATTTATTTTTTCAAATCAATCTTTATTGTTCATATTATTACAAAGGTTCCTCATTTCTTCCCCCCTCCACCAGGTTCCCACCCCACCCTCCGCCCCCTCCCCATCCCCCATTGTCCTCATCCATAGGTGCACAGTTTATGTTCAGTCTCTTCCTCCCTCCCTTTCCCCGATAGTAAATCCCTTTTCAGATAGTAAATCTGTTACTTAGCATTATCTCATATCAATAATACCTCCACATGCCCAATGATACACTTCACACAAAAGACATTTCCAAATAGGTCAACCAGCCTCATCCAGGCCCCACCCAAGGCACTTACAGATCAACACCCCAGCGCTATACTAACTCAACACATCCAGATCTAAGCCTTCATCACTTGATTCAGCAGACCCTCAAGTTCCCGCAAAAGTTTCCAGCCATGTCTGAGAGGCAGCCGTGGGCAGGTACAGGCGAGGAGCGAGCTGTTTCGGGCCTGGCTGCTCCGGGCCTGGCCTCTGTTGCTCTGGTTCGTTCCACAACCAGCTGCTCCGGGTCTGGTCACTGCCGCTCCCGACCTAGTTGCTCTGGACTTGGCTGTTGCTGCTACAGGCCTGGCCGCACCCGACCCGGCTGCTCTGGGACCGGTTGCTCCGGTCCCGGCCGCTCCGGGCCTGGCCGCTCCCAGCCTGACAGCCGCTGCTCCGGGCCTGGCTGCTCCCAGCCTGGCAGCCATTGCTCCTGGCCTGGCCGCACCAGACCCGGCTGCTCCGGGCCTGGCCGCTCCCAGCCTGGCAGCCGCTGCTCCTGGCCTGGCCGCACCAGACCCGGCTGTTCCGGGCCTGGCCGCTCCCAGCCTGGCAGCCGCTGCTCCTGGCCTGGCCGCACCAGACCCGGCTGCTCCGGGCCTGGCCGCTCCCAGCCTGGCAGCTGCTGCTCCGGGCCTGGCCGCACAAGACCCGGCTGCTCCGGGCCTGGCCGCTCCCAGCCTGGCAGTCGCTGCTCCGGGCCTGGCCGCACCAGACCCGGCTGCTCCGGGCCTGGACGCTCCCAGCCTGGCAGCTGCTGCTCCGGGCCTGGCCGCTCCCAGCCTGGCAGCCGCTGCTCCTGGCCTGGCCGCACCAGACCCGGCTGCTCCGGGCCTGGCCGCTCCCAGCCTGGCCGCCGCTGCTCCGGGCCTGGCCGCACCAGACCCGGCTGCTCCGGGCCTGGCCGCTCCCAGCCTGGCAGCCGCTTCTCCAGGCCTGGCCACTCCCAGCCTGGCAGCCACTGCTCCGGGTCTGGCCGCACCAGACCCGGCTGCTCCAGGCCTGGCCGCTCCCAGCCTGGCAGCCGCTGCTCCGGGCCTGGCCGCACCAGACCCGGCTGCTCCGGGCCTGGCCGCTCCCAGCCTGGCAGCCACTGCTCCTGGCCTGGCCGCACCAGACCCGGCTGCTCCGGGCCTGGCCGCTCCCAGCCTGGCAGCCGCTGCTCCTGGCCTGGCCGCACCAGACCCGGCTGCTCCGGGCCTGGCCGCTCCCAGCCTGGCAGCTGCTGCTCCGGGCCTGGCCGCTCCCAGCCTGGCAGCCGCTGCTCCGGGCCTGGCCGCACCAGACCCGGCTGCTCCGGACCTGGCCGCTCCCAGCCTGGCAGCCGCTGCTCCGGGCCTGGCCGCACCAGACCCGGCTGCTCCGGGCCTGGCCGCTCCCAGCCTGGCAGCCGCTGCTCCGGGCCTGGCCGCACCAGACCCGGCTGCTCCGGGCCTGGCCGCTCCCAGCCTGGCAGCCGCTGCTCCGGGCCTGGCCGCACCAGACCCGGCTGCTCCGGGCCTGGCCGCTCCCAGCCTGGCAGCTGCTGCTCCGGGCCTGGCCGCTCCCAGCCTGGCAGCCGCTGCTCCGGGCCTGGTCACACCAGACCCGGCTGCTCCGGACCTGGCTGCTCCCAGCCTGGCAGCTGCTGCTCCGGGCCTGGCCGCTCCTAGCCTGGCAGCCGCTGCTCCAGGCCTGGCCACACCAGACCCAGCTGCTCCGGGCCTGGCCGCTCCCAGCCTGGCCGCCGCTGCTCCGGGCCTGGCCGCACCCGACCCGGCTGCTCCGAGCCTGGCTGCTCCGAGCCTGGCCGCTCCCAGCCTGGATTCTTCGTGGTTGTCTACTGCTGTTCTGGGCCTGGCTGCTCCCAACCCGGCTGCTCTGGGCCGGGCTTCTCCGGGCCCAGCCACTCCGTGTCTGGGTGTTCCTGGACTGGCCACCCTGGGCTTGGCCCCCTCTGCCTCAGGCCTGGCTGCCACTGCCCCAGGTCTGGCTGCTCCAGTGCTGGCCGTTGATGCTCTTGTTCTGGCTGCTGCTGTTCTGGGGCCTGGCCACTGCTGCTCCGGGCCCAGCTGCCACTGCCTTGTGCCTGGCCACTCTAGGCCTGGTCGCCGCTGTTCCAACATTCTGTCCCTTTTTTCTCTTCTTTTCTTTTTCTTTTTTTAAAAAAAACAACAAAACGCATTTATGTTGCAATGTTGGCTGGTGCGTTGAGTTCTGACTTAGTCTTTGATTTTTCAAGATCTTCTTTGTATTCTTTCTTAAGTAATTTTACTATCATTTGCTCTCACTTGATTTCTTCACATTGAGAACTTCTTTGGTTTCTTCCTCCTTGTCCTGGGAGCTCAGCAGGTTGGCCTGTGGCACCCCTTTGTTCTCCGCGGGCTCCGGCGCTGCTCCAGCCTGTTGCCGGGGTCGGCGCCGCCCAGGAAGCAGCCCCCGTCCTTGGCTCCGTTGCCAGCGCTCAGCAGTCGAAGGTTCAGGGGCACCCCCCCCACTGGGGGCCCCGTCGCCCGGCTCCTTGCTGGCGCCCAGCTGGCCGGTGTCCGGCAGGGGCTCCTGCTCCTCGTGGCGTTCCTCCAGTCTGGAGCTTTCTTTCTCCCTCCCACTAGGGGAGTCCAGGATCAGAGTCAACAGACTGTCCTCTGCGCACAGTGTGCGCGACTCCGGGGGCTTGGCCTTTCGCCGCGCTCCCAGGACTCCACCTCACAGCCCCGTCTCCCCCTGCCCGAGCCTGGGTCCCCAGGGACTGGCCCAGACCTGGAGTTCGGGGCGGTCTGGACTGAGGTTCAGAGCTGCGGCCGGAGGCTTTGTTTCTTCCGGCTAGGGTAATCCAGCATCAGAGTCAACATTCAGTCCTCTGCGCGCCATGTGCGCGCGACTCCGGGGGCCCCGCATTTCGCCGTCCCCCGGGATTGTCTCCCCCTGCCGGAGCCTGGGTCCCCAGGGTCTGGCACATAACTTGGGGCTCAGCGCTGCCGGTTCGGGGGTTCAGCCCAGGCTGGGGGTTCTATTTCCTTCCTGCTAGGGAACGCCAGGCAGCACCCAGCCCTCTCCTCCTCTCCGGCTGCGACCTCTCCGCGCGCGCGTGCGTGCGAGCGCGCAGCATGTCTCCGTACCTTAGGCTTTTTTTCAGCTCCTCTGATTTTCCTTCTGGTTTTCTCCCTCCTTCCTATTGTAGAGTTTTCAGTCAGTCGACTACCTGTAGCTCTGGGCAATGTCCACTCTACATTTTAGTTGTATTCCTTTGAAATTGTTGTGAGCTGCTGCGGCTAGGTGTATACCCGAGCAGCCATCTTGGATCCTCCTTTATTTTTATTTTTTAAAATAAATCTTTATTGTTCAGATTATTACAAATGTGATCCTCTTCCCCCCTCAATTGCTCCCCTCCACCAGGTTCCCACCCCACCCTCTGTCCTTTCCCCATCCCCCATTGTCCTCATCCATAGGTGCACAGTTTTTGTTCAATCTCTTCCTGCACCCTCACTCCCCTTTTCCCTGAGAATCGTCAGTCCACTCCCCTTCCATACCTCTGATTCTATTATATTCACCAATTAATATTGTTCATCAGATTTTTTTAATTCCCTTGGTTTTTAGATTCACTTGTTGATAGTTACGTATTTGTTGATCATAATTTTTATCTTTATCTTCTTCCCCTTCCTAAATAACCCCCTTCAGCAATTCATATAATTCTGGTTCGGCAGTGATGAACTCTTTTAGCTTCTTTTTTATTTGTGAAGCTCTTTAACTGTCCTTTGATTCTGAGTGATAGCTTTGCTGGGTAGATTATTTTTGGCTGTAGGTTCTTGCTATTCATCACCTTGAATATTTCTTGCCATTCCCGTCTGGCCTGCATGGTTTCTGTTGAGAAATCAGCTGACAATCGTATGGGTGTTCCTTTATAGGTAACTACCTGCTTTTCTCTTGCTGCTTTTAATATTCTCTCTTTGTCTTTTGCTCTTGGAATTTTAATTATGATGTGTCTTGGTGTGCTCCTCCTGGATTCCTTTTGTTTGGGGTTCTGCGGGCTTCCTGGACTTGTAAGTCTAATTCTTTCACCAGGTGGGGGAAGTTTTCTGTTACTATTTCTTTCAGTATTCTCTCTCTCTTCTTCTGGAATCCCCATAATTCTGATGTTGTTTCGCTTGAAATTGTCCCAGAGTTTTCTTACACTATCTTCAACTTTCTGGATTCTCTTATCTTCTCCCTTCTGCAGAGGAGTGTCCTCTGGCTCTTCGTGTTCTAAATCTTTGTCTTGATTCTTGTGATCTTCCAGTCTGTTTTTAGGACTTTGTATAATATTTTTTATTTCAGACAATGTTTTCTTCATTTCTTGTTGATCCCTTATTATTTCTAGTTGCTCCCTTTTCATATCCTCATAGGTCTCATTTATTTTATCGGCCTTTTTTAGGATATTGTTGAATAACCTTATAACTGTAGTTTTGAACTCAATGTCCAATCTTTTCTTTTCTTCCATCTCCTTCCTTTGTCTCCTTCCTCTTGTCTGCATTTTAGTTGTTTCCCTGATTTGATGGAATAGCTTTGTGTTCTAGGTGTTCTGGTAGAGCCCAGTAGCACAGCCTTCCCAGTTACCTGTGGTGGACAGTCTTGGTGTAGCCCTTTGTGGGCTGTGTGTGCAGTCTTGTTGTTAAGCCTTGCTTATTTTTGGTATCACTGGGAAGCTTTGATCTCCAAGCCAATTGGCTGTGAGGATCAGCAGAGTCTCAGCTAGGAGGGCTTCTGTACTCTGCTTGGATAGGGCGGGGTCTTGGGGTGGAGCAGACAAGCTTTGGTTCCCTGTCAGTCTGGCCTTAGAAAAGACCTGTTCTCGGAGAGTTTTGGAAGATTGGTTGCAGGCGCGCGCACCTCTTTGGTAAAGGCACAGACAAGCTTTGGGTTCCTGCCAGTCCCTCCTTAGAGAAAGCCAGCCTCTGGGAGAGCTTCTGTGCTCAGCCAGAGATTGGGCGGAGTCTCAGGTTGGTGCAGACAAACTGTTTTCCCTTCGGCTCCTCCCCAAGTCCCGCAGTAATGGCCTCTGGCTTCACACACCTCTGAGAGATCTCTGCCCACTGCCTGACAGTCTGGCCTCTCCCTGTCTGGGCCCGTCTATCAGAGCAATAGGCTGATTCTGTTTTCCTCTCGAACAAGAAAGCCAGTTGTGCGTTAGCTGTCCGCCCTCTCTGCGCGCCGGGAGTAAGCCAGTAGCGAACTCAGCCCGGCCCACCCTCTCTGCGCGCTGGTAGTAAGCCAGCAGCAATCTCTGTCCGGCCCTTCCTCTCCCCGCGCTGGGAGTAAGCCAGCGTCTTTTCGCACACACAGTTCTCCGTACCTTCACAGTTCCTGAGGTTCAGCGTGCCTTCTCTCTCCTTCCCAGATGGCAGAGCCTCCTCTCAGCTAGCCGTCCAGCACTTCAGGGCAATGCCTCCCCTGTTTTTCAGTTCTAACTTCAAATTTGTTGTGGTAGGCTGCATTCGCGTGTCTACCCTATGCTGCCATCTTGGTGTCTCCTCAAAATAATTTTAAGGGAAGAAACATCCTAAAGTTTTTGATATTCAGAATTTAAAATCCTAATTTTGGAAAGATATTATCAAAGAGAACTTCCAAAATATATTGTTTATTATAACAGGACTAGAGGCCCTGTGCATGAAAGTCGTACATGGGAGGGGGGTGTCCCTCAGCCCAGCCTGCATCCTCTCCAATCTGAGACAACCCTCTCACAATCCAGGACTGCTGGCTCCCAACTGCTCACCCGTCTCTGCCTGATTACCCCCAACCACTCTCCTGCCAGCCTGATTGATGCCTAACTGCTCCCCAGCTGGCCCCATTGCCCCTAACTGCCCTCCCCTGCCAGTATGGTCACCCCTAACTTTCCTTTCCTCCAGGCCTGGTCGCCTCCAACTGCCTTCCTCTGCTGGCCTGGTCACCCCTAACCACCCTCCTCTGCAGTACGGATGCCCCCCAACTGCCTTTCCCTGCTGACCTAGTCTCCCACAACTGCCCTTCCCTACTGGCTTTGTCTTCCCCAACTGCCCTCCCCTATAGGCCTGCGTCCTCCCACAACTGTCCTCCACTGTAGGCCTGGTTCCTTCCCAATTGTTCTCCACTGCAGGCCTGGCACCCCCAAACTTCTCTCCCCTGCAGGCCTGCCCCTCCAACTGCCCTCCCCTGCAGTCCTGGTCCCCCCCAACTGCCCTCCCCTCCAGGAATGGGTAACCCCCCCCCAACTGCCCTCCCTTCTTGGCCTGGTCTCTACCAACTGCCCTTCTCTGCTGGCCTGGTCACCCCTAACTGCCCACAACTACCCTTCCCTGAAGGCCATTTTGTGGCAGCCATCTTGTGTCCACCTGGGGGAAGCTAGTGACAGTCAATTTGCATATTACTCTTATTATATAGGATATTAAATGTCTAAAGTTAAAAACATCTTAGTTCAAAAATTATTAGGATAATATTAGCACACTAAAGTCTCAGAAGTCCAATTCTGTTTAATCTTCTAAAACTTTTTATATTTTTTCTTATTTTTATTTTTATGTAGGTTCTTAATAGTCCCTAGAACCAATTCAGTAAAAGAATTCCATTAATTATAAAAGACGTTATAGCCTAATTTATTAATTATTTTCTAGCCCATAAGAAAATTTCAGGAAATGTGTTTCCTTAAAAATTATTTCACATTTTTGTAACAAAGTTTTGTGTGTTTTAAAAATTTTCTGGAATAAGTTAAAAAACACAGGAGTTCCTGTAGATTTCCCCCTCTTAGATGTACCCAACAGGTGACCAAAATGATGAAAAACAAAACAAAAGAAGACAAAATCTTTTATACTCAACCTCTAATATTTTCTAAAAGATGTAGAGAAAAAGAGGAAAGAAGAATATGAGAGGAGGCTGGGAAAAAGACAAATGTAGAAAGCATTAAGACCATTGTCATGGGTTAACTATCTCCCTTTGCCAGGAGTAGAAAGAGCTTTTCACCCCCAATGGACTCCAAATTGTTGGAAACAATGCAAGTAAGAAGACAATGAAGCAATGTTTTTGAAGTGCTAAGTAAAAAATTCAGGCTAGAAGTTTATACCTAATGGAAATATTTTTCAACAAAGGCAAAGTAAAAAATTTTTCAGACAAACAAAAACTGAAAGCACTTATAATTAGCAAACCCACATTGTAAGAATGTAAGGGAAAATTCTTCAAATGAACTAACAGTAACACCATGTGAAAATATGGATCTGCACAATGTGACAAAGAGCACTGCAATTCTAACAATATAGTTAAGTAAGAGGAGAGTGTTATTTAAAATATTATTGTTTAAGGCACAAATAACAATTTATTGTGAGCTAATAACAGGTTGGAAAGTTAACTGTAAGACAACAGGAGCACAAACTTTGGGAGAGGAGAAATGGAGATAAAGTGTTTTAAAGTCCTTAAATCACATATGAAGTGCCCTGGATGGTGTGGCTCTAGTGTTATTCTATACACTAGAAGTTGGCAGGTTCAATTCCCAGTCAGGGCACATACCTGGGTTGCAGATCCTGCTGATGGATGTTTCTCTCTCACTGATGTTTCCTTCTCCCTCCTTTCCTATCTCTAAAGTCAATTTTAAAAAATATATAAAGTGATATGATATTACTTGAAACTAGAGAGTGAACATTTTCATTTATTTATTTTAAATATACTTGTATTGATTTCAAAGAGGAAGGGAGAGGGAGAGAGAGATAGAAACATCAGTGAGAGAATCATTGATCAGCTGCTTCCTGCAAGCCCCCAAATGGTAACTGAGCCCACAATCTGGGCATGTGCCCTTGAGCTAAATTAAACCTGGAACCCTTCAATCTGCAGACCAACACTATATCTACTGAGCCAAACCAGGTAGGCCTAGAGTGTGATCATTTTTAAAAGATGCTAAAATTGGACTGTAGACTTAAATGTAAAGCAAAAAACTAAAACTTCTAAAAGAAAACATAGAAGAAAATCTTAGGCTAACATTTTATAGGTATAACAAAAAAGCATAAAATTTGATAAATTTAACCTTATCAAAATATTTTAAATACTGCTCTATGTAAAATATGTTTAAGAGAACAGAAGACAAGTCACAGATTGAGAAACAAACTTTACAAATTATATATTTGATAAAGGACTTGCAACTAGGATTTATAAGAAACATTTAAAATTAACAATAAGAAAACCCAGATTTCTAGAAGAGAAACCAAGATGGAGGCATAGATAAACACCTGAACTGCTTCACACAACCACTTCAAAACTACAATTAAAAGACAAAACAGACATCATCCAGAACCACAGGAAGGCTGAGTGAGTGGAAATTCTACAACTAGAAGGAAAGAGAAAAGCACACTGAGACTCAGAGGAAATGCAGAAGTAAAGGCAGAGATACGGATGCACACGCTTGTGGAGAGGGCTGGCAACTGAGTACGTGGCTGTCTTTTTCAAGTGTGAGGGAAACGGAAGCTCCTAACTACTCTGAACTCCAGTTCCAGGCAAGACTCTGGGTTCCGGACTCATACGGGGAGAAAATGGATTGTCTGGCAGCGGGCAGAACTCTAGGGCAGCTTTCTCTCAGAGGTGCTTGCAGCGATTACCAAGGGACACTGAGAACCAGGGGCCTCTTGGGGCAGGGCTGATAGGAAGACATTGCTGTTTGCTCCGCCCTGAGACTCTGCTTCACCCAAGCTTTGCACAGATGCTTTTGCATATGAATGACCTGTTCCTTTGAAATCTAAACCTAACAAACTGCAGCTGAGTCAGTGAGACCCAGACCATCCAAAAGAAGGCTTAAGGCCCCACAGCAGCTTGCATTGCTTCACAGCTGGGCCTCATCTGGGCACCTTCAAAAGCCAAACAAAGAAGAGGAATCTGCAGATCTCTCTGTATCTCCTGCTGGTTGGCCTCAGTCAGAGGCTAAATTAGCATCTCCTTGGAGAGCCAAGAGCCAGTGTACCCAGGGGTCAGAGTGGGACCATCCAGATTACAACTCCTTAGATCCATAAGGGACACACTCAGGAGGCAGACTCAGTGAGCATCAAAGCTCCACTAAGCAAGTCTTGCCTCATAAGGGTGTCTCCAGCACAGAAGTTCTCCCATCGTAGACACAGCTGATCTTCACAGCCAATTGGCCTGGAGGTCAATTCCTCCCAGTGATACCAACAACAACCAAGGCTTAACTACAAGAAGATGGTGCACCCAGCCCACAAAGGGGTGCACCAAGAGTGTCCACCTCAGATAACTGGGGAGGCTGAGCCACTGGGCCCTGCTAGGACGCCTACCACACAAAGCTACTCTATCAATTCAGGGAAGCATCCAAAATGTGGAGACAAAAAGGCAGGCCATAAATTAAGGAAATGGAGGAAAGTAAACAACTGGATGTAGAGTTCAAAAGGTTATAAGGTTTTTCAAGAATTTCCTAGAAAAGGCTGATAAATTTAATGAGACTCTTGAGAATAAGAAAAAGGATCAAAGGATCAATAGAAATTAAGCATACATTGAAATAAAAATATTATACAGACTCCTAAAGGCAGACTAGAGGACTGCAAGAACCAAGTCAAAGATTTGAAATATAAAGAAACAAAAACAACCAGAAAAGCAAAAAGCAAAAAGAATCTAAAAAGTTAAAGATAGTGTAAGAAGCCGCTGGGACAACTTCAAGTGTACCAACATCCAAATTATGGGGGTCCCAGAAGAAGAGAGCAAGATACTGAAAACCTATTTGAAGAAAGAGTGACTGAAAACTTCCCCCACCTGGTGAAAGAAATAGACTTACAAATCCAAGAAGTGCACATAACCCCTAACAAAAAGAATCCAAAAAGGACCACATCATAATTAAAATGCCAAGAGCAAAAGGCAAAAGAGAATCTTAAAAGCAGCAAGATTTAAACATTTAGTTACCTACAAGGGAGAACCCATATGATTGTCAGCAGCTGATTTCTCAACAGAAACTACCGTGTTTCCCTGAAAATCAGACATCCTCTGAAAATAAGACCTACTTACAGGTTTCCTTCTGAGTGAAATATAAGGCATCCCCCGAAAATAAGGCCCATCTCCAGACTCTTGAGATTGCAATAAACAAGCTATTCAAAGACAATTTGCACATGGAAATTAATGACTACATTGAAAATAGAATGGAGAGAAATCAGCGTGGAAACTTTGTGAAACCTAAACTTGCAAGAAGTTGTGACTTGGGTGAAGAATTCATGGGAGAAAAATCACTGACAGTTGCATTGCAAATGCACTGCGAGCAGGCTACCTTGACAAGAAGTACTCATTTAAAGACAGTGCTATTGCTAAACATGAGAGATTTGGTCCACTGATTCTGAAAGAAATGGAGTCACAGGAAATTCAGGAATTGGATTGTTATGATGATGTTCCAGAGATGATGACATGATTGTCATTGAATAAATGAGTAAATTCTTGATACTGTAGCATTCACAGTTTGTCTGGTTTGTGTTGACAACTACCGTACTACCATACCATATACAGGTAATAAATTTCCTTTATTTTCATTTAACAATAAATGTGTATCGTATTCTTCTTCATGGAAAAATAAGACATCGCCTGAAAATAAGACCTAGCACATCTTTGGGAGCGAAAATTAATATAAGACACTGTCTTATTTTGGGGGAAACAGGGTATGCAGGCCAGAAGGGAGTGGCAAGAAATATTCAAAGTGATGAATAGCAAGAACCTACAACCAAGATTACTCTACCCAGCAAAGCTATCATTCAGAATTGAAGGTCAGAAAAAGAGCTTCACAGACAAAAAAAAGCTAAAGGAGTTCATTAGCACCAAACCAGTATTATATAAAATGCTGAAAGGTATTCTTTAAGAAGAGGAAGAAGAAGAAAAAGGTAAAGATAAAAATTATGATCAACAAATACATATCTATCAACAAGTGAATCTAAAAATCAAGGGGATAAAAAATCTGATATTTTTATTAACTGGTGAATATAATAGAATCAGGGGCATAGAAAGGGATTAGACTGACAATTCTTGGGGGGAAAAGGGGAGTGTGGGGGCTGGAAGAAACTGGACAAAAAGCATACACCTATGGATGAGGACAGTCGGGGGGAGGTAAAGGCAGAGGGTAGGGTAGGAACCTGGTGGAGGGCAGCTATAGGGGGAAAAAGAGGAACAATTGTAATAATCTGAACAATAAAGATTTATTAAATTTAAAAAGAAGAAGAGGAAGAAGAAGAAAAAGGTAAAGATAAAAATTATGAACAACAAATATATATCTATCAACAAGTAAATCTAAAAATTAAGTGAATAAAAAAATCTGAAGAACAGAATAAACTGTTGAATATAATAGAATCAGGAGCATAGAATGGGAGTGGACTGACAATTCTTGGGGGAAAGGGGTGTGGGAGTGCAGGAAGAGACTGGACAAAAATCGTACACCTATGGGTGAGGACAGTGAGGGGGGGGTGTAAGGGCAGAGAGTGGGGTGGAGGAACAATTGTAATAATCTGAACAATAAAGATTTATTAAGAAAAAGAAACAAAAAGAAAAGCCAGTTTCCTTAATGTGGGTTTGGAGGGACAAGAAGAGATAAACCTAAGAACTTATATACTAACTAGAGGCCCAGTGCACGAAAATCATGCATGGGGATATGTGTGGAGGGGTGTCCCTCAGCCAAGCCTGCACCGTCTCCAATCTGGGAATACTGGCTCCCAATTGCTCACCTACATGCCTTCTTGATTGCCCCTAATCGCATATGCCTGCCAGCCTGGTCACTCCCTAATCACTCCACTGCCAGCCTGATTGATGCTTAACTGTTCCCCTATCAGCCTGGTCACACCTAACTGCCCTCCCCTGTAGGCCTGGTCCCCCCTAACTGCTCTCTCCTGCAGGTCTGGTCCCCCCCCCACCTGCTCTCCCCTGCAGGACTGGGTCCCTTCCAACTGCCCTTCCCTGCAGGCCTGGTCGCCCCCAACTTCCCTCCTCTGCAGGCTTGGTTACCCCTAACTTCCTTCCCTTGCAGGCTTGATTGCCCCCAACTGACCTCCCTTGCAGGCCTGATCCTTCCCAACTGCCCTCCTCTGCTGGCCTTATCACCCACAACTGTCCTCCCTTGCAGGCCTGGTCCCTCCCAACTGCCCTCTGCTGCTAGCCATCTTGTGGTGGCCATCTTGTGTCCATATTTGAGGCAGGATCTTTGACCACATGGGGAAGCCATCTTGTGTGTTGGAGTGAGGGTCAATTTGCATATTATGTAATATCTTTTATTAATATCTAATATCTTCTATTAGATAGGATAGAGGTCTGGTGCACGGGTGGGGGCTGACTGGTTTGCCCTGAAGGATGTACAGGATCAGGATTTTGGTTCCCTTGGGGTGTGAGGCGGCCTGGGTGAGGGGCCTGTGTTGGTTTGCAGATTGACCACATCCCCTGGGAACCAAGCAGAAGCCCTGGTATCTGGGGTTTATTTATCTTTTACAATTGAAACTCTGTATCCTGGAGCAGAGGCCTG
Source organism: Pipistrellus hanaki (assembly GCF_964339955.1). Lineage (NCBI taxonomy): Eukaryota > Metazoa > Chordata > Mammalia > Chiroptera > Vespertilionidae > Pipistrellus > Pipistrellus hanaki. The sequence goes on along the minus strand of NC_140509.1, from coordinate 1,677,432 downwards.
GATTGGCCAAGGTGTGCAGAAAGCTTGGCTCCCTCCATTGCTGGGGGAAACCCTAACTTCCTGCTCTTTCCAGCTGTATGGCAGCTGCCATTTCTGTTTGGGTTTATGTAATTTCTATCATTGAAACTTTGTAGCCGTGAGTGGAGGCCTAGGCCGGCAAGAGCAGGTGGAAAGCGTGGCTTCCTCCATTGCCGGGGAAACCCACGCCTCCCTCCTGCTCTCTGTGGCCGTAGCCATCTTGGTTGGGTTTATTTGCATATTCACTCCTGCTTGGCTGGTGGGCATGGCTATGGGTGTAGCAGAGTGGTGGTTAATTTGCATATTACTCTTTTATTAGATAGGATATGCATTGCTCATGGACATGGGCAATAGTGTGGTGAAGACCTGGGGGTGGGTTGGGGCTGGAACAAGGGAGGTTAAGAGGTCATGTGTAATACATCAACAATAAAAAATATACATAAAAAAAGAGAAAGAGAAACCCAATTTAAAAATAAGCAAAATATTTAAACAGAGATTTCACCAAAGAAGATAAAAGGATAGCAAATAACCAAAAGATACCCAATATCACTAGGTATTAAGGATATACAAATTAAACTATAATGTTATCAGAGCAGCTAAAATTTTAAGACTACTGTCGGAAGCCACTCATTGTCCTCACCAGCAGAGAGATGTGGACAAGGAACCGGGAAGGCTGGAGACCTTGAAGCTCTGAAAGATCAGAGCCAACCACTCACTGTCTAGTTGAGACTATGGTAGCTGAAGCAACTTCCACCTGTTAGTTTTATGTAAATCCTTGCTGATAGGCTATTACTGGCTATGGGTGGATCCCAAACCTTACTAACAGGGATTCCAAGGCCAGAGCAAAGAGGAGTCCTCCCCCTAGAGCTGGGCTTCCCCTTGGCTCCCAATATCTCCAAATTAATATTTCCTAGTCTCTTTCATTTGTGTGCGGCCTCCTCCAGAACCCGAACCCTGAACCTGTACCCTAAACATGTGGCTTGGGGGGCATCACTCGCAACTGGCAACCCAACTTGGGATACTACAAACAGGAGCCCAACTGTGGGACACTTGCAGACTACCCATACCAAGTGTTTACAGGAATGCAGAGGAAATGGAATTGGCATACACTGTTAACAGTAATGGAAAACAATTGAACTTTGAAACAGTTTGGTAAGTATCTTAAAAAGATATATATTTCTTAAAAATATATATTAACCATATGACCTAACTATTTGGATTAAGAAAAGTATTTTCTGCCCTAAATGGTTTGGCTCTGTGTATAGAGCATCGGCCTGCAGACTGAACAGTCCCGGGTTTGATTCTGGTCAAGGGCATGTACCTCGGTTGCAGGCTCTTGTCCTGGTCAGGGACATGCTGGAGGCAATCAATTGATGTGTTTCTCTCTGCCTCTCTTTCTCCCTTCCACTCTCTCTAAAAATCAATGGCAAAATGTCCTTGGGAGAGGGTTAAAAAAAAAGTATTTTCCTAAAGAAAAAGGATCTATATGTGCTTACAAAGATTTGTACACAAATGTTAATATCAGCTTTATTAGTAACAGCCAATAACTCTAAGCAACCAAATGGATAAGCAAACCGTGGTATACAGAGGTTAATCTCAAAATAATCACAATAATGTAAGATAGAGAGGCAGGAGGGCAGAAAGGGAGTAAAATCCATATGTCTCTTTATGCGTACATGTGCGTGAGTGTCTTTTTCTCTTTCTTTTTCTTTTCTAGACTTGCTAGTCAGCTGTAGGGTAAAACATTTCTTAAGATTTGGAATTGAGAGTGGCAACATGATTGAAAATGAGAGATAATAGTTTTCATTTTGCACATAAATGTCAAAGCACTTCCTCGATTGCTTAGGGGAAGATCCTGGCCTTGTGGATTGCTGGTGGGAAGCCCAGGCTCAGGTCAGGGCAAGAGAAGGGATGAACTGCAGGTCACAGGTGCTTGGAGAAGCAGACAGGGATCAGGCAGCTGGTGACGATGAGGTAGAGTGACCTAGATTGGAAATAGACCATAGAGAGAAAAAGAATAAAGACAGGACAAAGTCCCACTTGGGACTTTCTGTGAAACTAGTTTAAAAAAACCAGGCGAAGAATAGAGTAAAAAAATAAAATAAAATCACTACAGTCAGGTTGCTAAATTACTAAAACCAAGTCGTTTGAGGTCTGACTAAATGATTCTATTCTGTTTTAACCAACCTGAGAACTTAAACTTTTTTTTGTCAATGATAAAAGTTGAACTTTCTTAAAAAAAAAACAAAAAACCACAAAACTTTTATCTTAATTGTTGAAATGCTACAGATGGCCCCCTCTTTTTTCCCTATCAACCCCCTCCATTCCACACCCATCCCCTGCACCTGTTCCCCACTCTGGGGCTTCACCACACCATTGTCTGTGTCCATGGTTATGTATATTTATCCCATCTAATAAAGAGGAAATATGCTAATTGACCATCACTCCATCACAAATATGGCTGCACCCACAGCTGAGGCCATGCTCCCATAAGGAGCCTTAATGAGCAATCAGCAGGGACCTGAGGCTACACTCCCCCGTCCCCGTGGGTGTAGACGGGAACCTTAGGCTGTTTCCCCCACCCGGCGAGGCTTGACAGGATACCTCAAGGTGAGCTTCCCATCCTGGTACTGGGCTGTTGCTCCCCCTACCACAGCGCCAGGCCAGGGCACCTCAGGCCACACCCTCCACCAGGTGGGGCTTGACAAGGGACTTCAGGCCATGCCTCCCACCCTGGCATTAGGCCGGGGGACTTCAGACCATACCCCCCACCCCAGCACTGGGCCAGAGGATCTGAGGCTGTGCCCCCTGCCTGGCTAGGGTTGACAGGGGACCTCAGGTCATGCCCCCCCACTCAGCGGTGCTTGACGAGGGACCTCAAGGTGCACCCCCAATTCTGGATTGGGGGAATGGGATTAGGGGAACCCAGCAAGGCTTGATGGGGGACCCGAGGCTGCGCCCCATCCCTGCTGGTGTGGCTTGAAGGAGGACCTCAGGCCATGCCCCCCACTCAGCGGAGCATGACAGGGTATCTCAGGCTGTGTCCCCACTTGTTGGGGCTTGACTGGGGATCTCAAAGCATACCCCCCCGTCCCAGTCTGGGCTGGGGGACCTCAGGCCATGCCCTCTATCCTAGTGCTGGACCAGGGGACCTGAGGCTATGCCCCCTGCCTGGCAGGGATTGAAAAGGGTGGAACTGGCTGGATCTGGGTCTAGCACCAGGGCTGGTGCTGGCAGCTAGGTCTGGGTCTCACGTGATTTTGAGATGCATGTGGATACATGGGGACTCGACTCTGGGTCCCATGGTGAGCCCCAGACTCTGACAGGAGAAAGGTTTTCATATACATTTTACTAATTTTCTTTCATCTATGACACTTCTATTATAGAGAAAGGGCAAAGAGCAATATTAAATTATCTCCTCTAATTAATCCCCTTTTAATGTACACGAGTTTCGTGCACTGGGTCACTAGAATATATATAAAAAACCCTAATATGCAAATAGACTGAACAGCGAACAACTGAACAACCAAACAACTGGTCGCTATGATGTGTGCTGACCACCAGGGGGCACATGCGAAACATGGCAGGCCTCAGCAGGGGGCAGAAGAGCATGGAACATGGCTGGAATCAGCTGTGGTGGGATGATGGAGCAGGTGAGCGGGGGTGCCAGACAATACAGGATGCAGGTCGCTGTCATCAGGGTGAATGATGGTTGCTGAAAATTCTTTGCTTCAGTGCACCATGGTCCCACCGGGCACTTGCACCTCCTGCCAGCACCAGCCCTGCCCGCACCCACTGTCGGCACCAGAGCCACTGCTCACACCTGCTGCCAGCTCCCTGCTCCGGCCCTGATCGCTCAGCACCATCAGTGGGTGCAAGCAGCGGCTGCTGGCCCTGATCGTCCCTCAGGCCTTCTCCACCTCCCCCTGCTCCTGAGAGGTGGTCGGGGCAGCAGCCGTCATTCACACCCGCTGACAGCGCTGGCCCCACTCACTCCACATCATCAGTGGGTGTAAGTGGCTGCAGTGGGTTCCGGGCTGGGGCAGGCAGAGGACTGGGGCCTTGGCAGACAGGGGCCTGGGGCCCGTGGCAGGAGGGCAAGAAAGATGGGCTGAGACCTGCCTCTATGCCACTGCAGCCTCTTGGCCCAGAGTTCCTTTCAAGGTGCATGAATTCAAGCATTGGGTTCCTAGAATGTAAATACCAGGTAAATCCTTTAGTTAATCTCTCTCCACCCACCCCTTCCTTCCCTCTGATATTCATCATTCTGTCCCATGTATCTGGATCTATTTTGGAACTTAAATTTTTGAACCTCAATTCTGCATCAATGTCTAGACATGCATCAGACCTCCAGGTGCCTCTGTTATCCCTCTGAAGGACTCATATATCTAAACCCCCTGACATACGTCATCCAGACTGGCTGACAACTGTCTGACAGCTGTACCAGAATAACACAGAGGCTCAGAAGGCAGGGCTGGTGTTCCTCAAGAATGTATTTTCTACTGTAGGAACTCATAACTTTTCTTTCTTCTTTTCAATGCTCTGGGTATTGCCTGGTTGTGTTTCTGATTTGCAAACACCCTTGAATAAATCTTTATCACTTATTACTAGCCAGGCGCTTTTCAAGTTTGTTTGATAATGGCATTTGATGGTGAGAAGACCTTGGAGAGGACTGACCCAGCTGGGAAGAAAGTAAGCATAGGAATGGCATAAAATTGGGTTTAGAATTTACTATTCTGAGCATGCCACAAAAATCCAATTTTAAAATTGTAGAAATAGTAGAGCTAAGGGAATATATTTTCTGACAAAAAAAAATAGCCTTGCCAAAGGTACAGAAAATGTCTATATGTTCTAATATATTATCATAATGTGGTGACCGCTTGGAGGCAGAGCTCTGTGGCTCATTACCCAGTGCCTCAGGGACCATTCTTCTCTGGTGTCCAGCTGCTCCACACGGGCACTCCTGCAGCGACAGAGTTTTGCTCCCCTCCTTCCAGCTCCCATTATTTCTTTTTTTGCTCTCCTAGAATATAAGCACGATTTCTGCAACAGCAAGGAGAAGAAACAAGAGAGGACAAAAAGAACAGGATTATTCTTCAAAAGTCACCGACTTAACCAGCTTTTTCACCTGGACTACCATTTTACAATACAGCTTTCCTTTTAGAAAATCCAAAGTAAGGGAGCAAAAAATTAAAAAAAAGAAACTCATGTACAATTCCTTTAGCCAGAACAGATGATTCTGCAGACCTGAGCCATGGAAAAAAGCAGAGCTTTGTGAAAAAGACTCCACTGTCCCTGGGAAAACACTTTAAACTGCCTTGAACCAGCAATTACTCATGAACCTTTATTAGGTACCGGAAATGGTACATGTGAATCTAAACAAGGATTTTTGTTTCTCCAGTATGAGCCTGAACAAAATGAAGAAAAGGAAGCCCTACCACCAGCCTACTTTAATTTTGGAGGCAAAATGATGTCCATCCCCTGCAATAGAGAACACATAAATAGGTCTTGGTTTCTAAGAAGTCAACTGGCTCCTTCTTCCTTCCCCTCCCCTCCCCTCCCCTTCCCTCCCCTCTCCTCCCCTTCCCTTCCCTCCCTCCCATTCTCTTCCCCTTCCTTCGCCTCTCCTTCCCTCCCCTCCCCTTCCCTCCCCCTTCCCTTCCCTCCCCTCCCTTCCCTTGTATCTCGAAAAGTTTTGAAAGAGATGCTCAGCACCAGATGTGTGTGGTGGAGTCAGAAGACATTCTCTTTCAGTAAACCAGCCCCTCTGGACAGTATTTCTGCTCAAGTTTGGTCTTGGAAAATTGGTGGGGTTGATGCTGTGTCCTTTACGGGAGTCTTAAGACATATTCAGTTTCTGGTTTTGTTCTTTTTGGAATACACCATCTGGAAGCTGCCATGTGAGAAGTCTGGCTACTACAGAATGAATCACCATGCTGTGGGAAGGCCCAAGCTAGAACCATGGAGAGGACGGTCAATAGAAAGCCACAGCGAGGTCCACCAGAAGGAAGTCTTATTGGACCTTTGAGCCCACTACCAACTAAAGGCAAAGCAGCCAATAGTCCCAGCTGGTGCTGAGGAGCAGAGAACAATGTGTCCTAGCATATGGAGTATCTGGAAAGTGTTCCCTGGGCACTTGAAAATAATACATATTTTTTTCTGCTTGAGTTTGAAATGCCCTAAAGTCCCCATTAAATCCCTCTGTTCTAGTGTGTCATTTATGACTACTGTTTCCTTGTTGATTTTCTGTCTGGAAGATTATCCATTGATGCCAATGGCATGTTATAGATCCCTACTATGACTGTATTACCTTTGATCTCTCCTTTTATGGCCATCAATATTTGCTTTATATATTTAGGTTTTCCTATGTTGAGGGTATAAATGTTTCCAAGGGTTATATCCTCTTGTTGGATTGATCCCTCTATTAAGGTATAGCAGCTTCTCTCTTAGGATGGCCCTTATTTTAAAGTCTATTTTTGTCAGATATGAGTATTGCTACCCCAGTTTTTTTGTTGTTGATGTTCCATTTGCATAAAATATCTTTTTCTATCCCTTTACTTTTTAAAGACATATTCTTTATTGTTTAAAGTATTACATATGCCTTCTTTTACTCCCATTGAGCTCTCCCAGCCACCCCCCATTGAGCTCTCCCAGCCACCCCCCATTGAGCTCTCCCAGCCCCCAGCACATGCCCTCACCACCCTAGTGTCTGTGTATATTGGTTATGCTTATATACATCCATACAAGTCCTTTTTTTTATTTTTTTTATTTTTTTATTTTTTTAATAAGTTTTTATTTTTCATATTATTACAAATGTTCCTTCCCCTCCCCCCCCCACCATTGCTCTCCTCCACCAGGTTCCCACCCCACCCTCTGCCCTTTCCCCTCTCCCCATTGTCCTCGTCCATAGGTGCACAGTTTATGTTCAGTCTCTTCCCACGCCCCCCTCTCCCCTTTTCCCCAAGAATCGTCAGTTCACTCCCCTTCCATACCTCTGATTCTATTATATTCAACAGTTAATATTGTTCATCAGATTTTTTTTAATTTTCTTGGTTTTTATTTTTATTTTTATTTTTATTTTTATTTTTTTTATTAAATTATTATCTGTGTTGCCCCCCCATACATACCCTCCCTCCCCAGAGTTTTGTGTCCATTGGTTGTACTTATATGCATGTATACAAGTCCTTTGGTTGATCTCTTATCTCCCCCAGATCTCCCTACTCTCCCCCTGTAATTTTACAGTCTACTTGTTGCTTTACTGTCTCTATATCTATCTTTTGGTTTGTCAGTTTATAATGTTTTTTAATATCCATCAATGAGTGAGGCCATGTGGTATTTCTCTTTCATTGACAGGCTTATTTCACTCAGCATGATGTTCTCTAGTTCTATCCAGGTTGCTGCAAATGATGAGAATTCCTTCTTTTTTATGGCAGCATAGTATTCCATTGTGTAGATGTACCATAGTTTTTTGATCCAATCATCTGCTGACGGGCACCTAGGCTGTTTCCAGATTCTAGCTATTGTAGACTGTGCTGCTATGAACATAGGAGTGCATATATCCTTTGTGATTGGTGTTTCTAGTTTCTTGGGATATAATCCTAGGAGTGGGATTACTGGGTCAAATGGGAGTTCCATTTTCAGTTTTTTGAGGAAACTCCATACTGTTCTCCACAGTGGTTGCACCAGTCTACATTCCCACCAGCAGTGCACGAGGGTTCCTTTTTCTCCGCAACCTCGCCAACACTTGTCGTTTGTTGATTTGTTGATGTTGGCCATTCTGACAGGTGTGAGATGGTACCGCATTGTTGTTTTGATTTGCATCTCTCGGATAATTAGTGACTTTGAGCATGTTTTCATGTGCCTTTTGGCCTTCCTTCTGTCTTCTTTTGAAAATATTCTATTTAGGTCCATTGCCCATTTTTTAATTGGATCATTAATCTTCCTTTTATTTAGTTGTATAAGCTGTTTGTAGATGTTGGAGATTAAACCTTTATCAGTGGTAACATTTGCAAATATGTTCTCCCACACAGTGGGCTTTCTTGTTGTTTTGTTGATGGTTTCTTTTGCTGTAAAAAAGCTTTTTATTTTGATGTAGTCCCATTTGTTTATTTTCTCTTTAGCTTCCATTGCCCTAGGGGCAGTATCAGTGAAGAAGTTCTTTAGGCATATGTCTGAGATTTTGTTGCCTGTGGATGCTTCTAGTATTATTATGGTTTCCCGTCTGATGTTTAAGTCCTGTATCCATTTTGAGTTTATTTTTGTGTATGGTGTAAGTTGGTGATCTAGTTTCATTCTTTTGCATGTATCTGTCCAATTTTCCCAACACCATTTATTGAAGAGACTGTCTTGACTCCATTGTATATTTGTGCCTCCTTTGTCAAATATTAATTGAGCATAGTGATTTGGGTTGATATCTGGGTTCTCGATTCGATTCCATTGATCTATATGTCTGTTTTTGTGCCAGTACCAGGCTGTTTTGAGAACAGTGGCTTTGTAATACAGTTTGAAGTCTGGTATTGAGATCCCTCCTACTTTACTCTTCTTTCTCAGGATTGCTGTGGCTATTCGGGGTCTTTTATTGTTCCAAATGAACTTTTGGAGAGTTCTTTCTAGGTCAGTGAAATATGCCGTTGGTATTTTAATGGGGAGTGCATTGAACCTATAGATTGCTTTAGGAAGTATGGACATTTTGATGATGTTGATTCTACCAATCCATGAACATGGTATGTTCTTCCATCTGTTTACATCTTCCTCTATCTCTTTTTTCAGTGTCGTGTAGTTTTCCGCATATAGGTCCTTTACTTCCTTAGTTAAGTTTATTCCCAGGTATCTTAATTTTTTTGGTGCGATGGTAAATGGAATTGCTTTTTTAGTCTCTGTTTCTATAAATTCGCTGTTGGTGTATAGAAATGCCATAGATTTCTTGGCGTTAATTTTGTATCCTGCTACATTGCCAAATTCATTTATTAAGCCAATTAGTTTTTTAATGGAGTCTTTTGGGTTTTTTATATACAATATCATGTCGTCTGCAAATAAGGATAACTTTACTTCTTCTTTTCCAATTTGGATGCCTTTTATTTCCTCCTCTTGTCTAATTGCAATGGCTAGTACTTCCAGTACTATGTCAAAGAGGAGTGGCGATAGTGGGCATCCCTGTCTTGTTCCTGATCTTAGAGGGAATGGTTTTAGTTTTTGGCCATTGAGTATGATGTTGGCTGTGGGTTTATCATATATAGCTTTTATTATATTGAGGTATGATCCTTGTACTCCCACCTTGTTGAGAGTTTTTATCAGGAAAGGGTGTTGGATTTTATCAAATGCTTTTTCTGCATCAATTGATATGACTATATGATTTTTATCTTTCAACTTGTTTATGTGATGAATCACGTTTATTGATTTGCGGATGTTGTACCAACCTTGCATTCCTGGAATAAATCCTACTTGGTCATGGTGTATGATCTTTGTGATGCTCTGCTGGAGCCGATTTGCTAGAATTTTGTTGAGGATTTTGGCATCTATGTTCATTAGGGATATTGGCCTGTAATTCTCTTTCATTGAGTTGTCTTTATCAGGTTTTGGTATTAGGGTGATGCTGGCTTCATAGAAGGAGTTTGGAAGTGTTCCTTCCTCTTGAATTTTTTGGAATAGTCTGAGGAGGATAGGTTTTAGTTCTTCCTTGAATGTTTGGTAAAACTCTCCTGTGAAGCCATCTGGCCCTGGGCTTTTGTTTGCTGGAAGCTTTTTGATGACTGTTTCAATTTCTTCCCAAGTCACTGGTCTATTGAGATTTTTAGATTCTTCCTGATTGAGTTTTGGAAGGTTGTATTTTTCTAGGAATATGTCCATTTCCACCAGGTTGTCCAGTTTGTTGGAATAGAGTTGTTCGTAGTATTTTGTAACAATCCTTTGTATTTCGGCGGGGTCTGTTGTTATTTCACCTCTTTCGTTTCTGATTTTATTTATTTGAGTCCTCTCTCTTTCTTTCTTGGTTAGTCTGGCTAGAGGTCCATCTATCTTGTTTATTCTTTCAAAGAACCAGCTCTTGGTTTTGTTGATCTTATGTATTGTTTCTTTGGTCTCTATGTCGTTTATCTGTGCTCTGATTTTTGTTATTTCCTTCCTTCTGCTTACTCTGGGCTTTTCTTGTTGCTCTTTTTCTAACTCTTTGAGTTGTAGAGTTAGATCATTTGTTACCCTTTTTTCCAGTTTTTTGCAATAGGCTTGTAGGGATATGAACTTCCCTCTCAAAACTGCCTTTGCTGTGTCCCATAGATTTTGGATAGTTGTGTTTTCATTGTCATTTGTTTCTAGGATGTTTTTAATTTCTTCCTTGATTTCTTTGGTAACCCAGTCCTTGTTTAATAGCATGCTGTTTAGTCCCATGTGTTTGATTTTTTTGGATTTTTTTCATTGTAGTTAATTTCCAGTTTTATGGCACTATGATCTGAGAAGATGCTTGATATGATTTCTATCTTTTTGAATTTGAAGAGACTTTGCCTATGTCCCAAAATGTGGTCTATCTTTGAGAATGTCCCATGTGCGCTTGAGAAGAATGTATATTCTGTGGCTTTGGGGTGGAATGTTCTGAAAATGTCGATTAATTCCATCTGGTCTAGCGAGTCATTTAGGATTGATATTTCTTTGCTGATTTTTTGTTTAGATGATTTGTCAAAGGGTGACAGTGGGGTATTAAAATCTCCTACTATGATTGTATTGCTATTAATCTCTCCCTTAATGTCCTCCAGCAATTTTTTAATATATTGGGTGCATATATATTTACCAGGGTTATTTCTTCTTGTTGGATTGCTCCCTTTAGTATTATGAAGTGGCCTTCATTATCTCTTGTTATGTCCTTCACTCTGAGATCTAATTTGTCAGATATAAGTATTGCTACCCCAGCTTTTTTTTCATTTCCATTCGCCTGGAAAACCTTTTTCCATCCCTTCACCCTCAGTCTGTGTGCATCCTTTTTTCTGAGGTGGTTTTCTTGTAGACAACAGATATATGGGTCTTGTTTTCTTATCCAATCCGTTACCCTATGTCTTTTGATTGGAGCATTAAGTCCATTTACATTTAAAGTTATTATTGATAGATACTGATTTGACGCCATTTTTATTCTATACCCCTGTGTTCCTTCTTTGCTTTCAATTTCTTTAATTTTACAGTAGACCCTTTAGCATTTCTTGCATTGCTGGTTTGGTGGAGATAAATTCCCTTAGTCTGTTTTTGTCTGTGAAGCTCCTGATTTCACCTTCACTTTTGATTGATAGCCTTGCTGGGTACAGTATTCTTGGATTCAGACCCTTCCTTTGCATGACATTGTATATTTCATCCCATTCCCTTCTGGCCTGATAAGTTTCTGTGGAGAAATCAGTTGCTAGTCTGATGGGGGCTCCTTTATATGTAACTGTCTGTCTCTCTCTGGCTGCTTTTAAAATTCTTTTTTTGTCGTTGGTATTTGCCAGCTTAATTATAATGTGCCTAGGGGTGGCTTTTCTGGGGTTCATTTTGCTTGGGACTCTGCGAGCATCTTGGATTTGTGTGGGTTTTTTCTTCTCTATCTCAGGAAAGTTTTCTGTCATTATTTCTTGAAATACGTTTTCCATGTCTTCCTCAATTCCCTTTCCTTCTGGAACCCCTATTATTCTAATATTGTTTTGTTTTGTATTGTCCCAAAGTTCCCTTAGACTTTCCTCCTGTTTTTTAATTTTTTTTTCCAGAAGCTGTTCTAATTGGGTATTTTTTTCCATCTTGTCTTCTAGCTCACTGATGCGGTCCTCTGCTTCTTCTAATCTACTCTTGATGCTTTCTATTGAGTTCTTTACAGTAGCAATGTCATTTTTCATTTCTTCTTGGTTCTTCTTCATTTCCTCTTGGGTCTTACTCATATTGTCAAATTTGTCTTCCATTCTTTTTAGCCATCTTATGATCATTACTCTGAATTCTTGCTCTGGTAGGTTGCTTGAGTCTATCTCGTTTACTTCCTTTTCTGGTGAAGCCTGCTTTTCTTTCATTTGCGGACTGTTTTTTGGTCTGCCCATTATCTAGGATGTCTGGTTGTGTAGTTCTCTCTCTCTCCTGCTTTGATTTAAGGGCACAAAATACAACACAACCAGGTACTACACACAGGCACTGAATAGAAATGTGTTTGCAATATTAATAACCACCAATAATGGTGACTAGAACCCGGCTAACAAAAACATACAATCAAACAAAAAGCATAGGCAAATCAATCTTATATAAAAAAAAAAGCATACAACTTCAGTATAGTTAACATTCAACATACAACTTCAAAGAGTTAGAGAGATAGACTGTTTTTTTGTTTTGTTTTGTTTTGTTTTGTTGTTAGGACAACTACGAGGGAGGTGTGAATGGGCTTGGAGCAGGTAGTTGGAAATTAGATATATACAAGTAGGGTGAAATTTTAGGAGGGGGTAGACAGAAGGAATGGGGAAAATCTAGAGCAGGAAAGGGTTAAGATAAACGGGGTACCAAAGGAAAAGATCGGAAAGAGGGTGAAGGCATAAAGGTAGGGTTGAGATAGAATAAAGCGTTGGAGAAGGAAAGATAGATAAAGACTGTAGAACAGTAATCCTGAGATAAAAAAAAATCTATATAATCAAATGAAATAAAAATAATAAAAAGAAACAAAAGAAAATAAGATGAAAAAGGTAAATTAATAGTAGTAATAATGTTGATTACATATACAATGTAATAATTATAAAGATAAAATCAAGTGAGGAAAAAGAAAAAAAAATAGTTTCTTTTTTTTTTTTTTTAAATAAATTTTTATTGTTCATATTATTACAAGTGTTCCTTTCCCCCCCCTTCCCACCCCACCCTCTGCCCTTTCCCCACTCCCCATTGTCCTCATCCATAGGTGCACAGTTTATGTTCAGTCTCTTCCCACATTCCCCTCTCCCCTTTTCCCCAAGAATCATCAGTTCACTCCCCTTCCATACCTCTGATTCTATTATATTCAACAGTTAATATTGTTCATCAGATTTTTTTTTTAATTTCCTTGGTTTTTAGATTCACTTGTTGATAGTTACGTATTTGTTGTTCATAATTTTTATCTTTATTTACTTTCTCTTCTGAAAGAACCCCCTTCAGCAATTCATATAATTCTGGTTTGGTGGTGATGAACTCCTTTAGCTTTTTTTTATTAGTGAAGCTCTTTATCTGGCCTTCGATTCTGAGTGATAGCTTTGCTGGGTAGAGTATTTTTGGCTGTAGGTTCTTGCTATTCATCACCTTGAATATTTCTTGCCATTCCCGTCTGGCCTGCATGGTTTCTGTTGAGAAATCAGCTGACAATCGTATAGGTGCTCCTTTATAGGTAACCACCTGCTTAGCTCTTGCTGCTTTTAATATTCTCTCTTTGTCCTTTGCTCTTGGAATCTTAATTATGATTTGTCTTGGTGTGGTCCTCTTTGGATTCCTCTTATTTGGAGTTCTGTGTGCTTCCTGGACTTGTAAGTCCAATTCTTTCCCCAGGTGGGGGAAGTTTTCTGTCACTATTTCTTTCAGTATGTTTTCGATATCTTGCTCTCTCTCATCTTCTGGGACCCCCATGATTCTGATGTTGGATCGTTTGAAGTTGTCCCAGAGGTTTCTTACATTATCTTCAATTTTCTGGATTCTCTTGCCTTCTAGCTTCTGCAGAGGAGTGTCTTCTGGCTCTTTATGTTCCAAATCTTTGACTTGATTCTTGCGATCTTCTATTCTGTTTTTAGGACTCTGTAGAATATTTTTTATTTCAGACAATGTATTCTTTATTTCTTGTTGATCCCTTAGCATTTCTTGTTGATCCCTTTTCATATCCTCATAGGTCTCATTTATTTTATCGGCCTTTTCTAGGAGTCTCTTGAAAAACCTTATAAGTGTGGTTTTGAACTCTATATCCAGTCGCTTTTTGTCCTCCATTTCTTTCGTTTGTGACCTATTTGGTTTAGGCATTTTCGCAGGCAGCTTTTCTGATGGGGCGGAGTTTCAGGGTGGAGCCTACAGCCTCGGCTTCCGTCAGCCCCGCCCTATGCGACTCCTGAGACTCAGGGTCCTTCAGTACTTGTTGCAAGTGCCTCTGAGAGAAAGGTGCCCTCGATTTTCGCCTGCTACCAAACAGTGTAAGCTCTCCCGCAATGGGCCCGAAACTGGGGTTCAGTTCAGTTGGAAGTGGAGTTGGAGGTGGCGTTCAGAGCAGTCTGGAGCCTGTCTCCTTCCCGCCAGGGCAGTCCTACGGCACAGCCGGCCGGCCCTTCTCTGCGCGCTGTGTGCGCGCCTCTGGGACCTCCTTTCGCCGCTTCCCCGGGTACCGCCTTACAGCCCAGCTCCCTCTGGATGAGCCTGGGTCCCCAGGGTCTGGCCTAGAACGGGGGTTCAGAGCAGTTGGGGGCCCAGCACAGTCGGAGTGTTTATCTCCTTCCCGCTAGGGAACGCCAGCCAGGCACTCGGCCTCCCTCCTCTCCGGCTCTGTACTCTCCGCGCGCGCCGCGTGTCTCCGTACCTTGGGCTTTTACAGCTCCTCTGCGCTTCCTTCTGGTTTTCTCCTTGCTTCTCGTTGTAGAATTTCCAGTCAGTGGACTTTCCTGTAGTTCTGGGTAATGTCCATTTTATATTTTAGTTGTATTTTATTGAAATTGTTGCGTGCGGCTGCGGCTAGGTGCCTACCCGAGCAGCCATCTTGGATTCTCAAAAAAAAAAATAGTTTCTTGAGTAAACGTTGCAAATAATGAAAACAAAAATAAAAAACAAAAATTTAAAAATTAAAAAAATAATAATAAAATTTAAAAAATTTAAGTAAAATTTGCAGTAATGAAGGTCATTCGCTTCCTCTATTGTTATGATCCAGTCCTGATTTTTAGGCAGGTTTTGCTTTGTTTTTATTACACTAGAGTCAATTTGTGAATTAGCCTCTGGGGGCAGTGTTTCTAGGTTGAGTTTCCAGACTCTAGTCTAGAGCCTCTCCAGCTTTTTTTTTTTTTTCTCTCCGCCCTCTCTGCAGCAGGAACTATGGAGGGGGGAGGGGGCAGGCCCGAGCAACTGCAATCTCCCGCAACTCTCCGATATCCCTCTGAGCCAGATCCAAATGTGTTGCTCTTTAGATATCTCCCCTGTTAGGATCCCCGTCCACTCTCACGGGTGACACCCGCCCAACAGTGGGGGCTTCTACTTGTAATCACTGCCTTTGTCCTCCAGCTTCCGCGAGCGCGGGCGCGCAGGCTTTTTATCTTCGCCGCGAGCACTCTCCACCCTCTCCCCGCGAAATCTGACCTTTTCGCCGAGCAGTCAGGTGTTCGCACCGCCTGGGATCCGCGTTCTGAGGGGCACCGCTGCTTGGTGGTCGCTGCGGCTGTGGATATTCAGGCCTCTGACACGATCCTATCTTCCTCTCAAGATGGTGAGGTTTCCCCTTGCAAGCCGGTAGGTAGCTCCGGGCAGGGACACAGCCCGCGTGGGTGCTTCCCTGTGAGGGGCACCTCCGTCAGCAGCCCCCCAGCAGTTTCTTCTGGTGTTCGCTGTCTCCCAGCTTGCTAATAAACACTCACAGCACAAGACCATCAGTTGTTCTCTCTTTCTGCTTCGGGAGCGGGCTCAGAATCCGCCCATCTATTCTTCCGCCATCTTACCTCCTCCTCCTAATTTTCTTGGTTTTTAGATTCACTTGTTGATAATTACGTATTTGTTGTTCATAATTTTTATCTTTGTTTACTTTCTCTTCTGAAAGAACCCCCTTCAGCAATTCATATAATTCTGGTTTGGTGGTGATGAACTCCTTTAGCTTTTTTTTATTAGTGAAGCTCTTTATCTGGCCTTCGATTCTGAGTGATAGCTTTGCTGGGTAGCTTATTTTTGGCTGTAGGTTCTTGCTATTCATCACCTTGAATATTTCTTGCCATTCCCTTCTGGCCTGCATGGTTTCTGTTGAGAAGTCAGCTGACAATCGTATAGGTGCTCCTTTATAAGTTACTACCTTCTTTGCTCTTGCTTCTCTTAATATTCTCTCTTTATCTTTTGCTCTTGGAATTTTAATAATGATGTGTCTCGGTGTGGTCCTCTTTGGATTCCTTTTGTTTGGAGTTCTGTGCGCTTCCTGGACTTGTAAGTCAAATTCTTTCACCAGGTGGGGGAAGTTTTCTGTCACTATTTCTTTCAGTATGTTTTCGATATCTTGCTCTCTCTCATCTTCTGGGACCCCCATAATTCTGATGTTGGTTCGCTTGAAGTTGTCCCAGAGGTTTCTTACATTATCTTCAATTTTCTGGATTCTCTTGCCTTCTAGCTTCTGTGGAGGAGTGTCTTCTGGCTCTTTATGTTCCAAATCTTTGACTTGATTCTTGCGATCTTCCCTTCTGTTTTTAGGACTCTGTAGAATATTTTTTATTTCAGACAATGTATTCTTTATTTCTTGTTGATCCCTTATCATTTCTTGTTGACTCCTTATTAATTCTAGTTGATCTCTTTTCATATCCTCATAGGCCTTATCCATCTTTTCTAGGAAATTCTTGAAAAACCTTATAAGCGTAGATTTGAACTCTATATCCAGACGCTTTTTGTCCTCCATTTCTTTCGTTTGTGATCTATTTTGTTGTCGCATTTCGCAGTTACAGATGGGACGGGGTTTTAGGGTGGAGCCTGCAGCTTTGGCTTCCGTCAGCCCCGCCCTATGCGGATCCTTCAGTGCTCGCTGCCGGCGCCTCTGAGAGAAAGGTGCCCTCGATTTTCGCCTGCTGCCAAACAGTCTATGCTCTCCCACAATGAGCCCGGTATTGGGGTTCAGTTCAGTTGGAAGTGGAGTTGGAGGTGGCGTTCACAGCAGTCTGGAGCCCCAGTCTCCTTCCCGTCAGGGCAATCCCGCGGCACAGCCGACCGTCCCTTCTCTGGGGGCAGTGTGCGCGCCTCTGGGACCTCCTTTCTCCGCTACCCCGGGGTTCCGACTTACAGCCCAGCTCCCTATGGCTGAGCCTGAGTCCCCGGGGTCTGGCCCAGAACTGGGGTTCAGAGCAGTTGGGGGCCCAGCACAGTCGGAGTGTTTATCTCCTTTCCGCTAGGGAACGCCCGCCAGGCACTCGGCCTCCCTCCTCTCCGGCTCCGTCCTCTTCGCGTGCGCCGCGTGTCTCCGTACCTTAGGCTTTTACAGCTCCTCCGTGCTTCCTTCTGGTTTTCTCCTTGCTTCTTGTTGTAGGATTTCCACTCAGTCGACTTTCCTGTAGTTCTGGGTAATGTCCATTTTATATTTTAGTTGTATTTTATTAAAATTGTGTGCGGCTGCGGCTAGTTGCCTACCCGAGCAGCCATCTTGGATTCTCAGCCCTAATATCCATACAAGTCCTTTGGTTGATCTCTTACCCTTTTCCTCCCACCCCCGCCCCATCCCCTGCCTTCCCTCTAAAGTTTGACCATCAGTCTCTGTCTCTGGATCTATTTTTGTTCATCAGTTTATGTTGTTTATTATATTATACAAATGAGGGAGATCATGTGATATTTATCTTTCTTTGATTGGCTTATTTCGATTAGCATTATGCTTTCCAAGTCCATCCATGTTGTTGAAAATGATAAGAATTCTTTATTTTTTGCAGCAGCATAGTATTCCATTGTGTACATGTACCACTGTATTTTTTTTTTATTTTTTATTAAGGTATTATATGTGTACATATCTTACCATTGCCCCCCCCTCTCCAATACATGCCCTCCCTCCCCAGAGTTTTGCGTCCATTGGATATGCATACAAGTCCTTCCCTTGATCTCTTATCTCCCCCATATCTCCCTACCTTACCCGCTGTATTTGACAGTCTGCTTGCTTTACTGTCTCTGTATATATCTTTTTGGTTATTAGTTTATAATGTTTTTTATTATCCATAAATTAGTGAGATCATGTGGTGTTTTTCTCTTATTGACTAGCTTATTTCACTCAGCATGATGTTCTCCAATGCCATCCAGGTGGCTGCAAATGATAAGAATTCCTTCTTTTTAATGGCAGCATAGTATTCCATTGTGTAGATGTACCATAGTTTTCTGTTCCAATAATCTGCTGATGGGCACCTAGGCTGTTTCCAAATCCTAGCTATTGTAAATTGTGTTGCTATGAACATAGGGGTGCATATATCCTTTTTTGATTGGTGTTTCTAGTTTCTTAGGATATATTTCTAGGAGTGGGATTACTGGGTCAAATGGGAGTTCCATTTTCAGTTTTTTGAGGAAACTCCACACTGTTCTCCACAGTGGCTGCACCAGTCTGCATTCCCACCAGCAGTGCACGAGGGTTCCTTTTTTCTCCACAACCTCACCAACACTTGTCGTTTGTTGATTTGTTGATGTTGGCCATTCTGACAGGTGTGAGATGGTACCGCATTGTTGTTTTGATTTGCATCTCTCGGATAATTAGTGACTTTGAGCATGTTTTCATGTGCCTCTTGGCTTTCCTTCTGTCTTCTTTTGAAAATATCCTATTTAGGTCCATTGCCCATTTTTTTTTTTTTTGATATTTTATTTATTTTTTACAGAGAGGAAGGGAGAGAGATAGAGAGCTAGAAACGTCGATGAGAGAGAAACATCGACCAGCTGCCTCTTGCACACCCCCTACCGGGGATGTGCCCACAACCAACGTACATGCCCTTGACCGGAATCGAACCTGAGACCTTTCAGTCCGCAGACCAACGCTCTACCGCTGAGCCAAACCGGTTTTGGCCCATTGCCCATTTTTTAATTGGCTCATTTATCTTCCTTTTATTAAGTTGTATAAGCTGTCTGTAGATGTTGGAGATTAAACCTTTATCAGTGATAACATTTGCAAATATCCTCTCCCATGCAGTGTGCTTTCTTGTTTTGTTGATGGTTTCTTTTGCTGTAAAAAAGCTTTTTATTTTGATGTAGTCCCATTTGTTTATTTTCTCTTTAGCTTCCATTGCCCTAGGGGCAGTATCAGTGAAAAAGTTCTTTTGGCATATGTCTGAGATTTTGCTGCCTGTGGATGCCTCTAGTATTTTTATGGTTTCCCATCTTATGTTTAAGTCCTGTATCCATTTTGAGTTGATTTTTGTGTATGGTGTAAGTTGGTGATCTAGTTTAATTTTTTGCATGTATCTGTCCAATTTTCTCAACACCATTTATTTTTTTTAATTTTTATAAAAATATATTTTATTGATTTTTTTACAGAAAGGAAGGGAGAAGGATAGAGAGTTAGAAACATCGATGAGAGAGAAACATCGATCAGCTGCCCCCTGCACACCCCCTAATGGGGATGTGCCTGCAACCAAGGTACACACCCTTGACCGGAATCGAACCTGGGACCCTTCAGTCTGCAGGCCGATGCTCTACCCACTGAGCCAAACAGGTTCTGGCCCAGCACCATTTATTGAAGAGACTGTCTTGACTCCATTGTATGTTCATGCCTCCTTTGTCAAATATTAATTGAGTATAGAGGTTTGCGTCGATATCTGGATTCTCTATTCTATTCCATTGACCTATATGTCTGTTCTTGTGCCAGTACCAGGCTGTTTTGAGAACAGAGGCTTTGTAATACAGCTTGAAATCTGGTAGTGAAATCCCTCCTACTTGATTCTTCTTTCTCAGGATTGGTGTGGCTATTCGGGGTCTTTTTTTGTTCCAGATGAATTTTTGGAGAGTTCTTTCTAGGTCAGTGAATATGCCATTGGTATTTTAATGGGGAGTGCATTGAACCTATAAATAGCTTTGGGAAGTATGGCCATTTTGATGATATTGATTCTACCAATCCATGAACACGGTATGTTCTTCCATCTTTTTACATCTTCCTCTATCTTTTTTAGTGTCGTGTAGTTTTCTGCATATAGGTCTTTTACCTCCTTAGTTAAGTTTATTCCTAGGTATCTTAATTTTTTTTTTGGTGCGATGGTAAATAGGATTGCTTTTTTAGTCTCTGTTTCTGTAAGTTCACTATTGGTGTATAGAAATGTCATAGATTTCTTGGTGTTAATTTTGTATCCTGCTACATTGCCAAATTCATTTATTAAGTCTATTAGTTTTTTGATGGAGTCTTTGTGTTTTTTTTTTAAATTAATTTATTTATTTTATTGATTATGGTCTCAAATAATTGTCCTTATCCCCCCATTCCCATCCCAAACCCCTCCCTACATATGCCCCCACGTCCCTGTTTTCCATGGCCACTGGCTAGCCCATATGCATGCACACAAGTCCTTTGGTTTATCTCTTCCCCTTACCCCCACCCTCCCTTACTTTCCCTCTGAGGTTTGAGAGTCTGATCGCTCCTTCTCTTTCTCTGGGTCTGTTTTTGTTCATCACTTTATGTTGCTCATTATTTCCTCTAGATGTGTGAGATCATGTGATCCAAGAAATATCCTTGTAGAGTCTTGGGTTTTTTTTATGTACAATATCATGTCATCTGCAAATAAGGACAGCTTTACTTCTTCTTTTACAATTTGGATGCCTTTTATTACTTCTTGTTGTCTAATTGCAATGGCTAGTACTTCCAGTACTATGTCAAACAGGAGTGGTGAGAGTGGGCATCCCTGTCTTGTTCCTTTTCTTAGAAGGAATGGTTTTAGTTTTTGCCCATTGAGTATGATGTTTGCTGTGGGTTTATCATATATAGCTTTTATTAGGTTGAGGAAATTAACAATGATAACCTAAGCTAATGTCTAAGAACATGCTTGAAACACAAAAGAATACATCAACAAAGAGCTTTAAAATCGGTTACACAATGTTTAAACACAGGGAAATCATGTTTAAAGACCAGAGAGGCTAGTTGGATGCTGATTAGATATGTATTTCTGGCTAATGCATTGTCCTTTTTGAAAGAATTTTGGTTAAGCATCCAAACCAGAAGTGCTGACATCATCAAGAGAGAGGGGCCGTGTGGACAAGCTCAAGTGCTTAGGTGGAATTGGTTTGGGCCAGGGGACATGCTGGGAGTGCTGATGTCATCAAGGTTAGGACTAGGATTAGGGTTAGTGTTAAGGCTAGGGTTAGCATTAGGTCTAGGATTAGGGTTAGCATTTGGGTTAGGGCTAGAGATCATGCTCAGTTTAGGGTTAGGGTTTAGAGTAGATTAAGGTTAAGGTTACGGTACAGGTAAGGGTTATAGTGAATTAACATTTGGGATTCAAAATGAACTGGCTTCATTCAATGCACAAAATTGTGTGTAACACTGAGACAGAAAAGAACAGACTAGGAAAATATTTAGAAATGTGCTTATATACTAGAATACATGTTCAAATGGGTTTAATGTCTAAAGGACACAATTTTGTCCCTGGCATTTTGTGTTCAAAGAGCTGAGAAGTGAGTGTGATGTTTTCATTCATTATTCCCATCAGAATGAGTAAACACTTGGAGTTCACAATGAATGAGCTTGAACCACTGTAAAAGATGAATCAAACTCTGGAATTAACAATGATAACCTAGGGCAGGTGTTGGCAACCTGCGGTTCTTTTGAAGCATTGCCACGGCTCCCAGCAGAGCGGACACTAGCAGGGCCGATAGCAGGGGGCGGGCGGGGAGCTGTATCACTTACCTCCGCCCGCCTCCGGCTCCCAGCGCTCTGTGTGGCAGGTTGTGGGCGACTTAGCGTCCCTGTTCTGGCCCAGCCTCCTTCCACTCTCACTAAAAATCAATGGAAAAGAAATGAATGCCATATCTACAAATGTGGATAATCTAAAAAGTGATGGATGTGGTCATTCAGATTGTTAATAAGATAATGGCAGAGGGTTGAAACCACTGCCAGTTCCGTTTGCTATTGGATGAGGTGGAAAGCATATATTCTGACCTCCTGCTCCACAACAAGGTCCGGTGGCTGTCCAGAGGCGAGGTGCTAAAACGCTTTGTCGCATGTTTGGAAGAAGTAAAACTTTCCTGGCCAGCAAAGAGCTCACCTTTGCTGAGCTGGAACAACCAGAGTGGCTGGAAAAATTACATTTTATGGTAGACATGACAGCACATCTAAACACACTAAATACAACCCTTCAGGGGAAAGGAAGCACAGCCCTGCACATGCTGGAGGAGGTTTTGGCATTCGAGCGCAAGTTGACAGTGTTTGTCGAAGATTTACAGAGAGGTACACTGTCTCACTTTCCCTCTTTGAGAGAGTTCAAACAAAGTCATGATATGATAAATTTGGAATATTTGAAGTCTGCAATTACCACAATGCAAAGTTCGTTTGGGAAACGATTCTGTGAGTTCAGAGAGGAAAAAACCACATTATCCTTTCCTGTCACTCCCCTGGCGATCGATCCATCCCTATTGAATATGACTGCATTTGCAGGTGTAAGTCAACCTGATCTTGAGATGGAACTGGCTGATATAGCCGACAAAGATATATGGGTGTCCAAGTTCAAATGCTTGACCGTTACTCTTGAGGATGTTGCCCGTCAGAAGGCCATTCTGGCTCAGAATCTTAAATGGAGTGATATTGAAAACCTTCCCAAACAGGACAAACTTGTATTCGAAACATGGAATACCATCCCCAACATTTATATAAACATAGAAAAAGTATGCATTTGGAGTCCTGTCTATCTTCGGCTCCACATATGTATGTGAGCAGGTCTTCTCCAACATGAACTATATTAAAAACAAACATTGGTCATGCCTCACAGATGACAACTTGCAAGCCTGTGTGAAAATGAAGGTAACGTATTACAGCCCTGATGTGCAGACACTGTGCACTGAGGTTCAGGAGCAAAAATCC
Organism: Pipistrellus hanaki; assembly: GCF_964339955.1. Lineage (NCBI taxonomy): Eukaryota > Metazoa > Chordata > Mammalia > Chiroptera > Vespertilionidae > Pipistrellus > Pipistrellus hanaki. The sequence goes on along the minus strand of NC_140509.1, from coordinate 1,654,736 downwards.
CATTAACCAGGTAAATTAAATATTTTAATTAGCTATTAATTTGCAAAAATATATTTTACATTGTTAAGTGAAAAAGTCCTTTTTTTCTTCAGATTGACAGCTAACTGCACGATCCTGTATATAGCATTAAGGTAAGAAACAACATATGCAGTGCTATATTTGTTTTAAATGTCGCAATGGTTTTGCGGCTCCCAGGTGTTTTTTTTTCCTTCGGAAACGGGTCCAAGTGGCTCTTTATGTCTTAAAGGTTGCAGACCCCTGTAACTAGGGTATATTTGGCCATTCACCAACTGAAGGACATCTTGTTTGCTTCCAAGTTTTGGCAATTATAAATAAAGCTGCTATAAACATCCATGTGCAGGGTTTTTGTGTGAATGTACGTTTTCAACTCCTTTGGTAAATACCACGGAGTATGATTATTGGTAAGAGTATGTTTAGTTTTGTGAGAAACCATCAAGCTGTTTCCAAAGTGAGAATTATTTATTTTTAAAATATATTTTATTGATTTTTCACAGTGAGGAAAAGAGAGGGATAGAGAGTTAGGAACATCGGGGTGATAGAATCATCAATCAGTTATTTCTTGTACACCCCCCTCTGGGTATGTGCCCGCAACCAAGGTACATGCCCTTGACTGGAATCGAACCCGGGACCCCCCAGTCCGCAGGCCAACGCTCCATTCACTGAGCCAAACTGGTTTTGGTGAGAATTATTTTTTTTAACCGAGTGAGAAGATTTCTAACATCTCCATCGTTCATTAAGAACAATGCTGGCAATTAATAAACAATTATTAAAATGTCTCACTTGCATTTCACTATGCAATTCTTTTTATAAAAAAGACTTATGGAGATAAAAAATTAAACTGCAACATTTCCCCAAAGAATAATCCATTCAGAACGTGGTGGAATATTTTATATTACTCATGCAGAGAAGTCTATAACTTAGAACTTATTTTCTTGTTTAAAACATATAGATCTATAACTCAAAGCTTTTTCAATGTTATAAAGAGCTTACATCTATATGAACAATGTGAAGTGAACAACTGAATTTCACAAACTGAGAACAAATATTATATTTTTGTTACAATTTGACTCATAACTTGGTTTATGAACTACATTCTGTAACTTATTGGAAGGGTTTAACACAAATTATGAATTGATCCCTTTCATTTTTATCATTATTGCTATCCTATCTAATAAAGAGGGAATATGCTAATTGACCATCACTCCATCACAGAGATGGCTGCAACCACAGCTGAGGCCAAGTTCCCTAAGGAGCCTTAACAAGCAATCAGCAGGGACCTGAGGCTATGCCCTCCCCCACCCCCATGGGGCTTGACAGGGGACCTCAGACCATGTTCCCCACCCAGCAGGGCTTGATTGGGGACCTCGGGGTGTGCTTCCCATCATGGTGCTGGGCTAGGGGAACTCTGGCTGCTCCCTTCACCCCAGTGCCAGGCTTGGGGACCTCAGGCTGTGCTCCCCACCCCAGCACCAGGCTAGGGGAGCTCAGACCGCACCTCTGGCCCAGCAGGGATTGACAGGGGACCTCAAGGTGCACCCCCAGTGCTGGGTAGGGGGAACTCAGGCCACACTCCCACCCAGCAGGGTTTGACAGAGGAACTGAGGCTGTGTCCCCCTCTTATTGCTGGGCTGGGGGACCTGAGGCTGAGCCCTTCCCCACCCAGCAGGGCTTGACAGGGGATCTCAGGCCATGTCCCCCATCTGGTGGGGCTTGATGGAGGACCTCAAGGCACAACCCATGCCCCTGTCTGGGCTGGGGGAACCTCTGGCCACACACCCTGTCCTTGCACCAGGCCAGGGGACCCGAGGCTTCGATCCCTGTCCAGCAGGGCTTGACAAGGGTGGGACTGGCCGGGTCTGGATCTAGCCCAATTTGGGGGGGGGGTGGCGCGGCCTGGATCTGGGTCTCATGCGATTTTGAGGTGCATGTGGGTGGGCAGGGACTTGACTCTGACAGGAGGAAGGTTTTCATATACATTTTACTAATTTTCTTTCATCTCTGACACTTCTATTATAGAGGGCAAATAGCAATATTAAGTTATTTCCTCTAATTAATCCCCTTTTAATGTGCAAGAATTTCATGCACTGGGTCACTAGTATATGATATATTTCCTAGCGGCAGAGCAAACTAAGTCAAGTGTGATTAAAGTGGATACCCTCCCCCCCCACCCACACACACCCCAATGGCCTGTCAGACAAAGTTATTTTCATCCTAAAAGACAACTCAAATGTTACCTCCTCAGTGAAGATTTCTGGGATATTTTCCTTGCACCCTCCACCTGTGCTTCCAGAAAAATATGTACAGAGATCTGCACTTGCTGCATTACTCTGGTTGTTTGCCTGCTTGTTGTTCTACGCTCTTTGAGAACACCTCTGCATCCAGCAATCTCTATGAAATGCTTGTGCAATGAGCAGGGAGAGAGTGAATAATATATTTTGCTGTGTTATGACCTGATAAATAAATATTGAAGGTTCAAGATTTTCAAAACCACATAATTGGTTTTCTGACTGCAAAGACTCTTAACTTTCTGAATGAATAGTACCTGAAAGTGACTTCTTAAGAACTATCCATCAAACAGATTTTCCTATATATCATTCCAATTTATAACTATTAATTTAATGTCATCTATTATAAAACATTGTTTATTTGTTCCACTGCTTTATGGCATGCCATGTATTTTTTTTCACAGTATTATCTCATTCATGAAATGCTTTTAAAAAATATCTTTCTCATTTCTTTGCCAACTAATTTTTTTTTATATATTTTATTGATTTTGTACAGACAGGAAGGGAGAGAGATAGAGAGTCAGAAACATTGATGAGAGAGAGTCATCGATCAGTTGCCGCCTGCACACCCCCCACTGGGGATATGCCCGCAACCAAGGTACATGCCCTTGACCGGAATTGAACCCAGGACCCTTCAGTCCCCATTCGACGCTCTATCCATTGAGCCAAACTGGTTTCGGCTGCCAACTAAATTTTGATATCCTAGAATGACTTGGCTTCTCTTTCTCTTTATTTTATCGATTTCAGTGAGAGAAAGAGAGAAGTAGAGAGAGACAGAAACATCAATGATGAGAGAGAATCTTTCACCGGCTGCCTCCTGCACATCCCATACTAGGGATCAAGCCCTCACCCAGGCATGTGCCCTGATCAGGAATCAAACCATGACATTGTAGTTCATGGGCAGATGCTCTACCACTGAGCAACACCAGCCTGATGAACTTGGCTTCTCTCTGAGAAAGAGTCCCACTTGCGCACAGGCTGTGTCCAATGCTTTACCCAGAACTCAATAATTGTTCCTTGTTATTCATTTATATAAATGGAATACATATTTAACATCCAGAAAAATCAAACAAAACTGTTTGAAAAGAAAGCATGTGTACAGAAACCTAACGCTCTTTAAAATATGCACACACACACACACACACACACACACACACGTGCTTCCTGACTTACAATAGGATTACAAACCAAGTTGAAAAAGTTATATTTTAAATACATTGAATACTATAAGCTATAGTATCAGTCGTTTACCCTTGTGATTGCATGCATCACCACAGAGGATCCTACCACAGACTGCCAGCCCAGGAAAAGGTCAGAATTCAAAATTTGGAGTATGGTTTCCATGAAATTGCTTTCACACCATAGTAAAGTTTAAAAAATATCTCCTAAAATTTTAAGTCACGCCCTAGCTTGTTTGGCTCAGTGAACAGAATGTCAGCCTGTGGACTTAAGGGTCTTGGGCTCAATGCCAGTCAAGGGTACATGCCCGGGGTTGTGGGATTAATCCCCAGTCTCCCCAGTAGGGGGCGTGCAGGAGACAGCCAATAAATGATTCTCATCATTGATGTTTCTATCAATATCTCTCTTTTCCTCTCCCTTCCTCTCTGAAATCAATTATATATATAATATACACCCAAACATACACACATATATGTTTAAAAATTGTAAGTCTTGAACTGCCTGTATATATACACATACATATACATGAAAATAAAGGGTTAAATTGTTTTCTCATTTGCTTTGGTTACTTAAAAAAGTAGGAATGTTTTCTTCTAATGAAGGTGTATATGAGATAAGGTTTACAGAGAGAGTTGTTTGTTTCTGGTGGGAGTTATGTCCTAATAGCTCCTTGATTAAATTGCTGGTAAGAAACAGCTTGCGTATTAAATCTTCACTGAAATATTGAGATCAGAATCTCCCCAGACTTCCTCTGGATAAACTTCACTAAGTCCTGTGACTATATTTAGACTTAGCAGCTATTGGGAATTTATAGTGGAGCATGAAAAACATTATACTCTTTAAGATGCCTGTTGTATATCACATTTTGCAGTTAAAAATGACATTTTGCCAGATCCTAACATAGTAGTGACCCTTAAATATCAAAACCGAACTGTGGAGGATGAAGTCTATTAATTGCTTTGATTTTTTACTACAAAGATTTTACTTTTGACAAATGACTTATTCTAAATGGCACAAAACTAAGGTGAGGGATGGTATGATATCAGAAAAAAAATATAGCATAGAATACAATTCTCCAGAACCAAAATATAAAGATTATAATCTCTCAAGGCTTAAAAAAAAAGTTGGCAAAGTAAAACATAGGGGAAGACATGGACAAATAAAAGATCCTTTTATTTCCTCAGTAGGCATAGAAGCAGAAGATCAGACTGTAAGGATTCTTAGGAAGAATGCAATTAGCAATTCGCAAATAGACAATTAACAATTTACTGCAGACAAGGAAAAGTAAGAATATCCCCAGGGGCATAGGAGCAGAAATAAAAGAACAACATCTGAAGGCCTTGAAATCAGTGTCATATGTAAAAACAGCGGCAATACCTGGCTTAGGTATTGGCACAGGGAAGGCCTCCAAAACACTCTCATTCTCTTATTCGTTCCCTTTACCTGCTCACTGCTGTGAAGGGTACTGTAACACAGTGATTAAGACAGGTGGGATTTTACAAGCCGGACTTCCTGGGAATGTAAGTAGTGTTCTGTCACCCAGGAGAAGGGAAACCTGTCAGTGCCCCGGATTCCTCATGGGTAAGTAAGTCCTGAAAGATGACGTCCATCATAGTGTTACTGGGAAAGTTAAGTTAATAAACACAAAAATGCTCAGACGAATACCTGACACACAGAACATGCTAATGAAGTTTACCTATTAATATTATTAGAATAATGATTGTTATGATATACCACCTTGATAGTTACCTACTTGGACAGTGTCCAGTATCCTTTTTTTTGCAGCCTTGTTTCTCACACGGAAATAAATGTGAAGGATATTTATCAGTTCCCTCTTAGCAAAACATACCAAAGATATGATCTAAGTTGTCAAGTTACAATAAAAACCTGAAGTTGTCCTGATAAATTAATCTAATATTTACAGTTGCTAATGGTATAATATATTTCACCTGCAAGATACAGTTTGCATTTTAAGATTTATTTTAATTATTTATAGTTAGAGAAAAGTATACAGAAATACAGGATACTCTGTAGGATATAGAGTATCCTACAAAATATAAATCTATATTTTGATTTACGTTAGGATCTTGCTTTTTCCATTTTCAAGTATTATAAATAGACAATTCATTATTTAAACTGAAGATTCTGATACAGGACTTCTACCCAAATATAGCAATATTTGACCAATCTCTAGATTATAAAATGATATTCAATATGATTAAACTAACAAATTTATAAAATTAAAAAAATATATATTCTTCCCCCCCCCCACCTCATTGTGCTTTTAATTATGAAAGATGTAAAATGATGCATTATAAAACTTGGAAGCTACTTTATACAAAGTCCGATCTTTAAATATTGCTTGACAAGGGACCTGGGAGTTAGGACCCTGGCAGGGAGTCCGATTCTTGCTGGGACGATTCCAACATGAGCGATGAAAACATGCTCAGAACCACCTGCGCATCCGTCAGAAGAGCCAAGGAGAGTGGGAACTGGAAATGCCTTCAGATATGCAAACGGGCGGGAACACACAGCAAACAGTTCGGCTCGGGGAACAGACAGTAGACTTGGGAGAAAGGAAACAGGACAGAGGAGCATTCACGTTCCTCTTGACACGATCAAGAAAATGTTCTCCAAACACTTTGTCCTAAAATACCACAACCACATGCAGAGGGAAAATGGGAAGAGAAGGTTTTAGTTCTATGCTCTAGATACATTCTCCATGATGCTTTCTGAAATGACCACCAAAAGGTAAAAAGATTCATGATCACAGGCCACCTGTAAGCTGTTGAGCTTCCCTCTCACTGGGTGGATGTTAATTCTGAGGGAGAAGGCTAGAGAAGGAGAGTCGGTCACTAGTAGGCTGAAAAGAGATTTCTGAGACAACTTGGTGAGCTAAGTACATTATGCTTAGACTGAAAACTACACATCCTGCAGACAAGTTCAGAGAGAAGCACAATACAGTGCACAGATGATGTGATGTAGAATAGTGCACCTGAATCCTATATAATTTTGTTAACCAGTATCAGGCCAAAGAATTCAACACAAGAGGGAAAAGAAGAAGAAGAAAAAGAGCCTTGGCTGGGTGGCTCAGCTGGTTGAAGTGTTGTACAACAAAAGGTTGCAGGTTCGATCCGTGGTCAGGATATATACCTAAGTTGCAGGTTCAATCCCCAGTCAGGGAGCTCCAGGAGGCAACTAAAAGATGTATCACATCAATATTTTATTCTCTCTCTCTCTCTCTCTCTCTCTCTCTCTCTCTCTCTCTCTCTCCCTCCCTCCCTCCCTCCTTCCCTCCCTCCCTCCCTCCTCCCCTTCTTCCATCCCTCCCTCCTCTCTCTAGCCACATCCTCGAGTGAGGAATAAGGAGACAAAGAAAAGAAAGAGAAGCAAAAGTCCTCAGAACGTGGGTACCGTTACTCACCAGTACTCACACACAAATTATGACACAGTATTCAGATCACCTTTGGTTTTGCAATCGCACACTTTCTCATGATATTGTCATTTTTAAAACCAATAACCATTCACAGAAACCAAATATTCAAAATGTATCTGCCATGTTAAGATTTGTGATCATTGGAGTATCTCTTCTTGTGACATCATTGACAAGGGCCAGTAGCTTGTGTTTTTAAAATAAAATCTGGAACCTTTTGAAAATAGCACTTGGATTAAAATTATACAACAAATTATGTAGAGCTTAAAATGTTTGTATTTGGATAGATTCCGGAGGATCCAAGATGGCTGCTCGGGTAGACACCTAACCGCAGCAGCACACAACAATTTCAATGGAATACAACTAAAATGTAGAGTGGACATTGCCCAGAGCTACAGGTAGTCGACTGACTGAAAATTCTACAACAAGAAGGAAAGAGAAAACCAGAAGGAAAATCAGAGGAGCTGAAAAAAGCCTAAGGTATGGAGACATGCTGCGCGCGGAGAGGTCGCAGCCGGAGAGGAGGAGAGGGCTGGGTGCTGCCTGACGTTCCCTAGCAGGAAGGAAATAAAACCCCCCGGCCTGGGCTGAACCCCTGAACCAGCAGCGCTGAGCCCCAGTTACAGGCCAGACCCTGGGGACCCAGGCTCCGGCAGGGGGAGACGGGGCTGTGAGGCGGAATCCCAGGGGAGTGGCGAAAAGCAAGGCCCCCGGAGTCGCGCGCACATTGCGTGCAGAGGACTGAATGTTGACTCTGATGCTGGATTACCCTAGCGGGAAGAAAAAAAGCCTCCGGCGGTGCTGAGCCCCACTCCCGACAGCCCCGAACTCCAGTTCTGGGCCAATCCCTGGGGACCCAAGCTCAAGCAGAGGGAGACGGGGCTGTGAGGTGGAGTCCTGGGAGAGCGGCGAAAGGCCGAGCCCCAGGAGTCGAGCACATTGCTTGCAAGGGAAGGAATGTTGACTCTGATGTGGGATTGCCCTGGAGGGAAGAAAACAGGAGCCCCGGCCGTGTTGGGCCCCAGTTTCGACTGCTCTGAACCCCAGTCCTAGGCCAGACCCTGGGGACCCAGGCTCAGGCAGGGGGAGACTGGGCTGTGAGGCGGAATCCCAGGGGAGTGGCGAAAAGCGGAGCCCCCAGATTCGCGCACACTGCGCGCAGACGCACACAATGCGCGCAGAGGACAGAATGTTGACTCTGATGCTGTATTGCCCTGGTGGGAAGAAACAAAATCTCCGGCGGTGCTGAGCCCCACTCCCGACTGCTCTGAACCCCAGTCCTAGGCCAGACCCTGGGGACCCAGGCTCAGGCAGGGAGAGACGGGGCTGTGAGGCGGAATCCCAGGGGAGTGGCGAAAAGCGGAGCCCCCAGAGTCGCGCACATTGTGCACAGAGGACAGTCTGTTGACTCTGATGCTAGACTCCCCTAGCGGGAAGGAGAAAAAAAGCTCCAGACTGGAGGAACGCGACGAGGAGCAGGAGCCCCTGCCGGACACTGGCCAGCCGGGCACCAGCAAGGAGTCGGGCGACAGGGCCCCCAGGAGGGGGGTTGCCCCTGAGCCTTCGACCGCTGAGCGCAGGCAACGGAGCCGAGGCCTGTGGCTGCTTCCTGGGCGGCGCCGACCCCGGCAACAGGCTGAAGCAGCGCAGGAGCCTGCGGAGAACAAAGGGGTGCCACATGCCAACCTGCTGAGCTTCCAGGACAAGGAGGAAGAAACCGAAGAAGTTCTCAATGTGAAGAAATCAAGTGAGAGCAAAAGATAGTAAAATTACTTAAGAAAGAACACAAAGAAGATCTTGAAAAATCAAAGACTAAGTCAGAACTCAACTCAGCAGCCAACATTGTAACATAAATGGGTTTTTGTTTTTTTGTTTTTTTAAAAAAAGGACAGAATGTTGGAACAGCGGCGGCCAGGCCTAGAGTGGCCAGGCACAAGGCAGTGGCAGATGGGCCTGGAGCAGCAACAGCCAGGCCCCAGAGCAGCAGCAGCCAGAACCAGAGCATCAACAGCCAGCACTGGAGCAGCCAGACTTGGGGCAGGGGCAGCCAGGCCTGAGGCAGAGGCGGCCAAGCCCAGGGTGGCCAGTCCAGGAACACCCAGACCCGGAGCGGCCGGGCCCGGAGAAGCCGGGCCCAGAACAGCAGTAGCCAAGCCCGGAGCATCCAGGCTGGGAGCGGCCAGGCTGGGAGCGGCCGGGCCCGGGGCAGCTGGGCCCAGAGCAGCCGGGTCGGGTGTGGCCAGGCCTGGAGCAGCAGCTGCCAGGCTGGGAGTTGCCAGGCCCGGAGCAGCCGGGTCTGGTGCGGCCAGGCCCGGAGCAGCGGCTGCCAGGCTGGGAGCGGCCAGGCCCGGAGCAGCGGCTGCCAGGCTGGGAGCGGCCAGGCCTGGAGCAGCAGCTGCCAGGCTGGGAGCGGCCAGACCCGGAGCGGCTGGGCCCGGAGCAGCCAGGTCAGGTGCGGCCAGGCCCGGAGAAGCAGCTGCCAGGCTGGGAGTGGCCAGGCCCGGAGCAGCCGGGTCAGGTGTGGCCAGGCCCGGAGCAGCAGCTGCCAGGCTGGGAGCGGCCAGGCCCAGAGCAGCCAGGTCTGGTCCGGCCAGGACCGGAGCAGCGGCTGCCAGGCTGGGAGCGGCTAGGCCCAGAGCAGCCGCCAGGCTGGGAGTGGCCAGGCCCTGAGCGGCCAGGCCCGGAGCAGCAGCAGCCAAGCCCGGAGCAACTAGGTCGGGAGCAGCAGTGACCAGACCCGGAGCAGCTGGTTGTGGAACGAACCAGAGCAACAGAGCCCAGGCCAGGAGCAGCCAGGCCCGGAACAGCTCACTCCTCGCCTGCCCCTGCCCCATGGCTGCCTCTCAGACATGGCTGGAAACTTTTGTGGGAACTTGAGGGTCGGCTGAATCAAGTGATGAAGGATTAGATCTGGATATGTTGAGTTAGTATAGCGCTGGGGTGTTGATCTGTGAGTGCCTTGTGCGGGGCCTGGATGAGGCTGGTTGACCTATTTGGAAAGGTCTTTTGTGTGAAGTGTATCTTTGGGCATGTGGAGGTATTATTGATATGAGAAAATGCTAAGTAACTGATTTACTATCTGAAAAGGGATTTACTATCGGGGAAAGGGAAGGAGGAAGAGACTGAATATAAACTGTGCACCTATGGATGAGGACAATGGGGTATGGGGAGGGGGTGGAGGGTGGGGGGGAACCTGGTGGAGGGGGGAAGAAATGAGGAACCTTTGTAATAATATGAACAATAAAGATTGATTAAAAAAAAAACAAAACTGAAACATATACCCATTAGTCTAGAAAAAACAGTAGCATTAATCTCCTAAGTTTTTTTTTTTAAAACATTTTTTTACTTTGGAGAAATTTTATGGGAATTACTAGTTCTTACCTCAAAAAAATATTTATTTGAAGTTCGCTAATTCCTTCCATTTTACCTCAGCTCTCCCCTGGGAACGAATGCATGCCTCTGGACCCCCATTATGTCTTTGACTCTAAGCCAGGCTCTCCCTCTTTGCGTGGGCAGTGTTTCGAGGGATTTCCCAGCCATCTGTGTGGACTTCAGAAATTATAACACTTTCTCATGTAAAAATCCCTGTACCTGAATTGTGTCAAAAATGTATAGGGCTACAGGTCACAGTAACATTAATTCCAGGATTGGCTGTGTTGAGTTGAGGGTATTTGGGAAAGCTCTTTCCAAAGAGATCTTGTCCTTTGTTTTCTCTCAGAACCTGAGACCCCGGTGTGGACAAAAAAGAGGCCACATACTAACCCTGACAAGCTCCGGGGCGGCTGCACGGTGGGCTTTAGAAACCCAGAGACCACAAGTGACCACATCCTAGGCCGGCAGCTTCCTTGACAAACGTCAATCTTTACCTCAAGTGTCTACTGGCTTTTTGCATCTAAGATAACATACCTTTGAAATGCCAGAGTAATCTTTGCCAGAACCCAGGGCACAATTGCTGATTCCAGAGCAAAAGATCACAGAACCCTTCACAGTTACCTTCTTGCCTGCACACCGTCTCTATGTGCTGTAAAAGTTAATTGTTAACTGTCCTGTACCCACCAGTGTAAAAGAAGCGTGTTTCTCCATTTTGCTTTTTATCCATTCTCAGGGATGCCCCCTCCCTTTGCTTTCTCCCGCCCCCTTAACCTACCACCAACAGATTTCACGCAACCTCCCTTACATCTTCTCCTTTTATTCTAATGTGTAAAATAAGCTGCAAAAGTGCCATTCTTGGGAGTATTTTCTCCATCTGTTGAGATCTTGCTTCCTGGCAGTTGTCATTATTTTGGTTCAAATAAACTTATAAACATTAAAAAAAGATGTTTGTATTTGTATAGCCACACATACATTCAGTAATTTATTAGGTAATATAAATCTATGCAATTTTGGAGAAAAGTCTGAAAATCAACTCCTCCAGAGAATATTGAAAAATTATGTGAAAATTATGATGATGTAAGTGTAAATGTAAAAAAAAAAAGGCAATTAACTTCAGTTGGCCCATTCTGAAAAGCAGCTTATGAACCTTAGATAACGATTAAAGTAAATATTGGCCTTGATTGAAGCCTGATGTCTCACTCAATGGAAGCAAGAGTAGAACAGGTTGGGCGGCCACGTTGTCTGTACTGTCCTTCTGGGACATGGGCTACTAAATACCGCATCGCTAGGGAATCTATCCCCTACCCACCCGATGAGTGTTAGATCCAGATTTTTAGATTCCACTTTCCCACACTGACCCCGTCTCAAATCAGACCACATGTTGATTGTGTTACAGGATTCCAGAGCAAGAGGAATAGGGAGACTGAGACAGGAATGCTTAAAAAAGGCCCCAAAGTGGTCAATTTGCAGTCAACTTGTAACTAACAAGCCATTATCTTGCTCAGCCAAGAACACTTGAGAGCAAATTATAAAAAGAAAAAAACCTTCCTAAGGAAAGAATAAATTAAGTAAATAATAATAATAAAGAAGTTCCACTCTCACATCATTTGCATTTCTTAATAAATAACATCAAAATGTAAGATGTAAGTACAAAATATCTTGCTTAATGTCACATGGTATAGAGCAAGTTTAGGACATGAAAAAGGGAGGGGGAGAGGAAAGAGAAGAGGGCAGTTTTACTCCCTCAGCAGAGAAGCCAGCAGTCTCAAGGCGTGGCAAGATCAAGTTGCCAGAGGCTTCTCGTGAATTCTGGGAGGGCCACCGGAAGTAGAAAGGGACCTTGAGAATTAATCTGCCCCAAAATATTCAGCAAAGAAATTTTGAAACTTATAGAGAGGAGAGTATATATTGCCTGGGACCCCACCCAACCTGCTTTTCAGATTGGCTGAGAGTCTGTCTGCACTCCATAAGCAGATGTACTAGTACAGAGGTCGGCAAACGGCGGCTCCAGAGCTACATGCGGCTCTTTGGCCCCTTGAGAGTGGCTCTTCCACAAAATACCACGTGTCAGCGTGCGTGTACAGTGTGATTGAAACTTCGTGGCCCATGCGCAGAAGTCGGTTTTCAGCTCTCAAAAGAAATTTCAATCCTTGTACTGTTGATATTTACCTCTGTTGACTAAAGAGTTTGCTGATCACTGTACTAGTACATAGGTTTGCTTGCTTTGCTTTTTCAAAAAAGGTGCACACTTTAATTGCTTTAATAAATTGGCTTTTCAAATTGTAGTCAAGGCCTCTCATATAAACTTATTTAAATGAGAAGACAAGGCCCAGGTTGGGAATAACCCTCTCCCGCTGACTCAGGGGGCTGGCTGTCCAGTAACACCTCTGTTGCCAGGGAGAGGTGTCTCTAACAATTGCATCCATTTTTTTTTCATGTCCTAAACTTGCTTAATTACCATATGACATTAAGCAAGATATTTTGTACTTACATCTTACATTTTGATGTTATTTATTAAGAAATGCAAATGGTCAAAACCGGTTTGGCTCAGTGGATAGAGCGTTGACCTGTGGACTGAAAGGTCCCAGGTTCGATTCCTGTCAAGGGCATGTACCTTGGTTGCAGGCACATCCCCAGTAGGGGGTGTGCAAGAGGCAGCTGATCGATGTTTCTCTCTCATCGATGTTTCTAACTCTCTATCCCTCTCTTTTCTTCTCTGTAAAAAAACTCAATTTATTAAAAAAAAAAAATATATATACATATATATATATATATATATATATATATATATATGAAAAGAAATGCAAATGATGTTAGAGTGGGCTTTCTTTATTATTGTTAATTAATTTATTTATTTTAATAGCACATAGTTGTTAGAATGCTTTTTGAAAATATATTTAAAATATAGCCTGATGTTTTCTCAGGGCGGAGCTTGAAGATGGCGACCGAACAGTCGGACTTGTTCTGACTCTGGTCCCAGAACAGATAAAAGTGGCATCTGAGTCGCTCAGGGAGGGTTGAGGGGCAGCCGAGGTCTCTAGGAAGCTAGGGAGCGATCCTCTGGACAGAATTTCCTGGCCGCGGCGGCGGCGGCGGCGGCGGTGGCGGCGGCGGCGGCGGCGGCGGCGGCGGCGGCGCTGCGAGAAAGGAGTGGCTTCTCTGAGGCCGGGAAAGCCCACAGGGGAGAGGTCCATCCAGTAGCTGAGACGCCCGAGTTGGCGCAGGCGCGTGGATTCAAAGGAGTTCTTCGGTCACCCACGGAAAGGTCAGAGTTTGCGGGGAAAGCCTGAGAGATCGCGGTCCTGCAGCACGGCCAGCTTTGGTAGCCGGAGAGTTCCGGCCCCGCCTCCATGGAGCGCCCGCAAAGCTGAGCCCTAAGAAGGCTGCAGCGACATCTAGTGCTGGGTTTGGCATAAGCTTCCCCAGAAGCGGGAATTTTTGATTTTATTTTTTTTAAAAAAAACGCCAGGGGACACGGGACAGAGTGTTAAGAATCGGGGCTGTCCCACCAAGGGCGGAACATCTGGACACCTCGGCGCCTGATCCCCTTCAATCCCTAGCTTCGGAATACTAGGGAAGGTCTGCCTAGTTGGGCATATCCGGGGAATTTGCAGGGAGAAATTCCCTTCCTGGAAACAAGGGATCGGAGCCAGAAGAGATAGTCTGGGAGCCAGCTAGCACCCTGCCAGCTAGAGCCATAGAGAAAGAAGGCCAGAGCAACCAAAAAGACTGGGAGGTCAAACCAGAAACACTGACACCTAAGAGCTGAATTACAAACTGCCCTTTTTTTTTTCTTTTCTTTTCTTTTGTCTTTTAATTAATCAAAAATAAATGGACACAAATAACTAAGATATAGCCCACTTAAAATTAAGGATTACCTTACAAAACTGAGGTGCAGTGGAAAGCTGGGAACTGCAAGACTGTCTGGTCTGAGAATCAGAAGTGCCAAATACATTAACTGAGGAAGTAAGGGACCACTACTGGTCATTTTTATGCTAATTTTGCTATTCTTTATTTTATTTTCATTTTTTACATCTTTTATCTAATTTTCATTTTTCATATCTTTTACTTAAGAAACAATTTTTTTTCTTTTTTCCTTACTTGATTTTACCTTTTCAATTATTACATTTTTCAATCTCTATCATCACTATTACTACTGCTATTTTGCAATTTTTTAAAAAAATTTTTATTTATTTTTTTTCTCTCTCTCTCTAGTACCATTTTATTTTTTCTTTATTTTACATTAGGAGTAACCTTCATTCTATTTTAATCTCTACTATAGCATCATTCAACCCTATCTCAACTCAACCTTTACACTATCACTCTCTTACTAAACTTTACCCTTTAGTCTACAGTTTATCCTATCCCATTCTGGCTTTAGTTTTTCCTCTATCCTCTCTTTATACCCCCTGCTAAAGCTCTCACTATACTTATAGACCTAAGTTCCAACCCCTGATCCAAGTGTATAAATACCAATCTCTGCACTATATTAACTAGTTTTAAAAAAAAATCTGTTCTCCCCTCTATCCTTTTCGCATTGTTTGTGTGAAGGTTGATTATTGTGAATTTTTATGCTTTTTAGTGAAATTGTTATGCTTATTCCTGTATTGTTATTGTTGCTTTGTATTTTTTTTAAATCCTCTGTTTTTGTTTGTTTCTTTTACTTCTGTATATCATAGCCTTACTTAATAATAGTGGATATAGTAGTTTGTATTAATCTCCAAATATTGTTACTGGCATTGGCGGGGTCCAGAGGTTGTTCTTTGGCAATTTTCTCCACATATATATAGTTTGTTTCACATTTCTCTTTTAGTTTGCTGCTGCTGCTGCTGCTTCTTCTTCTTCTTCTTCTTCTTCTTCTTCTTCTTCTTCTTCTCTCCCTCTCTCTCTCTCTCTCTCTCTCTCTCTCTCTCTCTCTCTCCATCTTCTTTTTTTCCCTTGTTTTCCAACTTCATTTTGTCATTATTTTTTTCCTCTTCTTTTTCTATCTCTTTATCCCTCTTTTTTTTTAATTTACTTAATTTTTTTTAATTTTAATTTTAATTTTTTTAAAAAAATTTTTCTTTATTTTATTTTTACCTCTATTCCTTCTCAACTATCCCCTAAGTTGCCTTTCTCTAGTGGTCACCTTTATTAGAGGTTATTAATATTATAAATACATTCCTGTTAAGTGCCTCTTGTGTTGTACCTGGTTAGTGTTGTATTTTGTACCTCAAAAATCAACGCAGGAGAAGGAATACCACATAACCAGACATCCTGGAAAGATGGGGAGACAAAAACATAGTCCGCACGTGAAAGAAAAGCAGGCATCACCAGAAAAGGAAGTAAACGAGTCAGAGGTAAGCAGCCTACCAGAGCAAGAATTCAGAGTAATGATCATAGCATGGCTAAAAAGAATGGAAGAGAAATTTGACAATAGCCAAGAAGAAATGAGGAAGAACCATGAGGAAATGAAGAAGAGCCATGAGGAACTGAAGAAGAACCAAGAAGAAATGAAAAGTGACATCGCTACCATGAAGAACTCAATAGAAAGCATCAAGAGTAGACTAGATGAAGCAGAGGACCGCATCAGTGAGCTAGAAGATAAGATGGAAAAAAATACCCAAGTAGAGCAACTTCTAGAGAAAAAAAGATTAAAAAGCAGGAGGAAAGCCTACGGGAGCTTTGGGACATAACAAAACAAAATAATATTCGAATAATAGGGGTTCCAGAAGGAAAGGAAACTGAGGTAGACATGGAAAAAGTATTTCAAGAAATAATGACAGAAAACTTTCCTGAAATAGAAAAGAAAAAAACCACACAAATCCAAGATGCCCGCAGAGTCCCAAGCAAAATGAATCCCAGAAGACAGACTCCAAGGCACATTATAATTAAATTGGCAAACAACAATGACAAAGTAAGAATCTTAAAAGCAGCCAGAGAGAGACAGAAAGTTACATACAAAGGAACCCCCATCAGACTAGCAACTGATTTCTCAACAGAAACTTATCAGGCCAGAAGGGAATGGGACGAAATATACAAAGTCATGCAAAGGAAGGGTCTGAATCCAAGAATACTGTACCCAGCAAGGCTATCAATCAAAAGTGAAGGGGAAATCAGGAGCTTCACAGACAAAAAAAGACTGAAGGAATTTATCTCCACCAAACCAGCAATGCAAGAAATGCTAAAGGGTCTACTGTAAAAATAAAGAAATAAGAAGTGAAGAAGGAACACGGGTATAGAATAAAAATGGCGTCAAATGAGTACCTATCAATAATAACCTTAAATGTAAATGGATTAAATGCTCCAATCAAAAGACATAGGGTAACAGATTGGATAAGAAAACAAGACCCATACATCTGTTGTCTACAAGAAACCCACCTCAGAAAAAGAGATGCACACAGACTGAGGGTGAAGGGATGGAAAAAAGTTTTCCAGGCAAATGGAAATGAAAAAAAAGCTGGGGTAGCAATACTTATATCTGACAAATTAGATCTCAGAGTGAAGGACATAACAAGAGATAATGATGGCCACTTCATAATAATAAAGGGAACAATCCAACAAGAAGAAATAACCCTGGTAAATATATATGCACCCAATACAGGAGCAAACAAATACATTAAAAAACTGCTGGAGGACATTAAGGGAGAGATTAATAGCAATACAATCATAGTAGGAGATTTTAATACCCCACTGTCACCCTTCGACAAATCATCTAAACAAAAAATCAGCAAAGAAATATCAATCCTAAATGACTCACTAGACCAGTTGGAATTAATTGACATCTTCAGGACACTCCACCCCAAAGCCACAGAATATACATTCTTCTCAAGTGCACATGGGACATTCTCAAAGATAGACCACATTTTGGGACATAGGAAAAGTCTCTTCAAATTCAAGAAGATAGAAATCATATCAAGTATCTTCTCAGACCACAATGGCATAAAACTGGAAATTAACTACAATAAAAATAATCCAAAGAAATCAAACACATGGAGACTAAACAGCTTGCTATTAAACAAGGACTGGGTTACCAGAGAAATCAAGGAAGAAATTAAAAACATCCTGGAAACAAATGACAATGAAAACACAACAATCCAAAATCTATGGGACATAGCAAAAGCAGTTTTGAGAGGGAAGTTCATATCCTTACAAGCCTATTGCAAAAAACTAGAAAAAATAGTAACAGATGATCTAACTCTACAACTCAAAGAGTTAGAAAAGGAGCAACAAGAAAACCCAGTGTAAGCAGAAGGAAGGAAATAACAAAAATCAGAGCGGAGAAAAATGACATAGAGACCAAAAAAACAATACATAAGATAAACAAAACCAAGAGCTGGTTCTTTGAAAGAATAAACAAGATAGATAGACCTCTAGCAAGGCTAACCAAGAAACAAAGAGAGAGGACCCAAATAAACAAAATCAGAAATGAAAGAGGTGAAATAACAACAGACCCCACTGAAATACAACGGATTGTTACAAAATACTACGAACAACTCTATTCCAACAAACTGAACAACCTGGAGGAAATGGACATATTCCTAGAAAAATACAAACTTCCAAAACTCAATCAGGAAGAATCTAAAAATCTCAATAGACCAGTGACTTGGGAAGAAATTGAAACAGTCATCAAAAAGCTTCCAGCAAACAAAAGCCCAGGGCCAGATGGCTTCACAGGAGAGTTTTACCAAACATTCAAGGAAGAACTAAAACCTATCCTTCTCAGACTATTCCAAAAAATTCAAGAGGAAGGAACACTTCCAAACTCCTTCTATGAAGCCAGCATCACCCTAATACCAAAACCTGATAAAGACAACTCAATGAAAGAGAATTACAGACCAATATCCCTCATGAACATAGATGCCAAAATCCTCAACAAAATTCTACCAAATCGGCTCGAGCAGAGCATCACAAAGATCATACACCATGACCAAGTAGGATTTATTCCAGGAATGCAAGGTTGGTACAATATCCACAAATCAATAAACGTGATACATCACATAAACAAGTTGAAAGATAAAAATCATATAGTCATATCAATTCATGCAGAAAAAGCATTTGATAAAATCCAACACCCTTTCCTGATAAAAACTCTTAACAAGGTGGGAGTACAAGGATCATACCTCAACGTAATAAAAGCTATATATGATAAACCCACAGCCAACATCATACTCAATGGGCAAAAACTAAAACCATTCCCTCTAAGAACAGGAACAAGACAGGGATGCCCACTATCGCCACTCCTCTTTGACATAGTACTGGAAGTACTAGCCATTGCAATTAGACAAGAGGAGGAAATAAAAGGCATCCAAATTGGAAAAGAAGAAGTAAAATTATCTTTATTTGCAGACGACATGATATTGTATATAAAAAACCCAAAAGACTCCATTAAAAAACTAATTGGCTTAATAAATGAATTTGGCAATGTAGCAGGATACAAAATTAACACCAAGAAATCTATGGCATTTCTATACACCAACAGTGAGTTTATAGAAACAGAGACTAAAAAAGCAATTCCATTTACGATCGCACCAAAAAAATTAAGATACCTAGGAATAAACTTAACTAAGGAAGTAAAGGACCTATTTGCGGAAAACTACACGACACTGAAAAAAGAAATAGAGGAAGATGTAAACAGATGGAAGAACATACCATGTTCATGGATTGGTAGAATCAACATCATCAAAATGTCCATACTTCCTAAAGCAATCTATAGGTTCAATGCACTCCCCATTAAAATACCAACGGCATATTTCACTGACCTAGAAAGAACTCTCCAAAAGTTCATTTGGAACAATAAAAGACCCCGAATAGCCACAGCAATCCTGAGAAAGAAGAGTAAAGTAGGAGGTATCTCAATACCAGACTTCAAACTGTATTACAAAGCCACTGTTCTCAAAACAGCCTGGTACTGGCACAAGAACAGACATATAGATCAATGGAATCGAATCGAGAACCCAGATATCAACCCAAATCACTATGCTCAATTAATATTTGACAAAGGAGGCACAAATATACAATGGAGTCAAGACAGTCTCTTCAATAAATGGTGTTGGGAAAATTGGTCAGATACATGCAAAAGAATGAAACTAGGTCACCAACTTACACCATACACAAAAATAAACTCAAAATGGATACAGGACTTAAACATCAGACGGGAAACCATAAAAATACTAGAAGCATCCACAGGCAACAAAATCTCAGACGTATGCCAAAAGAACTTCTTCACTGATACTGCCCCCAGGGCAATGGAAGCTAAAGAGAAAATAAACAAATGGGACTACATCAAAATAAAAAGCTTTTTTACAGCAAAAGAAACCATCAACAAAACAACAAGAAAGCCCACTGTGTGGGAGAACATATTTGCAAATGTTACCACTGATAAAGGTTTAATCTCCAACATCTACAAACAGCTTATACAACTAAATAAAAGGAAGATGAATGATCCAATTAAAAAATGGGCAATGGACCTAAATAGAATATTTTCAAAAGAAGACAGAAGGAAGGCCAAAAGGCACATGAAAACATGCTCAAAGTCACTAATTATCCGAGAGATGCAAATCAAAACAACAATGCGGTACCATCTCACACCTGTCAGAATGGCCAACATCAACAAATCAACAAACGACAAGTGTTGGCGAGGTTGCGGAGAAAAAGGAACCCTCGTGCACTGCTGGTGGGAGTGCAGACTGGTGCAACCACTGTGGAGAACAGTGTGGAGTTTCCTCAAAAGACTGAAAATGGAACTCCCATTCGACCCAGTAATTTCACTTCTAGGAATATATCCCAAGAAACTAGAAACACCAATCAGAAAGGATATATGCCCCCTTATGTTCATAGCAGCACAATCTACAATAGCCAGAATTTGGAAACAACCGAAGTGTCCGTCAGCAGATGATTGGATCCAAAAACTATGGTACATCTACACAATGGAATACTATGCTGCCATAAAAAAGAAGGATTTCTCATCATTTGCAGCAACCTGGATGGAATTGGAGAACATCATGCTGAGTGAAACAAGCCAATCAATGAAAGAGAAACACCACATGACCTCACTCATTTGTGGATAATAAAGAACATTATAAACTGATGAACCATAAGATAGATATAGTGACAGTATATCAACAAGTAGACTGTCAAATTACAGCGGGGAGGGGTGGAAGATCTGGGGGAGAAAATAGATCAACGAAGACTTGTATACATGCATATAAGTGCAACCAATGGACACAAAACTCTGGGGAGGGAGGGGATGTGTGGGAGGGAGGGAGGGGGTCAAAAAATCAATAAAATATATTAAAAAAAATAAAATAAAAATAAATATAAAATATAGCCTGAGCCAAAGCAGTTTGGCTCAGTGGTAGAGCGTCGGTCTGTGGACTGAAAGGTCCCAGGTTCGATTCCAGTCAAGGGCATGTACACATCCCCGGTAGGGCGTGTGCAAGAGGCAGCTGGTCGATGTTTCTCTCTCATCGACATTTCTAGTACTCTATCTCTCTCCCTTCCTCTCTGTAGGAAAAATCAATAAAATAGATTTTTTAAAAATATATATAGCCTGACAAAATATACTTAAAATTGATTTATCATGGAATGCAGATGACAGATGATGTAGGACATGAACACAACAGAATAAAATAGTAAAGAAGCAACTAGCAGTTCACCTGGCACAAAAATTCTAAAGAGGAAGGATACAATACTGAATTTCAATGTTATTATTCTTAGAATCAAATAATGTTTAAGTTAAAGCAACTGACTTGTAATTCTTTATATATATATATATATATATATATATATATATATATTATTATTATTGATTTTTTTACAGAGAGGAAGAGAGAGGGATAGAGAGTTAGAAACATCGATGAGAGAGAGTCATCGACCAGCTGCCTCTTACACACCCCCTACTTGGGATGTGCCAGCAACCAAGGTACATGCCCTTGACTGGAATCAAACCTGGGACCCTTGAGTCCACAGGCCAAAGCTCTATCCACTGAGCCAAACTGGTTTTGGCTGACTTGTAATTCTTAGGACCCATCTCCTCTATGGAGTCTCCATAAACTGATCCCTCTGCCCATCTTAGTTTCTTGGTTTCTCATGGAATGCCTTATGAATTGTTACCTTGTATTTTTAGCTATTTTTATATCTTCTAAAATCACCAGAAAGACTTTAAACCACGTGAAGTAGAGTTGGGGCCACATCAGCAATGTTTTGTCTGATAGCATCTAACACATGCTCTCCAATTTGGAAACTGAAAAAATAAATTAGCGTGTGTGTTGGGAAGGGGACCAGGAGGGCATCACCTTAGGTGGAAAAAAAAAAATTGCTGAGATGCAGAGCTCCACAGGCTCTTCCTGAAAGGCACGGAAGACAGCAGAAGCCAACATTTCCCAGTCTCCTAAGGTCTGGGGTTGGACCTGAGAGTCTGCCTTTGCAACAGGCTCTCAGTTACTGGCATCGTTGGTGCTCTTCAGAGTAGCAAGGAATTCGTCTTCATAGATTAGTTTTAATAACCCGCAATGATATTTCTCCTGGTAACTAAACTAAATCACACCTGTTCCAGAAATACCTTCAGATATTTCATCGGGGAGCACTGCCTGATGCTCAGCAGCCCTGCTCCTTCCGTAAATGGCTCACCCACTGGCCCAGGGTGACCCAGAACAAATATGGTCACACTACTCTCAGGACTCCAGACTGGCTCTGGTATTACTGCTCCTGCTCAGCCTCTAGGAGAGCCCTTCTCCTGCCTCCGATTGCTGGCAAAATGTGCTCCATAAACCTTATCAAGTGCATCAAGAATACCAAAAATCACTTATAGACTTGGGACCTTCTCTCACTAAAAACAAAAACAAAAAACAGCTCTCTGAATTTATTGGGTACAAGAGTTCTTTACAATTATTAGAACCAAACCATCACATCCCAACCCAACCCATAATCCCAAGAAAACCATGTGCTCCTCTTGGTTATCCCTGCTCTCCTTTCCTTTGCTCAGCCTGACCCAGACCCCGGCAGCCTGGGAAACTCCATTCCAGGTACTGGACCTGTGCCAACGGCTGAGCTGAGCCCAGATGGATCCGTCTCATCTGTGTCCAGTGCTCCTGCCAAGCCATTAGTCTAACATCTGACCATCCGGTTACAGGAAGATGCTGTTCAGATTGAGACTCACCCTTGGTGTTTGCCAGTTTAAGTTTGGAGTGTGAGCCTCCTCAGTGAGCCCCTGAGAGTGCCGGACCTGGTACACATCTGTGCAGACCGAGTAACCCATTCATTTCAAACAGAACCAAAGGAGAGACACTGCTTCCTCCTGCATGTTGTACTCATATATCATTTGGAGTTTGCTGAGATTTGTGTGTTGCAAATTTGCAGGATTACGTCTCTCCTCATAAACTAAAATGCAGACAATTTTCCTCTGACTCAAAGTCAGAAATACTGTCAGGTACTAATCATGCACTTCTGAACTTCAGCTTCTAAAGTGACTGACATTTTCCACAACTGAATTTTCAATATTCATGTTAAAACTTTATGTATACTACCTATCCTAGGAATACTGTCAGTAAAACAGCATTCCCTAGTCATTCTGAATAAAACTAAACCAAAACAACAAATTTAGAAATATAAGTACAATGAATCTGCTTCCACAAACAATATATGCTCATTGATTTTAACATTAATTTTGTTATAAGTATCATTTTCAACTTTTTCTTTTTATGTCTATTTCTTGTTTATTTATTGTTATTTTCTAATAAACAGCTCATATTTTTTCATTTTCACTGCTTTTCTGATTCAATAAATTTCAATTTCCTCCTCCACTATATTTATGTGTATTGCTGCATATAAATTTTTATTTTAAAAAAGTGTTTGCCTCTTGAAATTTGAAAGACATAGTTACCCAGCATAACTTTGTGCCAATTTCTATTTTCACCAAAAGTATTGTATTTGAGCGTTTCTCTGTATTCTCTCAACATTTTACTCAGTCAATCCAATATCTGCAAAATTACCTTGTATTATTATAAATACATAATGATAAAAACATACATTTTAGATATGTGCCTTTTATAATACAATTTTTAAATATGGCAAAAGTCATTTATTAATAGACCCAAGTATCTTTTTTTCCTGTAAAAAATTAGGAAGCCAAAAGTACCTAAATTTAAACTGATGTCAAACAATCAATATCTCACTATATTATCTTATTTGGAAATGACCTAGATAGTTAATAAATATCCATCATTTAGTTTAACTTAGTATAAACTTTATCTTAGTTATATTTATTTAATTACTTTTGTGTTTAACAAATATGCTTAAATGGATGCCAAACTGCTAACCATCATCTTAAATTATTTTTCTTATTGACAAATTTTGTAATATGGAGTTAGCATGAGCTTATTTGATGAATAAATCCAGTAGAAAAAAATATGTTTGTATTACCGCTAACACTAACGATTCTGAAGACATGCCTATTTTTATTAAACCAACATGCTTAAATTAGTTTTTCATTATCAAAGATTATCCCAGATTATGTGAATTTGAGAAACATTTGGGTTAGTTTCTATGTTTCTGAGAGTTTTAGAAATAATTTACACGAGCATTTAGTTTTCTCTTAGCCCATTAAACAGAACTCAAAAATATCGCCTGGGCCCCCAAAATACACATAAATAGATATGTTTCCCCAGAGTCACCACTACAATTCCAAAAAATCCAAACGTTCACCCATTTTCCAAGGCAGAAGATCCTGGTCCAAGATTTGTATACATATGGGGAGCAGAGGTTTCTGAGGAGATGGAGAAGGAGTTTAGACCAGGCAGAAGGCCCCTTCGCCAGCAGATTCCCTAAGATGTTTAACTATGAGGGGTCTTGTTTCTTTACTGTTTCAGCACATCTGACCAAAACAGGGCGGCTGTGGCCTCTTCACCATGCACGTGTGTGCAGGCGAGGACACAGCGGTATTATGAGGTGAGAGGCCTCCTTTGCCCTATGCATGTCCGCAGGCAATGACTCAGCAACAGCACTACACACACTGTACAAGCACATCCTTAGGTAACCTCTTTACGTTAATGTAGCAGGAGCATCACTAATAGGCATGAGGCCTCTTTTATAAGTTGCCACTGAACAGCTGTTAGCTGCTTTATACATAATAATAAATCATGTCCCACTTGCCTGTAGTTACCCGCATGTTTATCCAATTCCCTGCACCCAGGAGGTTCAGTCCCTGACTGAGGGGCTTGCACCCAACAGTGACTCACCAAGATGCTTCAACAAACAAAATACATATCCTACAGAATAAAGAGCTCCTATGCTAATTAGACTGGACAGCAGAGCGACCTTCCAGATCAACCTTCCGGAATGACTGGTGGGCAGGGGTTGGGGTGGCAGCCAAGGCAGCTGGGGATGGGAGGCAGCAGCCAAGGCGTCCAGGGCCGCGAAGGCCTACGCTTGTGTGAACTTTGCGCATCAGGCCTCTAGTCTGTACAATAAAGCCAGAGAGCATGAAATACAAAGCAAGTGGAGCTGAGGTCTAAGAGATTTACCTATGAACTCTATGGTCCAGTGAGAGAGAAGTGGCCTCAGCAGACTCTGTGTCCACCACCAACATCCGGATGCTCACTATGCTCAGGATCATTGCAGGGTCTCCTTTGGATCCCACTTCTGATTCTAGAAACTGTCAAAAATTCAGAGTTAATAACATTTAAATTCCCAAATGAATAACTATCAAAATAAAAATAATAAGTAGTATTTAGGAAGACTTTGTTGTACATATAAGAACAGTGTATAACCTGGGAGCCTTCAAAAATATGAAGTAATATGAGGCTCACTCAGGATGCTTATAATGTGAAAATGAAGTTGCTTCTCTTTATAACTCGAGGCCCGGTGCACGAAATTCATGCACGGGGGAGAAGGGGTGTCCTTAGCCCAGTCTGCACCCTCTCCATGGGACCCCTCGGTGGGTGTCTGACTGCCAGTTTACTCGGACATCTCTCTCACAATCCTGGTCTGCTGACTCCTAATCGCTCACCTGCTTTCCTGCCTGGCTGCCCCTAACTGCCCCCTCCTGCCAGCCAGGTTGCCTCCAACTGCCAAACCAGTTTTGGCAAGGGTTTGGTTTTAAAAAGTGATTATCTCATGCTGGTTTTGCTCAGTGGATAGAGCATCGGCCTGCGGACTGAGGGGTCCAGGGTTTGATTCCGGTAAAGGGCATGTACCTTGGTTGCGGGCACATCCCCTGTAGGGGGTGTGCAGGAGGCAGCTGATTGATGTTTCTCTCTCATGGATGTTTCTAACTCTCTATCCCTCTCTCTTCCTCTCTGTAAAAAATCAATTAAATATATATATATATATATATATATATATATATATATATAGTGATTATCTCATATCATTTTTAGGAAGATGACTTAAGTAAATGATTTTCAGAGGCATTTGCAAGAAATAACCTGTTAAGTTTTGCTTAATTTCATAAAAGAAGGTTAATTTTAACATCCATAATCTATAGTAAATTTTAAAAGATTTAAGATTAAAATTGATCCAATTTTCTTGTTTTTATCTTTATGATTATTAATATTCCTAAAATTTTCTGTAGACATTTCTTTTAAATAAGTCTGGTACTATGTTTTCAAGAAAACAAAATAAAAATCATGATTCAACTGTAAAGTCATGAATAAAATTAATGCTGAACAAAAATATCTTACTCTAATTACTGATTTTTTCTAAGTAATTATGGAAAATATGTAACCATCGTAATCCCTACTTGCAGAAAGCCACATTTTACATGTCTCTTTAACACTTATCAATTTAACTTCTTGCATTCAAATGTATGTTTAATCTCAGATCAAGGCAAAGTTTGTAACATACTTTGCATGTTGCACTTTTCAGTATTTCAATAGAGATAACAATTCAAATCTGATAAGGAAACTCTGCTGCAAATATATTGTAGTCATATCATGCTAAAACCACCAGCTTGCTTTGAGATATATCTGTGAATTACTTTATGAGATTTGCCATAGTCTCATAAAGTAAGTCTATACAGTGGCATGTTTGTGTATCTACTTTTGTGTTTGGTTCTGAGAAAACAAGCTGGTGAAATAATTTCATACTTCAAATTGTGTTTCACAGATTTTGTATTATTCCATTTTAAATCTGTCCATATTTTATCTTTGTTTTCTAGTTGACTGCTAGTTCCCGGATCACCAATAAAAAAGACAAAAAAAATATGTCAGAAATGATTGCTTGACAACTTTTCCCCATCATTTCAAAGTAATTCTAATGAACCAAATTCTTGCTTATCTTTGTTTTATTAATAAACATAATTTATTTATAGTAATCACTATTCTTCAAATAAGCATAATTAATTTTAGGCAGATGGGAGTTATAAATATAAATAATTGTTACATTTTATTAAAAATACTCTGTAAACAATATCAAGTTGAGTAAGTTTACTTGAGAAAAAACTGAAGTAATACAAAAAACTGATCATTTGTTCTTTTTTATTGCACAATAGCCATTTAAATGTGTGAATGAGCTCTGGCTAGCTTTGCTAAGTGGTTAGAGCATTGGCCCTCACATGGAAGGTTCGAGGGTTCATTCCCAATTAAAGGCACCTACCTGGGTTGCAGGTCCATTCCCAGGGGTGGGGGGGGGAGGCCAGCAGTCGATGTGTCTCTCTCACATCAATGTTTTTCTCCTCTTCCTTCCCACCTCCTTTCCACTCTGAAAAATCAATTAAAAAATATCCTCAGGTGAGGATTAAAATAATAAGAATTAAAGAAACAAAAAAAGTGTGAATTAATAAAATCATTGCCTAAAAATATATGTGCTACCTTCCAATGACTATTTGTGAAGCCACTGAAAAATCATCTCTTCCCTATAAAATTTTGTTGTCCAGTCTTTGTATTTACTCTAATAAGTTTTACTAGTGACAAATTACTAGTACTGTACTAGTTGGCTGGTAATCTCAGAGTTCATACTATTTACAGCCTACTTTTGAAAAGTTCAGAAAGAGAACCTTCCAAACATGGAATGGTTAGATCATCTCACAAATGGTGGAGTCTTTCTAAAATATTACAGGTATTTTTATGAGACTATAAACTATTTTTTAAGTAAAAAAAAAAAATGTTTTAAAGCCAAAGAGACTGTCTGTTCCAGCTTTTTGTAAAGTGGTGTGCTCAAAAGCAGCAATTAGCAGTGAAATATACATCTTACTTTTAGTACTACATTATAAAAAAGTATTTGTCCGATTTTAATCCTTTTTGATCTTAGAGATAAAACTTTGCCCAGTAAAATTTTACCTCCTGGCTCTTCACCACTTCTTCAATCCTATCATTCTTGACATACAGTTAAGAAAAGACTTCCAGATGGATACGTTTGAAGGCTAAGGAGAAACTTATAAAATGAAAAATAGATTCTCCAGGCTGAGGACAATTTAGGAGCAGTTGGCACCTTAACACAGTGTATTACCAACTAGCATGAAGGCAGCTGAACCTGCCTGAGCATAAGACCATGAGAGATCTTATCCCCATAAAAGAAGATTTACATCGAAATGGATGTACTCCAGCCCTCGGGATGAGCAGGTGAGACGCTTTGGTTCCACCTGTGCTGCATATACGGGGTGGGGGGTGGGGGGGTATCACTGTCTATGGCTGACATCTGTTCTGATTGGCTGATGCTCATAAAGCAGCAGCTGGCAGGTTGTTGCCTGTTTTAAAGGTCATTCCAGAGCTCTAGCTGGGACGACCTTGGTGTTGGCCGCAGTGGGTACTTACGGGGTTTCCCTGCCGCCTTTCTCTCACAACCTGGGCATACTGCAATGTACCCTGATTCTTCTAAGCTTCCATCAACTGACTTTGGAAAAATTACTTTTAAGGCCCCCCCCCCCCCCCAATTCCAAACTATCTTTGAGACCCACATCCCAAAAATAGACTGCCTAGAGCAAAGGCAGTAAATAATTATTTTCTTTATATATCTAGAACTGAGACCAAAAATATACTAACATATTCAATAAATATGCATTGGAATAACCGGCAGCAGCCAAGGGGGCAGAGTGGCTGGACCACACATGCGCTCTGCTGCCCACATGACATTCTGCTGCCTGCCTGTGCCCGATGCATCTGTTTATTATACTAAACATTATATTGGAATGATCTATTCATACTATGACTTATAAAAGTATTTGGTTCATTTTTACTGCTACCCTGTTTCCCCGAAAATAAGACAGTGTCTTATATTAATTTTTGCTCCCAAAGATGCGTTAGGTCTTATTTTCAGGCGATGTCTTATTTTCCATAAAGAAGAATACGGTACACATTTATTGTTAAATGAAAATACAGGAAATTTATTGCCTGTATACGGTACGGTAGTACAGTAGTTGTCAACACAAACCAGACAAACTGTGAATCCTACAGTATCAAGAATTTACTCATTTATTCAATGACAATCATGTCATCATCTTCTGGAACATCATCATAACAATCCAATTCCTGAATTTCCTGGTGAATTTCTTGTGACTCCATTTCTTTCAGAATCAGTGGACCAAATCTCTCATGTTTAGCAATAGCACTGTCTTTAAGTGAGTACTTCTTGTTAAGGTAGCCTGCTCGCAGTGCATTTGCAATGCAACTGTCAGTGATTTTCTCCCGTGAATTCTTCACCCAAGTCACAACTTCTTGCAGTTTAGGTTCCACAAAGTTTCCACGCTGATTTCTCTCCATTCTGTTTTCAATGTAGTCATTAATTTTCATGCGCAAATTGTCTTTGAATGGCTTGTTTATTGCAATATCAAGAGTCTGGAGATAGGCCGTCATTCCTGCGGGAATCATTATCTGATCTATTTTTCTTTCGTGAAGAAACGTCTTCATGTCTCCTCCTCTCTCCCGCCCCGCGCTCACTACTCACTCCGACCCCCACTCCCCCTCCACACAGCAGTGACTTCAGGACTCTACATAACATCACTGGTTGCTAGACGCCAGTCCAGGTGGCCCTAGCTACCAGTTTTAGGTAAATTAATTTTCATTCTGAGCAGAGCCTAGGGGGGGCCTTCTTTTCAGGGGGATGCCTTATATTTCACTCAGAAGGAAACCTGTAAGTAGGTCTTATTTTCGGGGAAACACGGTATATAGTACCCAGTGTTCTGATTCATCCGCAACGTATTTATCCATTCTCTTGTTGATGGACATTAGTGTTGCTTCCCCTTTAGAGCAGTTATGAACAATGCTGTTATTTACATTTTTGAACATACATTTTGGTGAAAGCACACTTTATTTGAGCATATACCTTAAAAATAGAATTTTTGATACATACATTTAGCTTTAATACTTATTGCCAACTCATTCTCTCAGAGAGGTTGTGCCAAACCAGGTAGGAAAGCACGGGCTATTTTGCATTTTAACAACACTTGCTGTTGCTATCTTTCCCAACATGTACAGGGATTTACTGTGCTTTTTATTTGAATTTCCCTAAACACCGTTATGATTTGTCTTGTATTCTCAAAATTCATAAGCTAAAATTATAAACCCTAGTACTCAGAATATTACTTTATTTGGAGTCATTTCAGGGTCATTGCAAATGTAATAAAAATAAGGTTATACTAGAGTAAGGCTGACTCCTAATCCAGAATAATTTGTGCTCTTAACTTAAGAAGGATCAGGGTATAATTTGGATACAGACACAAGGGAGAATGCCATGTGAACACTGGAGTTTTGCTGCCACAAACCAAGGAAGGTCAGAGATGACCAACACACTAGTAAAAACTATAGAAGGAACATGAACAAATGCTCCCTCACAGCCCCTGAAGAAGTAAACATTGCTGATACCTTGATTTGGCCTCTGAAATGTCAGAATAAATTTCTGCGGTTTTAAGTCAGCCACTTTGTGGTCCTTTGTTAATAGCAGCTCTAGTGAAGAAATATAACGACTAACGTTAGTTTGCATTTCCTTGTTTACTAACATTAGCATTTGGATATTCTACTTTATGACATGCCTTCTGACTTCTTTCCTGATTGAGTACTAAGGATATGTGAGCTATTAGGCTAAAAGTTGACTTTCAGCTACATATTTAAATATCTCCTTTTTTTTTTTTTTTTTTTTTTTGACGCTAACACAACTCGATACTTTTTATTGTCTGGGACGATGGTTGCTCACAGACCACAGAGACTCAGGAAGGCCTATTGCTCGGGCCCAACCAGAGACACTCTTCCACGCTCTCAATTCAGAATCCTTTGGGCTACGAGAAGACAGGCTTTTCCTGACTGGCAGGAGGTCCAGGACAGCACTCAGTACAAGGAGAGTCATACCTGAGCCCAGCTGAAGGTGGCTGGGTAAAGTGAGCCAGGCTCATTTTCATTACCTCGGTGTGACCCTGAACACTCGGACGTGGACGGCGGAGTTGGTTCTGATGCGGGTCAGCGGCTCTCGGGCATCAGTCTCTGGTTCCAGATCGTCAACAAGCTCCGCTGTGGCGGTGTTGGCGGCCACCTGCAGGGAGCCGAGGCTGCCCGCCTGCAGCGGGAGGGCGACGTTGATGGCACGATGGATGGCCAGGCCCCAGCCATGGATGTAGACCTCAGTGCATGCGTTCTGAGCCCGCGCCCCGCCGTCCAGCAGCTTCTGGCAGCGGACCAGCTGGGCCTGGAAGGCAGCCTTCATGTTGACAGAAATGGCATTGGGCCTCCGGGGGCGGCGGGGAGGCAGTCGCCCCCGAAGGGTGTGCTCCGCCGGACCCAGCTCAGGCTCGCCGGCCCCGGTGCTCCCGGTTTTCCGCCACGTGGCGTGCCCTGGTCTGTGCCAACGGGCCTGCAGGCGGGTGCGGCCAGGACCCCAGACCCGGAGAAGCGAAGGAAAGGGGCGCTCAGCAGGAACGCGGATGGCGGGCGGCACGGGCTCCTGCGGATCCACGGGTCGTCCTCAGGCCTCCGCTTCCGCCCCGAGTCCGGCGCCGCGGGAGCAGCCCCGCGAGGCGCCCTGGTCGCGCGAGGCCTTCCGACCGCGTGTCTCCTAAATATCTTCTTTGCAGTAAATTTGTTTTACTCCCTTAATGATATTCCTAATTTTGATATATTATTTATTCGTGTTTTGCCTTATGTTTGCTTCTCTTTATATTTCTATTTGTATTTTTATTATTTTTAAAATAATTTTTTTTTGTTGGTTTCAGAGAGGATGGGAGGAGAGAGAAATAGAAATATCAATTATGACAGAGAATCATTGATCGGCTGCCTTCTACATGCCCTGCACTAGGGATCGAACCAGCAACCGGGGCATGTGTCCTGATTGGGAATTGAACAGTGACCTCCTGGGTCTAGGTCAATGCTCAACCACTGAGACACACTGGCTGGGCCATTGTAGACTATTGAAATCTTGATAATAAAAAAAAAAGAGACCCCCCCCAAGGGTTAAGTTTTTTTTCTATTTTACACCTGATCTTAGCCAAGAGGCCTAGAAGCGATAGTTTTTTTCTATTTTAAATGGTTATTTGAAAACACTTCTAGCTCCAGAACTTTATTTTTATTTTTTAAAATATATTTTTATTGATCTCAGAGAAGAAGTAAGAGGGAGAGAGAGTAGAAACATCAATGATGAGAGAGAATAATTGATTGGCTACCACCTGCACACCCCATACTGGGGATTAAGCCTGCAACCCAGGCATGTGCCCTGACCGGGATTGAACCAAGACTCAGGTTCATAGGTCTATCTTCAACCACGGAGCAAAGCTGGCCAGGCTCTGTGAAAAATCAATAAAAAAAGATATATATATAGTAAGGGTTTAGCTCGAGATAATTCAGTCCAACAGCACAAGAGTGGAGGGTCACATACATGTACACACTGACGAGGAGTAGAGAGGAAAGGAATGGATTGGTGAAAAGGCACCAAGGAGCCTCAGATAAAATGATTGGATGGTAGAGCCAAAAAAAAAAAAATGATGTAAGTAAATACCACCAACAACTTCACAAGAACAATATAATAATGAGAATAGAAGCTACATAATCCAGGCTATATCAGGTCCTTTGGATCATTTGTTTCTCAGAAAGGGCTAACCCTCTAGCTTAAAAATGTTTTATAAAGTACTAGAGGTCTGATGCACGCATGAAATTCATGCAAGAGTTCGCCTTCCTTCCCCCAGATGCTGGCACCTGAGCTTCCTTCTGGTCACGAACACGCACCCGGGACCCGGGCTTCCCCGAAGCCCCAGCTTTGTCCAGAAGGTCATCCGGAAGGACATCTGGTCTAGTTAGCACATTCCACTTTAATTATTACATTTTATATAGTGTTACTGTATTGCCCCATTAATTCTTATGTCCTCCTCAAGGAAACCTAACAATGGGTGTTTTAATGAGGGTGTCCACCTTAGCCATATCGTTAGTAGTAAAAGATGATCCAATAGTATATCTTATATAGATTAC
Organism: Pipistrellus hanaki; assembly: GCF_964339955.1. Taxonomy (NCBI): domain Eukaryota; kingdom Metazoa; phylum Chordata; class Mammalia; order Chiroptera; family Vespertilionidae; genus Pipistrellus; species Pipistrellus hanaki. The sequence goes on along the minus strand of NC_140509.1, from coordinate 1,622,088 downwards.
ATATAGGGATGACTACAGCAATTAACTTCTTATGGAAAACTCAGGTATCATGAGGAAAGACAAAATATGGTCACCCTACACCAGATGACCAGGGTTTACACTCGTTGACCATACTCACTTCTTCTTTATTTATTAAGTACATCACTAAATTCTCTAGTGTTATAAACTCTGCATGTATCGTACAGGTCAAGAAACTTTGAATAAAAAGACAAAGAGCACAAAATAAAAATAATAATTCAGGTGATAGAGAGCTATTCAAACATGAAGGTAAAAACGCCTTCTCAAAGAAACCTAGTGCCAAGACAACACTGAAGATACACTTACAGAATCCAGTGCTAAGTTATATATGAATAACACTGAGAAAAGTAGAAGAGCCTGAAGTAACCAAATACTTTGAAAATGTAATTTTTAATGATATCTATTGTTTTATAGTTTATTTGTATTGAGATTACTGGAGTCATATTGGTTACAAAATATAAGTTTTAAGGGTACAATTCCATAACACATCATCTCTACTGTGTTCACCACCCAAGTGCAGTCTCTTTCTACCACTATTTACACTAGTGTGCTGGTGATAGCGTTGGAAAATACTGCCCATCTTGCTGGAAACCAATCATTGTCTCACTAATAGAAAGATGTAAAAGGCTGGTCAACCTTGAAGCTCTGAAAGGTCAGAGCCAACCACTCCCTATCTATTGTAATTGAGACAATGGTAACTGAGGCAACTTCCCCATCTTGTAATCATGTAAATCCTTACTGATATGATAATCCACTTATTACCTGCCTAAGGGCTATGGGTGTCTCCCAAATCTGCTTAAGGGTAATGGGTGTATCCCATAACCTCAATAAAAGGGATAGCAAGGCAGGAGCCTAGTGGTAGTCTTCCCACTGGTGGACTCCTGCCTGGTCCCCCATTTTCCCAAATCAACTCTTTCCCAGTCTCTCTCTTCATTTTAGTGTGCGGCCTTCTCCAGAAACCGGACCCTGAACCACGCGGGTCACGTTAAGGGATGCCACACATTGTTACATGAGGAAAGACCCAGAGGCAGGGCCTACTGGGCATAAGGAAGACTGAGAAGGCTAAGTCATGGCCAGACTCTAACGTAACTGCTAAGGTTTGGAAGTAAATACATATTGCTCCTAAGGGAGGAGGCATAGTCTGTGGTGGGTGGGATGTAGAATGGAAAAAGCCTATAGAGTTCAAACCCTGTAGAGAGCCCAGCTGTTTCCAGAAGATAAATGAGGCCTTCTGGCTTGACAGGAACAGGATTCATGACAAGGGCCAGAGGCTCCCTCTTTTCCCAAGCCTCTGGGGCCATCATAAGGAAAAGTGTAGCCAAAGAGAAAATGGCTTGTTGTAAAAGTGCAGGAGACTATTCCCCATAATGGAGGGTACTCGATAAATTATATGGAGTTGTGTGCAATTTTCAAATCCACACATATACACCAATATACACCTCACATATAACTCAGGTTTATACACCAGTTAAATAGGACTGCCAATAACATATATATATGACATTATTGCATATATACCACTTTCTGTGTAAGATGTAAATGTGAGCCTCTTATGTGAAATGTAAGCATGATTCTAAGCCTAATTTTCAAAGGTATTGCTTAGCCTCACCACATGCTTCTCCTAAACATAAAATCATTGCCTTTTTTCATTCAAGTCACCTAACCTCTAGTGTTGATATGAAGTAAACAACTTAAAAAATTCAAGTCAATGTAGTGTTTCCTTTGGATAAAGGGATCACTCTGGCCAGTGTGTATGGTGGCCCTGCAGTCCTATGAACACTAGCTGGGTGCATGGGGTGTGCTGATGTCATGCACTGGTCATAGAACACCGCCGACACCATGGCGACGACTCGCATCATAACTGCCCTGGTCAGAACACTGAGTTGGTTAGACGAGAGGTCTCTCGAGTGTCTTGTTATTGATACTGATTTGTTCATATTGATTGTATTTATTAATTTGATTCTTTGTCATCACCATCTGACACACTGAAAGCAGAGTTTGGGGGGGGAAGGTATCTGATTTCAGTGACTCTTTAAAGAGTTGAACCATGAAGCATAAAAATAAGCAGAAACATCTGGAAGACAAAACTGCAAGAATGTCAAGAGGTATGTGTTACACACATTCAGGTACTGTTTTCTAAAGAAAGAAAGAGAGAGAATTCCTAGTTTTAATGATGGAGGGAGAGAGTGAGCAAGTGAGGAAGGAAGAGGGAGGACGGAAAGAAAGAGGAAGGGGAGTGAGGGATGGGTGGGAGAGAGAAGAAGAGAGAGAATGAAGAGAAGGGGAGAAAGAAGAGAGAGAAGGGGAAGAGAGAGTGGGTGGTGGAAAGGAGGGAGGGAATAAGGGAGGGAAGGAAGGAGGGAGAGAGGAAGGGAGGGAGGGGAGGAGGGAGGGAGACAATGAAAGACGGAGATGGATGTTCACATGTTGAGGGCTCAGGGAGTCTGAGAGTAAACTCAGATGCCCGAGTCCTTGTCACTGTGGTTTAGGACGTGTGCTACCTAAACCTTCTCCCTCTGGGTTACTCTGTTAGAGACATAGTGGTTGATTAGTATAATATTTCTTAGAAAATGTATTTTCCTGCATTTGATTTCTGCCTAAAGGCATTGGTAAAGTAAATGTTGTTACTAGTTTTCTTTAGTATATTCTCCTGTTAATAAAGAACAAAGTCTGGCTCTTAGAGGTGTGTGTGTGTGTGGGGGGGGGGGGGGGGGGAATGGGTGGACTTTGAACTCATTGTGTAGGGATGAGAGCTTAATGTCAGATAGAAATTATTTACACAGAAGTAAAAAAAAATTTGTTTTAGATTATGAAGATGTAAATGTGGGCCTCATATGTGAAATGTAAGAAAAAATGGGATACACACACACAACACACACACACACAAATAAAACAACCATTAACAATGATGGTTAAATTAAGAAAAGTATGACAGATTGAGTTCTGAAGGAATTAAGATAAAATATGGGAACGAAGGCCTAGCAGTCCAACTCTTAAGCACTCACCAAATGGAAATGTCTGAAAAATACATGCAATAGAATACCCACAATATCACTTTTTCAAGCCATTCAGACTGAAAGCAACCCTATTGATCAGGTAATTATAGTCAATGAAAATATAATATTCATGCAATGATATATGTGTACCAAAAAGGAACAAAATTAATGTCATACATAACATGGATACATTCCACAAATATAGTGATTAGTGATAGGAGCTAGACACAAAGTATATATCGAATATTATGCCCTTCTATTTACATACAATGTGAAAATAAGGATACCAATCTAGGGTTTTAGGAGTCAGACAAAATTAGACCTGTTTGCATGGTATGGACAAAACTCCAGCATGGAGAATTTAGATGCATGTGGAAGATTATAGGGAAATGAATGATGGGACAGTGACAGCAGAGGGGTCTTATATGGGATGAGTGTGAATGGGAAACACTGGCTATGAAAACATATGGATGTGATGGTGTCTTTGCCTGGGTATCTCTGCACTCTCCCTCAAGTTCAGTTCTTGAGGATCCTACTACATTGGGCCTTTGATAAGTTGGTGCTTCACAGGTTCCTGGTAATATGACATGCCCTTGGCCAGCTCACAGGAACATATTCTTCCATGTTTCTTTGATAAATCTCTCATCCCCTTAGACCCTCGTCCCTTATTTTGTCAAATAGAACGCTGTTCTCCACTGATCTCCTTGGTCTCACTCCAGCTGTTTGCAGTGTTTTCTCTTGGAAAGTATTGTTTCTACGCTCACCCCAACTAAGAAGAGGCAGAATCATTGGAGTATCTGTTTGTACTGGGCAGCCAGTTGCCCATTAATGCGTAGAAATGTTCAGCTCAAGTCTGGTTTCTGTCTAGATCCCACCTCCCTTGGCATCCTCCTCACTAGTCCCTCCTTACCAGCACCAGTCCCCTTGTCTTTGGAAGAGAGGAAGATGACACTGTCTGAAGAAGATGCCGTCGATTCACTCTCGGATTGAGTTATAGCCCCTGCCTGGTGTCTGTGCTGCAAAGCCTCTTCTTGTGAATACAGCTTTGCTGAGAAATTAAAATCACAGATATGCAGTCCATGACTGTAATGTGTGTATTCATCTATCCTTTAATCAAAGAGTCTACTATGTATCACATTCATTGAGCACACGTGGCCTGGATGGATAGTGTAATGTGGTTCCTATGAAACTATTAAGTGCACTGAAGTAGTTACTGTGCCAGTATATGTCCTGGGTAACTGAGTTTGTTCAAAGTGGCTTCTTTGAAAATGGGACAGAGATTGCTGTCTTCATTCAACGTGGACATACAACTCTCTTATCTTTGTGAGCTTCCCTTGCAAGTAGTTCTGACCATGAGATTACATTTCTACAATGGAAAATGAATGGAAATGACATGTGCCATTTCAGGCTTCGCCATACAAACCTCGTAACTGTCCGTTGTTGCTCTCCTGTTTCCTATCTGACTGGCTTGCAGGTTTCTCAAAGGCTCCAGTACTGGAAACTTCTTCATCTGATAGTTGGGATACTGGGAAATAAAATTTATAACATAAGAAAGGTAGATGAGGTATGTGAAGGCTGTAAGGGTTAAGATGTCCATGACCCACATGAGAATTTGGAGTGAAAGTTCATGTACATATTATATTTCAGAATTCAGTGTGTGGGATACTTTGAGGTGTTTACATGGTATAGCAATATATGAATGCAGATGTAGTTTTGTATGCAAGTATTTTTGGAATTGGATCTCAGTTTGTGCTTCTCTGAGGGTAAGGTGTGAATAAAATATCATGCACAATGGTTGGCACTATCTATCGCCTCAGTTCCAGCTGTCCCTGGCCTGCTAATTTGTAAATTTGTGCTGAGCGACCGACCTGCCCTTGTCCTTGATGGCACACTACCTATTTATCCCTCTGCAGAAGAATTAGTAAAGTCCTTCTGCTCTGAAGCCCTTTCCTGTTTTTGAGATGAAAGTGAACTAAGTAAAGAATAGCCTGAGTCATTGAGCTACATCTCATGACCAAGCTCAGATCACATCTTTTTGTATTTCTCACCATCCTTATCAAGACCGGGAAGCTTCAGTGGGGCAAAGATACAGACGAAACGTTCAGAGAAATCAGGCCTGTCTCCTGCAGCCTGACTGCAGGCTGTGGTCTCCCCAGTTGACATGGGTAGAATTGCATCGTCTTGGGTGTTACATGGTCCTGGGAAATGGAATAAAAAAAGAACACTGAGATGAGCATTTTCTCGTCTTCTTGTCAATTCAAAAACTGCATGTTGAGTGGATATTATATATCAGGCATGATCATTTCACTAGACACTTGTTCTCACAGAAATTAAGGTGATTTTCCTATTTAAAATTATATTTATTCCAAATGATAAGTAAACTCTTATTAAATGGTGTGTTTGGTGGATGTCAGTGGGATTGGGTATCTTGCATGTGATATTTCTGGAACTCTATATAGATTATCAACAACTTTGAATTATGCTCGAAAGACAGTATGCAAGGGATAAAAGGTGGATATCAACTCAATTTTTTCATGAAACATTATGCATTTAGGAGATATATGGTGTGACTTTCATGAAGTTCTTAATGAATATCCATATATTTACATTGCTATCTATACTGATACAGATATACAGACATAGCTGTAAAAGGATTTTTATTTTTGAAGAAATTATTCACTATTATGTCACTGTCCATTTCAATCTTAGCCAAGCTCACTGTTCCTTAATTCATTGTTTAAGATTATCATCATGTCTCATGATAGTGTGTGCTATAGTATTATTCACATTTTTAACAAAATGCCATGGTGAATGTAATGAACTTGGTGTTTAAGTTGTTAATGTGTTGGTTAAAACTGGGTTGAGATATAAGGTGTTATTGATTTGGTGCTGCAAATGTAAATGTGGGATGAGCTTTGTGTGACTGAGGAGGGTATGTGTGCTTCTTGACTCTGGGTTAGTTCAGCACATATTTATGTGTGTAGATTGCATTATCAATAATAATGGACTTATGTGCTTTACATATTATGTTGTTCAGATAAGAAATGTTATTACTAAGAATATTCTCTTTGAGACTAGAGCAGTTAGTGTATTTCCAAAATGTGAGAGAATAATTATAGACAGTGGGGATATGCAAATGAAGGTGTATAAGAGAAAGAATACTTATACTTTGAAAATAATGGCACAGAATGCAGAGGATATTCTGTAGTACTAGTGGCCCAGTTCACAAATGTGTGCACATTAAAAGGGAATTAATTAGAGGAAATATATTTTTTAAAAGATATATTTTATTGATTTTTTTACTGAGAGGAAGAGAGAGGGGTAGAGAGCGAAAAACATTGATGAGAGAGAAATATCGACCAGCTGCCTCCTGCACACCCCTACCGGGGATGTGCCTGCAACCAATGTACATGCCCTTTAGTGAAATCGAACCTGGGACCTTTCAGTCCGACACTCTATCCACTGAGCCAAACCGGTTTTGGCAGGAAATATTTTAATATTGCTATTTGCCCTTTCTCTACAATAGAAGTGTCAGAGATGAAAGAAAATTAGTAAAATGTATATGAAAATCTCCCTCCTGTCAGAGACTGGGGTGTGCTCCGGGACCCAGAGTCAAGTCCCCACCTACCTTCTTGTGCCTTGAAATCAATCGCTCAAGACCCAAACTCGACCAGCCCCATCCCCATCAATACCCCTCTCATGGTATGAAATTTTGATCTTGTGGAATATTATAAGGACATAGTTCATAGGAGTTTGATATGGAATGAATGGGAATGGTAAAGATTGTCTGTGAAAATAGATTTGACTGGGTCTTTGCTTGTTTATCTCTACACTCTACCTCAAGTTCAGTTCTGAGGATCCTACCACTTTGGACCTGTGTTAAGTTATGAGTGCTTGACATGTTTCTGGTAACACAATGTACCCTTTTCCAGCTCATATAAAAATATTTTTCCATGTTTCTCCGATAGGCCCTTTCCTACTATTTCCTCAAATGAACACTGTTCTCCACTGATCTGCTTGGGCTTGCTCCAGTCCTATCACTTGCTTTTCACTTGGAATGTATTGCTCCCACTGTTGATCCTATGGAAGACAATGCATAAGCATTTCTGTTTTTGCCCTTGGCATCCTTGTGTGGACTAATAGGCACAACTATTCAGCTCAACCCTGGATTCTGTCTAGATCCCAATCTCCCTTTGCATCCTATTCGACAGTCCCTCCTTAGCAGCACCATTTAGCTTGTCTTTAGAAGAGCTGCGGGATAAACTGTCTGGAGAAGAGGCCTCGCCTGCTTTCTGGCCTTGAGTCAGGGCCACGGCCTTGTTCTGTGCAGTGAAGTATCTTCTCGTACGTATGTTGAGCTTTGCTGAGAAATTTAAAACAATAGAGATGTGGTTGATGTTTGTTATTCGTGTATTTATCTGTCCATTTAACAAACAAGGAGACTCTACTATGTGCCATGTTCAGTGAGCACACATGGCCTTCATCTTCATTGATAGTGTAATATGATTCCTGGAAAACTCTTAAATGCACAGAAATATTTATTGTGTTGATATATGTCATGGGGTACTGAGTTTGCACCAAGAGTTCTTTGAAAATGGACAGAAACTGCTGTCTCCTTTCAACCTGGACATACTACTATTTATGAGCTTTCCTTGCAGGTAGTTCTGACCATAAGACTACATTTCTAAAAGAGGAGATGGTGGGAAATGACAAGTTCCACGTCCAGGCATCACCATACAGTCCTCCTTTGTACTCTTCTGGGCTCTTCTGCTTCCTAGCTGACTAGGATGCAGGCATGTTAAAGGTTCCAGGACAGGCAATATTTTGACGTGATTGTTGGAATGCTCAAAGAAATTTTCAAACATAAGAAAATTAGAAGATATGTGTGAAGGTGGTAGGAGTTAAGATGGCCATGACCTACGTGGGCATGTGGAGTGAAAGTTCATGTATATATTTTATTTCAGAATCCTGTGTGTGGGTTACTTTGTTAGATGTTATTACATGGTATAACAATGTGCGAATGAGAATGTAGTTTGTGTGCAAGTTTTTGCCGAGTGGTATGCATATTCTGGGACTTATCTGGGAGTGTTTTCCATGTCTATAAAAGGGGATCCTGACTGACGGTGTGCATCTTTGCTATGTTGTGTGACAGCACATGTGAACATGTGCAGGAGTGGTACCTGTTCTTACTTGAGATTTTGAGAGGGAGCATGTTAGAGGACATGTGTGTGCACTCTCGGAATGTTCAGCTCTATGAAGGCCTGGAGGCCTGGTCACTGAAGAGCCATATGGTTAGAGACTTAGCAGATGAAATTTCATTTCCTTCAGGGCATGTTAGGTTACCTGTGTGGATAGTTTATGGAATTAATGTGCAAATGGGTGAGTCTGAAAATGATTGTTTGAAGGAACGAAGAGTGTATCTACGTAATGCTGCTAGAGAGTGGGGAAGATAGATGAGCAGCGAAGGCCTGTGTATATGAGAGAACTAGGGGGGGGGAAAGGAGCATGGAGCCTAACTGGGTATGAAAGAGGACAGAAATGTGAGTTTGTGAGAATCTTTGTAGTCATTTGATTCTTAGGTTCTAAGTGAACTTTCTTATACCTCTTGGCACGTCCCAGTGTTGTTTGTTGGGGATTTATGGGAAAGGACTTTGCCCAGGTCTGGAAGGCAAATTCCCTACTTGTCCCTCTGCAGGAGCCTTAGTTCTAGTCCTTCTGCCCTGAAGCCCTTTCCTGTTTTTGAGAGTAAAGTGAACTAAGTAGAGAGCAGCCTGAAGAATTGAGCTACATCTCTTGATTAAGCTCAGATCACATCTGTGAGTATTTCGCACCATCCTTATCACGAAGAAGATGCTTCAGTGGGGCGAAGACACAGGCGAAACGTTTAGAGAAGTCCGGACTGCATGCTGTGGCCTCCGGAGGTGACTGACCCCGAGGCGTGTCCTCTTGGGTGTTGCATGGTCCTGGGCAATGGAATAAAGGAGAACATTGACATGAGGCATTTTCTGGGGTCTGTGTCAATTCAACAACTACATGTTGAGTGGATATTACTTGTCAGACATGGTCAATTCAAATGACACTTGCTGTCACAGAAATTAAAGTGACTATCACACTTAAAATTCCATTTACTCCAAACTATTAGTAAATACAGTTATTATATGGTATGTTTGGTGGATGTCAGTGGGATTGGGCATTTTGCATGTGCTATTTCTGGAGATCTATATGGATTATCAACAACTTAATATCATGTCTGAAAGACAGTGTGCAGGAACTAAACATTGGGTATCAACCCAATTTCCTCATGAAAAAGTGTACAATTTGGAAGTATGTGGTGAATATCACAAGTATAACGAAGAGGGAAAGGAACCAGACACAAAGTATATATTGTGCACTTCTGTTTACCTAAAATTTAAAAACAGGGATACCAATTTAGTGGGTTAACAGTCAGGTAAATTATAACTCTTTGTATGGTTGAGAGAGTGGAGAACTCAGATGCATGTGGATGATTTCAATAAAATGAATGATGGGACAGTGAGTGCAAAGAGGTCTGAATATGAAAGCATGGGATATGAAAATATATGGATGTGGTGGGGTCTTCAACTGGATATCTCTATTCCATCCAAAGTTCAGTTTTGGGGGATACTACCATTTTTGGTGAGTTTTAAGTTGTTGGTGCTTTCACATGTTCCTGGTAACATGACATGCCCTTCTCTGGCTCATAGGGACATATTCTTCTATGTTTCTCTGATTAAAACTCTCTTCACTTAGCCCCTCTCCCATTATACCCTCAAACCGAACACTGTTCTCCAGTGATCTCCTTGGACTTGTTCCATTCCTGTTCAGTGTTTTTCCCTTGGAATATATTCCTCCCCCTGATGATTACATTAAAGAACATGCAGAAGCATTTGAGGTTTGTACTGTGCAACCCTATGTCGACTAAGGGGTAGAACCACTTACCTCAACTCAGAGTTCTGTCTATATTCTACCCTCCCTTTGTATCCTATTCAGTATCCCCCCCTCTACCTACAGCACATTTAGATTGTCCTTAGGTGGGATGCAGGATAAATCATCAGAGGAAGAGAAGGTGCCCATGCTTTCTGGCCCTCAGTTAGAGCCACTGCCTTATTTCTTTCTTTTCTTTTTTTTTTTTTTTAAATCAATCTTTATTGTTCATATTATTACAAAGGTTCCTCATTTCTTCCCCCCTCCACCAGGTTCCCACCCCACCCTCTGCCCCCTCCCCATCCCCCATTGTCCTCATCCATAGGTGCACAGTTTATGTTCAGTCTCTTCCTCCCTCCCTTTCCCCGATAGTAAATCCCTTTTCAGATAGTAAATCTGTTACTTAGCATTTTCTCATATCAATAATACCTCCACATGCCCAATGATACACTTCACACAAAAGACATTTTCAAATAGGTCAACCAGCCTCATCCAGGCCCCACCCAAGGCACTCACAGATCAACACCCCAGCGCTATACTAACTCAACACATCCAGATCTAAGCCTTCATCACTTGATTCAGCAGACCCTCAAGTTCCTGCAAAAGTTTCCAGCCATGTCTGAGAGGCAGCCGTGGGCAGGTACAGGTGAGGAGCGAGCTGTTTCGGGCCTGGCTGCTCCGGGCCTGGCCTCTGTTGCTCTGGTTCATTCCACAACCAGCTGCTCCGGGTCTGGTCACTGCCGCTCCCAACCTAGTTGCTCTGGACTTGGCTGTTGCTGCTCCAGGCCTGGCCGCACCCGACCCGGCTACTCTGGGCCCGGTTGCTCCGGTCCCGGCCGCTCCGGGCCTGGCCGCTCCCAGCCTGTCTGCCACTGCTCCGGGCCTGGCCGCACCAAACCCGGCTGCTCCGGGCCTGGCCGCTCCCAGCCCGGCAGCTGCTGCTCCGGGCCTGGCCGCTCCCAGCCTGGCAGCCGCTGCTCCGGGCCTGGCCGCACCAGACCCGGCTGCTCCGGGCCTGGCCGCTCCCAGCCTGGCAGCCGCTGCTCCGGGCCTGGCCGCACCAGACCCGGCTGCTCCTGGCCTGGCCGCTCCCAGCCTGGCAGCCGCTTCTCCAGGCCTGGCCACTCCCAGCCTGGCAGCCACTGCTCCGGGCCTGGCCGCACAAGACCCGGCTGCTCCGGGCCTGGCCGCTCCCAGCCTGGCAGCCGCTGCTCCTGGCCTGGCCGCTCCCAGCCTGGCAGCCACTGCTCCTGGCCTGGCCGCACCAGACCCGGCTGCTCCGGGCCTGGCCGCTCCCAGCCTGGCAGCTGCTGCTCCGGGCCTGGCCGCTCCCAGCCTGGCAGCCGCTGCTCCTGGCCTGGCCGCACCAGACCCGGCTGCTCCGGGCCTGGCCGCTCCCAGCCTGGCAGCTGCTGCTCCGGGCCTGGCCGCTCCCAGCCTGGCAGCCGCTGCTCCGGGCCTGGCCGCACCAGACCTGGCTGCTCCGGGCCTGGCCGCTCCCAGCCTGGCAGCTGTTGCTCTGGGCCTGGCCGCTCCCAGCCTGGCAGCCACTGCTCCGGGCCTGGCCACACCAGACCCGGCTGCTCCGGGCCTGGCTGCTCCCAGCCTGGCAGCTGCTGCTCCGGGCCTGGCAGCTCCTAGCCTGGCAGCCGCTGCTCCAGGCCTGGCCACACCAGACCCAGCTGCTCCGGGCCTGGCCGCTCCCAGCCTGGCAGCCGCTGCTCCGGGCCTGGCCGCACCCGACCCGGCTGCTCCCAGCCTGGATGCTCCGTGCTTGGCTACTGCTGTTCTGGGCCTGGCTGCTCCCAACCCGGCTGCTCTGGGCCCGGCTTCTCCGGGCCCAGCCACTCCGTGTCTGGGTGTTCCTAGACTGGCCACCCTGGGCTTGGCCGCCTCTGTCTCAGGCCTGGCTGCCACTGCCCCAGGTCTGGCTGCTCCAGTGCTGGCCGTTGATGGTCTTGTTCTGGCTGCTGCTGCTCTGGGGCCTGGCCACTGCTGCTCCGGGCCCAGCTGCCACTGCCTTGTGCCTGGCCACTCTAGGCCTGGTCGCCGCTGTTCCAACATTCTGTCCCTTTTTTCTCTTTTTTTTTTTTCTTTTTTTTTTTTAAAAAAAACAAAACGCATTTATGTTGCAATGTTGGCTGGTGCGTTGAGTTCTGACTTAGTCTTTGATTTTTCAAGATCTTCTTTGTATTCTTTCTTAAGTAATTTTACTATCATTTGCTCTCACTTGATTTCTTCACATTGAGAACTTCTTTGGTTTCTTCCTCCTTGTCCTGGGAGCTCAGCAGGTTGGCCTGTGGCACCCCTTTGTTCTCCGCGGGCTCCCGCGCTGCTCCAGCCTGTTGCCAGGGTCGGCGCCGCCCAGGAAGCAGCCCCCGTCCTTGGCTCCGTTGCCCATGCTCAGCAGTCGAAGGCTCAGGGGCACACCCGCCCCTGGGGGCCCCGTCGCCCGGCTCCTTGCTGGCGCCCGGCTGGCCGGTGTCCGGCAGGGGCTCCTGCTCCTCGTTGCGTTCCTCCAGTCTGGAGCTTTCTTTCTCCCTCCCACTAGGGGAGTCCAGGATCAGAGTCAACAGACTGTCCTCTGCGCACAGTGTGCGGCCTTTCGCCGTGCTCCCAGGACTCCACCTCACAGCTCCGTCTCCCCCTGCCCGAGCCTGGGTCCCCAGGGACTGGCCCAGACCTGGAGTTCGGGGCGGTCTGGACTGAGGCTCAGAGCTGCCGCAGGAGGCTTTGTTTCTTCCGGCTAGGGTAATCCAGCATCAGAGTCAACATTCAGTTCTCTGCGCGCCATGTGCGCGCGACTCCGGGGGCCCCACATTTCGCCGTCCCCCGGGATTGTCTCCCCCTGCCGGAACCTGGGTCCCCAGGGTCTGGCCCATAACTTGGGGCTCAGCGCTGCCGGTTCGGGGGTTCAGCCCAGGCTGAGGGTTCTATTTCCTTCCTGCTAGGGAACGCCGGGCAGCACCCAGCCCTCTCCTCCTCTCCGGCTGTGAACTCTCCGCGTGCGAGTGGGTGCGTGCGAGCGTGCAGCATGTCTCCGTACCTTAGGCTTTTTTCAGCTCCTCTGATTTTCCCTCTGGTTTTCTCCCTCCTTCCTATTGTAGAGTTTTCAGTCAGTCGACTACCTGTAGCTCTGGGCAATGTCTACTCTACATTTTAGTTGTATTCCCTTGAAATTGTTGTGAGCTGCTGCGGCTAGGTGTATACCCGAGCAGCCATCTTGGATCCTCTCCACTGCCTTATTTCTATGCTGCAAAGCATCTTCTAGTAAATTCAGCTTTGCTAAAAAATTAAACATAATAGAGATGTGGTCCACGTTTCTTATTTGTTTATTTATCTGCCCATTAACCAAACACAAAGATTCTGCATAGCAAAAGAAACCATCAGCAAAATGAAGAGATATATTCACTCTATTGGAGAATTTATCTGCCAATGATACATCATAAAAGGTTTAGTTTCCAAGATATAAAACTCAGCACCAGGAGAAGAACCACCCAATTTTAAAAAAGGAAACAAACAATAAACAAACATAGAAGAGTATGTCCCCATGAGCCAGACAAGGGCATGTCATGTTACCGGGAACATATAAAAAAATGCTCAACATCATTAATCATCAGAGAAATGCACAGAGTCACCACAATGAACTCTGGCTGGTGTGGCTCAGTTGGCTATTATAGATTTGATTCCTGGTTAGTACACATACCCATGTTGTGGGTTTCATGCTGGTTTGAGCTCAAGCAGCAGGCAGTTTATCGATGTTTCTTTCTTTCTTCTTCTTCTTCTTCTTCTTCTTCTTCTTCTTCTTCTTCTTCTTCTTCTCTCTCTCTCTCTCTCTCTCTCTCTCTCTCTCTCTCTCTCTTCCTCTTTTCCTTTGTCTAAAAATCAATTTTAAAAAACCACAATGAGCCAAAACCGGTTTGGCTCAATGGATAGAGCGTCGGCTTGGGGACTGAAAGGTCCCGGGTTCGATTCCGGTCAAGGTTATGTACCTTGGTTGCGGGCACATCCCCAGTAGGGGGGGTGCAAGAGGCAGCTGATCGATGACTCTCTCTCATCGATGTTTCTAACTTTCTGTCTCTCTCCCTTCCTCTCTGTACAAAATTAATAAAATAAAATAAAATAAAAAAGAAAAAAAGAAAAAATTATTAAGAAAAAATATTTTAAAAAAACCACACAATGAGTTATCACCTCATACCTGCCATAATGATAATCATTAATAAATCAACAACCAAACAGTGCTGGTGAAAAGGGCACCCTGATGCACTATTGTTCACTGCAGCATTATTTACAATAGCCGAGATCTGGAAACATCCCAAGTTCACATCAACAGATGAATTAAAAAACTGTGTGGTACATTTACACAATCCTGCCTACTGAAAGAGTAATATGCAAATTACACATCACTCTGCTCAAAGCCACACCCACCAGCCTTGCCCACCAGCCAATTAGAGTGAGTATGAAAATCAACCCCCCACCAAGATGACTGCAGCCACAGAGAGCAGTTGAGAGGCTTGAGTTTCCCTGGCAACGGAACCCAAGCTTTCCACCTGCCCTGGCTTGCCTAGGCCTCCACTCAAGGACACAAAGTTTCAATTATGAAATCCAAATAGAAATAGCTGCAGCCATGGAGCAAGCAGGAGGCTTGGCTCTGCTCCAAGCTACAAAGTTTCAGTTGTAGAAAGTAAATAAATTCCAGATACCAGGGCCTTCACTTGGATTGCCAGGGGAGCATGGCCAGCTTGCAAACCACCACAGGCCCCTCGCCCAGGCCACCCAACACCCCAAGGGAACCCCCACCCTGAACTGGGACACCCTTCAGGGCAAACCAGTTGGCCCCCACCCATGCACCAGGCCTGTATCCTATTTAATAAAAGAGTAATATGCAGATTGACCATCACTCCAACACACTACATGGCTGCCCCCATGTGGTCAAAGATCCTGCCCCTATGTGGACAAAAGCAGCCACCACAAAATGGCCAGCAGGGAAGGGCAGTTGGAAGCGATCAATCCTGTAGGGGTGGCCAGGCGGCAGAGGAGGGAAGTTGGGGGCAAACAGGCTGGCAGGGGAGCAGTTAGACATCAATCAGGCTGGCATGAGAGTGGTTAGGGGGTGATCAGGCTGGCAGGCAAAAGGAGTTAGGGGCAATTAGGAAGGCAGGCAGGCAAGTAGTTGGGAGCAAGTAGTCCTGGATTGTGAAGGGGATGTCTGACTGCCCATTTAGACGCTGTTCTGGTGGGATAGGGTCTAAACAGGCAGTTTAACATCCCTCGAGGGTTCCCAGATTGGAGAGGATGAAGGCTTGGCTGAGGGACACCTCCCATCCCACCCCCATGCTTATTATATTTTCCCTGGCTTATTTATATTATATGTGTGTGTATGTGAAAAGGTGTGAATGTACATTTGCTTGTCTCATAGTTTATGCTCAATAACGTCTCTAAATATGTTCAATTATTTTTTGAAAGTGAAATGAAGTCAGCCTTTTTCAAAGTCCCCTAGAGAATGCAGAAATCCCAAAGTTGGAAATATCAGTCCTCTTGAGTGATGTGAGCTACCATTGGAACTTTGGGGCTGGCTCCCACCCGTCCCCCTCCCACCCCTGCCCAACGGTTCTTCCATATACTAGTTACTTGTTTACTTGTATCTCCATAGTAACCAAAATATTCCAGTCTTCCATTTTTCAGAAAGAGCCAAACTTTCTCCTTAATTTAACCATCATTGTTAATGGTTGTTTTATTTGTGTGTGTGTGTTGTGTGTGCGTATCCCATTTTTTCTTACATTTCACATATGAGGCCCACATTTACATCTTCATAATCTAAAACAAAATTTTTTTTTACTTCTGTGTAAATAATTTCTATCTGACATTAAGCTCTCATCCCTACACAATGAGTTCAAAGTCCACCCATTCCTCCCCCCCCCCCCCCCACACACACACCTCTAAGAGCCAGACTTTGTTCTTTATTAACAGGAGAATATACTAAAGAAAACTAGTAACAACATTTACTTTACCAATGCCTTTAGGCAGAAATCAAATGCAGGAAAATACATTTTCTAAGAAATATTATACTAATCAACCACTATGTCTCTAACAGAGTAACCCAGAGGGAGAAGGTTTAGGTAGCACACGTCCTAAACCACAGTGACAAGGACTCGGGCATCTGAGTTTACTCTCAGACTCCCTGAGCCCTCAACATGTGAACATCCATCTCCGTCTTTCATTGTCTCCCTCCCTCCTCCCCTCCCTCCCTTCCTCTCTCCCTCCTTCCTTCCCTCCCTTATTTCCTCCCTCCTTTCCACCACCCACTCTCTCTTCCCCTTCTCTCTCTTCTTTCTCCCCTTCTCTTCATTCTCTCTCTTCTTCTCTCTCCCACCCATCCCTCACTCCCCTTCCTCTTTCTTTCCGTCCTCCCTCTTCCTTCCTCACTTGCTCACTCTCTCCCTCCATCATTAAAACTAGGAATTCTCTCTCTTTCTTTCTTTAGAAAACAGTACCTGAATGTGTGTAACACATACCTCTTGACATTCTTGCAGTTTTGTCTTCCAGATGTTTCTGCTTATTTTTATGCTTCATGGTTCAACTCTTTAAAGAGTCACTGAAATCAGATACCTTCCCCCCCCAAACTCTGCTTTCAGTGTGTCAGATGGTGATGACAAAGAATCAAATTAATAAATACAATCAATATGAACAAATCAGTATCAATAACAAGACACTCGAGAGACCTCTCGTCTAACCAACTCAGTGTTCTGACCAGGGCAGTTATGATGCGAGTCGTCGCCATGGTGTCGGCGGTGTTCTATGACCAGTGCGTGACATCAGCACACCCCATGCACCCAGCTAGTGTTCATAGGACTGCAGGGCCACCATACACACTGGCCAGAGTGATCCCTTTATCCAAAGGAAACACTACATTGACTTGAATTTTTTAAGTTGTTTACTTCATATCAACACTAGAGGTTAGGTGACTTGAATGAAAAAAGGCAATGATTTTATGTTTAGGAGAAGCACGTGGTGAGGCTAAGCAATACCTTTGAAAATTAGGCTTAGAATCATGCTTACATTTCACATAAGAGGCTCACATTTACATCTTACACAGAAAGTGGTATATATGCAATAATGTCATATATATATGTTATTGGCAGTCCTATTTAACTGGTGTATAAACCTGAGTTATATGTGAGGTGTATATTGGTGTATATGTGTGGATTTGAAAATTGCACACAACTCCATATAATTTATCGAGTACCCTCCATTATGGGGAATAGTCTCCTGCACTTTTACAACAAGCCATTTTCTCTTTGGCTACACTTTTCCTTATGATGGCCCCAGAGGCTTGGGAAAAGAGGGAGCCTCTGGCCCTTGTCATGAATCCTGTTCCTGTCAAGCCAGAAGGCCTCATTTATCTTCTGGAAACAGCTGGGCTCTCTACAGGGTTTGAACTCTATAGGCTTTTTCCATTCTACATCCCACCCACCACAGACTATGCCTCCTCCCTTAAGAGCAATATGTATTTACTTCCAAACCTTAGCAGTTACGTTAGAGTCTGGCCATGACTTAGCCTTCTCAGTCTTCCTTATGCCCAGTAGGCCCTGCCTCTGGGTCTTTCCTCATGTAACAATGTGTGGCATCCCTTAACGTGACCCGCGTGGTTCAAGGTCCGGTTTCTGGAGAAGGCCGCACACTAAAATGAAGAGAGAGACTGGGAAAGAGTTGATTTGGGAAAATGGGGGACCAGGCAGGAGTCCACCAGTGGGAAGACTACCACTAGGCTCCTGCCTTGCTATCCCTTTTATTGAGGTTATGGGATACACCCATTACCCTTAAGCAGATTTGGGAGACACCCATAGCCCTTAGGCAGGTAATAAGTGGATTATCATATCAGTAAGGATTTACATGATTACAAGATGGGGAAGTTGCCTCAGTTACCATTGTCTCAATTACAATAGATAGGGAGTGGTTGGCTCTGACCTTTCAGAGCTTCAAGGTTGACCAGCCTTTTACATCTTTCTATTAGTGAGACAATGATTGGTTTCCAGCAAGATGGGCAGTATTTTCCAACGCTATCACCAGCACACTAGTGTAAATAGTGGTGGAAAGAGACTGCACTTGGGTGGTGAACACAGTAGAGATGATGTGTTATGGAATTGTACCCTTAAAACTTATATTTTGTAACCAATATGACTCCAGTAATCTCAATACAAATAAACTATAAAACAATAGATATCATTAAAAATTACATTTTCAAAGTATTTGGTTACTTCAGGCTCTTCTACTTTTCTCAGTGTTATTCATATATAACTTAG
Source organism: Pipistrellus hanaki (assembly GCF_964339955.1). Taxonomy (NCBI): domain Eukaryota; kingdom Metazoa; phylum Chordata; class Mammalia; order Chiroptera; family Vespertilionidae; genus Pipistrellus; species Pipistrellus hanaki. Next base: position 1,603,829 of record NC_140509.1, on the reverse strand, counting down.
CACTGGATTCTGTAAGTGTATCTTCAGTGTTGTCTTGGCACTAGGTTTCTTTGAGAAGGCGTTTTTACCTTCATGTTTGAATAGCTCTCTATCACCTGAATTATTATTTTTATTTTGTGCTCTTTGTCTTTTTATTCAAAGTTTCTTGACCTGTACGATACATGCAGAGTTTATAACACTAGAGAATTTAGTGATGTACTTAATAAATAAAGAAGAAGTGAGTATGGTCAACGAGTGTAAACCCTGGTCATCTGGTGTAGGGTGACCATATTTTGTCTTTCCTCATGATACCTGAGTTTTCCATAAGAAGTTAATTGCTGTAGTCATCCCTATATGTAATCTATATAAGATATACTATTGGATCATCTTTTACTACTAACGATATGGCTAAGGTGGACACCCTCATTAAAACACCCATTGTTAGGTTTCCTTGAGGAGGACATAAGAATTAATGGGGCAATACAGTAACACTATATAAAATGTAATAATTAAAGTGGAATGTGCTAACTAGACCAGACGTCCTTCCGGATGACCTTCTGGACAAAGCTGGGGCTTCGGGGAAGCCCGGGTCCCGGGTGCGTGTTCGTGACCAGAAGGAAGCTCAGGTGCCAGCATCTGGGGGAAGGAAGGCGAACTCTTGCATGAATTTCGTGCGTGCATCAGGCCTCTAGTACGATATAAAAAATTTTTAAGCTAGATATTTTGTTTTGTTTGTTTTGTTTTGTTTTGTTTTTACCTATTTATTAGGTAAAATTTTGCAAACATATATTAGTGGTATCAGTGGAGCTGGAGAGTATTGCAACTTCTCGAAGATGCACAACAAGAATCACCAATAGTGGTGCTTACGGACGGCTTGGTGACCCATTGGGTGTCAGGATGTCTGACGGCTTTATGGAATGGATCAATGAGGTTATCCTCAATGAATTTGTGCATTGAATGTCACCAAACCAGTTAGAATTCAGGACTTTCAGGGCCCCACAGTGCCACCTACCTTCTTCCTCAGAAGCAGACTAAAGGCTTCCAGCAAATTTTTGCTGGTTATCACTATGATATGATGGACAGTCTTGCCCTAAGGTGCACTCTTAGCGTTTGCGGCCACCACAGTGCTCATGAATCTGATATATCACATAACCGTGCATGACCGGTATTCCAGCTTTACGAGGCCAGGTGGAGAGCAGAGAGCTGGCAGTGCCGCTGGCAGTGCACCCTGAGAAGAAGCGCAGTATATCAGACTGCTTCTTCCTGGATGTACTTGTAAGCACCCTCCTTGGCTTGCCTGATGGCTGCAGCCAGATTGAAAGATACCGCCCAAGTTTTAAAACAAACTTACCAATATGAATGCTATTCAAAATACTTTACAATAGATTACCTAACCAGACATAGATGCCAGCCATAAAGTACCTGTAAAGTTCCACTGTCAATTTTCTGGGTTTTTAAATAACAGTTTGAGGTTGCCAATATATACCACAAAACTTTTTTTAAGTATACAATTTAATTTAAATATATATATTTGTTGGTTTCAGAGAGGAAAGAAGAGGGAGGGATGAAGAGAGAGAGATAGCAACATCAATGATGCCTCCTACACACCCCACATTGGGGATCAAACTTGCAACCAGGCATGGCATGTGATCTAAAAGGATTTAGAAGAAATACTTTATACTCTGGGACTACATCTTTCTCGGGCTCAGGTAATCTTATGAATATTTAAAATGAAGAGCATTTTTAAGTAACTTTTTAAAAATCTCTTTGACTTTTTAAAGTATAAGAGCAATACAGCATATATGTATTAAATATAGTAGTACAGTCAAGTAGTTATGAAATGTATAAAAAAGTTAAATGTCACCCTAGCTGGTTTGTTTCAGTGGATAGAGTGTCAGCCTATGGACTGAAGGGTCCTGGCTTTGATTCAGGTCAAGAGCACAGGCCCGGATTGCAGGCTTAATCTCCATAGGGGATGTGCAGGAGGCAGCCTATCAATGATTTTCTCTCATCATTGATGTTTCTATTTCACTTTCCCTTTCCCTTCCTCTCTGAAATCAGTAAAACCATTTTAAAAAAATTGAATGTCCTCTCTCCTTCTAGTTCCCATCCAATATGTATGAAATAATTTTATATATATAAATAGACAACTTTTTTTTTCCATTTAACAATCTACCATGGGCATTCTACCATGAAAATAGATACCCATTTCATTCTTTTTATGTCTGTTTAATTAATATTACATGGTATAGTTGTGTCATAATTACCTTAAATAGTTGCATTTGCTAGCTGGGTTTTCATTTTTTAGAACTGCAAACTAAGAGGGGTAAGAGATCAACCAAAGGATTTGTATGCATGCATATAAGCAGAACCCATGGACACAGACTAGGGGAGTGAGGGCATATGCGTGGGGGTGGGAACGGCTGGGAGAGGTCAATGGGGTGGAAAAGGAGACATATGTAATATTTTAAATTATAAAGAATCAAAAAATTTTTTCAAACAAAAAAAATTACAAGCTATGCTGTAATAAACAATCATTATACATTCTATCTATCTATGTAAAAGCCTAAGCAACTGGCTGACCAGCTGGTAGGAATGACAAGAACTGACCACCAGGGGGCAGATGTATAATTCAGGAGCTGCCGAGCAATGGCAACTTTGCAGAGTGCCCTCTCGCATTCTGGGACCCCTTGGGGGATATCAGACTGCTGGTTTTGGCCTGATCCCCATAGGCTAGACTGAGGGATCCCACTTGCCGGAGGGACCCCGTTCACTCAGCAGACACCCTTTGAGCCCCGGCACCACCCCAGGAGAGACCTAGAGGTTGGCTTCAGGGCATGTCCAGCCTATCTTGCCCAGTCCCACTCCGCCTGCCACCTTTTAATTAATTTACTTTCAGTGTGCACAAATCTGTGCACCCGGCCTCTAGTCTATATAAAAGCCTAAGCAACTGTTTGACCGGCTGACAGGTAGCTATGACACACACTGACCACCAGGGGGCAGATGCTTAACTTAGGAGCTGCTGAGCAGCGGTTATTTGGCAGCTGTGTTTCTCAGGCGATGCACCTGGAATCAGAGAGCAAGTAGCCCAATTCCAGGGTGTGTCACACAAGAACCGCCCTCTTGCAATCCACGACCCCTTGGGGGATGTCGAAAAGCTGGTTTCAGCCCGATCCCTGCATGCCAGGCCTAGAGACCCTACTGGTGCACAAATACGTGCGCCGGGCCTCTGGTACTATAACTGTCTTTGTACATGTAATTTGTGTTAGTTTTCCTTTCAGCATTAGACTTTTGTTTTTAACAAACATTTTTCAGCCCTAGATGGTTTGGCTTAGTGGATAGGGCATCAGCCTTGTGGACTAAAGGGTCCTGGGTTTGATTCTGGTCAAGGGCATGTATACCTAGGTTGCAGGCTCAATCCTCAGCCTTGGTCAGGGTGTGTGCAGGAGGCAACCAATCAACGTGTTTCTTTCTTTCTTTCTTTCTTTCTTTCTTTCTTTCTTTCTTTCTTTCTTTCTTTCTTTCTTTCTTTCTTTCTTTTTTTAAATCGATCTTTATTGTTCATATTATTACAAAGGTTCCTCATTTCTTCCCCCCTCCACCAGGTTCCCCCCCACCCTCCGCCCCCTTCCCCTCCCCAATTGTCCTCATCCATAGGTGCACAGTTTATGTTCAGTCTCTTCCTCCCTCCCTTTCCCCGATAGTAAATCCCTTTTCAGATAGTAAATCAGTTACTTAGCATTTTCTCATATCAATAATACCTCCACATGCCCAATGATACATTTCACACAAAAGACATTTCCAAATAGGTCAACCAGCCTCATCCAGGCCCCACCCAAGGCACTCACAGATCAACACCCCAGCCCTATACTAACTCAACACATCCAGATCTAAGCCTTCATCACTTGATTCAGCCGACCCTCAAGTTCCCACAAAAGTTTCCAGCCATGTCTGAGAGGCAGCCGTGGGGCAGGGGCAGGCGAGGAGCGAGCTGTTCCGGGCCTGGCTTCTCCGGGCCTGGGCTCTGTTGCTCTGGTTCGTTCCACAACCAGCTGCTCCGGGTCTGGCCACTGCCGCTCCTGACCTAGTTGCTCCGGGCTTGGCTGCTGCTGTTCCGGGCCCGGCCGCTCAGGGCCTGGCCACTCCCAGCCTGGCGGCTGCTCCGGGCCTAGCCGCTCCCAGCCTGGCAGCCACTGCTCTGGGCCTGGCCGCTCCCAGCCTGGCAGCTGCTGCTCCGGGCCTGGCTGCTCCAAGCCTGGGAGCTGCTGCTCTGGGCCTGGCCGCAACCGACCCAGCTGCTCCGGGCCTGGCCGCTCCCAGCCTGGCAGCCGCTGCTCTGGGCCCGGCCGCTCCGGGCCTGGCAACTCCCAGCCTGGCAGCTGCTGCTCTGGGCCTGGCCGCTCCAAGCCTGGGAGCTGCTGCTCTGGGCCTGGCCGCTCTGGGCCTGGCCGCTCCCAGCCTGGCAGCTGCTGCTCCGGGCCTGGCCGCACCCGACCCAGCTGCTCCGGGCCTGGCCGCTCCCAGCCTGGCAGCCGCTGCTCCGGGCCTGGCCGCACCCGACCTGGCTGCTCTGGGCCCGGCTGCTTCGGGCCCGGCCGCTCCGGGCCTGGCCGTGCCCAGCCTGGCAGCTGCTGCTCTGGGCCTGGCCGCAGCCGACCTGGCTGCTCCCAGCCTGGCTGCTCCCAGCCTGGCAGCCGCTGCTCCGGGCCCAGCTGCTCCGAGCCTGGCTGCTCCCTACCTGGATGCTCTGGGCTTGGCTACTGCTGTCTGGGCCTGGCTGCTCCCGACCCGGCTGCTCTGGGCCTGGCTTCTCCGGGCTCGGCCACTCTGGGTCTGGGTGTTCCTGGACTGGCCACCCTGGGCTTGGCCGCCTCTGCCTCAGACCTGGCTGCCACTGCCCCAGGTCTTCTGCTCCAGGCCTGGCTGTTGCTGCTCTGGTTCTGGCTGCTGCTGCTCTGGGGCCTGGCTGTTGCTGCTCCAGGCCCGGCTGCCACTGCCTTGTGCCTGGCCACTCTGGGCCTGGCCGCTGCCATTCCAACATTCTGTCCTTTTTTTTTTTTTTTAAACGCATTTATGTTGCAATGTTTGCTGCTGAGTTGAGTTCTGACTTAGTCTTTGATTTTTCAAGATCTTCTTTGTGTTCTTTCTTAAGTAATTTTACTATCTTTTGCTCTCCCTTGATTTCTTCACATTGAGAACTTCTTCGTTTTCTTCTTCCTTGTCCTGGAAGCTCAGCAGGTTGGCCTTGGCACCCCTTTGTTCTCCGCAGGCTCCTGCACTGCTTCAGCTTGTTGCCAGGGTCGGCACCACCGCCCAGGAAGCAGCCCCCGGCCTCGGCTCCATTGCCTGCGCTCAGCGGTCAAAGGCTCAGGGCTCCCCCCCCCCCCCCAGGGGCCCTGTCGCCCGGTTCCTTGCTGGCGCCTGGCTGGCCGGTGTCCGGCAGGGGCTCCTGCTCCTTGTTGCGTTCCTCCAGTCTGGAGCTTTTTTTCTCCTTCCCACTAGGGGAGTCTAACATCAGAGTCAACAGACTGTCCTCTGCGTGCAATGTGCGCGACTCCAGGGGCTCCGCTTTTCGCCACTCCCCCAGGACTCCACCTCACAGCCCCGTCTCCCTCTGCTTGAGCCTGGGACTCCAGGGATTGGCCTAGAGCTGGAGTTCAGGGCAGTTGGGAGTGGGGCTCAGCACCGCCGGAAATTTTGTTTCTTTCCGCCAGGGCAATACAGCATCAGAGTCAACATTCTGTCCTCTGCGGGCAATGTGTGCAACTCCGGGGGCCCTGCTTTTCGCCGCTCCCCTGGGATTCTGCCTCACAGCCCCGTCTTCCCCTGCCCAAGCCTGGGTCCCCAGGGTCTGGCCCATAACTGGGGCTCATCGCTGCCGGTTCTGGGGTTCAGCCCAGGCTGGGGGTTTATTTCCTTCCTGCTAGGGAACGCCAGGCAGCACCCAGCCTTCTCCTCCTCTCCGGCTGTGACCTCTCTGCGGGTGCAGCATGTCTCCGTACCTTAGGCTTTTTTCAGCTCCTCTGATTTTCCTTCTGGTTTTCTCTTTCCTTCTTGTTGTAGAATTTTCAGTCAGTCGACTACCTGTAGCTCTGGGCAATGTCCACTCTACATTTTAGTTGTATTCCATTGAAATTGTTGTGTGCTGCTGCGGTTAGGTGTCTACCCGAGCAGCCATCTTGGATCCTCCTCTCCTCAATGTGTCTCTTTCACATTTATGTTTTTATCTCTCTGTCTCTCCTCCTCTCTTCCACTCTGCCTAAAAATAAATGGAAAACTATCCTCAGGTAAGGATTAACAAAAATAATAATGATTGTTTAAGAAAGGTTTTTCAAATTATAATTGGAATTTTAGGTTTCTATGGAAGATAGTTCAAAGATTTAAGTGCTCTCATTGGGAGTGAGTACCTGAGAAAACAGTTATTGTTCAAGGGGAGTAAAAAAATTATTTTCATCTTTGTAACTTTTTTACTTGTTTATGTAACAGGTAAAGAAGCTTCTTAATAAAGTAGTACTCTGTGAATCTTGCTTTTATCAGAAATTATCAGAAGAAAACCAGGGGGAGTCTGATGCACTGCAAGAAGGTTTGCAAGTATTATTTTAAAATTTTGCCACTATATAATTGTATTACTAATTAAAGACAAAATAAAATATAGTACCTTTTATATTATAGGAAACAGGTTGTTACTTCCAACACCAACAGTAAAACAGGAATCAAAGGATGTGGAAGGAAATGTTGGCCTTATTGTTTACAATGGTGCAATGGTAGATGTAGGAAGCCTGTTGCAAAAGTTGGAAAAGAGTGAAAAAGTAAGAGCTGAAGTAGAGCAGAAGTTAGTTACTAGAAGGAAAAACAGGTAAGAACAGAATTGGAGTGTCAGTACTTCTAACACCCTATTGGGTTATATACAGGGTGTCCCCCCAAAATGTATACACACTTAAACAGCTGGTAGTTCAATTTTTAAAATGAAATGTAGTTTAGCCGAAACCAGTTTGGCTCAGTGGTAGAGCGTCGGTCTGCGGACTGGAAGGTCCCAGGTTCGATTCCGGTCGAGGGCATGTATCTGGGTTGCGGGTACATCCCCAGTAGGGGGTGTGCAAGAGGCAGCTGGTCGATGTTTCTCTCTCATCGATGTTTCTAGCTCTCTATCTCTCTCCCTTCCTCTCTGTGAAAAATCAATAAAATATATTTTAAAAAAAGAAAAAGAAATGTAGTTTAATTTATAGTTTAATAAATACTACCTTTATTATTATTCAAGTGTGTGTATATATTTTTGAGGGACACCCTATATTTGTGTAGATACATACATACCTGTACATATATATCGTATGTTTTAGTCTAGACCACATAATGTAACTTTACTTTTGACCATTTTGGTTAAAGGTAAGAAATTGCTTAGCTATATAAGACTTACTCTTAGATCTTCATATGTATTCTCAGGTTTTTGTTTGTTTTTTTGCTATTTCTTAAAAATATATTTTTATTGATTTCAGAGAAGGGAGAGAGCGATTGAAACATTAATGATGAGAGAGAGAATCATCATTGGCTCTCTCCTGTATGTCCCTCCCTGAGGATCAAGCCTGCAACCAGGCATGTGCCCTGACTGGGAACTGAAGCTTGACCTCCTGGTTCATAGGTTGATGCTCAACCATTGAGCCATACTCCACCAGGCATATTCTCAGGTTTTATTATTGTTCTGTTGCATCCTTTTCATCCTCTTTTTTTTTTTCTTTAAGATTTGATGTTTATTTATTTTATTTTTTTAATCTTCACCCAAGGATTTTTAAAATATATATATTTTTATTGATATCAGAGAGAAGGGAGAGAGGGAGAGAGACATCAATGATGAGAGAGAATCATTAATTAGCTGCCTCCTGCACACCCCCTACTGGGAATCGAGCCCTCAGCCTGGGCTTGCGCCCTTGACGAGAATCAAATCCGGGACCCTTAAGTCCACAGGCCGACACTATATGCTCTGAGCCAAACTGGCTAGGGCAACCCGAGGATATTTTTTCATTGATTTTTAGAAAGTGGAAGGGAGGAGGAGAGACAGAAACATTGATGTGAGAGAGACACATCAATTGATTGTCTCCTGAAACCAAGGTATGTGCCCTTGACCAGAATCAAACCTGGGATCCTTAAGTCCGAAGGCCGATGCTCTGTCCACCGGAGCCAAACGGGCTTCATCCTCCTATTTTTGACCAGTTTCTGCTATTTTATCTAACCTATGCAATCATCTAAAAATGGAACCTGGATTTTAGAAGTAATATAATACTTAGATAAAACTTAAGTGAGTTTTGCAGTTTGCTTTGTAATTTTTGAAATTGACATTTGTGGGCTATTTAAAGGAATTGCATATGCTGGGGCGGAGCTTGAAGATGGCGACCGAACAGTCGGACTTGTTCTGACTCTGGTCCCAGAACAGATAAAAGTAACATCTGAGTCGCTCAGGGAGGGTTGATTGGCAGCTGAGGGGCAGCAGAGGTTTCAAGGAAGCTAGGCAGCGATCCGCTGGACAGGATTTCCAGTCGGTGGCCAACACTGCCACAGCGGCGGCCGCGGCGGCTGCGGCGGCGGCAGAAGCAGCGGCGGCGGTGCTGTGAGAAAGGAGTGGCTTCTCTGAGGCCTGGAAAGCCCACTGCGGAGAGGTCCATCCAGTAGCTGAGACGCCCGAGTTGGCGCTGGCGCGTGGATTCAAAGGAGTTCTTCGGTCACCCACGGAAAGGTCAGAATTTGCGGGGAAAGCCTGAGAGATCGCGGTCCCGCGGTGCCGGCAGCCACAGTAGCCGGGGAGTTCCGGCCCTGCCTCCATGCAGCGCCCGCAAAGCTGAGCCCTAAGAAGGCTGCAGCGACATCTAGTGCTGGGTTTGGCATAAGCTTCCCCAGAAGCGGGGAATTTTTTTTTTTTTTTTTTTTTTTTAAAAAGCCAGGGGACACGGGACAGAGTGTTAAGAATCGCGGCTGTCCCGCCAAGGGCGGAACATCTGGACACCTCGGCGCCTGATCCCCTTCACCCCCTAGCTTCGGAATACTAGGGAAGATCAGCCTAGTTGGGCATATCCGGGGAATTTGCAGGGAGAAAGTGCCTCCCTGGAAACAAGGGATCGGAGCCAGAAGAGATAGTCTGGGAGCCAGCTGGCACCCTGCCAGCTAGAGCCATAGAGAAAGAAGGCCGGAGCAACCAAAAAGACTGGGAGGTCAAACCGGAAACACTGACACCTAAGAGCTGAATTACAAACTGCCCTTCTTTTTTTTTTTTTTTTTCTCTCTTTTTTTTTTCCTTTCTTTTCTTTTGTCTTTTAATTAATCAAAAATAAATGGACACAAATATCTAAGATATAGTCTACTAAAAATTAAGAATTACCTTACGAAACTGAGGTGCAGTGGAAAGCTGGGAACTGCAAGACTGTCTGGTCCGAGAATCAGAAGTGCCAAATACATTAACTGAGGAAGTGAGTGACCAGTACTGGTCATTTTTATGCTAATTTTGCTATACTTTATTTTATTTTCATTTTTTACATCTTTTATTTAATTTTCATTTTTCATATCTTTTACTTAAGAAACAATTTTTTTTTCTTTTTTCCTTACTTGATTTTACCTTTTCAATTACTACATTTTTCAATCTCTATCACTATTACTACTGCTATTTTGGAATTTTTTTAAAAAAAATTTTTATTTATTTTTTTTTTCTTTCTTTCTTTTCTTTTTTTTCTCTCTCTAGTACCATTTTATTTTTTCTTTATTTTACATTGGGAGTAACCTTCATTCTATTTTAATCTCTACTATAGCATCATTCAACCCTATCTCAACTCAACCTTTACACTATCACTCTCTTACTAAACTTTACCCTTTAGTCTACAGTTTATCCTATCCCTTTCCGGCTTTAGTTTTTCCTCTATTCTCTCTCTATACCCCCTGCTAAAGCTCTCACTATACTTATAGACCTAAGTTCCAACCCCTGATCCAAGTGTATAAATACCAATCTCTGCACTATATTAACTAGTTAAAAAAAAAAAAAAAAATCCATTCTCCCCTCTATCCTTTTCGCATTGTATGTGTGAAGGTTGATTATTGTGAATTTTTATGCCTTTTAGTGAAATTGTTATGCTTATTCCTGTATTGTTATTGTTGCTTTGTATTTTTTTTTAAATCCTCTGTTTTTGTTTGTTTATTTTACTTCTGTATATCATAGCCTTACTTAATAATAGTGGATATTGTAGTTTGTATTAATCTCCAAGTATTGTTACTGGCATTGGCTGGGTCCAGAGGTTTTTCTATGGCAATTTTCTCCACATATATATAGTTTGTTTCCCATTTCTCTTTTAGTTTGCTTCTTCTCTCTCTTTCTCTCTCTCTCTCTCCCTCTTCTTTTTTTCCCTGTTTTCCAACTTCATTTTGTCATTACTTTTTTCTTCTTCTTCTTTTTCTATCTCTTTATCCCTCCTTTTTTTTAATTTACTTAATTTTTTTTTTTTAATTTTAATTTTATTTTTTTTTAATTTTTCTTTATTTTATTTTTACCTTTATTCCTTCTCTCCTATCCCCTAAGTTGCCTTTCTCTAGTGGTCACCTTTATTAGAGGTTATTAATATTGTAAATACATTCCTGTTAAGTGCCGCTTGTGTTGTACCTGGTAGTGTTGTATTTTGTACCTCAAAATCAACGCAGGAGAAGGAATACCACATAACCAGACATCCTGAAAAGAGAGGCCATGGGGAGACAAAAACATAGTCCGCACTTGAAAGAAAAGCAGGCATCACCAGAAAAGGAAGTAAACGAGCCAGAGGTAAGCAGCCTGCCAGAGCAAGAATTCAGAGTAATGATCATAGCATGGCTAAAAAGAATGGAAGAGAAATTTGACAAAAGTCAAGAAGAAATGAGAAAGAACCATGAGGAAATGAAGGAGAGCCATGAGGAACTGAAGAAGAACCAAGAAGAAATGAAAAGTGACATCACTACCATGAAGAACTCAATAGAAAGCATCAAGAGTAGACTAGATGAAGCAGAGGACCGCATCAGTGAGCTAGAAGATAAGATGGAAAAAAATACCCAAGTAGAGCAACTTCTAGAAAAAAAGATTAAAAAGCAGGAGGAGAGCCTACGGGAGCTTTGGGACAAAACAAAACAAAATAATATTCGAATAATAGGGGTTCCAGAAGGAAAGGAAACTGAGGTAGACATGGAAAAAGTATTTCAAGAAATAATGACAGAAAACTTTCCTGAAATAGAAAAGAAAAAACCCACACAAATCCAAGATGCCCGCAGAGTCCCAAGCAAAATGAATCCCAGAAGACAGACTCCAAGGCACATTATAATTAAATTGGCAAACAACAACGACAAAGTAAGAATCTTAAAAGCAGCCAGAGAGAGACAGAAAGTTACATACAAAGGAACCCCCATCAGACTAGCAACTGATTTCTCAACAGAAACTTATCAGGCCAGAAGGGAATGGGATGAAATATACAAAGTCATGCAAAGGAAGGGTCTGAATCCAAGAATACTGTACCCAGCAAGGCTATCAATCAAAATTGAAGGGGAAATCAGGAGCTTCACAGACAAAAAAAGACTGAAGGAATTTATCTCCACCAAACCAGCAATGCAAGAAATGCTAAAGGGTCTACTGTAAAAATAAAGAAATAAGAAGTGAAGAAGGAACACGGGTATAGAATAAAAATGGCGTCAAATGAGTACCTATCAATAATAACCTTAAATGTAAATGGATTAAATGCTCCAATCAAAAGACATAGGGTAACAGATTGGATAAGAAAACAAGACCCATACATCTGTTGTCTACAAGAAACCCACCTCAGAAAAAGAGATGCACACAGACTGAGGGTGAAGGGATGGAAAAAAGTTTTCCAGGCAAATGGAAATGAAAAAAAAGCTGGGGTAGCAATACTTATATCTGACAAATTAGATCTCAGAGTGAAGGACATAACAAGAGATAATGAAGGCCACTTCATAATACTAAAGGGAACAATCCAACAAGAAGAAATAACCCTGGTAAATATATATGCACCCAATACAGGAGCAACCAAATACATTAAAAAACTGCTAGAGGACATTAAGGGAGAGATTAATAGCAATACAATCATAGTAGGAGATTTTAATACCCCACTGTCACCCTTCGACAAATCATCTAAACAAAAAATCAGCAAAGAAATATCAATCCTAAATGACTCACTAGACCAGATGGAATTAATTGACATCTTCAGGACACTCCACCCCAAAGCCACAGAATATACATTCTTCTCAAGTGCACATGGGACATTCTCAAAGATAGACCACATTTTGGGACATAGGCAAAGTCTCTTCAAATTCAAGAAGATAGAAATCATATCAAGTATCTTCTCAGACCATAATGGCATAAAACTGGAAATTAACTACAATAAAAATAATCCAAAGAAATCAAACACATGGAGACTAAACAGCTTGCTATTAAACAAGGACTGGGTTACCAGAGAAATCAAGGAAGAAATTAAAAACATCCTGGAAACAAATGACAATGAAAGCACAACAATCCAAAATCTTTGGGACACAGCAAAAGCAGTTTTGAGAGGGAAGTTCATATCCTTACCAGCCTATTGCAAAAAACTAGATAAAATAGTAACAGATGATCTAACTCTACAACTCAAAGAGTTAGAAAAGGAGCAACAAGAAAAACCCAGTGTAAGCAGAAGGAAGGAAATAACAAAAATCAGAGCAGAGATAAACGACATAGAGACCAAAAAAACAATACATAAGATCAACAAAACCAAGAGCTGGTTCTTTGAAAGAATAAACAAGATAGATGGACCTCTAGCCAGGCTAACCAAGAAACAAAGAGAGAGGACCCAAATAAACAAAATCAGAAATGAAAGAGGTGAAATAACAACAGACCCCACCGAAATACAACGGATTGTTACAAAATACTACGAACAACTCTATTCCAACAAACTGAACAACCTGGAGGAAATGGACATATTCCTAGAAAAATACAAACTTCCAAAACTCAATCAGGAAGAATCTAAAAATCTCAATAGACCAGTGACTTGGGAAGAAATTGAAACAGTCATCAAAAAGCTTCCAGCAAACAAAAGCCCAGGGCCAGATGGCTTCACAGGAGAGTTTTACCAAACATTCAAGGAAGAACTAAAACCTATCCTCCTCAGACTATTCCAAAAAATTCAAGAGGAAGGAACACTTCCAAACTCCTTCTATGAAGCCAGCATCACCCTAATACCAAAACCCGATAAAGACAACTCAATGAAAGAGAATTACAGGCCAATATCCCTCATGAACATAGATGCCAAAATCCTCAACAAAATTCTAGCAAATCGGCTCCAGCAGAGCATCACAAAGATCATACACCATGACCAAGTAGGATTTATACCAGGAATGCAAGGTTGGTACAATATCCGCAAATCAATAAACGTGATACATCACATAAACAAGTTGAAAGATAAAAATCATATAGTCATATCAATTGATGCAGAAAAAGCATTTGATAAAATCCAACACCCTTTCCTGATAAAAACTCTTAACAAGGTGGGAGTACAAGGATCATACCTCAACGTAATAAAAGCTATATATGATAAACCCACAGCAAACATCATACTCAATGGGCAAAAACTAAAACCATTCCCTCTAAGAACAGGAACAAGACAGGATGCCCACTATCGCCACTCCTCTTTGACATAGTACTGGAAATACTAGCCATTGCAATTAGACAAGAGGAGGAAATAAAAGGCATCCAAATTGGAAAAGAAGAAGTAAAGTTATCCTTATTTGCAGACGACATGATATTGTATATAAAAAACCCAAAAGACTCCATTAAAAAACTAATTGGCTTAATAAATGAATTTGGCAATGTAGCAGGATACAAAATTAACACCAAGAAATCTATGGCATTTCTATACACCAACAGTGAGTTTATAGAAACAGAGACTAAAAAAGCAATTCCATTTACGATCGCACCAAAAAAATTAAGATACCTAGGAATAAACTTAACTAAGGAAGTAAAGGACCTATTTGCGGAAAACTACACGACACTGAAAAAAGAAATAGAGGAAGATGTAAACAGATGGAAGAACATACCATGTTCATGGATTGGTAGAATCAACATCATCAAAATGTCCATACTTCCTAAAGCAATCTATAAGTTCAATGCACTCCCCATTAAAATACCAACGGCATATTTCACTGACCTAGAAAGAACTCTCCAAAAGTTCATTTGGAACAATAAAAGACCCCGAATAGCCACAGCAATCCTGAGAAAGAAGAGTAAAGTAGGAGGTATCTCAATACCAGACTTCAAACTGTATTACAAAGCCACTGTTCTCAAAACAGCCTGGTACTGGCACAAAAACAGACATATAGATCAATGGAATCAAATCGAGAACCCAGATATCAACCCAAATCACTATGCTCAATTAATATTTGACAAAGGAGGCACTAATATACAATGGAGTCAAGACAGTCTCTTTAATAAATGGTGTTGGGAAAATTGGACAGATACATGCAAAAGAATGAAACTAGATCACCAACTTACACCATACACAAAAATAAACTCAAAATGGATACAGGACTTAAACATCAGACGGGAAACCATAAAAATACTTGAAGCATCCACAGGCAACAAAATCTCAGACGTATGCCAAAAAAACTTCTTCACTGATACTACCCCTAGTGCAATGGAAGCTAAAGAGAAAATAAACAAATGGGACTACATCAAAATAAAAAGCTTTTTTACAGCAAAAGAAACCATCAACAAAACAACAAGAAAGCCCACTGTGTGGGAGAACATATTTGCAAATGTTACCACTGATAAAGGTTTAATCTCCAACATCTACAAACAGCTTATACAACTAAATAAAAGGAAGATGAATGATCCAATTAAAAAATGGGCAATGGACCTAAATAGAATATTTTCAAAAGAAGACAGAAGGAAGGCCAAAAAGCACATGAAAACATGCTCAAAGTCACTAATTATCCGAGAGATGCAAATCAAAACAACAATGCGGTACCATCTCACACCTGTCAGAATGGCCAACATCAACAAATCAACAAACGACAAGTGTTGGCGAGGTTGCGGAGAAAAAGGAACCCTCGCGCACTGCTGGTGGGAATGTAGACTGGTGCAACCACTGTGGAGAACAGTGTGGAGTTTCCTTAAAAAACTGAAAATGGAACTCCCATTTGACCCAGTAATCCCACTTCTAGGAATATATCCCAAGAAACTTGAAACACCAATCAGAAAGGATATATGCACCCCTATGTTCATAGCAGCACAATCTACAATAGCCAGAATTTGGAAACAGCCTAAGTGTCCGTCAGCAGATGATTGGATCCAAAAACTATGGTACATCTACACAATGGAATACTATGCTGCCATAAAAAAGAAGGATTTCTCATCATTTGCAGCATCCTGGATGGAATTGGAGAACATCATGCTGAGTGAAATAAGCCAATCAATGAAAGAGAAACACCACATGACCTCACTCATTTGTGGATAATAAAGAACATTATAAACTGGTGAACCATAAGATAGATATAGAGACAGTATATCAACAAGTAGACTGTCAAGTTACAGTGGGGACGGGAGGAAGATCTGGGGGAGATAATAGATCAACCGAAGGACTTGTATACATGCATATAAGTGCAACCAATGGACACAAAACTCTGGGGAGGGAGGGGATGTGTGGGAGGGAGGGAGGGGGTAAAAAAAAAAATCAATAAAATATATTAAAAAAAAATAAATTAAAAAAAAAAAAAAAAAGGAATTGCATATGCTTCTTTTAATAGAAGAAGATGAAAAAACCATGTTAAATTTGGAGAATTCCAACAAAGGCCTCTCTGGTGAACTCAGAGAAATTAAAAAGGACCTTGGTCAGTGACAAGATAACTTAAAGATTTCAGAAAATATGAATTTGCAATTTGAAAACCAACTGAATAAGACAATCAGAAACTTATGCACAGTAATGGATGAAATCCACACTGTTCTCAACAAGGTTAGTAGTTTTGTACTTCCAATGTTTTCATAATTTATTCCAGTTTTTTTAAATCTATTTCACTCTATTTCTTAGTGATTTTTCTTGGAGCGAATAGGGTAGCGTTCTGTCCTCCATTAGATTGTTCAAAAGCAATTCCTTAAATATCGTATTTTTCTAGAACCTATTCAGGATGTCAACATGGTTTATGTGAACAGATTTCATATAGCAAATTTTATTTGCATTCCTCAGTGAATTTGAATTTGAGGAAGATAAAACCACTCATTTCTTTTAAAAACCCATTTACTATTGGGCAGAGGAGAAACTCTTTGGCACTCTCAAAATTAATTGACTAGTATTCTTTTGTTACTAGGGAAAAAAATCCAGTAACTCAATGCCATTATAAACTAACTTTAATAATAGAGATCTAAAATCTTTTTCTCTTTCAGAACAAAAAGAACAATATCTGTAGTGCAGGGAATTCACTGCTGTTATTCCTTAGAACTTCTCATTTCTCAGGGCTCAGATGGCTTTCTCAAATACTAGAAGCCATTCTGCAGAGAATTTAAAGACTTGAACATAGTTGCCCCACAGGGTCAATTTTCCATAGATACTAAAATGGATATCTCTGTTTACTATTTGTTATAGTTACATTTAAGAGATTCTAATAAAGTATACTTTTCCTTTGTTATTTTATATAAGATAATGTGAAGAGGGAAGATAAAGATCAGAAATCCAAGGAGAATGGTGCAAGTGTATGATAATACGTGTAATGGCGAAGAAATGGTGCTAAATAATGTAATATAAAAAATCATGATACCAGAATGTTTGGAAGTGATGCATGTTTGATTTTAGCAATATAAATATCTGTTAGTACAAACGATGTATTAAGTTTTATGAGTGTGAGAGTCTCTGCTTTTGAAAATTGCTTGTAATTCCTGGCATTCAAATTATTAAACACTCCTTAAGTGAAATAATTTTGCATTGCAAAATGTTTTAGGATCAACTTTGTTATAGTTTTAACACCAATAAACTTCATCAGTTTAATTGACAGTAGAATTTAATTACCAAATGTCTTTTATTAAAATACGTAGGGAGGAAAAAGAGAGAAGAAATAAAAACCTAGAAAATTGCTGTAATTTTAGTTATAGAATTATTCATTATTTAAAAATTTTTGGTATTTTTAAGTTTTAGTATAAATTATAAAATAGCATGCTGCTTAAGTTTTGCAAGTTTTTGACCCAGACTTTTTTTTTACTTGTCATAAAAGGATATTCCTCTAATATCTGTCTCTGAAAACATTCACTAAAAATTTAATTTGTCCAGCAGAGAGTACATAAAAATCTAAGAAGCAATTGACAGTTGATATTATCTGTGGAAGGCTTACATAGAATTAACAGTTCTGATGTTAATGTTACTGCTTTCAGTGAATTGTTCTACTTTCTAAGAAGAGCACCCATATTATAATTTTGAGGATTTTTTACAGTATATATGATATCAAGTGTACAATTCAGTACCAAGCCAGTAGATGTCACTATGATGTCTTAAGTTAAGCTTTGTATAATTAAAAATAATATTTTTTATTAGTCTGTGTACTTCCTTCAGAATTGAGTGGATACATAAGAGTTGATTAGCTGGCCCTCGTCGGTTTGGCTTAGTGGATAGAGCATCAGCCTGCAGACTGGAGGGTCACGGGTTTGATTCTGGTCAGGGGCACAGGCCTGGGTTGTGGGCTCCATCCTCGGTGGGGGCGTGCAGGAGGCAGCCTATCAATGATTCTCATCATTGATGTTTCTCTCTCCCTCTCCCTTTCCCTTTCTCTCTGAAATCAATAAAGATAATATTTTTTTAAAAGTTGATTAGCTGTTGAGTGGAAAAAGTAGGAAATGTGATATACCGTTAAAGTGTTTCTAATCAGGGGGTGAATTTATCCCCAGAGGACATTTAGCAGTGTCTGAAGACATTCTGCTTGTCCCAGCTGGGTGAGTGCTTACTAGCATCTAGGTGCTAGAGGCCAAGGGTGTTGCTAACCATCCTACATTGCATAGGATAGCCCCTATAACGAAGAATTATATGTAACCTAAAATGTCAAGAGTACCTATGTTGAAAGGCTCTGATTTAAAGTAATATATGGTTACGTGATATGACTTTAAGTTCCTGTTTCTGGTCTTATTGTTTGTTTAACTCTGAAGTCAGATTACAGATTGATCCATAATTATACAGTTATTTTTGCCATCTTTAGATTAAGATGAAACATTATAGGGTGGTTGGAAAGTTGTTGCTTATGAAAAAATCTTGAAGATAAACTTGTAACTAAAAGTCAGTAAAGAAGGTAGTTTTTTAATAGAGAATGTTTTTAAGTGAGAAAAATAATTATAACATTCACCTCTCAGACTTATTTTACCCAGAGATAATTAAGTCATAATACTGGAAGCCTGGAGAAAAATAGATAAATCTTTCTATTATTTCTTGAAGATAAATTTCTAAGTTAGGAAAACAAGTTAAAATTTTCTAAGCTAGAAAATTTGGTTTTAAAGAAAATGAGGGAAAGAGCACCTGTGTTTGCCCCTCTCCCCCCCCCCCCTCGAAACTGCTTATTTTCTTTTGTCAACCTTCTTCCCATTCTGTGGAAGAACAGCTTAAGACCACTCAGTGGTTGTTCCTACCCATTCAGTGGCAAGGGGGCTGAAGACCAGTCTTCAGTGGTAGGCCGAGCACTGCAATCTTTTTTTATTTTTTATTTTTTATTTTATTTATTTTACAGAGGAAGGCAGAAAGAGAAGAAGATAGAAATGTCAATGATGAGAGAGAATCATTAATCAGCTGCCTCCTACATGCCCACATTGGGGATCGAGCCTGCAACCCAGGCATGTGCCCTGACCTGGAATTGAACTGTGACCTCTTGATTCATAGGTCAATGCTCAAACACTGAGCCATACCAGCCGGATGTGAATGCTTCAGTCAATAGGAAACTGCTGAATAGCACAAAGGGCACCTGCACACCCTCAGAGCATCCTGCAACCCCAGGCTCAGCGGCAGTGAGCTCAGGAGCTGGAGCATGCCGTTCAACCTAGAACTTCTCCTTGGTCTGTTTTACACTGTTTTGAGCCCTAGCCAGTTTGGCTCAGTGGATAGAGCATCGGCCTGCCTACTGAAGGGTCCCAGGTTTGATTCTGGTCAGGGGCACTTACCTCAGATGCAGGCTCCTCCCTGGTCCCATTTAGGGTGCTTGCAGGAGGTAACCAATTGATGTGTTTCTTTCACATTTATATTTCTCTATCCCTTTCTCTTCAACTCTCTAAAATCAATGGAAAAACTTCCTTGGGTGAGGATTAAAATAAATTGTTTTAACTGTATTGAATATTCAGAAGTAAAATGCAGTCTATTCTCTAACTGCTATTCGTTACCTCATTTGACATTAAGTAAAAAAGTTTATATAAACAAGTGATACATGATAAGATTTAATTATACTTTACAATCATTTTTATGTTCTCAGTGCCTGGAATATTTTTGGATGTCTAATACTTGGTTCAGTCATTCTGGGACAGTTGAAATTTTAAGACTTCGTTATTTCTAAATTTTGTCTTCGTTCCTTTTTAAAGAAATTATAGTGACATTTAGACTTTATTTATGTACACATTTCACTCCCCTCAAAATTTTCAGTTATATCCAACATATACTTTTAAATATTTACCTGGTCTGATCTCCTGACCACAACCTATTGCTACTTAGAATTAGAGATGACTAATCATTGGCTTATGAATTCTTGTCTAACTTGCTTAAGTTTGTGTGCCCTTTTAAGATGATTTCAGGAGCTCTCACCTTTCAGCCTAACAGTCCTGAGACCTTAATCATAAAGTTTTGTAGCTTGAATGAATGAATAGTTTTACTGGTGAAGAAAATAAGTATCTTGATCCATTATAAAATCCAAAACTTACTCTCTGAAGTGGCAAAGGAGTGCTGGTTCTTGGGCATTAGCTTTCCAACTAGAAGAAAGAACTTCCTGCTTCTATTATGTTGTGAAATTGATGAGCCATCACAAGAAACAGTGGAACTGCTTGGATTACTAGAAATAATCCCAACATATTTTGGAGAAGCAAAAATTAGGCCTAATCCTCTGAAAATAGTCAATAAGGCAAAACCATTAAATAAAATTTTTTTATACAATCCAAGTAATGTGACAGGGTAACACTTTATCATTCGTGTATTTTGGTAGAGTGAAACCTAAATAATGTGTTTGTTAATAGTAATTCTTTGGGAAACTGTCTCAGTATGGGTGGAAAACAAAGGAAAGGTGTGCGGACCTTGAACAGGACTGGCCTGAATAGGTGGGACAGATTAGCTGATTGACACCTTTTCATATCTGCCTTCTCTGTACCCTGAGAACTCATAGTAACTGCATGTGTTACATATAACTGAGCCTCACCCGTACACAGGGCAAGACTTGCAGAGAACATTCCATCTATTGTGTTGCCCTCGGGCATTCTCTCTCATTCTGAAGAGGGGCCAGGATGTGTAATTGTATCTTTGCTAAGGAGGAGTGACACTTGAAGTTGGGCTTTTATGTTTTTGACAATTTTTAATGTTTATTTCACCACCAGTAGAGACTTACAAACTTGGACAGGATCACAGAACATGATAATCCCAAAAGCCAGCTCTTGGGGCACCTTCCCTGTACTTCAGTTGAGGGACAAATCTCAAGTGTTTCACTCCTGTGGGGCACAGTCTTAGCTGAGATTGAAGGAAGGAATAGCAGGGATTTCTGCCACAGTGACAGCGTAATTGTGTTGTGCCTTAATACAAAGGTGGTCACTTCTTCCTGGTAAAGAAAAGACTAAGACCGGTTTGGCTCAGTGGATAGAGAGTCAGCCTGTGGATGGAAGGGTCCCGGATTCAATTCAAACACGTGCAGGTTGCGGGTTTGATCCCAGTAGAAGGGGTGCAGGAGGCAGCTGATCAGTGGTTCTCTCTCATTATTGATGTTTCTATCTCTCCCCCTCCCTTCCTCTTTGAAATCAATATATATATATATATATATATATATATATATATATATATATATATATATTTGTTATGAATTTAGCTTTTATTCAAAATTAAATAAGCAAAAGCAAGTTTTTCCGAAACTTTTACAAATTACTTACATAAAAGAAAGTTAATAGGGACAGTCCTAAGTTTGCAACAAATAATTACAAAAGTGTCTATGGCAGCATGAGTATAAACCACGTCACAGCATGGCGATCTAACTGTCATATGAGTAAGGCAGAACTAACATTTGCACCGAGACCAGAATTAGAAAACAAAACAGACTGTAAAAGCTTAGTTCTACATTAAGCTTCTCTTCCCTCAGGTCCTTTACGGGTTTGAACTAAGTTGTTGTTTTAAACAAACACATCATGCCAAACTATAAATTACACAAATGGGCAGTTAATGGGAAAAGCCCCCTAAAAGGCACAAACTTAACTGGTATTGAATTGAGTTCTCCACTTGCCTTTATGTATAAGTAAATGTAAACCATGCTTTCACAGTTTTGAGTGTTTTGTGAGTGGATGCACAGTACCATGTCAGGTTTGCTATTGTTCCTGAAAACTGGCTCTGGGTTCTGCACCCTGTCGGCCGCGGGGTGCAGGTATTTACCTAAATAGGAAAGTATCATAGTCAATGGTCAAGACAGTTCAGCAAGAGCAGGATTTCCAACAGAGTGATACACAATACCACAGTTCACATACCTGTGCAAATAGAAGCATTCGGACCGAGAAATCAGAGGCAAGTTCAATTCGCCAAAACTCGTATTGCTACTGTTGTAAACTTGGGCAGTAAATGACCCTCAGCAAGCTCTGCTCTCTATGGCTTTTTTTTTTCTTCTTTTAAAATCTTAAAGCCAGAGAAAATGCACACATACCACCCACATGCTCGCACGCACACACACTCCACACACATACACAGTTCTCATTTCATTTTAGAATACGGTACATAGTGCAGCTTCATCACAGTGTAGAGGTTTAACACATTTGCTGTGTTTTCCTAGGCAAGTTCTTGGTGGTCTAAATCCTAGTTGAGGGTATTCATTTGCAGAACCACATGATTCTGGAGGTTGAGGAAATAAAAAAAAAAACACAAGAGTTTCCGTACATTTTTCAAACCAGCACTGGATGTGCAAAGGCAGCGGACAACCTGGCCATCGGCACAGCCAGGTTAGAGTAACTTTAGAGGAAGATCCAAGCAGTCAGTTACTTAGATTGGTCTCTAGAAAAATAGGTCAGGATATGCTGTATCTTTGTCAGCCGTTCCTTCAGAGACTTCATTGACAAAACTGACAGCTGGTTCCGGGGATCCACAGGGAGAACTGCAAGAAGCCACCAACACCAGGCAGGTCCGTTAGGAGTCGCCTGAAGGTTTTCCTCCCTCCTGGGCATTGATCCAAAGTGCTGAAGAATTTGGCTTCGAAGTCTGTCTCTTAAATTCGGAAACAGCTGCAGGCTTGAGAGTAGACCAAATCGTGGAGCTGCCTGAGACTCTCGCTCACCTTCATTCTCCACCTTAACATCCTCCAGATATTCGATGTCTGCAGCGCAATAGCCGTCTTTCATTCCTCTTTAAAACCTTAAACCGCTCTCCTCCAACCGTATCCACCACAGACCTTCCATCAGGTAAGAAAAGTACATTTCTAATTTGTAACATACAACCATAATCTGCAAAGCCATTCTGTGTGTCACTGACACACATCCCAAACTGTTTAGTTCCAGTTTGTATGCTTCTTCGAATCATCCATCTGTATCTTGGCTCAAATACACGAAGAGGGCGAGGCACAGTGGGTAGGCTATGGCACAAACAAATACTGGGACATTCTTGGTCAGGTGTGAGAGCTCAGCAGTTTCTTCATCATATTTTTTTTTCCTCTCAGACAGCTCATCAGGCAGATACTTCACTATTAACTCTTCCAACAGCTGTGTGACACAGAACCTCCTATCTGCTAGATACTCTTTTAAGCTTTCTTTGCAAAGGGGACAATATGATGTATGATCTAAACAGCGCTCAAGACAATTCTTACAGAATGAGTGTCCACAAGGGGTTGTTACTGGCTCGAAAAACAACCTCATGCCGAGAGAACACTCAAAATCTGAGACGTCTATTAATTCCTGTGGGATGTCGCCATAAGTTAATGAAAAGGTACAGACCTCATTGGGCGTTTCTCCTTGCTTTTTAAGCTTACTTCTTCCATCTTCATTAACAATCACGTCCTGTTCTGAGACAGCTTTCTTTTCAGGAGGAGAGCACCTTTTTCTTGAACAGACAGCAAAGGTTCTGAGGACACTCGTTTTAAGCAATCCCCTCTGGCTGGCATCTCTGTGGAATTTATAGCCTGAGCTGACCGAGCACGGTTTAAGCTTCCTTTGACAGGCTCTGCCGAGGCCTCAGGTATTTCTTCATTCTGCACGGGGCTACGCTCACTGGCAGAGAGAAACTCTTCCATTACTGACGGAAAGCCAAAAGGTTTGTTCTTAGTGCATGGCAATGAACTCCAGGAAGAATCCTTCAGGCCTTCTTCTAAGTTTTCAGGTGATAATAAATCAAATAAAATCCTTTTCACTTCCAGCTTGGCAGGTGCGAAGTCTTCGTCGAGGGCCAAGCACTGCAGGAACAGTCGTAGGCGTCAGTAGAAAGCCAGCATCGTGGCGCACTTTTCCTTCCTGAAGCAGACCTCGGGCCCCCGTGGCAGCTGAAAGAGCACTGCATTCAGATCCTCTGTGGCTGCTCTGACTCTCCGAGGCCAGCCTAGGACTCAGCGCGGTCAATTTTTAAAATCAAGCTGCTGGGCTCTGCTCGCAGCGCCTGGCGGCGGCGGCCGGCCTCGGGGTGGCGCCCCCGGGGCAGCAGCTCCCAGGGCGGGCCGGCCGCCTCCCGCTGCTGCAGGCCCGGGAGCGCCCTCCGCCGGCGGCCGCGGGCACGCGGGTCCCGAATATATTTTTTAAGAAGCATAACTTTCTGCTGAAGGAATTTGGAATATGTTAAACATGGGTGAGTTTGTTTATTAAAACATGGACAAAAGTTATAGATGTATCCATGTTCACAGGGCATCAAAATGTTTGGTGGAAACAGGTAATGCTACTTGTATATGCCTAGATGGAACTGGCAGTTTCAGCGGGGAAGGAATTACGTCTTCAGTGGTTGGCTTTGTCAGTTCTCTCTGAGCCAGGTAATAACTGAACCTTGAGTGGCTACGCGGAGCCTGAATTGGATTCCCTTAACTATTTAGATCTCCACTTAATAGAATTCCTAGAAAATACTACTGTGATGAGTGTAGATTTTTTTTATATATATATAAATTCTTTATTGTTGAAAAGTATTTCATATTTCTCCTTTTTCCCCGTTGATCTCTCCCTGGCCGCTCCTGCCCCCCAGCATATGCGCCCCCCCCCACTACTGTCAGTGTCCATTGGTTATGCTTATATACATGCATACAAGTCTTTGGTTGATCTCTTATACCCCTGCCCCCTTGGTTGTTCTCTTACCCCTCCCTGCCCCCCCCCCCCCCACACCTTCCCCTGCCTTCCCTCTGAGGTTTGAGGGTCCGTTAGATGCTTCTCTGTCCCTGGGATCTTTTTTTTTTTTTTTTTTCCCCATTGGTTTATGTTGTTAATTATATTCCACAAATTGTAGATTCTTTTTTAGGGTTAACGTGGTACCAAAGGGCCTCATAGCATTCAGACAGTCATATACATAGTGTAGAAGGAACACTGCTCCCTCCTTTCCTTTGAGGTGGCCTTTCTAGCCCAGAATGCTCTCCTCATACCTTTGCAAGTGCTCAAGCTAACCTGGCATCGTGGGTCTGAGATAATTTGTGTGGGCTTTTGTTGACAAAAGCTGTGTAGATTTTCTCCTAATGATGAAGTCAAAGTAGGTACAAAAGGCATGTACTGATTTTAGGCAAAGGTTTGAAGTGAACACAGTAATGAGGCACCTGAAACACTCCTCTATGTAGTATGCAGCACATTTTCTGGTTTAACTGCAACGCAGTTGCCATGTCTGTGGGTTCCAGGAAAGAAATTTGTTCCACTAAAATTTTGTATTCAGATTGTTTTGAAGTTAATTAAAATTAATACCTAAGACCCAGCTGGCATGGCTCAGTGGTTGAACACCCACCTATGAACCACTCGGGGCACATGCCTGGGTTGCAGGTTCAATCCTCATTGTGGGACATGCAGGAGACAGCCAATCAATGACTCTCATCACTGATGACTTTCTCTCTCCCCCTCAATAAAAATTATCCTCTCTGCCCTAGCTGATTTGGCTCAATGGATAGAGCTTTTGCCTGTGGACTGAAGGGTCCTGGGTTTGATTCCAGTCAAGGACACATACCTTGGTTGCAGGCTCCTCCCAGCTTGAGCCCTGGTCAGGACTCCTGCAGGAAGCAACCAATCGATGTGTTTCTTTCACATTGATGCTTCTCTGTCTTTCCCTCTCTCTTCCACTCTCCCTAAAAATCAGTGGAAAAATATCCTCTGGCAAGTATTAACAAAACAAAAAAATTAAAAGAAAAATTACCCTCTCTAAAATCAATAAAAATATATTTAAAAAATTAATATCTAAGAATTTCTTAAAAAATTGTTTTTGTTAAGTGAAACTTAGTAGAATGATAAAAAATTTTCAGGAATTATTCACACAGTTGACTGCCTTATTTTTTTATTCATAAAGTGGGTGACATAATTAATTATCTAAACTGGGAACCTTTTGAGAGAAGAGGAAAGTGCTAGAAATATATACACTGAGTAGCCAGATTATTATGATCTCTGAGTGCATAATAATCTGGCCACTCAGTGTGTGTGTGTGTGTGTGTGTGTGTGTGTGTGTGTGTGTGTTTGTAACCCTGAGTAGCCAGATTATTATGATCTATGAACGCATAATAATCTGGCCACTCAGTGTATAGACACCAAGTATAAATAAGGATTTAGATGTCTAAGGCAAACTGATTCTTGCCTACTTACATATTATTCACCTTATGAATAGGTAATATTGACCCTCTTTTGGTGTTCACTAGTTGAAAAACAAGCCTCAACCTCAGGTTTGTACACAAATGAAGATTAAGTCCCAAAGTGCTTTTGACTATAAATTATATAGTTTTTCTTATGTGTATAGAGGACATATGATGTGAGATAGTCAGAGTCAGCTCCTTATTTCAGCTCCATTAATGATGGAGTCTGCATGTGACCATTAGTTTAAGAACCTGAGGCAGTGGTTCTTAAACAGCATGCATCAGCATCACCTGGAAGGCTCGTTAAACTCCTGATGGGAACTAGAACTTCGATCGAGAAGGTCTGGGGTAGAGCCCAGGAATTTGGGAGCCTACTACTGTAAACATGTGTCATACAATGCAGAATATCCTTAAATTGAGAAATCAGAACATTTAATAGCTGTGGAAAGCCTTAGATTTCACTGCAATGTAGCATTAAACTCTAAAACATAGTTGAGAGACAATTTTGCAGAGCTTCTAATTTTCATAACAGTGTGTAGGAAGTTGTTTGTACATGTTTGCAATGATTTCACTTAGATGAGAAGAAATATAGGAAACTACAAGAAAACATGAGTAATTCAGAGAAAATACCAGTAAGTATGTGAGAACTCGTACAGAACAGGTGAAAAAGACTTCTCCAAGTCAGTTGTTAGTGTAGAAAGGGTATCTAAGAGGTAGGAAATCCTTAAAAGAGAGTAAAGAGCACATTAAACAGTGTATGAAACTTCTATTGTTTACTTAAAGGAGGCTACAAGTGTAAATGTGTGCCATACAAGGCAAATATCCTTGAAATAGAGAAATGAGCACAATTAAGCAGCTTTGGAAAGCCTTAGACTTCACCGCGATGTAGCATTACACTAAAACATAGTTGAGTGATAATGTTCCAGAGCTTCTCAGGTTCATAACAGTGTGTAGGAAGTTGTTTTTACTTGTGGGCAATGCTTATACTTTGACAAGTAGGCCTCATATAGGAAACTACAAGGAAACATGAGTAATTCAGAGAAGGTAACAGTAAATAGATGAGAACTCACATAGAACAGGCAGAAAAGACTTCTATAATACATGTCAGTTGTTAGTGTAGAATAGGTATCTAAGATGCAGGACATCCTTAAAACAGACTAAAGAGCACATTAAACAGTGTATGAAACCTCAAGACAAAATATTCATTTTTATTAAAATGTTCTATTATTTTATGTTAATGATTACTCATTTATTTTGGACCTTTGTATTCAGTATGTCTCTCCTGAAATAAATTTATGCTTCTAAGAAAAGGAAAGCTTTTGCTTTTTTTTTTTTTTGTGGTTCAGATAAACATCAAACTTGTTTATTTAGCCCTTGTTAGCCTTTGAGTTTGACATGCTTGGTTTAATCTGTCAGCCTGAGTCCCAAAAAGTCTCGAGTTCCATCCAGGTCAAGGGCATGTACTTGGGTTGTGGAATTACCGCACCCTCCATTGGTGCATGCACCTTGGACAACCAGGTGATGTGTGTCTGTGTAGCTATCCCTTCCCCTCTGACTTGTACTTTTCCACTGTCTCTTAAAGGCAACAAAAGTAATATCCTCAGGAGATGATTTATAACAAGAAAAAATTCTGCACATTGGGCACCATTGGGACCAACAACGGAGGGTAAAATGGGAGTCCTGAATGTGTCCCAGTGGACACTGGCTGTGTGAGTCTTGGGGTGTCAATGGAAAAGATGGACAGCAAGAAACTGCAGGTTTCCCAGTGCAGTGAAGCCAATGTAAGATCTGAAGGTGTCACTGTATACTGGGGCCTTCAGTACCCCTCAGGTACCCCAGGGGGTTGAGGTCAGTGTTGGCCCATTGGAGTGGGCAGCGGGAGTCCTGTGCTGTCACTGTAGTGTGTTGTAAGGCCAGCAGATGGATGGGACTGTGTGGCCCTCAGGAGACCTTGTCTAGCCCTGTGGTGTTTGTTATTTGGAGACCCTGGAATGTCATATAAGATTGTGTCCGTGGCTTTTCTCAGGTGTCACTTCCAGTTGTGTCCTTTGAGAGCTCAGCAGTGGTGACAGAGTAGTGTGGACAAGGAGAGACCTGGGGAGTCACAGCAGACATTGTTAGTGTGAGCCTTGTGCTTTCCAGAGAGAAGGCTTGGGAATGGGAGCCATGGGGAATCACAGCAGTTTGTGAGGAGTGGGAGGCATAAAGTGTGACAGCAGTAGACCTGAAGGTGTCACAGTTGTGTGTGGGCAGTGAAAACCAAGTATTGACACAGTGGAAAGTTCTCAGCGGAATTTTGGAGGGGTACATTGGCATGTGGAAGCCCTGTGCTGTCATGTTGGATTGTGGACAGGGAGCCCCCTGAATTGTCACAGTGAAGTGTTGGATGTAGGAGCCCTGGACAGATTGAAATAGAAAGTGGACAGTAGAAGCTGAGAGGTTCACCAATGAAAGATGTGCTTGAAAATTCCAAACATTTCACAGTGAAGTAAGGAGAGCGAGTGTTCTCAAGTTTTACATTTGTATGTTGTCATCAGACTTGAAGTGTGAGAATGGAAAATGTGCAGTGGGACCAACTGGGAATGGGAAAGGAAACCATGGTAACTGGATGCCTTGAGGCATCACGGTGGATGGGTGGCTAGAAGGACACCTCACACAAGGCAGAATATTATTGAAATAGAGAAATAAACACATTTAAGCAACTTTGGAAAGCCTTAGACTTCACTTCAATGTAGCATTTAACTCGAAAACATAGTTGAGAGACAATGTTCTACAGCTTCTCAGGTTAATAACAGTGTGTAGGAAGTTGTTTGTACATGTGGGCAATGCTTATACTTAGAGGAGAAGGCCAAATATAGGAAACTACAAGAAAACATGAGTAATTCAGAGAAAATAACAGTAAGAATATGAGAACTCTCATAGAAAAGCTAGAAAAGACTTCTCCAAGTCAGTTGTTAGTGTAGAATGGGTATCTAAAGTGCAGGACATCCATAAAACAGGGTATATAGTACATTAAAAAGTTGTAGGAAACCTCTATTATTTACTTAAAGGAGCCTACAACTGTAAATGTGTGTTAAGACAGATGATAATGGGCAATTATTACTGTGGGGTGAGGGCATTTGGAGGCATTGTGTGTTATGGTCATAAAAGGAATTGAGATTCCTGGCATGTCACAATGGAATGTGGGGAGTGGTCACCAGGGGATTCTCAATAGAATGTGGGCAGTAGGAAGGTTGAAGGATCACAGCAGAGTGAGTACAGTGACGGCCATGGGGAATGATGTACGTGTGAGTCTGAAGAGCCATTGCGAGTCACAGCGGTGCTTTGTCAGTATGTCCCCTGAGGTGTCCACGTGGGTGTTTCAGTGAGGGTTCTTTTGTGTCACTGTAGAATGTTGGTAACATAAGCCCAGAATGTATCACAAAAGTGTATGTTTAGTATGGGACCCCTGTGGTGTGACAGTGGGAAGGGGGTATTGAAATCTCATCAGCTTGGCAGTGGAAGACATAGTGCTGTACAGTAATGACTGTTGTCTGGAGCACTAGAAGGCCACACAGGATTGTGGGAATTGGGTATCCAGGACGTCACAGAAGACTGTTGATGCCTGTCCGGTGGGGGACTCAGGATGTGACAGAGCAGTGTGATCGGTGGAGGACCTCGGGTATCCAGCGCGGTGTCTGCATGGTGTGTGTCAGTGTGGAAGGTGAGCAATGTATCCCTGGGGTAGCACTGTAATGTGTTGGCAGTGAAATGTCTCAGTGTCGGAGGGGGATGTGTGCAGACAGGACCCAACCTTGTGACCGTGGAGCGATGGCATTGTCATCGCTGCAGCATCGCAGTGGCGTTCTGTGCCTGGAAACTGCTTGTTGTCCTGATGGAGGGTGGGCAGTTGGAGCTTTGGTTTGAGGTTTAAGTGAGGGCTTTGGGAGGAGTGTGGTGTCCCAGTGCAGTGTGATTTAGGATTCTGTGGAAGAAAGGATTTATAGAATTCTGTGGAAGAGAGGACTTGTAGAATTTTGTGGAAGAATTTCGATCATTCTGTGGAATAGATGATTTTTAGAATTCTGAGGAAGAGAGGACTTCAGGAATATTGTGGAATACGGAATATCCTGAATTCTGTGGTTGAGTGGCCATCTAGAATATTGTGGAATAAGAGATTTCTATCATTCTGTGGAATAAATGATTTATAGAATTCTTTGAAAGAGAGGATTGCTAGAATGTTGAGGAATAGAGGCCATATAGAATTCAGCAGAATTAGGGATTTTTAGAATTCTGTGGTAGAGAGGACATCAGGAATCCTGTGGAATATGGAAAATCCAGAATTATGTGGTAGAGTGTACTTCTAGAATTCTGTAGAATAGGGGATTTCTAGATTTGAGAGGAAGGAAGGACTTCTAGAATTCTGAGGAATGAGGGTTTCTAGAATTTGGAGGAAGGGAAGACAGCTAGAATTCCATAGAATAGAGTATTTCTAGAAATCTGAGAAAGAGAGAACTTACAGAATTCTGTTGAGTAGAGGATTTCTAGAATTCTGTGGAATAGGGAATTTCTAGAATTCTGTGGAATAGGGGATTTCTAGAATTTGGAAGAAAGGAGGACTTCTACAATTCTGTGGAATAGTGGATTTCTAGAATTTTGTGGAAGAGAGAATTTTTTAGAAATCTATGGAATATGGGAGTTCTAGAATTCTTTAGAATAGAGCTTTTCTATAATTCAGATGAAGGGAGGACTTTTAGAATTCTTTGTAATGGGGGAATTCTAGAACTCTATGGAATAGAGGACTTCTATTGTATAATTCTGTGGAATAGGGAATTTCTAGATTTTGGAGAAAAGGAGACTTCTACAATTCTGTGGAATAGAGCATTTCTAGAATTATATGGAAGAGAGAATTTTTAGAAATCTGTGGAATAGGGGAGTTCTAGAATTCTTTGGAATAGAGCTTTTCTATAATTCAGAGGAATAAAGGAGTTTTAGAATTCTTTATAATAGATTTCTAGAATGCTATGGAATAGGGGACTTCCAGAATTCTGTTGAATAGAAATTTTCTAGAAATCTGAAGAGAGGACTTCTAGAATTATGTGGAAGAGAGAGTTTCTAGAATGTTGTGGAAGAGAGGCCATATAGAATTCAGCAGAATTCAGGATTTTTAGAATTCTGTGGTAGAGAGGACATCAGGAATCCTGTGGAATACGGAACATCCAGAATTCTGTGGTAGAGTGTACTTCTAGAATTCTGTGGAATAGAGGATTTCTATCATTCTGTGGAATAGATGATTTATAGAATTCTGGGAAGAGAGTATTTCTAGAATTCTGTGGAATTCTGTAAATTGGACTTGTAGAATTCTGTAAAATAGGGGATTTCTAGAATTAGGAGTAATGGAGGACTTCTACAATTCTGTGGAATAGGGATTTTCTAGAATTCTGAAGAGAGGAATTCTAGAATTATGTGGAAGAGAGGATTTATAGAATTTTGTGGAAGAGAGGCCATATAGAATTCAGCGGAATAGAGGATTTTTAGAATTCTGTGGAAGAGGGGACTTCAGGAATCCTGTGGAATACAGAACTGTTGAATGGAGAAAAGACTACCCAAGAGGCAGAGACCCCTACCCGGGAAACAACTCCAACTAGCCAATTGCGGAGTCAAATAACAAATTTTATTACAGATTCGAATCTGGGCTGCCACCGCCAGGATGGAGCAGGCAACAAACAGCAGCAAGCAGTTACAAATCTAGCTTTTTATGCACATTTCAAATAAGGGGGTAGAGGTCGTTTCTATATCGCTTAACCTTGTGGTTGCATGCATCGGCCAGATGGCCTAATCTCCCTTCTTGGTTCGTTCTGTTCTTTTAGCCTTGACTAACCCAGACTGTTGATTTGGCCTTCAGGTCCAGGAGCGGGAGGGAGTAGTAACTTTCTACCCTCCAGGCAAGGTCAGTAATTTTCCACTCCTCAGCAAGTAATCAAAGGCCGAAGTCAGATAGCAAGGCTAAAATTCAAACAGCAGTTTTTACCAAAGTATGGTTGCCACTATATTTCATTCCCCACTGGTTTTTTATGTACATGAGTCAAATCATTGACTCATCCTACTTCCTTGCTCTCTAGTCCCCTAGTACATTTAGCCTTACTTAGCCCCGGACTTTCTCACTTGGTTAGTAAAAATGTTTTTACAGTTACTAAAACCTCTAGTACTACAGTTCCCATTAGTACTGTCCTCACTGAAGTCTAATTTCCCTCCTGGCATTAAGTCTCCTCCTGGCCTGTGTGGAGGCCAGGCTAGAGATCTCACGGGTGAGGCTGCTGGTTGCCAGGATCTAGGTTGTTTTCTGTGCAGGAGCTGGGAGTGGTGTAGCCAGGTCTCGGTGCCGTCTACTTCAACAGCCGTGGGCGTGCTCAGGATAACAGTGTAGCGTCCCTTTCAGGTTGGAGTGAGTCTTTGGGCAGTGAACTTCTTTACCCACAGAGTCTCCGGGCTGGATGAGGTGTACAGGGTCCTCGGGGGGCACTGGCAGTGCATCTGGAACAAGCTTATGCATGGCTTCTGGGTAAATTGCAGAGCCTGTAAGGACTTGAGCAAGGGAATGGTTATGAATTCTAGCTTTCAGTTTCTCCCTGACCCCAGGAAGGATGGAGGGAGGTCTACCATACATGATCCCAAAAAGAGGGGGGGAACCTCTCCCGTTAGAGGGTATACCTGGCCTATAAGAGGGTGAAAGGCAGGGGGTTGGTCTAATCTTCACCGGTTTTCAGGACAATTTTAATTAAACCTTTTAGAGTTCTACTCATGCCTGTCCTAAGACTTGAGCTATACTTTGAGATACCTTGCTATAAAGACTGGGCTGTCATCTGATCCTATGACTACTGGCAGCTCGAATCTAGGTATAATCTCCTGGAGTAATTTCTTGACTCCTATAGAGGCAGTTTCTGTTCTACGCTTCAACTTAATCTGGGAAGGTGTCTATAAAAACTAGTATGTACTTATATCTTACTTAAGCTTCGTAGTATCTGCCTCACAGAAATCCAGAAGTCTTGATGATACCTAAGTGGGTAACCTGGCATGACTGGGCAACTAATATCCGACTTAGAGCCTCTGGGACCAACAGTCTGTCATCTGGTAGGATCCACCAACCATCTGGTCCTTCGATGACTTGCTTCTGTTCAGCCAATTCTTCCTCTTTTTTGGTGTAGGTTGGGGTCTGTCAGGGTTACGAAGACTTGTAAAGGCCCCACTGGTTTTTGGGCATCTTCCTTTGCAGTTTGGTCTGTGGCTCTATTTTCTCTGGCTTTAATTGTCTCCCCTTTCTGATGTCCTTTGCAGTGCACTATTGCAACTACTTTTGGGAGTCAGATGGCCTCAAATGATGGCCACTGCCCAGAGGCACACTGGCCACTCTGCTGCCACAGGGTCTAGTCTCTTAGACAGATAGGCCACAGGTCTCTTCCAGGGACCTAGAGTCTGAGTGAGAACCCTTTTGGCAATGCCTCTTACCTCATTCACGTAAAGGTGGAAGGGCTTCGTGATATCTGGCGAGGCTAGGGCAGGTGCTGAGATGAGAGCCTTCTTTAGCTCCTCAAAGGCCCGTTGTTCTACTTCAGTCCAGTTCAGCGGCTGTGTTTCTCCAGTACGTGTTCCTTCTTAGGTCTTCTTAGGTCTAAAGATAACTACAAAAGATGGTTTGAAAATTAAATATCTAACAAGTTATAGTAGGTAGTCATGTCCCAGATATTTTCCCAAAGATCAACTTTGATCTTTTTACTGAGCCCGTTTGCCTTTCTGTCTCTAAGATAACATATCTGTGAGATGTCTGGGTAACTTGTAACTTCCCTTTTTCCAGAGCCCCTGGGGAACAACCAGATGTGGTGGGCACCAGGACAGATGCCTCAAATTCTTTCTTTATCATGTTAATTGTTCCTGCACTCACTTGAGTACACGTCCATCATTTTACTTTTTATCCAATCCCAGGACTTTCTCACCGCTTTGCTTTCTCCCGCCTCTTTACTCCATCACCAATGAATTTCATGTAACCCACCTCTGTCCCTCCTTTGATTTCAGTGTATAAATAGAGAAATGTAACCTACCATTCTTTGGAGCATTATCTCAATCCTTTGAGATTCTGCTCCCGGCAGTTGTCGACAGTAAGGCTCAAATAAACTCACAAAAAAAATTCTTTACAGGTTTCAAGTTGTTTTTTTTGTTAACAGAGGACAAATCAATCCTTGAGATAATCATGTTATACAGTTCAGCCTGCCATTTAACATTCTAATAATCAAACTTTGCTTTGTCAAACAAAATCACAAATTTCAAATCCAGTTGGAAAATAAATCACCTGCTGCAAAGTCCCCGAAAAGAGGCTGAAACTTCCTCTTCTCGCCAGAGCCCCCCCCCCCGGGGGGGGGAGGGCGGCAGCCTTCACTTTGGGCAGGCACTCCTAAAAGCACCCCAAGGAAGCGGTGGAGACCTTGGCCACTTGCAGGGTGCGGCCCCGCTCCTGCTCACTCACATCAAACTTAAATGGCCAATTGAGACAAACAGTAGTTAACTTTAGAATTTGGTCCCTGCTTTTCACAATTGTTACAACTTCATACTTTCAAATTAATTAGGTGGGCCGATTCCCCTCTGACAGAGAGCAAGCACCCCTGGGAAAAAGGAATCCCAGTGACCCCTTGGGGCAGTTTGCTAGCCATCAAAGCACTCAGCCTTACTTTTTAATTTTTATTTATTTTATTTTATTTTTTTCTTCATTTTATGATCTACCTTTATCAAGCCAACCAGAGCACATAATTCCTTTATGTTATTACTTTAATCTTATGTAACAAGTCATGGTAGAAAACACACAACCAAAAGCCTTCAATCCGCAATCTTCTAGTCAATCACCAAATTCCTCTAGGTTTTTAAAGACACGAAAGTAAACTAATTTCCAATAACAGCACCTCACACACCATATACGTTTGTAATGCGGCGCTCCAGCCAGCTTTAAGCCTCGTGTTTTGCAGGGTTTAACTGAAATACCTCTCACTCACGTCTTAGGTTTTTATCAGTCTTATTTGGGAGCTATTTTGTCTCACTGAGCCTAAACAGAGCACAGTGATCTAGTCTAAGGAGATGGCCTAAGTGACACGAGTGGAACCCGGGCCTCCTGTGCAGCAGGTGAGCCCCTCTTATCCCTGAGCTGGGCAGAGCCCACAGTCACTTTTCCTCTGAGGCTAAACTTGCAGCCTGTGGTTTGATCTTAGCAGGTTCCAGAACAGAGGCTAGGTTTACTTTATCTCCAAATTCTTTTTCTCGGTGCTCGAGAAGAATGCCCTGCTTTCCTGATCCCACCACGAAGACGCCCCCGAGGATGAAGCCTTCGCCCTCCAGGTTTCCAGAGAAGCCTCCGCTCCGGTCCCGGAAGAAGTTGCTCCAGACGCCCAGCCGGACGAACCCCATGAACATCATCTTCAGCCTCTGGGGGCCTTAGAACTTCTTTTCATCCAGGAAGATTTCTCCTTTGAAATAAGGCTGGAAGTCCTTCACCTCAGTCTTGACCTGCTCCTTCACCACAGTGTAGAGGGGCACGCCCAGCTCATCCAACTTGGGCTTCAGGGAGGACAGGTCCGTGGCCTCCTCTCGACAGAGGAAGCAGCCTGGCCTCCGCACAGCCATGATCACAGCGCCCTTCTTCTCCCAGAGCTCATTTGCTTTGAAAGTCCTTGGTTCCTTCTCCAGTGTCTTCAGGTCTATTTCCTCCAGATACTCCAGGTTGGCTCGCTGGGGCTTGGACAGAAACATGTCTGTGTTGGCCAGGAGCAGTGCCAGGGCAGCAGCCCCCAGGGCCCCCGCGCCCATGGACCACATCCCCACTGTGAAGAAGCTTGGATCCTGCGCGGAGGCGGAGCCACCTTCGAGGAGGTCACATGCCTTGCAGAGCCCCATGTGGAGCCGTGGACCTCGTCCTGCTCGCGATCCCCTCCCACCCGCTTTCTCTGGTGCCCGACTCGGGGGGCGGAAGGACCCCCTCTCGCCCGCCCCAGGGGCCCCGGGGTGGGCCAGAGCCCAGCCTTACTTTTTTTTTTTTTTTTTTTTTTTTTTAAAAATCAAATCAAACTGTTGTGGGGTCGAACCCTGGGTTCAAAATAAGACCACCGGAGGCTGGTTAATTAAAAAAGCAGGCAAGGATTTATTGAACTGGCCAGGACAGCCACAAGAGCACCACATGCAGGTGGACTCCAAATGACTGCACCGTTTCAGGGGTAGGCAATTCCTTTTAAAGGTTCAAACCACAGGAATTTTCCTTTTGTTCCTAAATCCTAAAGACTAAATTTTAAAGACTGGTGACAGCCCGCAGGGTTGACTGAACTTCGACAGGTCAAGGAGTTTTATACTGTGGTGATGTCACTGCTTTGGCTGACTCTGATTGGTTGGGTGAGGGCTAGGGTCCAGTTATACAAAACGGAGGATAGCTTTGCCCTGCCCCACAGTATAAAATGGAGTCAGGCGTTAGCCTTGCCCCGGCCCCGCCGTGGCCTCTCAGATACCTACTAATCTTTCCCACTTACTACACAATGATGTTCTGACTATGATGTATGATAGTGAAATTAATGCTTTGTTAGCCAACCATTGGTTGTTATAAAACCATTGGTTTTCTCCTACTATCAATATAAGCTTTGGTGGTTTTTTTTTTTTTTTTTTTTTTTTTTTTTTTTTTTGTGTGTGTGTGTGTGTGTGTGTGTGTGTGTGTATGTTTTCTGGCTATATCTACTATAAAGGATGCACCTTAGGCAAATACCTCCAAGAATACCTCCCTGATAATTCCACTGGTGGAATTATATATGGTCTAATCTGAATGAATATTGTATAACTATAGAGATGGGTGATGAAAAGCTAAGAAGAACACCTAGATATGATGGCTTGCAGCAGCCTGTCCTATCTGGAATAGTATATCTTGTCCTTGGACTCACTAGCCATGCTCTTATGGCTGGATGTCTGTGAAACAAGAAAGAAATCAATGGATACCATTTCAGAAATTATTGGGATCACTTGGTGGATAGAAATGTCTATAATTACCTCACCATCCTTCATTCTGGACGCTTGTGAGAAGCCCTATGGAATACTCAAACTCTAGCTCTATTGGGGGTCACCCTCACCTATTTAATTATGGCATGGGAAACTCAACATTTTTTGGTCCAACTACTCCCAAGCCATAACTACCCAATGGCAACAAAATTCCTGGTGGATCCAACAACATTGCCCTCCTTACCCCCCAAAAAAAGAATCAAAAGAGGAATACTTGGAGGAGTAGACAATGGGGGGTGGGGAAAGGGCAGAGGGTGGAATGGAAACCTGGTGGAGGGGAACAATGGAGGGCAAAAAAAAAAAGAAGGAACATTTATAATAATCTGAACAATTAAGATTTATTTTAAAAACAAAAACAAACAAAGAAACAAACACAGCAATGGTATCTTCACTGACAAGGTCAACCTTTACCTTAACTGAGCCTATCTGTCTTTTTGCATCTATGATAACTTACTCTTGAAATGTCTGGGTAACTTGTAACTTCCCTTTTTCTGGAGCCCCTGGGGCACAACCAAATGTGGACAGATACCACAAATTCCTTCATTATCATGTTAATTGTTCCTACACCCACCTAAATATGTGTCCATCATTGAGGAATGGAAAATAACTGACCTTGCCTGGAGGGTAGAAAGTTGCTACTAACCCCTCCTGGACCTGAAGGCCAAATCAACAGTCTGGGGTAGTTAAGGCTGAAGGCCAAATCAGCAGGCTGGGTTAGTCAAGGCTAAAAGAACAGGACAAATCAAGAAGGGAGATTAGGCCATCTGGCCGATGCATGCAACCATAGAAACGACCTCCACCCCCCTTTTTTGAAATCTGTAATAAAAAGCTGGATTTGTAACTGCTTGCTGCTGCTGGCCCGCGCTGTTTCCGCGGCGGCAGCCCAGATTCGAATCTGAAATAAAATTTGTTATTTGACTCCGCAATTGGCTATTTGGAGTTGTTTCCCGGGTAAGGGGTCTCTACCTCTTGGGTGGTCTCTGCTCCATTCAACAATCATTTTACTTTTTATCCAATCCCAGGGGTTTCCCACCCTGGCTTTGCTTTATCCCACCTCCTTAATCTATCACCAATGAATTTCATGTAACCGACCTATGTCCCTCCTTTGGTTGCAATGTATAAATACAGATGTAACCTGCTGTTCTCTGGAGCATTATCTGAATTCGTTGAGGTTCTGCTTCCCGGCATATGTTGACAGTTTTCCTCAAATAAACTCACAAAAATTTTTTACAAAAATTAGGGCTAGGATTAAGGTTAGGGTTTGAGGTATGTATGGAGTTAAGGCTAGGGGTAGGGTTAAGTTTATTGTCTAGGACCTTTGATGCACATTGTAATAACCTGAATATTTCGGGTAAGGATTAGGGCTAGGGCTAAGACTGGGGTTAGGGTTAGATCTGGGGATAAGGTAAGTTTAGGTTTTGGGTTAAGGTTAGTGTTAGGGATAGGGACAGGGTTAGTGCTAGTGCTAGGCTTAGTGTTAGAGTAGGGTTAGGTTTAGTGTCTAGATTCTTGTTTGCACATTGAATCAGTCACTTGGTGACTTAGGGTTAGTTTTAGGATTACTAGGGTTAGTTTTAGGTTGAAGTTATGGTTATGGTTATGGTTATGGTTGGCACTAGGGTTAGGGTAAGTTTTAGGGCTAGGATTAAGGTTAGGGTTAATGTTATAGTTAGGCTAGAGCTAGGGTAGGTTTAGAGTTAAGCTTATTTTTTTAAATTTATCTTTATTGTTGAAAGTATTGTAGATGTCCCCCATCTTCCCTAACGACCCCCTCCCCAACCCCATTGACCTGTTCCATCCTACTTGACCTTCCTCCTCACCTGAGGATATTTTTTTCATTGATTTTTTTTCTTCCTTCTTTTTTAAATGTATTTTTTCTTTATTGATTGAGGTACTACATATGTGTTCTTATCCCCCAAATGCCCCGCTATCACCCTGCCCCCCACTCATGCCCTCATCCGCCTGTTGTCTGTGTCCATTGGTTAGGCTTATATGAATGCATACAAGTCCATTGGTTGATCTCTTCCTCTTACCCCCACCCTCCCCTACTTTCCCTCTGAGGTTTGATTGTCTGATTGATGCTTCTCTGTCTCTGGATATGTTTTGGTTCATCAGTTTGTGTTGTTCATTATATTCCATAAATGAGTAAGATCATGTAATATTTATCTTTCTCTGGCTGGCTTATTTTGCTTAGGATAATGGTTTAGAGCTAGGTCTACTACTAGGGTTAGGCTTAGGGTTATTATAGTTAGGGCTAAGGCTAGGTTTAGGGTTAGGTTTAGGTTTAGGATTATAGTTAGAATTATGGTTAGGGCCAGGGCTGGGTTTAGGTTTAAGTTTAGGATAGAGTAAGGACTAGGGCTACATTTATGGTTAGGGTTAGTGTTAAGATTCGGACTTGGGCTTGGATTAGGATTAGGGTTAGAGTTAGTGTTAGGGCTAAAGTTAGTGTTAGATTTGGTGTTAGCATCTGGGTCTTTGAATGTACATTGGAATCACCTTGATAGTTATGGTTAGCTTTAGGGCTATGGCTATGGCTATGACTAGGGTTAGGATTAGGCTTAAGGTTGTGTTAGATTTAGAGATAGACCAGGGGTAAGGGTCAGGTTTAGGTTTTGGGTTAGGTTAGTATTAGGGTTGTGGTGAAGACCAGCACTAGGTTTAGATTTAGAGCTAAGGCTTCACATAGGGTTAGGATTAATGTTATAGTTATAGTTAAGGCTTAGTTTAAAATTATGATTAGGGCTAGGATTATGGTTTATATTAGTACTAGATTAGGGTTAAGTTTAGTGTTATTTTAGGGATAGGGTTATAGTTATGTGTAGGGCTAGAGTTAGGATTTAGGTTAGGGCTAGAGCTAGAATTAGCGTTAGGGTTGTGTTCAGGTTAGGGTTATGGCTACGGTTAGATTAGGGCTAGAGTAAGGGCTGGTGTTAGGGATAGGGTTAGGGTTAAGATTAGGACTAGGGCTAGTGTTAGGATTAGGGTTAAGGCTAGTGTTAATGTTAGGTTAGGGTTAGGGTTAAGGTTACAGTTAGGGCTAGGACTAGAGTTAGGTTTATGGTTATGGGTAGGGTTAGGGACAGGGTTCTGGTTAGGATTAGGGTTAGGTTTAGAGTTAAGTTTTGGGTTAGGGTTAGGGTTAGGATTAGGGTTAGGATGAGGGCCGGGCTAGTTTTAGTATTAATATTAGTGTTAGGATTTGGGTTAGGGCTAGGATTTGGGTTAGAGCTAGGGCTAGGGCTAGGGCTAGGATTAGATTTAGGGTTATGTTTAGGGATAGGGTTAGGTTTGGTTTAGGCCTAGGGTTAGGGTAACTGTTAACCCTAGGGTTAGTGTCAGGGTTCATATTTGATTCATTGGATGCACATTGGAATCTCCAGAAGATTAGGGTTAGGATTAGGCTATGATTAAAGTTAGTTTAGATTAGCAGTAGTGTTAGGGCTAATGCTACGGCTAGGTCTAGGGTTAAATTTTAGAATTCATTTGGGTTTAGGGAGACAGTTGGAGTCAGGGTTAGCATTTTTGTTATCCCTAGGGTTAGGATTAGCATTAGGGACAGTGTTAATGTTAGGGTTAAGGTTAAGATGCTGCCTGCACTGTGGATAGTGTTAGGGTTATTGCTATAATTAGGGCTATGGTTTTGGCTATGGCTAGGTTAAGGGTTACTGCTTGGATTAGCTTTAGGGTTAGTCCTATGATTAGGGCTAGTGCTCAGGATACGTTTATTTAGTTTTAGGGTTAGGGTTAGTGTTATTGTTAAGGCTAGGACTAAGTTTGAGTTTAAGTTTAAGGCTAGTGTTAGGTTTAGGGGTAGGGCTATGGTTAAGTTTAAGGTTAGGGCTAGGGCTCAGTTTAGGGTTAGGATTAGGGTAAGGTTAGGGTTAGGGCTTGTTTTAGAGTTAGGGTTAGTGAATGGGCCTTTAGCTTTAGATATAGGTTAGGGTTAGGGTTAGGGATAGCATGAGGGTCCTTGGCTGCACATTGTAATCACCTGGAGAGTTAGCATTAGGATTAAGGTTGTGTTAGGGTTAGGGTTATGGTTTAGGTTATAGTTAGGGTTATTGGAAGGGTTAGGGTTAGGATTATGATTAAGATTAGAGCCTGGGTTAAAGTTAGGGTTAAAATTAGGGCTAAAACTGAAGTTATGATTAGGGTTAGGGATAGTGTTAAGGCTAAGTCTAGGGTTAGTTTTAGTGTCTGGGTCCTTGGATGCACATTGGAATTACCTGGAGCGTTAGGGTAAGGGTTAGGGCTAGGGTTAGGCTAGGGCTACAGGGGTAGGGCTAGAGTTAGGGGTAGGGCTAGTATTAGTTTTAAGGTTAGAGTCTGGGTCCTTGATTGAAATCACCTGGAGGTTTTTGTTAGGGTTATGGTTAGGGCTAGTGCTAGGGTTAGGATTGTGTTCATGATTAGGGTTAGTGCTAGGTATAGAGCTAGGGTTAGAGTTAGTGTTAGGGTTAAGTTTAGTGCTAGGGTATGGTTAGGGTTAGGATTAAGGCTAAGTTTAGGGTTAGGGTTAGGGCTCAGGTTAGAATTAGGTTTAGGGTTAAGATTAGGGCCGAGGCTAGGATTAGATTTAGGGTTAGTGTTTTAGTTTGGTCTAGGGATTCCTCTAGCCCTAGCATTAGGGCTATGGTTAGTTTTTAAGGGTAGGGTTAAAATTAGGGCTAGCCTTGTTTTGGGGTTAGCGTTAGTTTTAGGGCTAATTCTTGTGTTAGGGTTAGAGTTATGATTAGGACAATGGCTATAGTTAGGGTCAAGGTCAGGTTTAGGTTTAAGGCTATAGCTTGTATTATGGTTAGGATTACAGCTAATGTTATGGTTAGGTTTAGGATCAATGTTATTGGTATGGTTAGGTCCAGGACTAGGATTACAGTAAAGATTAAGGTTATGTTTAGGTTTAGGGTTAGTGTTATGGTTAGGACTAGGGCTTTGGTTATGGTTATGGTTAGTGATTGGTTCTTTGGGTGTACAGTGTACAGTGTAAATATCTGGAGATTTAGGATGGAGTAGAATTAGGGCTAGAGTTAGGTTTTTTGGATTGGAATCACCTGGAGAGTTAGGATTAGGTTTAGGGGTAGGCCAAGGGCTAAGATTAGGATTAGAGTTAGGGTTAAGTTTAGTGTAATGAGCAGGGCCAGGGGGCTAGGGTTAGGTTTAAGATTACTGTTATAGATAGGCTAGGGCTAGTGTTAGGTTTCAGGATAGAGTTAGAGCTAGGGGTAGGGATAGAGTTAGTGTTATGGTTAGGGGTAGGGCTATGGTTAGAGTTGGGGTTAGTATTAGAGTTAGATTAAGATTTGGGCTAGGGTTTAGATTGGAGTTAGGTTTAGGGGTAGAATTGGGACCAAAGATAGGGTTAGTGTTAGGTTTATTGTATGGGTACTGGGATTCACATTGGAATCACCTGGAGTGTAATGATAAGATTTAGGGGTAGGGCTTGGGGTAGGGGAAAGGTTAGGTTTCAGTTTAGTGCAAGGTTTGGTTTAGGCTAGTGTTAGTGTATCTATTAGTGGTAGGGTTACAGTTAGGGTTCCTTGTGTGCACAATGGAATCACCTGAATAGTTTGTGTATGGGTTAGTGCTGCTGCTAGTACTAGGGCTAGGATTAGGGCTAGGTTTATAGATAAGATTAGGTTTAGGGTTAGAGTTAGGGTTACGATAAGGATTAGGACTAGTGCTATGTTTAGGGTTAGGTTTAAGATTAGGGCTAGAACAAGGCTAGGGTTAGTCTTAATGTTACCATGTGGGTCTTTGTGTCCACAGTGGAATCATCTGTAGAGTTAGAGTTAGGGTTCAGGCTAGGTTTAGGGTTAGGATTAGTTCAGGTTTAGTGTTATGGCTAGTGTTAGGGTTAGGTTTTAGAGTTGTTTTAGTGTTAGGGTTAGATGTTTCATAAGGAGTAGGTTTACCATTATGGTTAGGATAGAATTAGGTTAGTGTTAAATTAAATCTATGCTTAGGGATAGGTTTAGGGTTAAGATTAGTTCTATGTCTATGGTTAGGATTAGGATTAGGAGTAGGGTTAGGGTTTGGTTTATTATCTGGTCCTTGGATGTACATTGCCATATCTATAGAGTTAGGATATGGGTTAGGACTAGGACAAGGTCAGGGTTAAGGTTAGGAGAAGGGTTACATTTAGGTATAGAGGTAGGTTAGGGTTAGTGTAAGGATTAACATTAGAGATAGAGTTAGGGTTAAGGTTAGAATTAGGGTAGGACAGGGTAATGATTAGGGCTAGGTTTAAAGTTAGGGTGAAGAGTAGGCTGGGGTTAGGGTTAGTGTTATTGTTAGGGCTAGGGCTAATGATAGGGTTAGGTTTAGGGCTAGGGTTAGAGTGTAAAGCTAGGGTTAGAGTCAGGGTTAAGGTTAGGGCTAAGGTTACAGTTAGGATTATGGTGAATGTTAGTGCTATGGTAAGGTCTAGGGCTATGGTTTTAGTAAAGTTAGGGTTAGGTTTTGTTTCAGATTAGGGTTAGTGTTATGTTTGGGGTTAGGGCTTTGGCTATGGTTAAGATCAGTTACTGTGGCTTTGGATGCACAGTGGAATTACCAGGAGAGTTAGTGTAAGGGTAGGGTTAGGGCTAGCATTAGGGTTAGGGTTAGTGTTAGGGGTAGGGTTAGAGGTAGACTTAGCGCTAGGTATAGAGCTAGGGATAGGGGTCATTATTAATATTAGGGCTAGAGTTACAATTAGGGTTAGGGCTATGGTTAGAGTTAGGGTTAGTGTTAGTGTTAGGATTAGGGGTAGGAATAGGATTAAGGTTCAGTTTAGGTTTAGGAATAGGGCTATGGTTATGATCAAGGGTAAGGTTAAGGCTATAGCTGTGTTAGTGCTAGGGTTTGAGTTAGGGCTAGGGTTAATGTTAGGATTAGTGTTATAGTTATGGCTTTGGGTAGGGTTAGGGTTGGGATTAGGGCTAGGGTTAGGGTTAGATATAGAGCTAGGCATAGAGTTAAGTTTAGGGCAAGGAAATAAAAAAGTTTAGGGAAAAGGCTATGTTTAGGGTCTGTTATATTTGGGACTATAGATTTTGTTGGGTTTAGGCTGAGGTTTAGGGTTAAGATTAGAGTTAGGACTCTAATTAGTTAGTGCTAGGGTTAAGGTTAGTAAGTTTAAGCTTAGGGTTAAGGTTAGTGTTAGTTGTATGCTTAGGTCTAGGGCTAGGGTTATGGTAAGGTTTAGGTTTAAGGTTATGGTTTTAACGTATTAGGGTTTTTGTTATGTATATGGCTAGAGCTTTGGTTAGAGTTAACACCTGAGTATTTGAATGCACAGTGGAACCACCTGGAGAGTTACACTAATGTTTAGGGTTAGGCTTAGGCCTAGGGTTATGGTTTGGGTCCTTGGATGCACATTGGAACGACTTGAAGAGTTAGGGTTAAGGTTAGGTCAAGGTCTAAGATTAAGGCTAGGGCTAGGGCTAGCATTATGTTTAGGGTTTCTGTTAAAGGTAGGGCGAGGGCTGGGGCTAGGGTTAGGCTTAGGGTTAGTGTTGTGGTTAAGGCTAGGGCTGGAGCTAGGATTAGGGCTAGGAACAGGGTAGGGTTAGGTTTATTGTCTGGGTCCTTGGGTCAACATTGGAATAACCTGGAGAGATAGGGT
Source organism: Pipistrellus hanaki (assembly GCF_964339955.1). Lineage (NCBI taxonomy): Eukaryota > Metazoa > Chordata > Mammalia > Chiroptera > Vespertilionidae > Pipistrellus > Pipistrellus hanaki. The sequence continues at coordinate 1,559,248 of NC_140509.1, read as the reverse complement.
TAGTGGAAGGGTTAGGGCTAGATTTTAGTTATCTAAAGTTTGGGGTTAAAGCTGGGTTTGGGGTTAGGGTTAATGTTATGTTGAGGGCTAAGTTTAGGATTATGGTTAAGTTTAGGGCTAGGGCTAGGGCTGGGGCAAGGATTAGCATTAGGGTTATTGTTTAAATTAGGGCTAGAGCTAGGGTTAGTGTTATGTTTGGGATAGATATATGGCTAAGCCTAGGGTTAAGTTTAGGTTTATCATCTGGGTTCTTGGATACACATTGGAATCACCTAGAGATTTAGGGTAAGGGTTAGGCTAGGGCTACAGCTGAAGTTTGGGTTAGGGCTGGAGCTAGGGTTATGTTTAGGGCTATGGTTAGGGATAGTATTAGGAATAAGTTTTGGTTTATGATTAGGGCTAGAGATATGGTTACAGTTATAGTTAGTGTTAGGGTTAGGGTAAGGGCTAGGGCTATGTTAGTGTTAGAGTTAGTGTTAAGTTTAGGACTAGGGCTAGGGATAAGGTTAGGGTTACTGTTATAGTTAGGTCTAGGGCTTGGGCTAGGGCTAGGTTAAGGGTTATAGCTAGGGTTAGGATTAGGGTTGTACTGGGGCTAGTATTAGCCTTAGGGTTAGGCTAGGGTTAGATTTAGGATTAGGTATATATATAGAGAGAGAGGAAGGGAGAGGAAGAGAGAGATAGAAACATCAATGATATGAAAAAATCATTGACTGGCTGCCTCCTGCATATCCCCTACTGGGGATAGAGCCTGTAACCCAGGCATGTGCCCTTGATGGGAATCAAACCTGGCATCCTTCAGTCCACAGACCAACATTCTATCCACTGAGCCAAACCAGCTAGTGCTATGATTAGGGCTAGGGCTCTGGTTCAAGTTAGGGTTAGAGTTAGGTTTGGGTTAGAGTTTGTGTATTGGTGAGGGCTAGGACTATGTTTAGGGTTAAGATTAGGGCTAAGGTTAGGGTTAGGTTTTAGATTTAGGGGTAAGACTATAGTTAGGTTTAAGTTTTGTGTTAAGATTAGGGCTGGGGATGGGGTTAGGGTTAGGAATAGATATGGGATTAGGGCTGGGATTAAGGTTAGGGTTAGATTTAGGGCTAGAGCTAGTGTTAGGTTTAGGATTGGGTTAGGGTTTAGGCTAGTACTAGGATTAGGTTTAGGGTTAGTGTTAGGGCTAGGGCTATGGCTAGGTTTATGTTATGTTTTATGGTTAGGTTAGGATTATGTTTAGGGTTATGGCTAGCGTTGTGATGAGGGCTAGGGTTAGGGTTATGGCTATGGTTAGGTTTAGGGCAAGAGCTAGTTTAGGGTTTAGGTTAGTGTTAGGGTTACAGCTAGGGCTATGGTTATATTTAGGTTTAGAGTTATGATTAGGGTTAGGGTTATGGTTAGGGCTAGGGATAGGGATAGGGCTAAGGGTGGGTTACACTTAAGGCTAAGGTCATGGATAGGGTTAGGTTTAGCTTCTGGGTTGTTGGCTGCACATTGTTATCAACTGAAGATTTAGGTTTAGAGCTTTGCTTACAGTTAGGGTTGAGGCTATAACTAGTTTTAGGTTTAGGGTTAGGTTAGTGTTAAAGATAGGTCTCAGGTTAGAGTTACATTTTAGTATAGGGTTAGTATTAGGGTTACAGCTGAGTTTAGGGTTAGGTTTAGTGTTATGCTTATGGCTAGGGTTAGTGTTAAGATTAGGGCTAAAACTAGAGTTAGGGTTAAGTTTAGTCTTATGCTTATGGCTAGGGTTAGACTTATGGTTAGGGCTAGGATTAGTGTTAAGACTAGTGCTAGGGCTAGGTTTAGTGTTAGGGTTTGTGTCTGGGTCATTGGATGCACATTGGAATTACCTGGAGAGTTAGTGTAAGGGGTAGGGTTAGGGCTAGATTTAGGGTAGGTTTAGTGTTAGTTTAATGTTACAGTGAGGGCTAGGTCTAGGGTTAGCATTGCATTTTTTTGATTGGATTGAGTTTTTGGTTTGAACTGGGGTTAGTGTTAGTATTATGGTTAGGTCCAAGGTTAGGGTTAAGGTTAGTGTTAGGGCGAGGGTTAGGGTTAGTGTTATGGTTAAGGCTGGGGTTGGGTTTATGGTTAGGGTTAAGTCTAGATCTAGGATTAGGGTTAGGGTTAGGGCCAGGGTTTGTGTTAAGATTAGGTTTCAAAGTTGGGTTAGATTTATTGTTAGAGTTGGAGTGTTAGTGTTAATATTATGGTTAGGGCTAAGATTACATTTAGGTTTAAGTTTAGTGCTAAACTTAGATTTAGGTTTAGGGTCAGAGTTAGGAATAGTATAGGGTTAGGGTTAGGTTTAAGGTTTGAGGCTATGGCAAGGGTTAGGGTTTGGTTTAAGGTTAGGTTTATGATTAGGTTTAGGGTTAGGGTTAGTGCCAGGGTTTGGTCAGTTTTAGGTTTAAGTTTAGGGGTAGGGCAAGATTATTGTTATGTTTAGATTTAGGGCTAGAGCTAGGATTATTGGTAGGGGTAGTTTTAGGGCTAGAACTAGTGTTAGGGAAAGCTAGGTTTAGGGTTTTGGTTAGGGTTACTTTTAGGGTTAGTGTTATGATTAGGACTAGGTTTAGTGTTAGGATTAGAGTTAGGTTTAGGGTTAGCGTCTGGGTCCTTGGATGCACAGTGTAATTACCTGGTGATTTAGGGTAAGAGTTAGGGTTAGGGTTAGAGTTAGGGTTAGGGTTAGGGTTAGGTTAAATTTGGTTAGGTTTAAGGCTAGGGTTAGTTTTAATTTGGGGTTCAGGTTAGGGTTAGGGTTAGTGCTAGGATTAGGGTTAGATTAAGTTTAGGGTTAGGGTTAAGGTTAGGTTTAGGTGTTAGGATTACAGTTATGGTTAGGTATAGGGTTAGGGCATACTTTAGGAAAATATGCAGGAAAGTGTTGAAACACATAATTCATGTTTAAAGAACTGTGGAATGTATAGGATCATCTTTAAAATAGTTAGAATTCTTATTGAAAGTGGTTGTAAATATGTAAGAAAATTTTGTAAAACCCTTATAATTCATGCTGAAAGAGTTGGGATATATGTAAGAAATTGTTCAAAGCACTTAGAATTCAAGCTTATAGAGCTGTGCAATCTGTAGGGAATTATTGAAACACTATCAATAAACATTAAAAAGCTGTGAAATGTGTAGGATAGTGTTTTAAAACTTAGAATTTACATTGAAAGCACTGGGAAATATATGGGAAAATGATTGGAACACTAGGAATTCCCATTTATAGAGCTGGGATATCTGTAGGAAAATGTTGAAATATCTGTAGGTCACATTTAAAGGGCTGTGATGCCCTAACCCATATGACTCAGTGGATATAGCATTGGTCTGTGGACTGAAGGGTCCCAGGTTCAATTCTGGTCAAGGGCATGTAACTTGGTTGTAGACACATCCTCAGTGAGGGATGTGCAGGAGGCAGCTGATCAATGTTTCTCTCTCATCGATGTTTCTAACTTTCTATCCTTCTCCCTTCCTCTCTGTAAAAAAAAATCAATAAAATATATTTTAAAAAATAAACAAAGGGCTGTGAAATGTGTAGGATACTGTTAGGTTTAGAGTTAGAATTAGCATTATGAGTTAAGGGTTAGGGTGAGAGTTAGGGTTAAGGATTATGGGTTAGGCTAGAGTTAGGACTTACTGTTAGGGTTAGCTATTGGTTTTAGGGTTGAGGAAATGTGTACGATAGTGTTTTAAAAAACAAATTCATGTTGGAAGTTCTGGGAAATATGTAGATGTGGTTGAAATGTTTATTATTCACATGTATAAAGCTGGGAAATTTGTAGGAAACTTGAAATACTGAGATTTCACTTTTAAGGAGCTGTGTGATGTATAGGAAAATGTTTAAAACACAGAGCTCACATTGATAGAGCTCAAAATGTTTAGGAAGGTGTTAGAAACACTGAGAATTCAAGTTTAAAGGCCTGTGAAACATGTAGGATTAAGGTTAAGTTGGGAGTTAGGATTGGGGTTATGAGTTAAGGTTAGGGTTAGGGGTTAGGGTTTAGGCTAGATAGGGCTTACTGTTAGGGTTAGCATTTACTAGTAGTGTTAGGATTATGAAATGTGTAGGATAGTGTTAGAATTCATGCTAAAAGAACAGGAAAATGTTTAGGAAAGTCTTTAAAACACTTAGAATTCACATTTAAAAAGCTATGAAATACAGAGGATAGTGTTTTAAAAACTTAGAATTCACACTGAAAGCCCATGGAAATATCTAGGAAGGAGTTGGAAACACTTATAATTCATGCTGAAAGAGCTGTGATATATGTAAGAAAGTTGTTGAAACACTTAGAATTCACATTTAATGAGCTTGGAAGTGTACAAAAGTGTTTAAAACACTTATAATTCATGTTTATAGACCTTGAAAATATGCAGGAAAGTGTTGAAACACAGAGAATTCATGTTAAAATAGATGTGAAGTGTGTAGGATATTGCTAGGGTTAGGAGTTAGGTTTAGGGTTAGGGTTAGGGTTAGGAATTAGGATAGGGGTTAAGGATAGGATTAGGAGTTAGTATTAGGGTTAGGGTTAGAGTTAGGAGTTAGGTTCAGGCTATAGATAGGGTTTATTGTTAGTATTAGCACTTAGTGTTAGGATTAGGAAATGTGTAGAATAGTGTTTGAAAGATGTAAAATTCACATTGATAGAGCTGGAAAATGTTTAGGGAAGTGCTTGAAAAAGAGTTAACATTTATAGAATTGGAAATGTGTAGGGAAGTCTTGAAACTCAGAGACCATATTTAAAGAGCTGTAAAATGTGTAGGATATTGTCTAAAACACTTAGAAATCAGGTTGGAAGGGGTGGGATATATCTAAGAAAGTGTTAGAAAACACTTGTAATTCACGCTGAAGCTGCTGGGGTATATGTAAGAAAGTTGTTGTAAACTTAGAATTTACATTTTAAGAGCTACGAAATGAAGCAAAATAAGACAGTCAGAGAAAGATAAATATCACATGATTTCACTGGTATTTGCAGATTTTAAATATTTCCTACAACTTTTGTGATATCATACTATGTTAGTTTTGATAATATTATTATACCTAAAATACAGTTTTTAAAATATTAATGTTTATTTCCTATAATATTACTATATTTAAGATACTTTTTCTTGAATAATTGGTGTTTATTGCTTGTAACATTATTATATTTAAGACTAAAGGTCCAGTGCATGAAATTCATGCATGTCCCTCAGCCTAGCCTGTACCCTCTCCAACCTGGGACCCCTCGAGGGATGACTGACTGCCTGTTTAAGCCCAATCCCAATGGGATCACAATCCAGGACTTCTGGCTCCCAACTGCTCACCTGTCTGCCTTCCTGATCACCCCCAAACCATTCACTTCTCAGCCTGATTGATGCCTAACTGCTCCCCTGCCAGCCTGTTTGCCCCTAATTGCCCTCCCTTGCAGGCCTGGTCCCCTCAACTGCTCTCCCCTACAGGTCTGGATTCCACCTCCCCACCCCTCCCCCCAACTGCCCTTCGTTGCAGGCCCAGTCACCCCCAACTTCCCTCCTCTGCTGGCCTGGTCACCCCTAATTGCCCTCCCCTGCAGGCTTGATTGTCCCCAACTGCCCTCCCTTGCAGTCTTGGTCCCTCCCAACTGCCCTCCCTTGCAGACCTGGTTCCTCCCAACTACCCTCCCCTGCTGGCCATCTTGTAGCAGCCATCTTGTGTCCACATGGAGGCAGCCATCTTGTGTGTTGGAGTGATGGTCGATTTGCACATTACTCTTTTATTAGATAGCATTATTTTTCTTGAAATGTTAATGTCTATTGCATGTAACATTTTTATATTTAAAATAATTTTTCTTGGAAAAATTAAATAAATTTCCTCCTAAAAAAATAGAGTTAGAAAATGTGTATAAAAGTGTTTAAAACATTTAGAATTCACATTGAGAGAGCTGGGTAATGTTTAGGAAAGTGTTTGAAACACTTAAAATGCACATTGATAAAGATGGGAAATCTGTTGGGAAGTGTTGAAACACTGAGAATTCACGTTTAAAGAGCTGTGAAATGTGTAAGATAGTGTTAGGGTTAGAATTAGCGTTAGGAGTTAGGGTTAGGGTTAGGATTAGGGATAAGGTTAGGGTTAGGGTTAAGGATAGAAGGTAGAGAGTTAGAGTTAGGAGTTAGGCTAGAGATAAGGATTACTGATAGGGTTAGCTCTCAGTGTTAGGGATAGGGAATACTTGTGATTAGTATTAAAAGTTCTGCGAAATATGTAGGAAAGTGTCTGAAAACATAATTCTCGCTTAAACAGCTGGGATATACCGTATTTTCCGGCATATAAGACGACTTTTGAAACGAAAAAAAGTGAACCGAAAATCGGGGGCAAAAGACCAAAATTGCACAAAAATTACCTGCAGATCTTGACGGCAAAGTAAGTCTTTTCTTTAAAGTGGGGGGTAGTCTTATACAGTGAATATAGGCCTAAACCTATGTTTTAACTGTAAAATTAGGGTATCGTCTTATACTCCAGAAAATACAGTATGTAGGAAAGTGGTTGAAACACTTAGAATTCATATTTATAGAGTTGAGAAATCGGTAAGGGAGTGTTGAAACACTAAGAATTCATGTTTAAAGAGCTGTGAAATGTGTAGCTCAGTGTTAGACTCCTGTTCATCCCTGATGTGTTACTGCACTGTACCCTGATTGGCTTAAGGTCCTGGGTTAGCAATCTGGCTGGAATGTCTAATCTGAGGAGGGTGGCACAACAGGAGTGGGAATGCAGACTGGTGAAGCCATTATGGAAAACAATATGGAGTTTCCTAAAAAAAAATTAAATATAGAACTTGTATTTGATCCAGTGGCCCCACTTCTAGGAATATATCCCAAGAAACCCAAAACACCAATCAGAAAGAATGTATGCACCCCTATGTTCATAGCAGCACAATTTACAATAGCTAAGATCTCGAAACAACCTAAGTCCCCATCAGTAAATGAGTGGATAAATTTATACTATGGAATACTATACAGCAGTTAAAAAGAAGGATTTCTTAGCCTTTGAGACAGTATAAAGGTTTCTGGAGAGTATCATGCTGAGTGAAATAAGTCAGTCAGGGAAAGACAATTATCACATAATCTCACTCATATGTAGAATCTAAGTAACAAAATAAACTGAAGAATGAAGTGTGTCCAGAGACATGGAAACATGGAACAGAGTGAGGATTCTCAGAGGGGAGGTGGGGTATGGTGGTTGTGTGGAAGGTAATCAACCAAAGATCTTGAATGCATATATGCATAACCCATGGGCACAGAGAATAGGGTGGTGAAGGTCTGAGAAATCGGTAGGGGAGTGTTGAAACACTAAGAATTTATGTTTAAAGAGCTGTGAAATGTGTAGCTCAGTGTTAGACTCCTGTTCATCCCTGACATGTTACTGCACTGTACACTGATTGGCTACATCAGGGGGGTGGGGACAGGCTGGTGGAGTATAATGGGGAGGAAAAATACTTCCAACAGTAAAGAATTATTTTTAAAAATGGGCAGAAGACCTGAGTAGACATTTCTCCAAAGAGGACATAAAATGGCCAAGAGACACATGAAAAAATGCTCAAAGTCACTAATCACCAGAGAAATGAATATTAAAAACACAAATATTACATGGACTCACTTATTTGTGGAATCTAATGAACAAAATGAATTGACCAACAAAATAAGGCCTGAAGCAGGAGGCATGGAACAGACTGACATACCTTGATGTGGGTTTGGGGGAACAAGAAGTTATATACTTACCAGAGGCCCGGTGCACAGATTCGTGCACACTGAAAGGGAATTAATTATAAAAAATATTTTTAATATCTCTATTCACCCTTTCTATATAGTAGAGTCAACCAAACTCACAATAAACAACAAACTGAAACACACACATGCGATTGGCGCCTGTGAGAGTTTTATATGTATCACACATACATGAGCCAACTTAGCCCTTTATAGATATAGAATAAACCTGCTTAATTAGACCTGCTTTCTGATTTAGCTAAACTTTTTCCAGCCCAGTAAAGCACCCCAACTTCTCTTTCAGGAATTTGTCAGCAACACAGCAATACATATCAACATGAAACAGATCATTATTGTAGATCATGCAGGGAGAACAAAGGTAAAATGTTTAACTACAGCAGTGTTTGACTATATTCTGCACAGTGAGAAAACCTGAGGTCATTTTCAAGGTCTACCATTTCTTACTTCTTTGCAGTTGGGCCAAGTTTCTAAGCTTTCTAAATCTCCATTTTCCAGCTAATGTAAAGAAAATAGAATTCCACTGAGTCTCCTATGTACCCACTCCAGGACTTCTGTGAGGATCAAATGAGATGAGGCAACTGAAAATTCTTCACAAACATTTGGTTAAAGAGTGAAATGTTTGCACAAGCCACGTTCCTGGGCTGAAGAAATGTAAGGCAAGCCATGTTCTTGGGTGGAAGAAACTGCAAGGAGGCTAGTTGCTAGGGAGAGGGCATTGCTATGTGGCATCATTACCCAGCACCTACAGCAACCATTTCCAGGATGGGCTGGGCTGTGGACTGCATTTTGGGCCATGGGGTCTTGGCAGTGTTGGCTGCGATTTGGTGGGGTTTCGTTCTGGGGTGGTGGCGGGGCCTGTGTTACACTTGGGGGAAGCAAAGTGTTGGTTTGTCAGAGCCAGGTCTGCCCAGATAGCTCCCCCATCTCTAATCACTCAGCTGGCAGCTGGAGGCAAGGGAAGTTCTAAGGCAGGCTCCCCTAGGCTGTGGCTGAGAGCGGATCATTCTGGGAGAGGGGGTGTATGGGGGGGAGACCTGGGGGGGGGGGCTGTGGCTGTGAGGGGTGGGGTGAGGGGGTGTATGGGGGGGCTGTGGCTGTGAGGGATGGGGTGAGGGGGTGTATGGGGGGGCTGTGGCTGTGAGGGGTGGGGTGAGGGGGTGTAGGGGGGGCTGTGGCTGTGAGGGGTGGGGTGAGGGGGTGTAGGGGGGGCTGTGGCTGTGAGGGGTGGGGTGAGGGGGTGTAGGGGGGGCTGTGGCTGTGAGGGGTGGGGTGAGGGGGTGTATGGGGGGGCTGTGGCTGTGAGGGGTGGGGTGAGGGGGTGTAGGGGGGGCTGTGGCTGTGAGGGGTGGGGTGAGGGGGTGTAGGGGGGGCTGTGGCTGTGAGGGGTGGGGTGAGGGGGTGTATGGGGGGGGCTGTGGCTGTGAGGGGTGGGGTGAGGGGGTGTATGGGGGGGGCTGTGGCTGTGAGGGGTGGGGTGAGGGGGTGTATGGGGGGGGCTGTGGCTGTGAGGGGTGGGTGGGAGGGAGGCACTGGCTGCGGCTGGGAGGGGATCGCTCTGTGGGGGTATGGGAGCTTCCAAGGCAAAGACCTGAGGCTGCAGGTGTGTGTGTGAGGGATCACTCCAAGGGGAGTGAATTTGTTTTGTTTTTTTTGTTTGTTTGTTTTAAATTTTTAAAAATATATTTTATTGATTTTTTACAGAGAGTAAGGGAGAGAGACAGAGAGCCAGAAACGTCGAGAGAGAAACATCAACCGGCTGCCTCCTGCACACCCCCTACCGAGGATGTGCCCGCAACCAATGTACATGCCCTTGACCGGAATCGAACCTGGGACCTTTCAGTCCGCAGACCGACGCTCTACCACTGAGCCAAACTGGCTTTGGCTGTTTTTGTTTTTTATAAAGGGTCGGGAGGGCCTCTGGGCAGCATTCCACCAGGCTGCTTATGCCTCTGGCTCTTAGCAGCAGCCCTCCCTGGAACTGGGGGACTCTGGCCAGTCTGAGAGGACTGGACACCACCATCTTGTGGCTATGGGCACTGCCATTTTGTTGCAGAGTGATGGTTAATTTGCATATCACTCTTTTATTATATAGGATTGTGTAGCCCATGGACATGGGCAATGGGTGGTGAAGACCTGTGGGGAAGCATAAGGGCTGGGAAGAGGGGGGGGGAGGGAAGGGAAATTGGAGATATCTGTAATACTGTAAACAATAAAAAATATACTTAAAAAAGAAAAAAAATGACAATCCTATGTGGTTCCTGTAGACTCAGCTGAAATGGATCTCCTTGGCATTTGGGTGTCCTTAAAGGCTGCCTGGCTCACTGGAAAGTGCATCCAAGGCAGGGAATTAGCCAATTAGCAGAAGAGGGAAATAAAGATGATGTCAACAATTAAAATATAAACTGCAATTATTTTGCTCCTACGCAGGAATTTTGTTCTGACTCACAATTGTCAGTCCCAGAAAGTGATCACATTGCCCTCTGGTGGCTGCTACAGAGATTGCAGTCTCACTTTCCAGCTTCTTGGTCTGTCACCTGAGGCTCTAGGTGCCCATGGAGGTTGGGCCTCTGTGATGAAAGGTTTTGGTGCACTGCCTGCACCTCTTAAATTTATTTTGTTTCATCTCTCAAAATTACTGGAAGCTTCATGTTTCAGCTTCCACAATCTAGACGTATTTATGATGACTTAAGTGATCACATTTTTAATTTTGTTATTATCCTATATAAAATACAGATAATATGCAAATTGACCATCACTCCAATACACAAGATGGTCACCCTCATGCGGTCAAAGATGGCCACCCCCTTGTGGACACAAGATGGTTGCCACAAGATGGCCAGTAAGGGAGGACAGTTGTGGGTGATCAGGCCAGCAGGGGAGGGCAGTTGGAGGTGACCAGGCCTGCAGGGGAGGGCAGTTGGGGGTAACTAAGTCAGCATAAGAGGGCAGTTGGGTGTGTTCAGGCCTGCAGGGGAGGGCAGTTGGAGGTGACCAGGCCTGCAGGGGAGGGCAGTTGGGGGTACCAGGCCTGTAGGGGAGGACAGTTGGGAGTGGGGACCAGGCTGGCAAAGGAGGGCAGTTAGGGGTGACTGGTCCCGTAGGGGAAGATAGTTGGAGGGGTGGGCAGGATGGCAAGGGAGGGCAGTGGGTGACTGAGTCAAGGCAATGGCAGGCCTCGGATATCAGCTGCCTAGCTTCCCAGGGAAGGCCGAGGTAAACAGGGCTGGCAGAGGCAGGTGCTGCTGGCAGTGGCAGAAGCAAAGGTGTGATGGAGGCATTACCTATACTTGATCACCAGGTTGCCTCCTATCCCTGAGGCTTCTTGGACTGTAAGAGAAGGCAGGCTAGACTGAGGTACCCCCCCCCCCCCGTTCCAATGCATGAATTTTAATGCATCTGGCCTCTAGTAAGATACATCTTGTGTATTGGTGTGTGTCATTTGACCTCACACCATTACAGCAGGTGGACAAGGACTCATGAGGGGGTGTGGCCATAGCCTGAGAGGCCTGGGCTTTGAGCTGGGCTTTGAGCCAGCTTACAGCCCTCCTGCCAAGGCCCTGTGCTAGCCCCGGGATGCGCTACAGGCTCACCCCACCTTCCTGTCCTACTCCGGAACCCTCTGAAACCCTCCAGACACAGAAGGGCGTCTGAGAGAGTGGGTTATAGGCACCTGATGCCATATGGGCTCCCATGTATCTTGTGGTTCAAGTGGACTTGCCACTCTCTCCCACCATCCCTTTCAGTCATTCCACAGTGGACACAGTGCCAATCCTATTTGATGGACTTCCCCAGGGCACAGCCCTTCTTTGGCCCACTTCCCATGGACACATGCTCAGCTCCTTCCCCTCCTGCTCCAAACCAGGTCCTGGTGGTGCTGTCCTCTGGGGTTCGGCACTTGGGCTGGGCTGGTCTGGATGCAGGGGGCCGGCGTTCCTCACCCGAGAGCTTGGTCCCGTCTCCATCAGGAGGTACCAGCCGTTCTTCTGTTGTCTGGCAGGGAGAGGAGCGTGGAGCAGCGTCGCTTGCCAGAGGACTGACTAAAGGATGTGCCTTTGTGGCTGTATCGACAGGCAAGCACTGTTAGCTGGCCAGGACCTGTTTTTAAAGCCTGTTTTGTACCCGCAGCAGTTCAGGTGGCTATCAATGCACACATGTTAATCTCAGACAGGGCGAGGGGCTGCATGTGGTTATTAGGGAGAGTACATCACCCACACAAATGGTTACCTTACCGAGTCACTCTGAGTCAGTAACTGAAGTACAAATCCTTATCTCTGGGGTACACACGCTCAGGGCAGTGGGAATGTGTCCTTAATATCACACTTTAAGTTTCAAGAAAGTTAACTCAAACATTTTTAAACCTTTTTAACATTTTAGGTACATTAAAGCATTTTTAAACATTTCTACATATTACTACCACAAATGGTTTTGCTGCTGGGCAGGAGTTTTGCTCTGACTCACAATTGTCTGGAAAGTGGACAGTCTGGAAACTGCCCTTTGGTGGCTGCTACAGAGATTGCAGCCTCACTTTCCAGCTTCCCAATCTGTCACCTGAGGCTCCAGGTGCCCATGGAGGTTGGGCCTCTGTGATGAAAGGTTTTAGTGAACTGCCTAACGTCTTTAATTTATTTTGCTTCATCTTTCAAAATTAATGGAAACTTCATGTTCCAGTTTCCACAATCTAAGACTTATTTGTGATGACTTAAGTGATCACATTTTTAATTTTTTATTATAAGATACTAGAGGTCAATTGCATGATATTTGTGCAAGAATAGGCTCCTGGCCTCACTCCCAGGCACCTGGAGCTGGCACGTCCTCGCTTCTGTCTGGAGCACCACTCCAATAGCTCCCTCCGCTGTTCCCCCTTGTCCTTATAGCAGGCTTCACTCTGTGCCTGCATATGCAAATTAACCTCAATCTTTGTTGGGTTAATTTGCATAGTCACTCTGATTGGCTGTGGGTGTAGCGGAGTGATGGTCAATTCTCTTTTATTAGGTAAGATAGGAGCCCAGGTGTGTCCTTTGACCTCACACCTTTACACCACCTGGACAAGGACCCCTGAGGGGGTGTGGCCACAGCCTGAGAGGCCTAGGCTCTGAGCCGGTCTGCAGCCCTTCTGCCAAGGCCCTGTTCCAGGCCTGGGAGCCCTGGGGTGTGCTAAAGGCTCACCCCACCTTCCTGTCCTACACCGGGACCCTCTGAAACCCTCCAGGCACAGGAGGGCATCTGAGCCAATAGGTTATAGGGATTTGATGCCATATGGGTTCCCATTTATCAGCTGGCTCTTGTATGCTGGGGTCTTGTCACCCTGATAGTTGACCAACCATACCAGCATGTCCAAGAATGGATAGTTCCCTGGGTGTGGTTGGCTGAATAAGGCATTCTCCTCTCCCCCAAGATGTTCACAACCTAACCCCTGGAGCCTGTGAATCGGTCACCTTATGTGGCAAATGGGACTTTGCAAGTGTGATGAGGTGACTGGCCTGGAGATGGAGAGCCCTACGGGCCCATTCAGGTGGGCCCAGTGGAACCTCCAGAGCTCCTGTGAGAGGCCATGGGAGCCACTGAACCAGAGAGAGACTAAAGGCCTACCTGCCCGCTGGCTTCGAAGACGGAGGAAGGGCAGCAGCTGTGGCAGGAAGGCGGCTTTTGGACTCTGGACAAGATGAGCAGGGATTCTCCCAGCTTCCAGGAGCCTCCCTCACACCCTGACTGAGGACCGCTGGTCCCCCCAGAACAGGCAGAAAGCAATCCTGCTCTTTGTTGGTTTTTTTGTTAATCCTCACTTGAGGGTGTTAACATAAAAAACATTCAAACTTGTAAAGAATTTTTGTAAATTTATTTGAGCCAAACTGTTGACAATTGCTAGGAAGCAGAATCTCAACAGATGGGAATAATGCTCCAGAGAATGGCAGTGTTTCATATATTTGTACACATTACAATCAAAGGCGGAGAGGGAAGTGGTAACATGAATTCCGTTGGTGATAGATTAGGGAGGTAGAGAAAGCAAAGTAGGGGGGACCTCTGGGATTGGATAAAAAGTAAAATGATAGACACATAGTTTTTCACTTAGGTGGGGACAGGATAGCTAACAGTCCACAATTAACTCAATAACAATGACAATGAAGGAATTTATGGTCTCAGTCCTAGAGCCCTGGTGCATTTGGTTATGGCCTGAGGGGTCCGGAAAAAGGGAAGTTACAAGTAACCCTAACATTTCACAGGTACATTATCTTAGATGCAAAAAGACAATAGGCTCAGTTAAGGTAAAGATTGACCTTTGTGAGGAAAAATACTGGCCTAGGACATGGCTACCCATTATAAACTGCTTTTAGTTAAAGTTTAATTCCAGACCATCCTTTGTGGTTACTTTAGGTGTCTGAGTTTGCAAGACTGCCACGCAGGCCTTCCCTGAGCTTGTTGGGTTTCATCCACCCATCCTCCCTTTGGCCATAAACCTGTTAACGAAAAAAACATTGAAACCTGTAAAGAATTTTTTAATGAGTTTATTTGAGCCAAAACTGTCAACATATGCTGGGAAGCAGAACCTCAACGGATTGAGATAATGCTCTGAAGAATGTCGGGTTACATTTCTCAATTTATACACCGAAATCAAAGGAGGGACATAGGTGGGTTACATGAAATTCATTGGTGATGGAGTAAGGAGGCGGGAGAAAACAAAGCAGTGGGAAAGTCCTGGGATTGGATAAGAAGTAAAATGATGGAGGTGTACTCAGGTGAGTACAGGAACAATTAACATGATAAAGAAGGAATTTGAGGCATCTGTCCTGGTGCCCACCACATTTGGTTGTTCTCCAGGGGCTCCGGAAAAAGGGAAGTTACAAGTTACCCAGACATCTCACAGATATGTTATCTTAGAGGCAGAAAGGCAAACGGGCTCAGTAAAAAGATCAAAGTTGATCTTTATCTGGGAGAATATCTGGGACATGACTACCTACTATAACCTGTTCGATATTTAATTTTCAAACCATCTTTTGTGGTTATCTTAGGTCTCTGGGTTTGCACAGGCCTTCCCTGAGCTTGTCAGGTTAGCATGTGGCTTTTTTCTTTCACATTTCCCCCCTTCTGGTCATTAATCAATCCAAAGGATGCACTGATGACCAACCTTTTGGTTGGATAATGGAGTCCCAGGGCGCTAGGAAGGCTCATTCCTAGGATGTCTCAGTGTCAGCATGTCTTGCTGAACTGGTGGACCACTGGGGATGGGGACAAGACCATAACCTTAGATGGCATTTAAGGTCGAATTATATATTTAAAAAAAGGCAAGTAAATGGGAGGCAGTCAGATCCTATATGTCCTTATTAAAAGTATTCTGGATCATTTCTAATTTTTGAGCCACCATGATCCGAGTCATTTTGCTGTTTGTCTTACGTTTTGCCTTTCTGCATCTGATATAACATTTACATATCATGGACAAGAGCAACAATAGTAAACCAGTAACAGAAGATGTCTAATACTAGACAAGGAAAAATCTAAAGGGATCAAGCATCCCAGACAACCGAAAATTCTTTATATGTATTATCATATTTTTTTTTATTAAGCTAATTATATGTTTTCCTCCTTCATCTACCGTTATTTGTACTTTATGATATGTTTGGTCAGATGAATTGAGACTCTCTACTATTTCACTATCTAGAAGTTCTAATTTTTCTTCTGGCCAATTAGTTTCCATAGAAATGACTTCCTAGGGAGGATTAAGTTCAATTTCCCAATATATTGGTTCTTCAGTATCAATATTATCATAGGTTTTATGAGCCTCAGGCAAAGTTATTTTTCCTATAATTTCAGTATTACACCATATTCTAGTATTATTTAAAGTAAACTTGGTGTTATTACAGTAAAAATCACTTACTATAATAGAAGAGTTTTTTTTAAACCTTCCCAGTAAAAACGCCCCTTTCCCATATACCATATGTTGTTATTTACGGGGGTAGATACAATGGGCCAGGACTGAGTGAATTCAGTATTCCATATGGATTGGGGGCATAATCATTCACCCCTCTGACTTTCACAATCAGACAGTGAGATGGGTTCCCATTGTTTATTATTTTTAAATAAGGCCCATCTACTTCCCATTGGAAGTATTCTAGTATTATTGAGGATGGTTCCTATGCCAGCCAGTTGAACTACTGGGAATTTAAGCCTAGGATAAACTGGCACCTGGGCTTTTAAGACACAACATCATAGATCGCATTTCCCATTCAAAATTTTCCAAATTCCTAGGAAACCATATGAGTCCCATAAGTGTCTGGCCTGGGCTTCTGCAGGCATTATAGTTGGCCATTGTTTCACAGCCACTTCAGATTCCATTTGCATTAGCATAGACAACAGGCCCAGTTGAGTTAGGGCACGGGCATGTTCCCATTATTGGGTTTGTGTATGAGTTTTTAATAGTCTGTCGAGTCTGTTCTATCCATGAAAATAAGACTTTATTATTTTACCATGCTGCTTCCCGTCCTTTTCCTTCTTCCTGAAACAGCATTCCCTCTATATGACCTATTTGAGATAAAGAATCTTTTTCTAATGAACATTAGAAAAGTTCAGCTTGTTCCAGAATACTAAAGCCAGTCCTATTCCTCCAAATATTCTCCTTTTCCTTCTTTTAGGGAGACCAATGTTGTTGGATCCACCAGAAATGTTGTTGCCATGGGGTAGCTATTGCATGGGAGCAATTAGAGTATACTGAGTAGACCCAAAAATGTTGAGTTTCCTATGCCATAGTTAAATGAGTGGAGGTGACTCCCAAATGAGCTAGAGTTTGGGTATTCCATAGGGCTCCTCAAGAGTCCAGGACACAAAGACAGTGGGGTAATTATAAACATATCTACCCACTAAGTGATGTCAATAATTTCTAAAATGGGGACCCATTGATTTCTTTCTTGTTTCACAGACATCCAACCATAAGAGCATGGCTGGTGAGTCTGAGGATACAATATGCTATGACAGATAGGACAGGCTGCTACAAACTTTTAGCCATCATATTCAGGTTTTTCTTTTAGCTATTCATCATTTATCTCTATAACCATACAATATTCATCTAGATTAAATCCATATACAATTCTACCAGTGGAATTACCAGGGAAATATTCTTGGAGGTATTTGCTTAAGGTGGGTCCTTTATAATAGAGCCAGAAAACAACAACAACCAAAGCTTATTGATGGTAGAAGACCAATGTGTGGTTAACAAAGCATTAATTTCACTATCATACCTGATAATCAGAACACCATTGTGTACTAGGTGGGAAAGATTAGCAAGTATCCAAGTTAAATTTTTTTCATATCTAATAAGGGAGGAGGTAGATATTGTTTCCATTAGGAAACTATAAGGATAATAAGAATATGAAAATCATTTTATGTACATTCAATCAATAACAATCAGATGATATAAAAGCAAGCAATATCAGTTTGTGAGCATACAAGCCTTGTTGACGTCATCTTGGGATAGCTGTCTGCCTCTGTGGTCGGCAACATCTCGTCCTCGAAAGTTCTCAGCTGTTTCTTGTCCTTAAAAAAGTCTTTGATCTCCACTGCAGATGGAGATGGTGTGAGAGATGGGAGTAGACGTCCATTCACAGACAGGTGCCTTTTAAAATGAGAAATGTGAATCCATGAGCTAACTGCTTTAAGTTTAGCTGCACATGGGTTAGTTAGTAATACCTGGTAAGATCCCTTCTAATGAGGTTGGAGAGTTTTGTTTTTTTTTTTGATGTCTTTTCCAATACACCAAATCTCCTGGTTGTAGGCCGTGATCTTTGAAATCTTCGTCTCCCCGGAGTGCACTGTGAAATGAATCTGTTACCAATTTGTTAGTTTCTACAATGCAGAGTGTCTGCTCTTTACTTTTCCCTATATTCAGGAAACAAAAGATTTAAAGGTCAACAATATTTTAAACAGAATCATAAGAATAATTAACCTCAATTCATTTAGTCCCAGTTGTTTTGTTTATCCTGATTATTGGTCAGTAGTTTCTGAATTGTTATTCCTTGAAGTTCTATAAATTTTCATCCAGTTCAAAATATGACCTGCTTAGAAGCCTGCAAGTTAGAATAAATCCGAGTCCGTTTCATGGATTTTTCTAGACATATATACCTACAAATGTATCAGAATAAAGCTGTCCATAAATGACAAAAATTTTAAAGTGGCATGGTAATAGATTTGATAAAAAACTTTGCTTTTTTATAAAATATAACATTCCAAGACAACAATTTATTTGTTAAGTAATAGTCCCTGTAAAATGACATAGAGAATAATATAAAATTTGTATACCTTTAGATTCAATTATAATATCAATATATAAAGAATAATATATATAAGATTTTAAAATCAGGCACATGACTTATTGCAAGCAGTGTTTTGAGCATTGAAAATAATTAATAAACCCCCAATATGTGAAAATTAAATACCCAGAGTATCACTGGCAGATGCCCCCACAGGGAATCATGACACTTTTGGCTTGCCAGTGTCCCTGCTATACACATGCTATCCTCCCAAAGTCTCCTGTTTAAACTTGACTCTGAGAATCCTTGCAAGTTCCTTTCTGAAGCAGAGTGCTTTAACAATGCACATGACCTGTCCCTTGCTCTTGATTGGAGCACAGCCACACACTCTATCCCGACTGGCTAATTCAAAGGGAGGGGTTGGCCCTGTTCTTTCAATGGGAGCAGCCGTGCGGTCCTGGCCATGCGGTCATGGCGGCTGCCAAGTCACAGTCCAAAATGGAGGCTGTCTAAAGACTCTAAACTGTTCTTTGACAGAAAAGGTGATTTTGTTTATTTTCACAATAAATAAGGAAAGAGCGAACTGAAACTCCTAAAAGATAGACAACCACAATTATACTGCAGACAGACAGACAGAAATTTCACTATTTCTGGAGGCTGAACCCTGAGAGGGAGAGCAAGAAGAGCCCCCAAGAAAAAGAACTCTTGGCAGCTGCTGGGACGTTCTTGCAACCTCTCTCAAGCTTTCAACCACTCCACACACAACTAGGCTTCCCCAGAGTGGGACTTGCCTCTTCTTTCAACAAATTAAACAACAAAAAGACACAAAACATCAATAGTCTTATACAATCGCACAGAACATACTAAAAGTTTACACCAGAGAATGTCCAGCATTAAAGTTTCCAAAACAGTGTCTTTTGTCCCCGGTTCGGGAATTGACCCTCTCTAAATTTTTATTTTACTAATTTCCATCTTATTGGAAGAAACATTTTTCTATGCCTTTCCTTAGAAGCTTCTAGTTTTCAAATCAAGAGGTACTTCCCATATACTCAATTCAGTTTAATTTTAGAGCTGGCATTTTCTAATTTCTGCAAGCAAGATATTAACATAGGTACCACAAAAATTTTTGGCCATTCATTTCTCAGTTAATATTTTCTAGTTAAATCTTCTCATTTCTGTAAGTACTTGCAAGTAAAGGCTTCTTATCAGGAATATTAAATGAGGGCTGGGGTCTTGGGAGCTTCTTGCCTTGGAAGCTCCCATTTTAATTTAATTTTTATTTTTGGATATCTGTAGTCTGAGCAAACTTTAGATATGTTATGTAGTGGGTCAAATGTGGCCTCAGTTTCTCTCCCGGCTGTCTAAAACCACAGGAAAGGTTTGGGGCCCGGGCAGACCAAGCCTTATGGAGGCCCCAAATAAGCCATTTATTATAGTTAACAGTTGCATGGTAACTTCCAGATGGGGCTTCTGCATTTCTGACATCTCCACAAAATTCGTAGTCACCTAAGAACACCTCAGAATCGGACTTTTCTTTAAAAATTGCCCCTTTATCTTAGAAGCTGAATGAGTTCAGCTCATTTATACGACGAAGGTTATTTTTGCTCAGACACTCAGCAATTCCAATTGAAAAGCCAAAATAAAACCAGCCACCCATTTCTTTCCTCCAGTTACGCCTTAGCCTGGGTTCTGCCAACTCTTAACCTGGGGTTCTGTCAACCCTGGTTCCACCTCGAGGATTTTAAAACAGCTCAAATAAAGTCAGACCTTTTACCAAACTGAGGGAAGGTTCTGAATCCAAGAGATAACTCACCCACATTCACTCAATGGACGGAGAAACGGTGGGCTCAATGGGCCCTTGGCTGGCTTAGCTCCGAGTCCAAGTCCAAAGGATGATCGCTGGTGAGTTTTCTTTGGAGTCCCTTTGTGGTCGCCAATTAATGTTAATGAAAAAAACCATTGAAACCTGTAAAGAATTTTTTAATGAGTTTATTTGAGCCCAAACTGTCAACATATGCTGGGAAGCAGAACCTCAACGGATTGAGATAATGCTCCGAAGAATGGCGGGTTACATTTCTCTATTTATACACTTAAATCAAAGGAGGGACATAGGTGGGTTACATGAAGTTCATTGGTGATGGAGTAAGGAGGCGGGAGAAAGGAAAGCAGTGGGAAAGTCCTGGGATTGGATAAGAAGTAAAATGATGGAGGTGTACTCAGGTGAGAGCAGGAACAATTAATATAACGAAGAAAGTTGATGCATCGGTTCTGGTGCCCACCACATTTGGTTGTTCCCCAGGGGCTCTGGAAAAAGGGAAGTCACAAGTTACCCAGATATCTCACAGATATGTTATCTTAGAGGCAGAAAGGCAAACGGGCTCAGTAAAAAGATCAAAGTTGATCTTTGTCTGGGAGAATATCTGGGACATGACTACCTACTATAACCTGTTAGATATTTAATTTTCAAACTATCTTTTGTGGTTATCTTAGGTCTCTGGGTTTGCAAGACTGTCACACAGGCCTTCCCTGAGCTTGTCAGGTTAGCATGTGGCTCTTTTCTTTCACAAATGAATCCAAAGGATGCACTGATGACCAACCTTTTGGTTGGATAATGGAGTCCCAGGGCGCTAGGAAGGCTCATTCCTAGGATGTCTCAGGGTCAGCACGTATTGCGGAACAGGGTGGATCACTGTGGGTGGGGCCTGTTCCAGTCCTGGGAGCCCATAACCTTAGATAGCACTTAGGGACAAATTATTATTATTCAAAATAAAAGGCAGGTAACTGGGAGGCAGTCAGATCCTATATGTTCTTATTTAAAAGTATTTGGATTGCCAATACCGGTTTGGCTCAGTGGATAGAGCGTCGGCCTGTAGACTGAATGGTCCCGGGTTTGATTCCGGTCAAGGGCATGTACCTTGGTTGTGGGCACATCCCCAGTAGGGGGTGTGCAAGAGGCAACTGATTGATGATTCTCTCTCATCAATGTTTCCGACTCTCTATTCCTCTCTCTTCCTCTCTGTGAAAAATCAATAAAATATATATTTAAAAGTATTTGGATCATTTTTAATTTTTGAGCCACCATGACCCAAGTCTTTTTGCTGCTTGTCTTAAGTTTTGTTTTTCTGCATCTAGTATAACATTTAACATTTATACACTGTTATATTGGAATTCAGTGAGCTAGACAGAAGATGCCAAAATCAAAGAGACAAATTAGGAGCCTTTATTTCAAGAGCTGGTGACCGCAAGAGGACTAATGTCTCTCCAAAACCTCGTGGCCCTGAATGAGCTCATGGGTTAGCTTATAAAAGTAAAAGCTAGCCTTAACCTGTTTCGCTCAGTGGATAGAGCATCAGCCTGCAGACTCAAGGGTCCCAGGTTTGATTCCAGTAAAGGGTATGTACCTTGGTTGTGGGCACATTCCCCATTAGGGGATGGCAGGAGGCAGCTGATCCAATTATTCTCTCTCATGGATGTTTCTAACTCTCTATCCTTCTCTCTTCATTTCTGTAAAAAAAGATCAATAAAATGTAAGGTTTGAGGCACAGGAAACTGACCACCAAGACATTTTAAAGTAAAGTTTATTTCCCAGTAATGAGCGGGACTCATTTTGGAGGTATAGAAATCAGAATTGTCTGGGGGTCTTTTTAAGGAGAGGAACAAGAGAGGGTTGGACCCAGGGTGGGACAGGAAGGGGTGGGCTCCAGGACACTTTGGCACGCGCTGATTGGTGGTTCAATGTCTTGGGGATGTCTCTGGGACAGATGCCAGTAATGGCATAATTCCGCCCACCAGTTGGGAGGAGGAAGAACCTCAGATAAAATATATTTTATTTTATATTTATTTATTTATTTATTTATTTATTTATTTATTTTTACATATTTTACTGATTTTTCCCCACTCACTCCCTCCCACACATCCCCTCCCTCCCCAGAGTTCCATGTCCATTGGTTGTACTTATATGCATGTATACAAGACCTTCAGTTGATCTATTATCTCCCCCAGATCCTCCTCCCCTCCCCGCTGAAATTTGACAATCTGCTTGTTGCTTTACTGTTTCTGTATCTATCTTTTGGTTCATCAGTTTATAATGATCTTTATTATCCACAAATGAGTGAGGTCATGTGGTGTTTCTCTTTCATTGATTGGCTTATTTCACTCAGCATGATGTTCTCCAATTCCATCCAGGTTGCTGCAAATGATGAGAATTCCTTCTTTTTTGTGGCAGCATAGTATTCCATTGTGTAGATATGCCACAGTTTTCTGATCCAATCATCTGCTGACGGGCACCTAGGCTGATTCCAAATTCTGGCTATTGTAGATTGTGCTGCTGTGAACATAGGGGTGCATATATCCTTTCTGATTGGTGTTTCTAGTTTCTTGGGATATATTCCTAGGAGTGGGATTACTGGATCAAATGGGAGTTCCATTTTCAGGTTTTTTTTTTAGGAAATTCCACACTGTTCTCCACAGTGATTGCACCAGTCTGCATTCCCACCAGCAGTGCACGAGGGTTCCTTTTTCTCCGCAACCTCGCCAACACTTGTCGTTTGTTGATTTGTTGATGTTGGCCATTCTGACAGGTGTGAGATGGTACCGCATTGTTGTTTTGATTTGCATCTCTTGGATAATTAGTGACTTTGAGCATGTTTTCATGTGCCTTTTGGCCTTCCTTCTGTCTTCTTTTGAAAATATTCTATTTAGGTCCATTGCCCATTTCTTAATTGAATCATTCACCTTCCTTTTATTTAGTTGTATAAGCTGTCTGTAGATGTTGGAGATTAAACCTTTATCAGTGATAACATTTGCAAATATGTTCTCCCACACCGTGGGCTTTCCTTTTGTTTTGTTGATCGTTTCTTTTGCTGTAAAAAAGCTTTTTATTTTGATGTAGTCCCATTTGTTTATTTTCTCTTTAGCTTCCATTGCTCTAGGGGTAGTATCAGTGAAGAAGTTCTTTTGGCATACGGCTGAGATTTTGCTGCCTGTGGATGCTTCTAGTATTTTTATGGTTTCCCGTCTGATGTTTAAGTCCTGCATCCATTTTGAGATTATTTTTGTGTATGGTGTAAGTTGGTGATCTAGTTTCATTCTTTTGCATGTGTCTGCCCAATTTTCCCAACGCCATTTATTGAAGAAACTGTCTTGACTCCATTGTATATTCGTGCCTCCTTTGTCAAATATTAATTGAGCATAGTGATTTGGGTTGATATCTGGGTTCTCAATTCTATTCCATTGATCTATATGTCTGTTCTTGTGCCAGTACCACACTGTTTTGAGAACAGTGGCTTTGTAATACAGTTTGAAGTCTGGTATTGAGATCCCTCCTACTTTACCCTTCTTTCTCAGGATTGCTGTGGCTATTCTGGGTCTTTTATTGTTCCAAATGAACTTTTGGAGAGTTCTTTCTAGGTCAGTGAAATATGCCGTTGGTATTTTAATGGGGAGTGCATTGAACCTATAGATTGCTTTAGGAAGTATGGACATTTTGATGATGTTGATTCTACCAATCCATGAACATGGTACGTTCTTCCATCTCCTTACATCTTCCTCTATCTCTTTTTTCAGTGTCGTGTAGTTTTCTGCATATAGGTCCTTTACTTTCTTAGTTAAATTTATTCCTAGGTATCTTAATTTTTTTGGTGCAATGGTAAATGGAATTGCTTTTTTAGTCTCTGATTCTGCAGTTTCACTGTTGGTGTATAGAAATGCCATGGATTTCTTGGCATTAATTTTGTATCCTGCTACATTGACAAATTCATTTATTAAGTCAATTAGTTTTTTTAATGGAGTCTTTTGGGTGTTTTATGTATAATATCATGTCATCTACAAATAAGGATAACTTTACTTCTTCTTTTCCAATTTGGATGCCTTTTATTTCCTCCTCTTGTCTAATTGCAATGGCCAGTACTTCCAGTACTATGTCAAAGAGGAGTGGCGATAGTGGGCATCCCTGTCTTGTTCCTGTTCTTAGAAGGAATGGTTTTAGTTTTTGCCCATTGAGTATAATGTTGGCTGAGGGTTTATCATATATGGCTTTTATTATGTTGAGGTATGATCCTTGTATTCCCACCTTGTTAAGAGTTTTTATCAGGAAAGGGTGTTGGATTTTATCAAATGCTTTTTCTGCATCAATTGATATGACTATATGATTTTTATCTTTAAATTTGTTTATGTGATGTATCACATTTATTGATTTGCGGATATTGTACCATCCTTGCATTCCTGGAATAAATCCTACTTGGTCATGGTGTATGATCTTTGTGATGTTCTTCTGGAGTCGATTTGCTAGAATTTTGTTGAGGATTTTGGCATCTATGTTCATGAGGGATATTGGCCTGTAATTCTCTTTCATTGAGTTGTCTTTATCTGGTTTTGGTATTAGGGTGATGCTGGCTTCATAGAAGGAGTTTGGAAGTGTTCCTTCCTCTTGGATTTTTTGGAATAGTCTGAGGAGGATAGGTTTTAGTTCTTCCTTGAATGTTTGGTAAAACTCTCCTGTGAAGCCATCTGGCCCTGGGCTTTTGTTTGCTGGAAGCTTTTTGATGACTGTTTCAATTTCTTCCCAAGACACTGGTCTATTGAGATTTTTAGATTCTTCCTGATTGAGTTTTGGAAGTTTGTATTTTTCTAGGAATATGTCCATTTCCTCCAGGTTGTTCAGTTTGTTGGAATAGAGTTGTTCGTAGTATTTTGTAACAATCTGTTGTATTTCGGTGGGGTCTGTTGTTATTTCACCTCTTTCATTTCTGATTTTGTTTATTTGGGTCCTCTCTCTTTGTTTCTTGGTTAGCCTGGCTAGAGGTCCATCTATCTTGTTTATTCTTTCAAAGAACCAGCTCTTGGTTTTGTTGATCTTATGTATTGTTTTTTTGGTCTCTATGTCGTTTATCTGTGCTCTGATTTTTGTTATTTCCTTCCTTCTACTTACACTGGGCTTTTCTTGTTGCTCCTTTTCTAACTCTTTGAGTTGTAGAGTTAGATCACTTGTTAGCCTTTTTTCTAGTTTTTTGTAATAGGCTTGTAAGGATATGAACTTCCCTCTCAAAACTGCTTTTGCTGTGTCCCATAGATTTTGGATTGTTGTGTTTTCATTGTCATTTGTTTCCAGGATGTTTTTAATTTCTTCCTTGATTTCTCTGGTAACCCAGTCCTTGTTTAATAGCATGCTGTTTAGTCTCCATGTGTTTGATTTCTTTGGATTATTTTTATTGTAGTTAATTTCCAGTTTTATGCCATTATGGTCTGAGAAGATACTTGATATGATTTCTATCTTCTTGAATTTGAAGAGACTTTGCCTATGTCCCAAAATGTGGTCTATATTTGAGAATGTCCCATGTGCACTTGAGAAGAATGTATATTCTGTGGCTTTGGGGTGGAGTGTCCTGAAGATGTCAATTAATTCCAACTGGTCAAGTGAGTCATTTAGGATTGATATTTCTTTGCTGATTTTTTGTTTAGATGATTTGTCGAAGGGTGACAGTGGGGTATTAAAATCTCCTACTATGATTGTATTGCTATTAATCTCTCTCTTAATGTCCTCCAGCAGTTTTTTAATGTATTTTGTTGCTCCTGTATTGGGTGCATATATATTTACCAGGGTTATTTCTTCTTGTTGGATTGTTCCCTTTAGTATTATGAAGTGGCCTTCATTATCTCTTATTATGTCCTTCACTCTGAGATCTAATTTGTCAGATATAAGTATTGCTACCCCAGCTTTTTTTTCATTTCCATTTGCCTGGAAAACTTTTTTCCATCCCTTCACCCTCAGTCTGTGTGCATCTCTTTTTCTGAGGTGAGTTTCTTGTAGACAACAGATGTATGGGTCTTGTTTTCTTATCCAATCTGTTACCCTATGTCTTTTGATTGGAGCATTTAGTCCATTTACATTTAAGGTTATTATTGATAGGTACTCATTTGACGCCATTTTTATTCTATACCCCTGTGTTCCTTCTTCACTTCTTATTTCTTTATTTTTACAGTAGATCCTTTAGCATTTCTTGCATTGCTGGTTTGGTGGAGATAAATTCCTTCAGTCTTTTTTTGTCTGTGAAGCTCCTGATTTTCCCTTCAATTTTGATTGATAGCCTTGCTGGGTACAGTATTCTTGGATTCAGACCCTTCCTTTGCATGACTTTGTATATTTCATCCCATTCCCTTCTGGCCTGATAAGTTTCTGTTGAGAAATCAGTTGCTAGTCTGATGGGGGTTCCTTTGTATGTAACTTTCTGTCTCTCTCTGGCTGCTTTTAAGATTCTTACTTTGTCGATGTTGTTTGCCAATTTAATTATAATGTGCCTTCGAGTATGTCTTCTGGGATTCATTTTGCTTGGGACTC
The DNA here is from genome assembly GCF_964339955.1 of Pipistrellus hanaki. Lineage (NCBI taxonomy): Eukaryota > Metazoa > Chordata > Mammalia > Chiroptera > Vespertilionidae > Pipistrellus > Pipistrellus hanaki. The sequence continues at coordinate 1,532,944 of NC_140509.1, read as the reverse complement.
TGCGAGCATCTTGGATTTGTGTGGTTTCTTTCTTCTCTATTTCAAGAAAGTTTTCTGTCATTATTTCTTGAAATACTTTTTCCATGTATACCTCAGTTTCCTTTCCTTCTGGAACCCCTATTATTCGAATATTATTTTGTTTTGTAATGTCCCAAAGCTCCCGTAGGCTCTCCTCCTGCTTTTTAATCTTTTTTTCTAGAAGTTGCTCTACTTGGGTATTTTTTTCCATCTTATCTTCTAGCTCACTGATGCGGTCCTCTGCTTCATCTAGTCTACTCTTGATGCTTTCTATTGAGTTCTTCATGGTAGCGATGTCATTTTTCATTTCTTCTTGGTTCTTCTTCAGTTTCTCATGGCTCTTCTTCACTTCCTCATTTCTTCTTGGCTATTGTCAAATTTCTCTTCCATTCTTTTTAGCCATCCTATGATCATTACTCTGAATTCTTGCTTTGGTAGGCTGCTTGCCTCTGACTCATTTACTTCCTTTTCTGGTGATGCCTGCTTTTCTTTCACCTGCGGACTATGTTTTTGTCTCCCTATGGCCTCTCTTTTCAGGATGTCTGGTTATGTGGTGTTCCTTCTCCTTTCCGTGGGTGACCGAAGACCTCCCTTGAATCCACATGTTTGCGCCGATTCGGGCTTCTCAGCTGCTTGATGAACCTCTCTGCTGTGGGATTTCCAGGCCTCAGAGAAGCTACTCCTTTCCCTCCGAGCCGCAGCCCGCAGCTTGCCGCCGCTCAGATAAAATATATTTTAAAAATAAAAAAGCAAAAACTACATCCTGGTTAGAACAAAGGGGGAAGCTGTGCTTAGCTAAGCATATTACAGAAGCTAAATTAAGCCACATTAACGATTCAGTGGAATTCAGCGAGCTCATCAGAGGGTTGGTATTTCCTGGATCTTAAAGGCACAATGACACCTGCATTCAGTGGAAAGATCTTAAACAGCGGTTCTCACAGGTAACACAAAATGGAGAATAAGGGAACAAGATGAATATCCTATAAACACCATATCCTGTTATGGCCTATTATTCAATACCAGATGCAAAAGCAATAATATTAAACCACTAATATTGATGAGGAACAGAAAATGTCTAATATCAGACAAGGAAGGATCTGGGGAACAACTATCTACTATTATCCAGAAGTTCTAATTTTTCTTCTTGGCAGTTAATTTCATCCATTCCTATATTTAGACAATACTGATCTAAAACACTTATCTAGATTACACTGAGTGGCCAGATTATTATGATCTCTGAACACATAAAAATATGGCCACTCAGTGTATATCCTATATAGTAAAAGGCTAATATGCAAATTGTCCCCTCAACCAGGAGTTCGACTAGCAGACAGGCCTGCCAACCGCCCATGTCCCCTCTCCCTGTCCAGGCTGGCCAAACCCCACCCATGCACAAATTCATATATATATATTTCCCCGAAAATAAGACATCCTCCGAAAATAAGACCTACTTACAGGTTTCCTTCTGAGTGAAATATAAGGCATCCCCCCAAAAATAAGCCCCCCCCCCAGGCTCTGTCTCAGAATGCTATTGCTAAACATGAGAGATTTGGTCCACTGATTCTGAAAGAAATGGAGTCACAAGAAATTCACCAGGAAATTCAGGAATTGGATTGTTATGATGATGTTCCAGAAGATGATGACATGATTGTCATTGAATAAATGAGTAAATTATTGATACTGTAGGATTCACAGTTTGCCTGGTTTGTGTTGACAACTACCGTACTACCGTACCATATACAGGCAATAAATTTCCTGTATTTTCATTTAACAATAAATGTGTACCGTATTCTTCTTCATGGAAAAATAAGAAATCTCTGAAAATAAGACCTAGCGCATCTTTGGGAGCAAAAATTAATATAAGACACAGTCTTATTTTTGGGGAAACAGGGTATATACACACTAGAGGCCCGATAGTGTGTGTGTGTGTGTGTGTGTGTGTGTACTGTGTGTGTTTGTGTATATAGAGGCCCAATGGACAAAGTACAAAGATTTGTGCAAGAATGGGCCTTCCTTCCCCTGGCTGCCAGCACCACCTTCGCTCTGGCCAGAGTCACCTTTTTGCTCTGACCTGGATCCGCTTTTCTGCCTTACCACACTGCCCAGTGGCCACTTGGTGCCTGCATATGTATATTAACCCACCATATTTGTTGGGTTAATTTGTATACTCACTCCTGGTTGGCTGGTGAGCGTCACACAGGTACAGTCAATTTGCATCTTACTCTTTTATTAGTGTAGATACATTGAGTGGCCAGATTATTTTGCATTAGAGATCATAATAATCTGGACACTCAGTGTAGATCTGTGGGAGCACACAGCAAGAGCACCTTACAGCTCTGAGTGGCTGTGAGTGTATGTAATCTTCTAAATTCTCCTATGCAACTATGCCAGGGCTGGTTCCCATTTGAACCATGCCCAGTGTATTAACTGTTGGGAACTTAGTCCAAGTTTCTCCTGTATCCTCTGCTCACTAGTAACAGGTGTTGGGTCTGAGCCACTCTGCCTGGGGTTGGACCTCCTAGGATGCCAGATCTTAGAGAAGCCATGAGAGGCTGGGAGTGATAAGGATGAATCTTTGTTGCTGAAGCCAGAGGCCATCAAGCTATCAGACAAGAATTGTCCTCACAGCAAAGTCCATACAGACACCAACTGGTAAATGCATCTATCTTTCCCATAAAGCAGCACCAGTCTCTGTCCCCACAGATATTATCCTAACAGCCACGTGCTGCCTCCTAGACTCACCGCCTCACATCGTAGTGGTATCTGAGCTCTCCGGCTCGGCAGCTTCTCCTATCTCTCTTGCTCAGCTGCTCTTTCCCTCAGACTTTTTCTCACATGAGGGTGTTAATGTAAGCAAAGGGAGAGGGGACCTCCGGGATTGACCTCAGCCAACTCCAGCCAACAAGCTGGTCAGTAACCTACTTTTATACCATTGAGACCAAGAAGGCTTCATGCCAATAGTTACATCTATCATATTGGCTACTAAACGGAACATGGTATCTTGGCCTGATTAGGATTCCCAGGTTCAGAGGCTGATAAGGGTTCCAAGGCTTAGGGAAGCCTTGACCAGCTGGTGCACTCTAAACAGTCTCCCCATAAGATCCATATACAATTCTACCAGGGGGAATTACTAGGGAGGTGTTCTGGGAGGGATTTGTACAAGATGGGTACTTTATAATAGATTAGCCATATATTTCAAGTGATTTTTCATTTATGATGACTGTAATTATTGTCAGATTTAGTATTTTAACAACAATCTTTAGTTAATCCTGTAACTATTAGTAGAAGAGATTTAAAATTTTTTAAATTTCTCTTTTTTATTAAGCTTAGAATTATATTTTTAAAGAGTATACCCTTAGGCTTATTTGCATATATAGAGGGGTCATTTGTAGTCCCAGTAATTTTCAGAAGGCTTTATTAGAATTTAATTGTTTATAAAATACTAGAGTCCCAGTGCACGAAATTTGTGCATGGCGATGGAGGGTGTCTCTCAGCCCAGCCTGCATCCTCTCCAACCTGGGACCCCTCTAGGGATGTCCTGATGCCCGTTTAAATGGACATTCCTCTCACAATCTAGGACCGCTGGCTCCCAACTGCTCACCTGCCTGCCTGCCTAATTGCCCCTAACCGATTCTGCCTGCCAGCCTGATCACTCCCTAACCACTCCCCTGACAGCCTGATTGATGTCTAACTGCTCCCCTGCCAGCCTGTTTGCCCCCAACCTCCCTCCTCTGCCAGCCTGGTCACCTCTAACTGCCCTCCCCTGAAGGCTTGATTGTCCCCAACTGCCGTCCCTTGCAGGCCTGTTCCCTCCCAACTGCCCTCTCCTGCTGACCATCTTGTGGTGGCCATCTTGTGTCCACATAGGGACAGGATCTTTGACCACATGGGGGCAGCATTGTGTGTTGGAGTGATGGTCAATCTGCATATTACTCATTTATTAGATAGGATAAAGGCCTGGTGCACGAGTGGGGACCAGCTGGTTTGCCCTGAAGGGTATTCTGGATGAGGGTGGGGGTTCCCTTGGGGTGTGGAGCAGCCTGGGTGAGGAGCCTGTGGTGGTTTGCAGGCCAGCCAAGCCCCCTTGTGACCCAAGTAGAGGCCCTGATATCTGGAATTTATTTACCTTCTATAATTGAAACTTTGTACCTGGAGTGAAGCCAAGCCTCCTGCTTGCTCTGTGGCCAGCAGCCATTTCTGTTGGAATTTATGTATCATCTATAATTGAAACTTTGTAGTCTGAAGTGGAGGCCTGGGCTTGGCAGGGTGTGTGGAAAACTTTGCTTCTTTATTGCCCAGAGCAACTCTAGCCTTCCATTCTTTTCAGCTCTGTGGCTGCCACCATTTCTGTTTGGATTTGTTTACCTTCTATAATTGAAACTTTGTAGCCCTGAGTGGAGGCTTAGGCCAACAAGGACAGGTGGAAAGCTTGGCTTTCTCCATTGCCTGGGAAACCCAAGCCACCCTCCTGCTCTCTGTGGCTATAGCCATCTTGGTTGGGTTTATTTACATACTTGCTCTGATAGGTTGGTGGGTGTGGCTGGTGGGCATGGCTTGTAGGTGTAGCGGAGTGATGGTTAATTTGCATATTACTCTTTTATTAGGTAGGATTTTAAACACATTCTCACTTTCTTTTTAAAAATCTCATTATTAATTAAGGTATTACGTATGTGTTCTCATCTCAGCACTAACCCACCCAACCCTCCCTCACTCATGCTCTCAATGCCCTAGTGTTCATGTCCATTGGTTAGGCTTATATTCATGCATACAAGTCCTTTGGTTTTACCCCCACCCTCCCCTATTTTCCCTCTGAGGTTTAGCAGTCTGATCAATGCTTCTGTGTCTCTGGATCTGTCCCTGTTCATCAATTTATGTTGTTCATTATATTCCACAAATGAGTGAGATCATGTGGTATTTATCTTTCTCTGACAGGCTTATTTCACTTAGCATAATGCTTTCCAGTTCCAGCCATGCTGCTACAAATGGTAAGAACTCCTTTTTTATCACAGTATAGTATTCCATTGTGTAGCTGTACCACACTTTTTTAATCCACTCACTTGCTGATGGGCACTTAGGCTGTTTCCAAATCTTAGCTATGGTAAATTGTAATATTTGTAGTTTTCATTGTTTATTTTTCTTTAGATTCCATTGCTCTGGGAGCAATAAGAAGTTCCTTTAGCATATGTCTGAGATTTCGCTGCCTGTGGATTCCTCTAATATTTTTATGGTTTTCCATCTTATGTTTAAGTCCTTTATCCATTTTGAGTTTATTTTTGTGTATGGTGTAAGTTGGTGGTATAGTTTTATTTTTTTGCATGTATCTGTCCAATTTTCCCAACACCATTTATTGAAGAGACTGTCTTGACTGTATTGTATGTTCATACCTCCTTTATCAAATATTAATTGTGCATTGTGCTTTGGGTCGATATCTGGGTTCCTTATTTTGATCTATATGTCTGTTTTTGTGCTAGTACCAGGCTATTTTAAGAACAGTGGCTTTGTAATACAGCTTGATGTCTGGTATTGAGATCCCACCTTCTTTGTGCTTCTTTCTTAGGATTGCTGCACCTATTCGGGGTCATTTTTTTAATTCCAAATAAATTTTTGGAAAGTTCATTGTAGGTCTGCAAAATATGCTGTTCGTATTTTAATGGGAATTGCATTGAATCTGTAGATTGCTTTGGGTAGTATGGACATTTTGATGATGTTGATTCTACCAAACCATAAACATGGTATGTTCTTCCATCTGTTTATGTCAATCTCTATCTTTTTTTTCAGTGTCCTGTAGTTTTTTGCATATAGATCTTTTACCTCCTTAGTTAAGTTTATTCCTAGGTAGGGTTAGGGTTATGGCTAGGGTTAGGGTTAGGGTTAGGGCTAGGGTTAGGGTTAGGGTTAGGGTTAGGGTTACGGCTAGGGTTAGGGTTAGGGCTAGGGTTATGGTTAGGGCTAGAGTTAGGGTTATGGCTAGGGTTAGGGTTAGGGTTAGCATTAGGGCTAGGGTTAGGGTTAGGTTTAGTGCTAGGGTTAGGGTTAGGGTTAGGGTTAGGGTTAGGGTTAGGGCTAGGTTAGGGCTAGGGCTAGGGTTAGGGTTAGGGTTAGGGTTAGGGTTAGGATTAGGGCTAGGGTTATAGTTAGGGCTAGTGCTGGGGTTAGGGCTAGAGTTAGGGTTAGTGTTAGGGTTAAGGTCAGGGTTGGGGTTAGGGCTAGGGTGAGGGTTAGTGTTAGGGTTAGGGTTAGGCCTAGGGTTAGAGTTAAAGTTAGGGCTAGGGTTAGGGTTAGGGTTAGGGCTAGGGCTAGGGCTTGGGTTAGGGTTAGGGCTAGGGTTAGGGTAAGGGTTAGGGCTAGGGTTAGGGTTCGGTCTAGGGTTAGGGTTAGGGTTAGCTTAGGGCTAGGGTTATGGTTAGGGCTAGGGTTAGGGTTAGGGCTAGAGTTAGGGTTAGTGTTAGGGTTAAGGTCAGGGTTGGGGTTAGGGCTAGGGTGAGGGTTAGTGTTAGGGTTAGGTTTAGGCCTAGGGTTAGAGTTAAAGTTAGGGCTAGGGTTAGGGTTAGGGTTAGGGCTAGGGCTAGGGCTTGGGTTAGGTTTAGGGCTAGGGTTAGGGTAAGGGTTAGGGCTAGGGTTAGGGTTCGGTCTAGGGTTAGGGTTAGGGTTTGGGCTACGGTTAGGGTTAGGCTTAGGGCTAGGTTTAGGGTTAGGGTTGGGGTTAGGGCTAGCGCTAGGGTTAGGGTTATGGTGATGGTTAGGGCTTGCATTAGGTTAGGGTTCGCGATAAGGTTATGGAAAGGTTTAGGGTTAGGGTGAGGGAATATTGTCTTTCAACTCTGTTATAGAGTTTCATGCTACATTTCAGTGATGTTTAATTGTTTCCAAAGCTACTTAAATATGTTTATTTCTCTATTTCATGGATTTCTGTCTTGTTTGACACACATTTGTAGTTATGTGCTCCTCTAAGTACATAATCCAGGTTTTATACATTGTTTAATGATCTCTTTAGTGTAATTAACACTGTTTTGAACCTGAGAAGCTCTGGAACATTGTTTCTCAATTATGTTATTGAGTTTAATGCTACATTACTGTGAAGTCAAAAGCTTTCCAAAGCTGTTTAAATGTGCTTATTTCTCTATTTCAAAGATATTCTGCCTTGCGAGTTCTCATCTATTTACTGTTATTTTCCCAGAATTACTGATGTTTTCTCATAGTTTCTAACATTAAGCCTTCTTGTCCAGGTATAAGCACTGGGAACATGGACAAACAACTACCTAAACACTGTTATGAACCTGAAAAGCTCGGGAATATTGTCTCTCAACAATTTTATAGAGTTTAATGCTACATTTCAGTGAAGTGTAAGGCTTTCCAAAGCTACTGAATTTGCTTATTTTCTCTTTCAAGCCTTGTGTGACAAAGATTTAAAGTTCTAGGCTCCCTTAAGTAAAAAATATAGGATTCCTATACTGTTTAATGTGCTCTCAATTGGAATTAAGGAATTCCTCGAAGTTAGATACCTTTTCTACACTAAAAACTGACTTTTAGAATCTGTTTCAGCTGTTCTAAAGGAGTTATCATTTATTTACTGTCATTTTCTCTGAATTATTCTTGTTTTCATGTAGTTTCCTATATTAGGCCTTCTTGTCCAAGTAGAAGAAGCAGGAGAACATTGTCCCTCAACTATGTTATAGAGTGTAATGATACATTAAAGTGAACTGTAAGGCTTTCCAAAGCTGCTCCATTTGCTTATTTCTCTCTTTCAAGCCTTGTGTTACACACATGTAAAGTTCTAGGCTACTTTAAGTAAATAAAAGAGGTTTCATACACTGTTTAATGTGCTCTTAACTCTAATTAAGGATTTCCTGGATCTTAGATACCTTTTCTACACTAATAACTGACTTGGAGAACCTGTTTCAGTTGTTTTAAACGAGTTCTCATCTATTTACTAACATTTTCTCTGAATTATTCACGTTTTCATGTAGTTTCCTATATTAGGCCTTCTTGTCCAAGCATAAGCATAGCCCAAATATAGAAACAACTTCCTACACAATGTTATGAACAGAAGAAGCAGGAGAACATTGTCTCTCAACTATGTTAGTGTAATACTACATTGCAGTAAAGTTTAAGGCTTTCCAGAGCTGCTTAATGTATTTCTATATTTCAATGGTATTCTGCCGTGTATGACACACGTTTGCCTTTCTCGGCTCCTTTAAGTAAACAGTATGAGATTCATACACTGTTTCATGTGATCTTAACTCTAATTAAGGATTTCCTGGATCATATATACCTTTAAAAAACTAACAACAGACTTGGACAAGTGTTTTAAACATGTTCTATGCGAGTTCAAATCTATTTACTGATATTTTACCAGAATTACTGATGTTTTCTCAAAGTTTCTAACATTAGGCATTCTTGTCCAGGTATAAGCATTGGGAGCATGGACAAACAACTACCTAAACACTGTTATGAACCTGAAAACCTCGGGGACATCGTCTTTCAACTATGTTATAGAGTGTAATACTACATTGCAGTGAACTGTAAGGCTTTGCAAAGCTGCCTAATGTTTTTATTTCTCTATTTCAATGGTATTTTGCCTTGTATAACACAAATTTGCCTTTCTAGGCTCCTTTAAGTAAACAATATAGGATTCATAAACTGCTTCATGTGATCTTAACTCTAATTAAGAATTTCCTGGATCTTAGATAGCACTTATAAACGAAGAACAGACTTAGAGAAGTGTTTTATACATGTTCTATGCGAGTTCTCATTTATTTACTGTTATTTTCTCAGAATTAATGAGCTTTTCTCGTGGTTTCTAACATTGGGCATTCTTGTCCAGGTATAAGCATTGGGAACATGGACAAAGAACTACCTGAACACTGTTATGAACCTGAAAACCTCGGGGACATCATCTTTCAACTATATTATATTGTGTAATACTACATTGCAGTGAACTTTAAGGCTTTGCAAAGCTGCCTAATGTGTTTATTTCTCTATTTCAATGGGATTTTGCCTTGTATGACACACTTTTGCCTTTCTAGGCTCTTTTTAACTAAACAGTATGGGAATCACACACTGTTTCATGTGATCTTAACTCTATTTAAGGATTTCCTGGATTGTAGATACCTTTTATAAACTAACAACAGACTTGGACAAGTGTTTTATACATGTTCCATGCGAGTTCTCATCTATTTACTGATATTTACCCAGAATTACTGATGTTTTCTCAAAGTTTCTAACATTAGGCATTTTGTCCAGGTATAAGCTTTGGGAACATGGACAAACAACTACCTATACACTGTTATGAACCTGTAAAGCTCGGGAACATTGTCTCTCAACAATGTTATAGAGTGTATTACTACATTGCAGTGAAGTGTATGGCTTTCCAAAGCTGCCTAACGTGTTTCTTTCTCTATTTCAATGGTATTCTGCCTTGTATGACACATATTTACCATTCTAGGCTCCTTTAAGTAAACAATATAGGAATTATACACTGTTTTATGTGATCTTGACTCTAATTAAGGATTTCCTGGATTGGAGAAGTGTCTTATACATGTTCAGTGCGAGTTCTCATCTATTTACTGTTATTTTCCCAGAATTATTGATGTTTTCTCATAGTTTCTAACATTAGGCCCTCTGGTCCAGGTATAAGCATTGGGAACATGGACAAACAAGTACCTAAACATTGTTATGAACCTGAAAACCTCGGGAACATTGTCTCTCAACTATGTTATAGAGTGTAATGCTAAATTACAGTGAACTGTAAGGCTTTCCAAAGCTGCTTATTTTGCTTATTTCTCTCTTTCAAGCTTTCTGTGACATACATTTAAAGTTCAAGGCTCCAATAAGTAAAAAATATAGGATTCATACACTGTTTCATGTGCTCTCAACTCGAATTAAGGAATTCCTGGATGTTAGATCCCTTTTCTATACTAAGAACTGACTTGGAGAATTTGTTTCACCTGTTCTAAAGAGTTCTCTTCTATTTACTGTCATTTACTCTGATTTATTCATGTTTTCATGTAGTTTCCTATATTATGCGTTCTTGTCCAAGTATAAGCTTTGCCCACATATACAAACAACTTCCTACACACTGTTATGAACAGAAGAAGCTCAGGAACATTGTCTCTCAACTATATTATAGAGTGTAATACTACATTCCAGTGAAGTGTAAGGCTTTCCAAAGCTGCTTAATGTGTTTATTTCTCTATTTCAATGGTATTCTGCCTTGTATGACACAGATTTGAATTTCTCGGCTCCTTTAAGTAAACAGTATGGCATTCATACACTGTTTTATGCGATCTTAACTCTAATTAAGGATTTCCTGGATCATAGATACCTTTTATAAACTAACAACAGACTTGGATAAGTTTTTTATACATATTCTATACGAGTTCTCATCTATTTACTGATATTTTCCCAGAATTACTGATGTTTTCTCATAGTTTCTAACATTAGGCCTTCTGATCCAGGTATAAGCATTGGGAACATGGACAAACAACTTCCTACACACTGTTATGAACAGAAGAAGCTCGCGAACATTGTCTTTCAACTATGTGATAGAGTGTAATACTATATTGCAGTGAAGTGTAAGGCTTTCCAAAGCTGCTTAACGTATTTCTTTTTCTATTTCAATGGTATTCTGCCTTGTATGACACACATTTACCATTCTAGGCTCCTTTAAGTAAACAATATAGGATTTATACACTGTTTCATGTGATCTGAACTCTAAGGATCCTGGATCGTAGATACCTTTATAAACTAACAACAGACTTGGAGAAGTGTTTTATACATGTTCTATGCGAGTTCTCATCTATTTACTGTTATTTTCCCAGAATTACTGACGTTTTCTCATAGTGTCTAACATTAGGCCTTCTGGTCCCGGTATAAGCATTGGGAACATGCACAAACAACTACCTAAACACTGTTATGAACCTGAAAACCTCAGGAACATTCTCTCTAAACTATGTTCCAGGGGTCCTCAAACTTTTTAAAGTGGGGGCCAGATCACGGTCCCTCAGAGAGCTAGAGGGCCGGACTATATGAACTACTAATTCCTACTGTAACACCTCGGCTGTGCTCACTGCCCAAAAAACCTGGCGGGCCGGATCAGACTCCTCTGCTGGCCGCATGTGGCCCGCGGGCTGTAGTTTGAAGACCCCTGTAATGTAATGCTACATTACAGTGAATTATAAGGCTTTCCAAAGCTGCTTGATTTGCTTATTTCTCTCTTTCATGCTTTGTGTGACATACATTTAAAGTTCTAGGCTTCAATAAGGAAAAACTATAGGATTCATACACTGTTTCATGTGCTCTCAACTAGAATTAAGGAATTCCTGGATGTTAGATCCCTTTTCTACACTAAGAACTGACTTGGATAATCTGTTTCAGCTGTTCTAAAGGAGTTCTCATCTATTTACTGATATTTTCTCTGAATTATTCATGTTTTCATGTAGTTTCCTATTTTTGGCCATCTTGTCCAAGTATAAGCAAAGTCCACATATACAAACAAGTTCCTACACACTGTTATGAACAGAAGAAGCTCGGGAACTTTGTCTCTCAACTGTTATAGAGTGTAATACTACATTGCAGTGAAGTGTAAGGCTTTCCAAAGCTGCCTAACGTGTTTCTTTCTCTATTTCATTGATATTCTGCCATATATGACACACATTTACCTTTCTAGGCTCCTTTAAGTAAACAATATAGGAATTATACACTGTTTCATGTGATCTTAACTCTAATTAAGGATTTTGTGGATTGGAGAATTGTCTTATACATGTTCTGTGCGAGTTCTCATCTATTTACTTTTATTTCCCCAGAATAATTGATATTTTCTCATAGTTTCTAGCATTTGGCCTTCTGGTCCAGGCATAAGCATTGGGAACATGGACAAACAAGTACCTAAACATTGTTATGAACCTGAAAACCTCGGGAACATTGTCTCTCAACCATGTTATAGAGTTTAATGCTACATTACAGTGAATTGTAAGGCTTTCTAAAGCTGCTTAATTTGATTATTTCTCTCTTTCAAGATTTGTGTGACATACATTTAAAGTTTTAGGCTCAAATATGTAAAAAACATAGGATTCATACACTGTTTCATGTGCTCTCAACTCTACTTAAGGATTTCCTGGATCTTAGACACCTTTTCTACACTAAGAACTGACTCGGAGAATCTGTTTCAGCTGTTCTAAACGAGTTCTCATCAATTTACTGACATTTTCTCTGAATTATTCATGTTTTCATTTAGTTTCCTATATTAGGCCTTCTGGTCCAAGTATAAGCTTTGCCCACATATACAAACAACCTCCTACACACTGTTATGGACCGAACAAGCTCGGGAACATTGTCTCTCAACTATGTTATAGAGTGTAATACTATATTGCAGTGAAAGTTAAGGCTTTCCAAAGCTGACCTTATGGGTTTATTTCTCTATTTCAATGGTATTCTGCCTTGTATGGCACACATTTACCATTCTAGGCTCCTTTAAGTAAACGATATAGGATTTATACACTGTTTCATGTGATCTGAACTCTAAGGATATCCTGGATCATAGATACCTTTTATAAACTACATACAGACTTGGAGAAGTGTTTTATACATGTTCTATGCGAGGTATCATCTATTTATGTTAGTTTCCCAGAATTACAGATGTTTTCTCATAGTTTCTAACATTAGGCCTTCTTGTCCAGGTATAAGCATTGGGAACATGGACAAACAACTACCAAAACACTGTTATGAACCTGAAAACCTCGGGAACATTGTATCTCAACTATGTTATAGAGTGTAATACTACATTGCATTGAAGTGTGAGGCTTTCAAAAGCTGCCTAACCTGTTTCTTTCTCTATTTCAATGGTATTCTGCCTTGTATGACACACATTTACCATTCTAGGCTCTTTTAAGTAAACAATATAGGATTTATACACTGTTTCATGTGTTCTGAACTCTGATTAAGGATTTCCTGGATTGTAGATACCTTTTATAAACTAACAACAGACTTGGAGTAGTGTTTTATACATGTTCCATGCGAGTTCTCATCTATTTACTGTTATTTTAACAGAATTACTGATGTTTTCTCAAGTTTCTAACATTAGGCCTTCTTGTCCAGGTATAAGCATTGGGAACATGGACATACAACTACCTAAACACTGTTATGAACCTGAAAAGCTCGGGAACATTGTCTCTCAACTATGTTATACTGTTTAATGATACATTTCAGTGAAGTGTAAGGCTTTCCAAAGCTACGTAATTTGCTTATTTCTCTCTTTCTAGCTTTGTGTGACATACATTTAAAGTTCTAGTCTCCTTTAAATAAAAAAATATGGGATTCATACACTGTTTAATGTGTTTTCAACTCAAATTAAGGAAGTCCTGGATGTTACATACCTTTTCAACTCTAAGAACTGACTTGGAGAAGTTGTTGCAGCTGTTGTAAATGAGTTCTCATCTATTTACTGTCATTTTCTCTTAATTATACATGTTTTCATGTAGTTTCCTATATTAGGCATTCTTTTCCAAGTATAAGCATTGCCCACATTTACAAACAACTTCCTATACAGTGTTATGAACAAAAGAAGCTAGAGAACACTGTCCCTCAACTATGTTATAGAGTGTAATCCTACATTACAGTGAACTGTAAGGCTTTCCAAAGCTGTTCAATTTGCTCATTTCTCACTTTCAAGTCTTGTTTGACACTGAAATTTAGTGGAAACCATACTTTGGTAAAAACTGCTGTTTGAATTTTAGCTTTGCTATGTGACTTCGGCCTTTGATTACTTGCTAAGGAGTGGAAAATTACTGACCTTGCCTGGAGGGTAGAAAGTTACTCCTCCCTCCCCCTCCTGGACCTGAAGGCCAAATCAACAGTCTGGGTTAGTCAAGGCTAAAAGAACAGAACGAAACCAGAAGGGAGATTAGGCCATCTGGCTGATACATACAACCGCAAGGTTAAGCAATATAGAAACCAGTCAGCTCCAGCCCCGTGGACCTCCACCCCCCTTTTTTGAAATGTATATAAAAAGCTGGATTTGTAACTGCTGGCTGCTGTCTCTGCCTGCTCCATCCTGGCGGCGGCAGCCCAGATTCGAATCTGTAATAAAATTTGTTATTTGACTCCGCAATTGGCTAGTTGGAGTTGTTTCCCGGGTAGGGGTCTCTGCCTCTTGGGTGGTCTCTGCTCCATTCAACAGACACACATGTAGAGTTCTCGGCTACTTTAAGTAAATAAAAGAGGTTTCATACACGGTTTAATGTGCCCTTAACACTAATTAAGGATTAATTAGTGTTAAGGATATTTAAGGATATCTAAGGATCTTAGATACCTTTTCGACATTAAAAACTGATTTGGATTATCTGTTTCAGCTGTTGTAAATGAGTTCTCATCTATTTACTGTCATTTTCTCTGAATTATTCATGTTTTCATGTAGTTTCCTATATTAGGCCTTCTTGTCCAAGTATAAGCATAGCCCACATATAAAAACAGCTTCCTTACACATTGTTATGACCAGAAGAAGCTTGGGAACATTGTCTCTCAACTGTGTTATAGAGTGTAATACTACATTGCAGTGAACTGTAAGGCTTTCCAAAGCTGTTCAATTTGCTCATTTCTCACTTTCAAGCCTTGTTTGACACACATGTAGAGTTCTAGGCTACTTTAAATAAATAAAAGAGGTTTCATACACTGTTTAATGTGCTCTTACCAGCAATTAAGGATTTCCTGAATCTTAGATACCTTTTCTACACTAAAAACTGACTTGGTGTATCTGTTTCAGCTGTTGTAGATGAGTTCTTAAATGACTCACATTTACCGTTCTAGGCTCCTGTAAGTAAACAATATAGAATGCATACAATGTTTCATGTTATCTTAACTCTAATTTAGGATTTCCTGTATCTTAGAAACCTTTTATAAACTATCAACAGACTTGGAGAAGTGTTTTGCACATGTTCTATGCGAGTTCTCATCTATTTACTGTTATTTTCCCAGAGTTACTGATGTTTTCTCATAATTTCTAACATTCGGCCTTTGCTCCAGGTATAAGCATTGGGAACATGGACAAACAACTACCTAAACACTGTTATGAACCTGAAAAGGTCGGGAACATTGTCTCTCAACTATGTTATACAGTTTAATGGTACATTTCAGTAATGTGTAAGGCTTTCCAAAGCTACCTAATTTGCTTCTTTCTCTCTTTCTAGCTTTGTGTGACATACATTTAAAGTTCTGGGCTCCTTTAAGTAAAAAATATCTGATGCATACACTGTTTAATGTGTTCTCAACTTAAATTAAGGAATTCCTGGATGATAGATACTTTTCAACTCTAAGAACTGACTTGGAGAGGTGTTGCAGCTGTTCTAAATGAGTACTCATCTATTTACTATCATTTTCTCTTAATTATACATGTTTTCATGTAGTTTCCTATATTAGGCCTTCTTTTCCAAGTATAAGCATTGCCCACATATACAAACAACTTCCTATACACTGTTATGAATAGAAGAAGCTCGAGAACACTATCCCTCAACTATGTTATAGAGCAGGGGTCCTCAAACTTTTTAAAGTGGGGGCCAGATCACGGTCCCTCAGAGAGCTGGAGGGCCGGACTATATGAACTACTAATTCCTACTGTAACACCTTGGCTGTGCTCACTGCCCAAAAAACCTGGCGGGCAGGATCAGACTCCCCTAGGGGCTGCATGTGGCCTGCGGGCCGTAGTTTGAAGACCCCTGTTATAGAGTGTAATGCTACATTACAGTGATCTGTAAGGCTTTCCAAAGCTGTTAAATTTGCTCATTTCTCACTTTCTAGCCTTGTTTGACACACATGTAGAGTTCTAGGTTACTTTAAGTGAATAAAAGAGGTTTCATACACTGTTTAATGTGCTCTTAACACAAATCAAGGATTAATTAGTTTTAAGGATATCTAAGGATATCTAAGGATCTTAGATACATTTTCTATACTAAAAACTGACTTGGAGTATCTGTTTCAGCTGTTGTAAACGAGTTCTCATCTATTTACTGTAATTTTCTCTGAATTATTCATGTTTTCATGTAGTTTCCTATATTCGGCCTTCTTGTCCAAGTATAAGCATAGCCCACATAT
The DNA here is from genome assembly GCF_964339955.1 of Pipistrellus hanaki. NCBI lineage: Eukaryota > Metazoa > Chordata > Mammalia > Chiroptera > Vespertilionidae > Pipistrellus > Pipistrellus hanaki. The sequence continues at coordinate 1,516,843 of NC_140509.1, read as the reverse complement.
AAAAACAACTTCCATACACACTGTTATGACCAAAAGAAGCTTGGGAACATTGTCTCTCAACTATGTTATACAGTGTAATAGTACATTGCAGTGAAGTGTAAGGATTTCCAAAGCTGTTGAATGTGTTTATTTCTCTATTGCAATGGTATTCTGCCTTGGCTGACTCACATTTACCGTTTTAGGCTCCTTTAAGTAAACAATATAGGATTCATACAATGTTTCATGTGATCTTAACTCTAATTTAGGATTTCCTGGATCTTAGATACTTTTTATAAACTAACAACAGACTTGGAGAAGTGTTTTATACATGTTCTATGCGCGTTCTCATCTACTTACTGTTATTTTCCCAGAATTACTGATGTTTTCTCAAAGTTTCTAACATTCGGCCTTCTGCTCCAGGTATAAGCATTGGGAACATGGACAAACAACTACGAAAGCACTGTTATGAACCTAAAAAGTTCGGGAACATTGTCTCTCAACTATGTTATACAGTTCAATGATACATTTCAGTGAAGTGTAAGGCTTTCCAAAACTACGTAATTTGCTTATTTCTCTCTTTCTAGCTTTGTTTTACATACATTTAAAGTTCTAGGCTAATTTAAGTAAAAAATATAGGATTCATACACTGTTTAATGTGTTCTCAACTCAACTTAAGAAATTCCTGGATGTTAGATACCTTTTCAACTCTAATAACTGACTTGGAACATCTCTTTCAGCTGTTCTAAATGAGTTCTCATCTATTTACTGTCATTTTCTCTTAATTATACATGTCTTCATGTAGTTTCCTATATTAGGCCTTCTTGTCCAAGTATAAGCATTGCCCACATATACAAACAACTTCCTATACAGTGTTATGAATAGAAGAAGCTCGAGAACACTGTCCCTCAACTATGTTAAAGAGTGTAATGCTACATTACAGTGAACTGTAAGGCTTTCCAAAGCTGTTCAATTTGATCATTTCTCACTTTCAAGCCCTGTTTGACAAACATGTAGAGTTCTAGTCTACTTTAAGTAAATAAAAGAGGTTTCATACACGGTTTAATGTGCTCTTAACACTAATTAAGGATTTCCTGGATCTTACAAACCTTTTCTACACTAAAAACTGACTTGGAGTATCTGTTTCAGCTGTTGTAAATGAGTTCTCATCTATTTACTGTCATTTTCTCTGAATTATTCATGTTTTCATGTAGTTTCCTATATTAGGCCTTCTTGTCCAAGTATAAGCATAGCCCACATATAAAAACAACTTCCTACACACTGTTATGACCAGAAGAAGCTTGGGAACATTGTCTATCAACTATGTTATAGAGTGTAATACTACATTGCAGTGAAGTGTAAGGATTTCCAAAGCTGCTGAATGTGTTTATTTCTCTCTTTCAATGGTATTCTGCCTTGACTGACTCACATTTACCGTTCTAGGCACCTTTAAGTAAAGAATATAGGATTCATACAATGTTTCATTTGATCTTAACTCTAATTTAGGATTTCCTGGATCTTAGATATCTTTTATAAACTAACAACAGACTTGGAGAAGTGTTTTATACATGTTCTATGCGAGTTCTCCTCTATTTACTGTTATTTTCCCAGAATTACTGATGTTTTCTCAAAGTTCTAACATTCGGCCTTCTTGTCCAGGTATAAGCATTGGGAACATGGACAAACATCTACCGAGACACTGTTATGAACCTGAAAAGCTCGGGAACATTGTCTGTCAACTATGTTATACAGTTTAATGATACATTTCAGTGAAGTGTAAGGCTTTCCAAAGCTACGTAATTTGCTTATTTTTCTCTTTCTAGCTTTGTGTGACATACATTTAAAGTTCTAATCTCCTTTAAATAAAAAATATAGGATTCATACACTGTTTAATGTGTTCTCAACTCAACTTAAGGAATTCCTGGATGTTAGATACCTTTTCAACTCTAAGAACTGACTTGGAGAACGTGTTGCAGCTTTTGTAAATGAGTTCTCATCAATTTACTGTCATTTTCTCTTAATTATACATGTTTTCATGTAGTTTCCTATATTAGGCCTTCTTGTCCAAGGATAAGCATTGCCGACATATACAAACAATTTCCTATACATTGCTATGAACAGAAGAAGCTCAAGAAAACTGTCCCTCAACTATGTTATAGAGTGTAATGCTACATTACAGTGATCTGTAAGGCTTTCCAAAGCTGTTCAATTTGCTCATTTCTCACTTTCAAGCAATGATTGACACACATGTAGAGTTCTATTTTACTTTAAGTAAAAAGAAGAGGTTTCATACACGGTTTAAGGATTAATTAGTGTTGAGGATATCTAAGGATATCTAAGGATCTTAGATACATTTTCTACACTAAAAACTGACTTGGAGTATCAGTTTCAGCTGTTGTAAACAAGTTCTCATCTATTTACTGTCATTTTCTCTGAATTATTCATGTTTTCATGTAGTTTCCTATATTAGTCCTTCTTGTCCAATTATAAGGATAGTTCACATATAAAAACAACTTCCTTACACACTGTTATGACCAGAAGAAGCTTGGGAACATTGTCTCTCATCTATGTTATACAGTGTAATAGTACAGTGCAGTGAAGTGTATTGATTTCCAAAGATGCTGAATGTGTTTAGTTCTCTATTTCAATGGTATTCTGCCTTGTCTGACTCACATTTACCGTTCTAGGCTCCTTTAAGTAAACAATATAGGATTCATACAATGTTTCATGTGATCCTAACTCTAATTTAGGATTTCCTGGATCTTAGATACCTTTTATAAACTATCAACAGACTTGGAGAAGTGTTTTATACATGTTCTATGTGAGTTCTCATCTATTTACTGTTATTTTCCCAGAGTTACTAATGTTTTCTCATAGTTTCTTACATTCGGCCTTCTTCTCCAGGTATAAGCATTGGGAACATGGACATACAACTACCTAAACACTGTTATGAACCTAAGAAGCTCGGGAACATTGTCTCTCAACTATGTTATACAGTTTAATGATACATTTCAGTGAAGTGTAAGGCTTTCCAAAGCTACGTAATTTGCTTATTTCTCTATTTCTAGCTTTGTGCGACATACATTTAAAGTTCTAGGCTCCTTTAAATAAAAAAATATGGGATTCATACACTGTTTAATGTGTTCGCAACTCAACTTAAGGAATTCCTGGATGTTAGATACCTTTTCAACTCTAAGAACTGACTTGGAGAACGTGTTGCAGCTGTTCTAAATGAGTTCTCATCTATTTACTGTCATTTTCTCTGAATTATACATGTTTTCCTGTAGTTTCCAATATTAGGCCTTCTTGTCCAAGTATAAGCATTGCCCACATGCACAAACAACTTTCTATACACTGTTATGAACAGAAGAAGCTTGAGAACACTGTCCCTCAACTATGTTATAGAGTGTAATGCTACATTACAGTGAACTGTAAGGCTTTCCAAAGCTGTTCACTTTGCTCATTTCTCACTTTGAAGCCTTGTTTGACACACATGTAGAGTTCTAGGCTTCTTTAAATAAATAAAAGAGGTTTCATACATGGTTGAATGTGCTCTTAACACCAATTAAGGATTAATTTGTGTTAAGGGTATCTAAGGATATCTAAGGATCTTAGATACTTTTTCTACACTAAAAACCGACTTGGAGTATCTGTTTCAGCAGTTGTAAACGAGTTCTCATCTATTTACTGACATTTTCTCTGAATTATTCATGTTTTCATGTAGTTTCCTATATTAGGCCTTCTTGTCCAAGTATAAGCATAACCCACATATAAAAACAACTTCCTACACACTGTTATGACCAGAAGACGCTTGGGAACATTGTCTCTCAATTATGTTATATGTTGAATGGAGAAGAGACCACCCAAGAGGCAGAGACCCCTACCCGGGAAACACTCCAACTAGCTAATTGCGGAGTCAAATAACAAATGTTATTACAGATTCGAATCTGGGCTGCTGCTGCCAGGATGGAGCAGGAAACAAACAGCAGGAAGCAGTTACAAATCCAGCTTTTTATGTACATTTCAAATAAGGGGGTGGAGGTCGTTTCTATATCGCTTAACCTTGTGGTTGCATGCATCGGCCAGATGGCCTAATCTCCCTTCTTGGTTCGTTCTGTTCTTTTAGCCTTGACTAACCCAGACTGTTGATTTGGCCTTCAGGTCCAGGAGGGGGAGAGAGTAGTAACTTTCTACCCTCCAGGCAAGGTCAGTAATTTTCCACTCCTCAGCAAGTAATCGAAGGTCGAAGTCAGATAGCAAGGCTAAAATTCAAACAGCAGTTTTTACCAAAGTATGGTTGCCACTATATTTCATTCCCCACTGGTTTTTTATGTACATGTGTCAAATCATTGACTCATCCTACTTCCTTGCTCTCTAGTCTCCTAGTATATTTAGCCTTACTTAGCTCCGGACTTTCTCACTTGGTTAGCAAAAATCTTTTTACAGTTACCAAAACCTCTAGTACCACAGTTCCTAATTAGTACTGTCCTTACTGAAGTCCAATTCCCCACCTGGCATCAAGTCTTCTCCTGGCCTGTATGGAGGCCAGTCTAGAGATCTCACGGGTGAGGCTGCTGGTTGCCAGGATCTAGGTTGTTTTCTGTGCAGGAGCTGGGAGTGGTGTAGCCAGGTCTGGGTGCTGTCTACTTCAACAGCCGTTGTCATGCTCAGGATAACAGTGTAGAGTCCCTTTCAGGTTGGAGTGAGTCTTTGGGCAGTGAACTTCTTTACCCACAGAGTCTCCGGGCTGGATGAGGTGTACAGGGTCCGCAGGGGACACTGGCAGTGCATCTGGAATAAGCTTATGTATGGCTTTTGAGTAAATTGTAGAGCCTGTAAGGACTTGAGCAAGGGAATGGTTATGAATTCTAGCTTTCAGTTTCTCCCTGACCCCAGGAAGGATGGAGGGAGGTCTACCATACATGATCTCAAAAAGAGGGGGGAACCTCTACGGTTAGAGGGTACACCTGGCCCATAAGAGGGTGAAAGGCAGGGGGTTGGTCTAATCTTCACCGGTTTTCAGGACAATTTTAATTAAACTTTTTAGAGTTCTACTCATGCCTGTCCTAAGACTTGAGCTATACTTCGAGATACCTTGCTATAAAGACTGGGCTGTCATCTGATCCTATGACTACTGGCAGCTCGAATCTAGGTATAATCTCCTGGAGTAATTTCTTGACTCCTATAGAGGCAGTTTCTGTTCTACGCTTCAACCTAATCTGGGAAGGTGTCTATAAAAACTAGCATGTACTTATACCTTAATCTCTGTGAAACCAACCTTCTAATGCTCTCCTAGGGAATTTCCTTGGGGCCCGAATTCCCAGGGGGTCCCTCAATTCTTCCTTAGCATTTACCTGTACACAGATAGTACTTCTAGTGTCTATGCTTTTACCTTACTTAAGCTTCGTAGTATCTGCCTCACAGAAATTCAGAAGTCTTGATGATACCTAAGTGGGTAACCTGGCATGACTGGGCAACTAATATCTGACTTAGAGCCTCTGGGACCAACAGTCTGTCATCTGGTAGGATCCACCAACCATCTGGTCCTTCGATGACTTGCTTCTGTTCAGCCAATTCTTCCTCTTCTTTGGTGTAGGTTGGGGTCTGTCAGGGTTACTAAGACTTGTAAAGGCCCCACTGGTTTTTGGGCATCTTCCTTTGCAGTTTGGTCTGTGGCTCTATTTTCTCTGGCTTTAATTGTCTCCCCTTTCTGATGTCCTTTGCAGTGCACTATTGCAACTGCTTTTGGGAGTCAGATGGCCTCAAATGATGGCCACTGCCCAGAGGCACACTGGCCACTCTGCTGCCACAGGGTCTAGTCTCTTAGACAGATAGGCCACAGGTCTCTTCCAGGGACCTAGAGTCTGAGTGAGAACCCCTTTGGCAATGCCTCTTACCTCACTTACGTAAAGGTGGAAGGGCTTCGTGACATCTGGCGAGGCTAGGGCAGGTGCTGAGATGAGAGCCTTCTTTAGCTCCTCAAAGGCCCGTTGTTCTACTTCAGTCCAGTTCAGCGGCTGCGTTCCTCCAGTATGTGTTCCTTCTTAGGTCTACAGTCCTTCTTGATGTCCAAGGAAAACAGTCAGTTTGTCTGGTGGCTCCCTGGATTGATATCTTCCTAGAGGTCCCATCAGCTCTGTCAAGACTGAATAAACTGCCCAGTGCTCACCAGGAAATTAATAGCTTTGCCTCTCACTTGTAAGGTTACCCTTGGGGGATTAATTGAAAGGAGCCCTGGTCCTGTCAGTCTTCCTGGAGGTTAAAAACACTTGGAGTCTAAGTCTTCCTTTCTTTCAGACCGTCTCTGTCTCTTCTGGCCTCACCTTCTGTCTCTCTCCCTCTCTAATCTCTGTCCTTTCCTGTCTCTCTCCCTCCCTTTCTCACATATATACTTACACCTATACATTCATATCACTTTCTCTTCCAATCTTTGTTTGCTTCTGTCTAAATCCTTCCCTCTCGGACTCCCAGAGTCTCTTTCTTAAGTCTCTGCTTCGTTCTTTCCCTCTCTCCCTGTTTCTCCTTCTTAACCGGTGACCCCTACACAACTTTCATAAACCTTCTTTCATTTAGAAGGTTTAGAGAGTTCTAGGCTACTTTAAGTAAATAAAAGAGGTTTCATACACGTTTTAAAGTGCTCTTAACACTAAGTCAGGATTTCCTGGATCTTAGATACCTTTTCTACACTAAAAACTGAATTGGAGCATCTGTTTCAGCTGTTGTAAATGAGTTCTCATCTATTTACTGACATTTTCTCTGAATTATTCATGTTTACATGTAGTTTCCTATATTAGGCCTTCTTGTTAAAGTATAAGCATTGCCCACATATTCAAACAGCTTCCTATACACTGTTATGAACAGAAGAAGCTCGAGAACATTGTCCCTCAACTATGTTATAGAGTGTAAAGCTACATTACAGTGAACTGTAAGGCTTTCCAAAGCTGTTCAATTTGCTCATTTCTCACTTTCAAGCCTTGTTTGACAGATATGTAGAGTTCAAGGCTACTTTAAGTAAATAAAAGAGGTTTCATACACATTTTAATTTGCTCAAACACTAATTAAGGATTTCCTGTATCTTAGATACCTTTTCTACACTAAAAACTGAATAGGAGAATCTGTTTCAGCTATTCCAAACGAGTTCTCATCTATTTACTGACATTTTCTCCAAATTATTCATGTTTTCATGTAGTTTCCTATCTTAGGCCTTCTTGTCCAAGTATAAGCATAGCCCACATATACAAACAACTTCCTACACACTGTTATGACCAGAAGAAGCTTGGAAACTTTGTCTCTCAACTATGTTACAGAGTGTAATACTACATTGCAGTGAAGTGTAAGGATTTCCATACCTGCTGAATGTGTTTATTTCTCTATTTCAATGGTATTCTGCCTTGTATGACACACATTTACCGTTCTAGGCTCCTTTTAGTAAACACTATAGGATTCATACAATGTTTCATGTGATCTTAACTCTAATTTAGGATTTCCTGGATCTTAAATACCTTTTATAAACTAACAACAGACTTGGAGAAGTGTTTAATACATGTTCTATGCGAGTTCTCATCTATTTACAGTTATTTTCCCAGAATTACTGATGTTTTCTCATAGTTTCTAACATTCGGCCTTCTTCTCCAGGTATAAGCATTGGGAACATGGACAAACAACTACCTAAACACTGTTTTGAACCTGAAAAGCTCGGGAACATTGTCTCTCAACTATGTCATACAGTTTAGTGATACATTTCAGTGAAGCGTAAGGCTTTCCAAAGCAACTTAATTTGCTTATTTCTCTCTTTCTAGCTTTGTGTGACATACATTTAAAGTTCTAGGCTCTCTTAAGTAAAAAATATAGGATTCATACACTGTTTAATGTGCTCTCAACTCGAATTAAGGAATTCCTGGATGTTAGATACTTTTTCAACACTAAGAACTGACTTGGAGAAGCTGTTTCAGTTGATCTAAATGAGTTCTCATTTATTTACTGTCATTTTCTCTGAATTATACATGTTTTCATATAGTTTCCTTTATTAGGCCTTCTTGTCCAAGTATAAGCATTGCCCACATATACAAACAGCTTCCTATACACTGTTATGAACAAAAGAAGCTTGAGAACACTGTCCCTCAACTATGTTATAGAGTGTAATGCTACATTACAGTGAACTGTAAAGCTTTCCAAAGCTGTTCAATTTGCTCGTTTCTCACTTTCAAGCATTGTTTGACACACATGTAGAGTTCTAGGCTACTTTAAGTAAATAAAAGAGGTTTTATACACATTTTTTGTGCTCTTAACACTAATTAAAGTTTTCCTGGATCTTAGATACCTTTTCTACACTAAAACTGATTGTAGAATTTGTTTCAACTCTTCTAAACCACTTCTCATCTATTTACTGACATTTTCTCTGAATTATTCATGTTTTCATGTAGTTTCCAGTATTAGGCCTTTTTGTCCAAGTATAAGCATAGCCCACATATAAAAACAACTTCCTACACACTGTTATGAACAGAAGAAGCTTGGGAACATTGTCTCTCAACTTTGTTATAGAGTGTAATACTACATTGCAGTGAAGTGTAAGGATTTCAAAAGTTGCTGAATGTGTTTATTTCTCTATTTCAATGGTATTTTGCCTTGTCTGACTCACATTTACTCTTCTAGGCTCCTTTAAGTAAACAATATAGGATTCATACAATGTTTCATGTGGTCTTAACTCTAATTTAGGATTTCCTGCATCTTAGATACCTTTTATAAACTAAAAACAGACTTGGATAAGTGTTTTATACATGTTCTATGCGAGTTCTCATTTATTTACTGTTATTTTTCCAGAATTACTGAAGTTTTCTCATAGTTTCTAACATTCGGCCTTCTCATCCAGGTATAAGCATTGGGAACATGGACATACAACTACCTAAACAATGTTATGAACCTGAAAAGCTCGGGAACATTGTCTCTCAACTATGTTATACAGTTTAATGATACATTTCAATGAAGTGTAAGGCTTTCCAAAGCTACGTAATTTGCTTATTTCTCTCTTTCTAGCTTTGTGTGACATACATTTAAAGTTCTAGGCTCCTTTAAGTAAAAAATATAGGATTCATACACTGTTTAATGTGCTCTCAACTCGAATTAAGGAATTCCTCGATGTTAGATACTTTTTCAACACTAAGAACTGACTTGGAGAAGCTGTTTTAGTTGATCTAAATGATTTCTCATTTATTTACTGTCATTTTCTCTGAATTATACATGTTTTCATATAGTTTCCTTTATTAGGCCTTCTTGTCCAAGTATAAGCATTGCCCACATATACAAACAGCTTACTATACACTGTTATGAACAAAAGAAGCTGGAGAACACTGTCCCTCAACTATGTTATAGATTGTAATGCTACATTACAGTGAACTGTAAGGCTTTCCAAAGCTGTTCAATTTGCTCATTTCTCACTTTCAAGCCTTGATTAACACACATGTAGAGTTCTAGGCTACTTTAAGTAAATAAAAGAGGTTTCATACACTGTTTAATGTACTCTTAACACTAATTAAGAATTTCCTGGATCTTAGATACCTTTTCTACACTAAAAACTGACTTGAGTATCTGATTCAGCTGTTGTAAACGACTTCTCATCTATTTACTGACATTTTCTCTGAATTATTGATGTTTTCATGTACTTTCCTATATTAGGCCTTCTTGTCCAAGTATAAGCATAGCCCACATATAAAAACAACTTCCTACACACAGTTATGACCAGAAGAAGCTTGGGAACATTGTCTCTCAATTATGTTATAGAGTGTAATCCTACATTGCAGTGAAGTGTAAGGATTTCCAAAGCTGCTGAATGTGTTTTTTTCTCTATTTCAATGGTATTCTGCCTTGTCTGACTCACATTTTCCATTCTAGGCTCCTTTAAGTAAACAATATAGGATTCATACAATGTTTCATGTGATCTTAACTCTAATTTAGGATTTCCTGGATCTTAGATACCTTTTATAAACTAACAACAGACTTGGAGAAGTGTTTTATACATGTTCTATGCGAGTTCTCATCTATTTACAGATATTTTCCCAGAATTACTGATGTTTTCTCATATTTTCTAACGTTCGGCCTTCTTGTCCTGGTATAAGAATTTAGAACATGGACAAACACCTACCTAAACACTGTTATGAACCTGAAAAGCTCGGGAACATTTTCTCTCAACTATGTTATACAGTTTAATGATACATTTCAGTGAAGTTTAAGGCTTTCGAAACCTAATTAATTTGCTTATTTCTCTCTTTCTAGCTTTGTGTGACATACATTTAAAGTTCTAGGCTACTTTAAGTAAAAAAAATATACGATTCATACACTGTTTAATGTGCTCTCAACTCGAATTAAGGAATTCCTGGATGTTAGATACCTTTTAAACACTAAGAACTGATTTGGAGAAGCTGTTTCATCTGTTCTAAACGAGTTCTCATTTATTTACTGTCATTTTCTCTGAATTATACATGTTTTCATGTAGTTTCCTATATTAGGCCTTCTTGTGCAATTATAAGCATTGCCCACATATACAAACAACTTCCTATACACTGCTATGAACAGAAGAAGCTCGAGAACACTGTCCCTCAACTATTTCATAGATTGTAATGCTACATTATAGTGAACTGTAAGGCTTTCCAAAGCTGTTCAATTTGCTCATTTCTCACTTTCAAGCCTTGTTTGACACAAATGTAGAGTTCTAGGCTACTTTAAGTAAATAAAAGAGGTTTCATACACGGTTTAATGTGCTCTTAACACTAATTCAGGATTTCCTGGATCTTAGATACCTTTTCTATACTAAGAACTGAATTGGAGAATCTGTTTCAGCTGTTGTAAATGAGTTCTCATCTATTTACTGACATTTTCTCTGAATTATTCATGTTTTCATGTAGTTTCCTATACACTGTTATGACCAGAAGAAGCGTGGGAGCATTGTCTCTCAACTATGTTACAGAGTGTAATACTGCTTTGCAGTGAAGTGTAAGGCTTTCCAAAGCTACGTAAATTGCTTATTTCTCTCTTTCTAGCTTTGTGTGACATACATTTAACATTCTAGTCTCCTTTAAGTAAAAAATATAGGATTCATACACTGTTTAATGTGTTCTCAACTGAAATTAAGGAATTCCTGGATGTTAGATACCTTTTCAACTCTAAGAACTGACTTGGAGAAGGAGTTGCAGGTGTTCTAAATGAGTTCTCATCTATTTACTGTCATTTTCTCTGAATTATACATGTTTTCATGTAGTTTCCTATATTAGGCCTTCTTGTCCAAGTATAAGCATTGCCCACATATACATACAACTTCTTATACACTGCTATGAACAGAAGAAGCTCGAGAATACTGTCCCTCAACTATGTTATAGATTGTAATGCTACATTACAGTGAACTGTAGCAGGGGTCCTCAAACTTTTTAAAGTGGGGGCCAGATCACGGTCCCTCAGAGCTGGAGGGCCGGACGGTTTAATGTGCTCTTAACACTAATTAAGGATTTCCTGGATCTTAGATACCTTTTCTACACTAAAAACTGACTTGAGTATCTGTTTCAGCTGTTGTAAACAAGTTCTCATCTACTTACTGACATTTTCTATGAATTATTCATGTTTTCATGTAGTTTCCTATCTTAGGCCTTCTTGTCCAAGTATAAGCATAGCCCACATATAAAAACAACTTCCTACACACTGTTATGACCAGAAGAAGCTTGGGAACATTGCAGTGAAGTGTAAGGATTTCCAAAGCTGCTGAATGTGTTTAGTTCTCTATTTCAATGGTATCCTTCCTTGTCTGACTCACATTTACCGTTCTAGGCTCCTTTCAGTAAACACTATAGGATTCATACAATGTTTCACGTGATCTAAACTCTAATTTAGGATTTCCTGGATCTTAAATACCTTTTTTAAACTAACAACAGACTTGGAGAAGTGTTTTATACATGTTCTATGCGAGTTCTCACCTATTTACTGTTATTTTCCCAGAATTACTGATGATTTCACATAGTTTATAACATGTGGCCTTCTTCTCCACATATAAGCATTAGGAACATTGACAAACAACTACCTAAATACTGTTATGAACCTGAAAAGCTCGGGAACATTGTCTCAACTATGTTATACAGTTTAATGCTATAATTCAGTGAACTGTAAGGCTTTCGAAAGCTGTTTAGTTTGCTTATTTCTCTCTTTCTCTCTTTGTGTGACATACATTTAAAGTTCTAGGCTCCAATAAGTGAAAAATATAGGATTCATACACTGTTTCATGTGCTCTCATCTCGAATTTAGGAATTCCTGGATGTTAGATCCCTTTTATACACTAAGAAGTGACTTGGAGAATGTGTTTCAGCTGTTCTAAACAAGTTCTCATCTATTTACTGATATTTCTCCGAATTATTCATGTTTACATGTAGTTTCCTATATTAGGCCTTCGTCTCCAAGTAAAAGCATAGCTTACATAAAAAACAACTTCCTACACAGTGTTATGAACAGACGAACCTAGGGAACATTGTCCCTCAACTATGTTATAGAGTGTAGTACTACATTGCAATGAAGTGAAAGGCTTTCCAAAGCTGCTGAACGTGTTTCTTTCTCTCTTTCAAGGGTATTCTGCCTTGTATGACACACATTTACCACTCTAGGCTCCTTTAAGTAAAAAATATAGTATTCGTACCGTGTTTCATGTGATCTTAACTCTATTGAAGAATTTCCTGGATCTTAGCTTCCTTTTCTACACTAAGAACTGACTGGGAGCATATCTTTCAGTTGTTCTAAATGAGTTCTCATCTATTTACAGTCATTTTCTCTGAATTATTCATGTTTTCATGCAGTTTCCAATATTCTGCCTTCTTGTCGAAGTATAAGCTTTGCCCACATATAGAAACAACTTCCTACACACTGTTATGAACACAAAAAGCTCGGGAACATTGCCTCTCAACTATGAGTGTAATACTACACTGCAGTGAAGTGTAAGGCTTTCCAAAGCTGCCCAACGTGTTTCTCTCTCTATTTCAATGGTATTCTCCCTTGTATGACATATATTAACACTCTAGGCTCCTTTAATTAACATTAAAGTATTCATACTGTGTTTCATGTGATCTTAACTCGAATTAAGGATTTCCCGGATTTTAGCTACCTTTTCTACACTAAGAACTGACTTGGAGAATCACTTTCAGCTGTTCTAAAGTAGTTCTCGGGTGTTTACAGTCATTTTCTCTGAATTATTCATGTTTTCATGTAGTTTCCTATATTCTGCCTTCTTGTCCAAGTATAAGCTTTGTCCACTTATACAAACAACTTCCTACACACTGTCATGAACAGAAGGAGCTCGGGAACATTGTCTCTCAACTATGTTATAGAGTAAGGGTGTCGAACTCAATCAGAGAATGGGCCAAAATCTAAAATCCAGCCGAAATCGCAGTCAGAATGGTTTACTGAAGAGTCATAAACTGACAATGTCAAACTGACAGCAGAGTGCAGTGATGACAGCACGGTGCGGGCCACATTGCAAGGCTTGGCTGGCTGGATTTGGCCCGCGGGCCTTGTGTTTGACACATGTATTATAGAGTGTAGTAGTACATTGCAGTGAAGTGTAAGGCTTTCCAAAGCTGCGGAACTTGTTTCTTTCTCTATTTCAATGGTATTCTGCCTTGTATGAGACATATTTACCACTCTAGGCTCATTTAAGTAAACATTATAGGATTCATACTGTGTTTCATGTGATCTTAACTCTAATGAAGGACTTCCTAGATCTTAGCTACCTTTTCTACACTAAGAAGTGACTTGGAGAATCTCTTTCAGCTGTCCTAAACGAGTTCTCATCTGTTTACAGTCATTTTCTCTGAATTATCCATGTTTAAATGTAGTTTCCTATATTCTGACTTCTTGTCCAAGTATAAGCTTTGCCCACATAAACAAACAACATCCTACACACTGTTATGAACAGAAGCAGCTCGGGAACATTGTCTCTCAACTATGTTATAAAGTGGAGTACTACATTGCATCGAAGTGTAAGGCTTTCCAAAGCTGCGGAACTTGTTTCTTTCTCTATTTCAATGGTATTCTGCCTTGTATGACACAAATTTACCACTCTAGGCTCCTTAAGCAAAAAACATAGCATTCATACAGTGTTTCATGTTATCTTAACTCTAATGAAGGATTTTCTGGATCTCAGCTACCCTTTCTACAAAAAGAACTGACCTGGAGCATCTTTTTCAGCTGTTCTAAAGGAGTTCTCCTCTATTTAGTCATTTTCTATAAATTATTCATGTTTTCACGTAGTTTCCTATATTCTGCCTTCTTGTGCACGTATAAGCTTTGCCCACATATACTAACAACTTCCTACACACTGTTATGAACAGAAGAACCTCGGGAACATTGTCTCTCAACTATGTTATAGAGTGTAGTACTAGATTGCAGTGAAGTGTAAGGCTGTCCAAAGCTGCCCAAAGTGTTTCCTTCTCTATTTCAATGGTATTCTGCCTTGTATGACACACATTTACCACTCTAGGCTCCTTTAAGTAAACAATATAGGATTCATACTGTGTTTCATGTGATCTTTACTCTAATGAATTATATCCTGTATCTTAGCTACCTATTCTACACTAAGAACTGACCTGGAGCATCTCTTTCAGCTGTTCTAAACGAGTTCTCATCAATCTACAGTCATTTTCTTTGAATTATTCATGTTTTCATGTAGTTTCCTATATTCTGCCTTCTGGTCCAAGTATAAGCTTTGCCCACATATACAAACAACTTCCTACACTATGTTATGAACAGAAGAAGTTGGGGAACTTTGTCTCTCAGGTATGTTATAGAGTGTAGTACTACATTGCAGTGAAGTGTAAGGCTTTCCAAAGCTGCTGACCGTATTTCTTTCTCTATTTCAATGGTATTCTGCCTTGTATGACACATATTTACCACTCTAGGCTCCTGAAGTAAACAATATAAGATTCATACAGTGTTTCATGTGATCTTAACTCTAATGAAGGATTTCCTGTATGTTAGCTACCTTTTCTACACTAAGAACTGACTTGGAGCATATCTTTCAGTTGTTCTAAATGACTTCTCATCTATTTACAGTCATTATATCTGAATTATTCATGTTTTCAAGCAGTTTCCAATATTCTGCCTTCCTGTCGAAGTAAAGTTTGCCCACATATACAAACAACTTCCTACACACTGTTATAAACACAAAAAGCTCGGGAACATTGCCTCTCCACTATGAGTGTAGTACTACACTGCAGTGAAGTGTAAGGCTTTCCAAAGCTGCCCAACGTGTTTCTTTCTCTATTTCAATGTTATTCTCCCTTGTATGACATATATTTACCACTCTAGGCTCCTTTAATTAACATTAAAGGATTCATACTGTGTTTCATGTGATCTTAACTCTAATGAAGGATTACCTAGATCTTAGCTACCTTTTCTACACTAAGAACTGACTTGGAGAATCTCTTTCAGCTGTTCTAAACGAGTTCTCATCTGTTTACAGTCTTTTTCTCTGAATTATCCATGTTTTCATGTAGTTTCCTATATTCTGCCTTCTGGTACAAGTATAATCTTTGCCTACTTTATCAAACAACTTCCTACACACTGTTATCAACAGAGGCAGCTCGGGAACATTGTCTCTGAACTGTGTTATGGAGTGTAGTACTACATTTCATTGAAGTGTAAGGCTTTCCACAGCTGCCGAACGTGTTTCTTTCTCTATTTCAATGGTATTCTGCCTTGTATAACACACATTTACCACTCTAGTCTCCTTTAAGTAAAGAATATAGGATTCATACAGTGTTTCATGTGATCTTAACTCGAATTAAGGATTTCCCGGGTCTTACCTCCCTTTTCTACACTAAGAACTGGCTTGGAGAATCTCATTCAGCTGTTCTAAAGGAGTTCTTATATGTTTACAGTCATTTTCTCTGAGTTATCCATGTTTTCATGTAGTTTCCTATATTCTGCCTTCCGGTCCAAGTATAAGCTTTTCCCACTTTATCAAACAACTTCCTACACACTGTTATGAACTGAGGCAGCTCGGGAACATTGTCTCTCAACTGTGTAATAGAATGTAGTACTACATTTCAGTGAAGTGTAAGGCTTTCGAAAGCTGCCAAACGTGTTTCTTTCTCTATTTCAATGGTATTCTGCCTTGTGTAGCACACATTTACCACTCTAGTCTCCTTTAAGTAAAGAATATAGGATTCATACAGTGTTTCATGTGATCTCAACTCGAATTAAGGATTTCCCGCATGTTAGCTACCTTTTCTACACTAAGAACTGACTTGGAGAATCTCTTTCGGCTGTTCTAAACGAGTTCTCACCTGTTTACAGTCATTTTCTCTGAGTTATCCATGTTTTCATGTAGTTTCCTATATTCTGCCTTCTGGTAAAAGTATAATCTTTGCCCACTTTTTCAAGAAACTTCCTCAAACTGTTATGAACTGAGGCAGCTCGGGAACATTGTCTCTCAACTGTGTTATAGAGTGTAGTACTACATTTCAGTGAAGTGTAAGGCTTTCCAACGCTGCCGAATGTGTTTCTTTCTCTATTTCAATGGTATTCTGCCTTGTATAACACACATTTACCAGTCTAGTCTCCTTTAAGTGAAGAATATGGGATGCATACAGTGTTTCATGTGATCTTAACTCGAATTTAGGATTTCCCGGATCTTAGCTACCTTTTCTACAATAAGTACTGACTTGGCGAATCTCATTCTGTTTACAGTCATTTTCCCTGAATTATTCATGTTTTCATGTAGTTTCCTATATTCTCCTTTCTGTTCCAAGTATAAGCTTTGCCCACTTTATCAAACAACTTCCTACACACTGTTATGAACAGAGGCAGCTCGCGAACATTGTCTCTCAAATGTGTTATAGAGTGTGGTGCTACATTTCAGTGAAGTGTAAGGCTTTCCAAAGCTGCCGAACGTGTTTCTTTCTCTATTTTAAGGGTATTCTTCCTTGTATAACACAATTTTACCACTCTAATCTCCTTTAGGTAAAGAATATAGGATTCATACAGCATTTCATGTGATCTTAACTCGAATTTAGGAGTCCCCGGATCTTAGCTACCTTTTCTACACTAAGAACTGACTTGGAGAATATCTGTCAGGTGTTCTAAAGGAGTTCTCATCAGTTTACATTCATTTTCTCTGAATTATTCATGTTTGCATATAGTTTCCAATATTCTGCCTTCTGGTCCAAGTAAAGCTGTGCCCACTTTATCAAACAACTTCCTACACACTGTTATGAACTGAGGCAGCTCGGGAACATTGTCTCTCAACTTTGTTATAGAGTGTTCTACTACATTTCAGTTAACTGTAAGGCTTTCCAAACCTGTCGAACGTTTTTCTTTCACCATTTCATTGGTATTCTGCCTTGTATAACACACATTTACAACTCTAGTCTCCTTTAAGTAAAGAATATAGGACTCATACAGTGTTTCATGTGATCTTAACTCGAATTAAGGATTTCCCGGATCTTAACTACCTTTTGTACACTAAGAACTGACTTGGATAATCTCATTCAGGTGTTCCAAACGAGTTCTCATCTGTTTAAACTCATTTTCTCTGAATTATCTATGTTTTCATGTAGTTTACTATATTCTGCCTTCTGGTCCAAGAATAAGCTTTGCCCACTTTATCAAACGTCTTCTTACATACTGTTATGAACTGAGGCTTCTTGGGAACATTGTCTCTCAACTGTGTTATAGAGTGTAGTACTACATTTCAGTGAAGTGTAAGTCTTTCCAATGCTGCCGAACGTGTTTCTTTCTCTATTTCAATGGTATTCTGCCTTGTATAACACACATTTACAACTCTAGTCTCCTTTAAGTAAAGAATATAGGATTCATACCGTGATTCCTGTGATCTTAACTCGAATTTAGGATTTCCCGGATCTTAGCTACCTTTTCTACACTAAGAACTGACTTTGAGAATCTCTGTCAGTTGTTCTATACGAGTTCTCATCAGTTTACAGTGATTTTCTCTGAATATTTCATGTTTTCATGTAGTTTCCTATATTCTGCCTTCTGGTCCAAGTAAAGCTTTGCCCACTTTAATAAACAACTTCCTACACACTGTTATGAACAGTGTCGGGAACATTGTCTCTCAACTATGTTACAGAGTGTAGTAAAACATTTCAGTGAAGTGTAACACTTTCCAAAGCTTCCGAACGTGCTTCTTTCTCTATTTTAATGGTATTTCTCCTTGTATAACACACATTTACCACTCTAGTCTCCTTTAGGTAAAGAATATAGGATTCATACAGCATTTCATGTGATCTTAATTCGAATTAAGGATTTCCCGGATGTCAGATACCTTTAATACACTAAGAACTGACTTGGAGAATCTCTTTCAGCTGTTCTAAACGAGATCTCATCAGTTTACAGTCATTTTCTCTGAATTATTCATGTTTTCATGTAGTTTCCTATATTGCCTTCTGGTCCAAGCTAAGCTTTGCCCACTTTATCAAACAACTTCCTACACACTGTTATGAACTGAGGCAGCTCGGGAACATTGTCTCTCAACTGTGTTATAGAGTGTTCTACTACATTTCAGTTAATTGTAAGGCTTTCCAAACCTGTCGAACGTTTTTCTTTCACTATTTCAATGGTATTCTGCCTTGTATAACACACATTTACAACTCTAGTCTCCTTTAAGTAAAGAATATAGGATTCATACAGTTTTTAATGTGATCTTAACTCGAAATAAGGATTTCCCGAATCTTAGCTACCTTTTGTACACTAAGAACTGACTTGGAGGATCTCATTCAGCAGTTCTAAATGAGTTCTCATCTGTTTACAGTCATTTTGTCTCAATTATCCATGTTTTCATGTAGTTTCCTATATTCTGCCTTCTGGTCCAAGAATAAGCTTTGCCCACTTTATCAAACAACTTCCTACACGCAGTTATGAACTGAGGCAGCTCGGGAACATTGTCTCTCAACTGTGTTATAGAGTGTAGTACTACATTTCAGTGAAGTGTAAGGCTTTCCAAAGCAGCCGAACGTGTTTCTTTCTCTATTTCAATGGTATTCTGCATTGTATAACACACATTTCCACTCTAGTCTCCTTTAAGTAAAGAATATAGGATTCATACAGTGTTTCATGTGATCTTAACTCGAATTAAGGATTTCCCGGATGTTAGCTACCTTTTCTACACTAAGAACTGACTTGGAGAATCTCTTTCGGCTGTTCTAAAGGAGTTCTCATCTGTTTATAGTCATTTTCTCTGAGTTATCCATGTTTTCAGGTAGTTTCCTATATTCTGCCTTCTGCTAGTAGTAAAATCTTTGCCCACTTTATCAAACAACTTCCTCACACTGTTATGAACTGAGGCACCTCGGGAACATTTCTCTCAACAGAGTTATAGAGTGTAGTCCTACATTTCAGTGAAGTGTAAGGCTTTCCAAAGCTGCCGAACGTGTTTCTTTCTCTATTTCAAGGGTATTCTTCCTTGTATAACACAATTTTACCACTCTAATCTCCTTTAGGTAAAGAATATAGGATTCATACAGCATTTCATGTGATCTTAACTCGAATTTTGGAGTCCCCGGATATTAGCTACCCTTTCTACACTAAGAACTGACTTGGAGAATCTCTGTCAGCTGTTCTAAAGGAGTTCTCATCAGTTTACATTCATTTTCTCTGAATTATTCATGTTTGCATGTAGTTTCCAATATTCTGCCTTCTGGTCCAAGTAAAGCTGTGCCCACTTTATCAAACAACTTCCTACACACTGTTATGAACTGAGGCAGCTCGGGAACATTGTCTCTCAACTGTGTTATAGAGTGTCCTACTACATTTCAGTTAACTGTAAGGCTTTCCAAACCTGTCGAACGTTTTTCTTTCACTATTTCAATGGTATTCTGCCTTGTATAACACACATTTACAACTCTAGTCTCCTTTAAGTAAAGAATATAGGACTCATACAGTGTTTCATGTGATCTTAACTCGAATTAAGGATTTCCCGGATCTTAACTACCTTTTGTACACTAAGAACTGACTTGGATAATGTCATTCAGGTGGTCCAAACGAGTTCTCATCTGTTTAAACTCATTTTCTCTGAATTATCTATGTTTTCATGTAGTTTCCTATATTCTGCCTTCTGGTCCAAGAATAAGCTTTGCCCACTTTATCAAACGACTTCTTACATACTGTTATGAACTGAGGCTTCTTGGGAACATTGTCTCTCAACTGTGTTATAGAGTGTAGTACTACATTTCAGTGAAGTGTAAGGCTTTCCATAGCTGCCGAAAGTGTTTCTTTCTCTATTTCAATGGTATTGTGCCTTGTATAACACACATTTACCACTCTAGTCGACTTTAAGTAAAGACTATAGGATTCATACAGTGTTTAATGTCATCTTAACTCGAATTAAGGATTTCCCGGATCTTAGCTACCTTTACTAGACTAAGAACTCACTGGAGAATCTCTTTGAGCTGTTCTAAACAAGTTCTCATCTGTTTACACTCATTTTCTCTGAATTATCCATGTTTTCATGTAGTTTCCTATATTCTGCCTTCTGGTCCAAGTATTAGCTTTGCCCACTTTATCAAACAACTTCCTACACACTGTTATGAACTGAAACAGCTCGGGAACATTGTCTCTCAACTGTGTTATAGACTGTAGTACTATATTTCAGTGAAGTGTAAGGCTTTCCAAAGCTGCCGAACGTGTTTCTTTCTCTATTTCAATGGTATTCTGCCTTGTATAACACACATTTACCACTCTAGTCTCCTTTAAGTAAAGAATATAGGATTCATACAGTGTTTCATGTCATCTTAACTCGAATTAAGGATTTCCCGGATCTTAGCTACCTTTACTACACTAAGAACTGACCGGAGAATCTCTTTGAGCTGTTCTAAACAAGTTCTCATCTGTTTACAGTCATTTTCTCTGAATTATGCATGTTTTCATGTAGTTTCCTACATTCTGCCTTCTGGTCCAAGTATAAGCTTTGCCCACTTTATCAAACAACTTCCTACACACTGTTATGAACTGAGGCAGCTCGGGAACATTGTCTCTCAACTGTGTTACAGAGTGTAGTACTACATTTCAGTTAAGTGTAAGGCTTTCCAAAGCTGCCGAACGTGTTTCTTTCTCTATTTCAATGGTATTCTGCCTTGTATAACACACATTTACCAGTCTAGTCTCCTTTAAGTAAAGAATATAGGATTCATACAGTGTTTCATGTGATCTTAACTTGAATTAAGGATTTCCCGGATCTTAGCTACCTTTTCTACACTAAGAACTGACTTGGAGAATCTCTTTGAGCTGTTCTAAACAAGTTCTCATCTGTTTACAGTCATTTTCTCCGAATTATCCATGTTTTCATGTAGTTTCCTATATTCTGCCTTCTGGTCCAAGTATAAGCTTTGCCCATTTTATCAAACAACTTCCTACACACTGTTATGAACTGAGGCAGCTCGGGAACATTGTCTCTCAACTGTGTTATAGAGTGTAGTACTACATTTCAGTGAAGTGTAAGGCTTTCCAAAGCTGCCGAACGTGTTTCTTTCTCTATTTCAATGGTATTCTGCCTTGTATAACACACATTTACCAGTCTAGTCTCCTTTAAGTAAAGAATATAGGATTCATACAGTGTTTCATGTGATCTTAACTTGAATTAAAACTGACTTGGAGAATCTCTTTGAGCTGTTCTAAACAAGTTCTCATCTGTTTACAGTCATTTTCTCCGAATTATCCATGTTTTCATGTAGTTTCCTATATTCTGCCTTCTGGTCCAAGTATAAGCTTTGCCCACTTTATCAAACAACTTCCTACACACTGTTATGAACTGAGGCAGCTCGGGAACATTGTCTCTCAACTGTGTTATAGAGTGTAGTACTACATTTCAGTGAAGTGTAAGGCTTTCCAAAGCTGCCGAACGTGTTTCTTTCTCTATTTCAATGGTATTCTGCCTTGTATAATACACATTTACCACTCTAGTCTCCTTTAAGTAAAGAATATAGGATTCATACAGTGTTTCATGTGATCTTAACTTGAATTAAGGATTTCCCGGATCTTAGCTACCTTTTCTACACTAAGAACTGACTTGGAGAATCTCTTTGAGCTGTTCTAAACAAGTTCTCATCTGTTTACAGTCATTTTCTCCGAATTATTTATGTTTTCATGTAGTTTCCTATATTCTGCCTTCTGGTCCAAGTATAAGCTTTGCCCACTTTATCAAAAAACTTCCTACACACTGTTATGAACTGAGGCAGCTCGGGAACATTGTCTCTAAACTGTGTTACAGAGTGTAGTACTACATTTCAGTGAAGTGTAAGGCTTTCCAAAGCTGCCGAACGTGTTTCTTTCTATATTTCAATGGTATTCTGCCTTGTATAACACACATTTACCACTCTAGTCTCCTTTAAGTAAAGAATATAGGATTCATACAGTGTTTCATGTGATCTTAACTTGAATTAAGGATTTCCCGGATCTTAGCTACCTTTTCTACACTAAGAACTGACTTGGAGAATCTCTTTGAGCTGTTCTAAACAAGTTCTCATCTGTTTACAGTCATTTTCTCCGAATTATCCATGTTTTCATGTAGTTTCCTATATTCTGCCTTCTGGTCCAAGTATAAGCTTTGCCCACTTTATCAAACAACTTCCTACACACTGTTATGAACTGAGGCAGCTCGGGAACATTGTCTCTCAACTGTGTTATAGAGTGTAGTACTACATTTCAGTGAAGTGTAAGGCTTTCCAAAGCTGCCGAACGTGTTTCTTTCTCTATTTCAATGGTATTCTGCCTTGTATAATACACATTTACCACTCTAGTCTCCTTTAAGTAAAGAATATAGGATTCATACAGTGTTTCATGTGATCTTAACTTGAATTAAGGATTTCCCGGATCTTAGCTACCTTTTCTACACTAAGAACTGACTTGGAGAATCTCTTTGAGCTGTTCTAAACAAGTTCTCATCTGTTTACAGTCATTTTCTCCGAATTATTTATGTTTTCATGTAGTTTCCTATATTCTGCCTTCTGGTCCAAGTATAAGCTTTGCCCACTTTATCAAAAAACTTCCTACACACTGTTATGAACTGAGGCAGCTCGGGAACATTGTCTCTAAACTGTGTTACAGAGTGTAGTACTACATTTCAGTGAAGTGTAAGGCTTTCCAAAGCTGCCGAACGTGTTTCTTTCTATATTTCAATGGTATTCTGCCTTGTATAACACACATTTACCACTCTAGTCTCCTTTAAGTAAAGAATATAGGATTCATACAGTGTTTCATGTGATCTTAACTTGAATTAAGGATTTCCCGGATCTTAGCTACCTTTTCTACACTAAGAACTCACTTGGAGAATCTCTTTGAGCTGTTCTAAACAAGTTCTCATCTGTTTACAGTCATTTTCTCCGAATTATCCATGTTTTCATGTAGTTTCCTATATTCTGCCTTCTGGTCCAAGTATAAGCTTTGCCCACTTTATCAAACAACTTCCTACACACTGTTATGAACTGAGGCAGCTCGGGAACATTGTCTCTCAACTGTGTTATAGAGTGTAGTACTACATTTCAGTGAAGTGTAAGGCTTTCCAAAGCTGCCGAACGTGTTTCTTTCTCTATTTCAATGGTATTCTGCCTTGTATAACACACATTTACCAGTCTAGTCTCCTTTAAGTAAAGAATATAGGATTCATACAGTGTTTCATGTGATCTTAACTTGATTTAAAACTGACTTGGATAATCTCTTTGAGCTGTTCTAAACAAGTTCTCATCTGTTTACAGTCATTTTCTCCGAATTATCCATGTTTTCATGTAGTTTCCTATATTCTGCCTTCTGGTCCAAGTATAAGCTTTGCCCACTTTATCAAAAAACTTCCTACGCACTGTTATGAACTGAGGCAGCTCGGGAACATTGTCTCTATACTGTGTTATAGAGTGTAGTACTACATTTCAGCGAAGTGTAAGGCTTTCCAAAGCTGCAGAACGTGTTTCTTTCTCTATTTCAATGGTATTCTGCCTTGTATAACACACATTTACCACTCTAGTCTCCTTTAAGTAAAGAATATAGGATTCATACAGTGTTTCATGTGATCTTAACATGAATTAAGGATTTCCCGGATCTTAGCTACCTTTTCTACACTAAGAACTGACTTGGAGAATCTCTTTGAGCTGTTCTAAACAAGTTCTCATCTGTTTACAGTCATTTTCTCCGAATTATCCATGTTTTCATGTAGTTTCCTATATTCTGCCTTCTGGTCCAAGTATAAGCTTTGCCCACTTTATCAAAAAACTTCCTACACACTGTCATGAACTGAGGCAGCTCGGGAACATTGTCTCTAAACTGTGTTACAGAGTGTAGTACTACATTTCAGTGAAGTGTAAGGCTTTCCAAAGCTGCCGAACGTGTTTCTTTCTATATTTCAATGGTATTCTGCCTTGTATAACACACATTTACCACTCTAGTCTCCTTTAAGTAAAGAATATAGGATTCATACAGTGTTTCATGTGATCTTAACTTGAATTAAGGATTTCCCGGATCTTAGCTACCTTTTCTACACTAAGAACTCACTTGGAGAATCTCTTTGAGCTGTTCTAAACAAGTTCTCATCTGTTTACAGTCATTTTCTCCGAATTATCCATGTTTTCATGTAGTTTCCTATATTCTGCCTTCTGGTCCAAGTATAAGCTTTGCCCACTTTATCAAACAACTTCCTACACACTGTTATGAACTGAGGCAGCTCGGGAACATTGTCTCTCAACTGTGTTATAGAGTGTAGTACTACATTTCAGTGAAGTGTAAGGCTTTCCAAAGCTGCCGAACGTGTTTCTTTCTCTATTTCAATGGTATTCTGCCTTGTATAACACACATTTACCAGTCTAGTCTCCTTTAAGTAAAGAATATAGGATTCATACAGTGTTTCATGTGATCTTAACTTGATTTAAAACTGACTTGGATAATCTCTTTGAGCTGTTCTAAACAAGTTCTCATCTGTTTACAGTCATTTTCTCCGAATTATCCATGTTTTCATGTAGTTTCCTATATTCTGCCTTCTGGTCCAAGTATAAGCTTTGCCCACTTTATCAAAAAACTTCCTACGCACTGTTATGAACTGAGGCAGCTCGGGAACATTGTCTCTATACTGTGTTATAGAGTGTAGTACTACATTTCAGCGAAGTGTAAGGCTTTCCAAAGCTGCAGAACGTGTTTCTTTCTCTATTTCAATGGTATTCTGCCTTGTATAACACACATTTACCACTCTAGTCTCCTTTAAGTAAAGAATATAGGATTCATACAGTGTTTCATGTGATCTTAACTTGAATTAAGGATTTCCCGGATCTTAGCTACCTTTTCTACACTAAGAACTGACTTGGAGAATCTCTTTGAGCTGTTCTAAACAAGTTCTCATCTGTTTACAGTCATTTTCTCCGAATTATCCATGTTTTCATGTAGTTTCCTATATTCTGCCTTCTGGTCCAAGTATAAGCTTTGCCCACTTTATCAAACAACTTCCTACACACTGTTATGAACTGAGGCAGCTCGGGAACATTGTCTCTCAACTGTGTTATAGAGTGTAGTACTATATTTCAGTGAAGTGTAAGGCTTTCCAAAGCTGCCGAACGTGTTTCTTTCTCTATTTCAATGGTATTCTGCCTTGTATAACACACATTTACCAGTCTGGTCTCCTTTAAGTAAAGAATATAGGATTCATACAGTGTTTCATGTGATCTTAACTTGAATTAAAACTGACTTGGAGAATCTCTTTGAGCTGTTCTAAACAAGTTCTCATCTGTTTACAGTCATTTTCTCTGAATTATCCATGTTTTCATGTAGTTTCCTATATTCTGCCTTCTGGTCCAAGTATAAGCTTTGCCCACTTTATCAAACAACTTCCTACACACTGTTATGAACTGAGGCAGCTCGGGAACATTGTCTCTCAACTGTGTTATAGAGTGTAGTACTACATTTCAGTGAAGTGTAAGGCTTTCCAAAGCTGCCGAACGTGTTTCTTTCTCTATTTCAATGGTATTCTGCCTTGTATAACACGCATTTACCAGTCTAGTCTCCTTTAAGTAAAGAATATAGGATTCATACAGTGTTTCATGTGATCTTAACTTGAATTAAAACTGACTTGGAGAATCTCTTTGAGCTGTTCTAAACAAGTTCTCATCTGTTTACAGTCATTTTCTCCGAATTATCAATGTTTTCATGTAGTTTCCTATATTCTGCCTTCTGGTCCAAGTATAAGCTTTGCCCACTTTATCAAAAAACTTCCTACACACTGTTATGAACTGAGGCAGCTCGGGAACATTGTCTCTAAACTGTGTTATAGAGTGTAGAACTACATTTCAGTGAAGTGTAAGGCTTTCCAAAGCTGCCGAACGTGTTTCTTTCTCTATTTCAATGGTATTCTGCCTTGTATAACACACATTTACCACTCTAGTCTCCTTTAAGTAAAGAATATAGGATTCATACAGTGTTTCATGTGATCTTAACTTGAATTAAGGATTTCCTGGATCTTAGCTACCTTTTCTACAATAAGAACTGACTTGGAGAATCTCTTTGAGCTGTTCTAAACAAGTTCTCATCTGTTTACAATCATTTTCTCCGAATTATCTATGTTTTCATGTAGTTTCCTATATTCTGCCTTCTGATCCAAGTATAAGCTTTGCCCACTTTATCAAACAACTTCCTACACACTGTTATGAACTGAGGCAGCTCGGGAACATTGTCTCTCAACTGTGTTATAGAGTGTAGTACTACATTTCAGTGAAGTGTAAGGCTTTCCAAAGCTGCCGAACGTGTTTCTTTCTCTATTTCAATGGTATTCTGCCTTGTATAACACACATTTACCACTCTAGTCTCCTTTAAGTAAAGAATATAGGACTCATACAGTGTTTCATGTCATCTTAACTCGAATTAAGGATTTCCCGGATCTTATCTGCCTTTACTACACTAAGAACTGACCGGAGAATCTCTTTGAGCTGTTCTAAACAAGTTCTCATCTGTTTACAGTCATTTTCTCTGAATTATGCATGTTTTCATGTAGTTTCCTACATTCAGCCTTCTGGTCCAAGTATAAGCTTTGCCCACTTTATCAAACAACTTCCTACACACTGTTATGAACTGAGGCAGCTTGGGAAGATTGTCTCCCAACTGTGTTATAGAGTGTAGTACTACATTTCAGTGAAGTGTAAGGCTTCCAAAGCTGCGGAACGTGTTTCTTTCTCTATTTCAATGGTATTCTGCCTTGTATAACACACATTTACCACTCTAGTCTCCTTTAAGTAAATAATATAGGATTCATACAGTGTTTCATGTGATCTTAACATGAATTAAGGATTTCCCGGATCTTAGCTACCTTTTCTACACTAAGAACTCACTTGGAGAATCTCTTTGAGCTGTTCTAAACAAGTTCTCATCTGTTTACAGTCATTTTCTCCGAATTATCCATGTTTTCATGTAGTTTCCTATATTCTGCCTTCTGGTCCAAGTATAAGCTTTGCCCACTTTATCAAACAACTTCCTACACACTGTTATGAACTGAGGCAGCTCGGGAACATTGTCTCTCAACTGTGTTATAGAGTGCAGTACTACATTTCAGTGAAGTGTAAGGCTTTCCAAAGCTGCCGAACGTGTTTCTTTCTCTATTTCAATGGTATTCTGCCTTGTATAACACACATTTACCAGTCTAGTCTCCTTTAAGTAAAGAATATAGGATTCATACAGTGTTTCATGTGGTCTTAACTTGAATTAAAACTGACTTGGAGAATCTCTTAGAGCTGTTCTAAACAAGTTCTCATCTGTTTACAGTCATTTTCTCCGAATTATCCATGTTTTCATGTAGTTTCCTATATTCTGCCTTCTGGTCCAAGTATAAGCTTTGCCCACTTTATCAAAAAACTTCCTACACACTGTTATGAACTGAGGCAGCTCCGGAACATTGTCTCTAAACTGTGTTATAGAGTGTAGTACTACATTTCAGTGAAGTGTAAGGCTTTCCAAAGCTGCCGAACGTGTTTCTTTCTCTATTTCAATGGTATTCTGCCTTGTATAACACACATTTACCACTCTAGTCTCCTTTAAGTAAAGAATATAGGATTCATACAGTGTTTCATGTGATCTTAACTTGAATTAAGGATTTCCCGGATCTTAGCTACCTTTTCTACACTAAGAACTGACTTGGAGAATCTCTTTGAGCTGTTCTAAACAAGTTCTCATCTGTTTACAGTAATTTTCTCCGAATTATCCATGTTTTCATGTAGTTTCCTATATTCTGCCTTCTGGTCCAAGTATAAGCTTTGCCCACTTTATCAAACAACTTCCTACACACTGTTATGAACTGAGGCAGCTCGGGAACATTGTCTCTCAACTGTGTTATAGAGTGTAGTACTATATTTCAGTGAAGTGTAAGGCTTTCCAAAGCTGCCGAACGTGTTTCTTTCTCTATTTCAATGGTATTCTGCCTTGTATAACACACATTTACCAGTCTAGTCTCCGTTAAGTAAAGAATATAGGATTCATACAGTGTTTCATGTGATCTTAACTTGAATTAAAACTGACTTGGAGAATCTCTTTGAGCTGTTCTAAACAAGTTCTCATCTGTTTACAGTCATTTTCTCTGAATTATCCATGTTTTCATGTAGTTTCCTATATTCTGCCTTCTGGTCCAAGTATAAGCTTTGCCCACTTTATCAAACAACTTCCTACACACTGTTATGAACTGAGGCAGCT
This sequence comes from Pipistrellus hanaki, assembly GCF_964339955.1. NCBI lineage: Eukaryota > Metazoa > Chordata > Mammalia > Chiroptera > Vespertilionidae > Pipistrellus > Pipistrellus hanaki. The sequence continues at coordinate 1,488,187 of NC_140509.1, read as the reverse complement.
CGGGAACATTGTCTCTCAACTGTGTTATAGAGTGTAGTACTACATTTCAGAGAAGTGTAAGGCTTTCCAAAGCTGCCGAACGTGTTTCTTTCTCTATTTCAATGGTATTCTGCCTTGTATAACACACATTTACCAGTCTAGTCTCCTTTAAGTAAAGAATATAGGATTCATACAGTGTTTCATGTGATCTTAACTTGAATTAAAACTGACTTGGAGAATCTCTTTGAGCTGTTCTAAACAAGTTCTCATCTGTTTACAGTCATTTTCTCCGAATTATCAATGTTTTCATGTAGTTTCCTATATTCTGCCTTCTGGTCCAAGTATAAGCTTTGCCCACTTTATCAAAAAACTTCCTACACACTGTTATGAACTGAGGCAGCTCGGGAACATTGTCTCTAAACTGTGTTATAGAGTGTAGTACTACATTTCAGTGAAGTGTAAGGCTTTCCAAAGCTGCCGAACGTGTTTCTTTCTCTATTTCAATGGTATTCTGCCTTGTATAACACACATTTACCACTCTAGTCTCCTTTAAGTAAAGAATATAGGATTCATACAGTGTTTCATGTGATCTTAACTTGAATTAAGGATTTCCTGGATCTTAGCTACCTTTTCTACAATAAGAACTGACTTGGAGAATCTCTTTGAGCTGTTCTAAACAAGTTCTCATCTGTTTACAGTCATTTTCTCCGAATTATCTATGTTTTCATGTAGTTTCCTATATTCTGCCTTCTGGTCCAAGTATAAGCTTTGCCCACTTTATCAAACAACTTCCTACACACTGTTATGAACTGAGGCAGCTCGGGAACATTGTCTCTCAACTGTGTTATAGAGTGTAGTACTACATTTCAGTGAAGTGTAAGGCTTTCCAAAGCTGCCGAACGTGTTTCTTTCTCTATTTCAATGGTATTCTGCCTTGTATAACACACATTTACCACTCTAGTCTCCTTTAAGTAAAGAATATAGGACTCATAGAGTGTTTCATGTCATCTTAACTCGAATTAAGGATTTCCCGGATCTTATCTGCCTTTACTACACTAAGAACTGACCGGAGAATCTCTTTGAGCTGTTCTAAACAAGTTCTCATCTGTTTACAGTCATTTTCTCTGAATTATGCATGTTTTCATGTAGTTTCCTACATTCAGCCTTCTGGTCCAAGTATAAGCTTTGCCCACTTTATCAAACAACTTCCTACACACTGTTATGAACTGAGGCAGCTTGGGAAGATTGTCTCCCAACTGTGTTATAGAGTGTAGTACTACATTTCAGTGAAGTGCAAGGCTTTCCAAAGCTGCCGAACGTGTTTCTTTCTCTATTTCAATGGTATTCTGCCTTGTATAACACACATTTACCACTCTAGTCTCCTTTAAGTAAATAATATAGGATTCATACAGTGTTTCATGTGATCTTAACATGAATTAAGGATTTCCCGGATCTTAGCTACCTTTTCTACACTAAGAACTGACTTGGAGAATCTCTTTGAGCTGTTCTAAACAAGTTCTCATCTGTTTACAGTCATTTTCTCCGAATTATCCATGTTTTCATGTAGTTTCCTATATTCTGCCTTCTGGTCCAAGTATAAGCTTTGCCCACTTTATCAAACAACTTCCTACACACTGTTATGAACTGAGGCAGCTCGGGACCATTGTCTCTCAACTGTGTTATAGAGTGTAGTACTACATTTCAGTGAAGTGTAAGGCTTTCCAAAGCTGCCGAACGTGTTTCTTTCTCTATTTCAATGGTATTCTGCCTTGTATAACACACATTTACCAGTCTAGTCTCCGTTAAGTAAAGAATATAGGATTCATACAGTGTTTCATGTGATCTTAACTTGAATTAAAACTGACTTGGAGAATCTCTTTGAGCTGTTCTAAACAAGTTCTCATCTGTTTACAGTCATTTTCTCTGAATTATCCATGTTTTCATGTAGTTTCCTATATTCTGCCTTCTGGTCCAAGTATAAGCTTTGCCCACTTTATCAAACAACTTCCTACACACTGTTATGAACTGAGGCAGCTCGGGAACATTGTCTCTCAACTGTGTTATAGAGTGTAGTACTACATTTCAGAGAAGTGTAAGGCTTTCCAAAGCTGCCGAACGTGTTTCTTTCTCTATTTCAATGGTATTCTGCCTTGTATAACACACATTTACCAGTCTAGTCTCCTTTAAGTAAAGAATATAGGATTCATACAGTGTTTCATGTGATCTTAACTTGAATTAAAACTGACTTGGAGAATCTCTTTGAGCTGTTCTAAACAAGTTCTCATCTGTTTACAGTCATTTTCTCCGAATTATCAATGTTTTCATGTAGTTTCCTATATTCTGCCTTCTGGTCCAAGTATAAGCTTTGCCCACTTTATCAAAAAACTTCCTACACACTGTTATGAACTGAGGCAGCTCGGGAACATTGTCTCTAAACTGTGTTATAGAGTGTAGTACTACATTTCAGTGAAGTGTAAGGCTTTCCAAAGCTGCCGAACGTGTTTCTTTCTCTATTTCAATGGTATTCTGCCTTGTATAACACACATTTACCACTCTAGTCTCCTTTAAGTAAAGAATATAGGATTCATACAGTGTTTCATGTGATCTTAACTTGAATTAAGGATTTCCTGGATCTTAGCTACCTTTTCTACAATAAGAACTGACTTGGAGAATCTCTTTGAGCTGTTCTAAACAAGTTCTCATCTGTTTACAGTCATTTTCTCCGAATTATCTATGTTTTCATGTAGTTTCCTATATTCTGCCTTCTGGTCCAAGTATAAGCTTTGCCCACTTTATCAAACAACTTCCTACACACTGTTATGAACTGAGGCAGCTCGGGAACATTGTCTCTCAACTGTGTTATAGAGTGTAGTACTACATTTCAGTGAAGTGTAAGGCTTTCCAAAGCTGCCGAACGTGTTTCTTTCTCTATTTCAATGGTATTCTGCCTTGTATAACACACATTTACCACTCTAGTCTCCTTTAAGTAAAGAATATAGGACTCATAGAGTGTTTCATGTCATCTTAACTCGAATTAAGGATTTCCCGGATCTTATCTGCCTTTACTACACTAAGAACTGACCGGAGAATCTCTTTGAGCTGTTCTAAACAAGTTCTCATCTGTTTACAGTCATTTTCTCTGAATTATGCATGTTTTCATGTAGTTTCCTACATTCAGCCTTCTGGTCCAAGTATAAGCTTTGCCCACTTTATCAAACAACTTCCTACACACTGTTATGAACTGAGGCAGCTTGGGAAGATTGTCTCCCAACTGTGTTATAGAGTGTAGTACTACATTTCAGTGAAGTGCAAGGCTTTCCAAAGCTGCCGAACGTGTTTCTTTCTCTATTTCAATGGTATTCTGCCTTGTATAACACACATTTACCACTCTAGTCTCCTTTAAGTAAATAATATAGGATTCATACAGTGTTTCATGTGATCTTAACATGAATTAAGGATTTCCCGGATCTTAGCTACCTTTTCTACACTAAGAACTGACTTGGAGAATCTCTTTGAGCTGTTCTAAACAAGTTCTCATCTGTTTACAGTCATTTTCTCCGAATTATCCATGTTTTCATGTAGTTTCCTATATTCTGCCTTCTGGTCCAAGTATAAGCTTTGCCCACTTTATCAAACAACTTCCTACACACTGTTATGAACTGAGGCAGCTCGGGACCATTGTCTCTCAACTGTGTTATAGAGTGTAGTACTACATTTCAGTGAAGTGTAAGGCTTTCCAAAGCTGCCGAACGTGTTTCTTTCTCTATTTCAATGGTATTCTGCCTTGTATAACACACATTTACCACTCTAGTCTCCTTTAAGTAAAGAATATAGGATTCATACAGTGTTTCATGTGATCTTAACTTGAATTAAGGATTTCCCGGATCTTAGCTACCTTTTCTACACTAAGAACTGACTTGGAGAATCTCTTTGAGCTGTTCTAAACAAGTTCTCATCTGTTTACAGTCATTTTCTCCGAATTATCCATGTTTTCATGTAGTTTCCTATATTCTGCCTTCTGGTCCAAGTATAAGCTTTGCCCACTTTATCAAACAACTTCCTACACACTGTTATGAACTGAGGCAGCTCGGGAACATTGTCTCTCAACTGTGTTATAGAGTGTAGTACTACATTTCAGTGAAGTGTAAGGCTTTCCAAAGCTGCCGAACGTGTTTCTTTCTCTATTTCAATGGTATTCTGCCTTGTATAACACACATTTACCAGTCTAGTCTCCTTTAAGTAAAGAATATAGGATTCATACAGTGTTTCATGTGATCTTAACTTGAATTAAAACTGACTTGGAGAATCTCTTTGAGCTGTTCTAAACAAGTTCTCATCTGTTTTCAGTCATTTTCTCCGAATTATCCATGTTTTAATGTAGTTTCCTATATTCTGCCTTCTGGTCCAAGTATAAGCTTTGCCCACTTTATCAAACAACTTCCTACACACTGTTATGAACTGAGGCAGCTCGGGAACATTGTCTCTCAACTGTGTTATAGAGTGTAGTACTACATTTCAGAGAAGTGTAAGGCTTTCCAAAGCTGCCGAACGTGTTTCTTTCTCTATTTCAATGGTATTCTGCCTTGTATAACACACATTTACCAGTCTAGTCTCCTTTAAGTAAAGAATATAGGATTCATACAGTGTTTCATGTGATCTTAACTTGAATTAAAACTGACTTGGAGAATCTCTTTGAGCTGTTCTAAACAAGTTCTCATCTGTTTACAGTCATTTTCTCCGAATTATCAATGTTTTCATGTAGTTTCCTATATTCTGCCTTCTGGTCCAAGTATAAGCTTTGCCCACTTTATCAAAAAACTTCCTACACACTGTTATGAACTGAGGCAGCTCGGGAACATTGTCTCTAAACTGTGTTATAGAGTGTAGTACTACATTTCAGTGAAGTGTAAGGCTTTCCAAAGCTGCCGAACGTGTTTCTTTCTCTATTTCAATGGTATTCTGCCTTGTATAACACACATTTACCACTCTAGTCTCCTTTAAGTAAAGAATATAGGATTCATACAGTGTTTCATGTGATCTTAACTTGAATTAAGGATTTCCTGGATCTTAGCTACCTTTTCTACAATAAGAACTGACTTGGAGAATCTCTTTGAGCTGTTCTAAACAAGTTCTCATCTGTTTACAGTCATTTTCTCCGAATTATCTATGTTTTCATGTAGTTTCCTATATTCTGCCTTCTGGTCCAAGTATAAGCTTTGCCCACTTTATCAAACAACTTCCTACACACTGTTATGAACTGAGGCAGCTCGGGAACATTGTCTCTCAACTGTGTTATAGAGTGTAGTACTACATTTCAGTGAAGTGTAAGGCTTTCCAAAGCTGCCGAACGTGTTTCTTTCTCTATTTCAATGGTATTCTGCCTTGTATAACACACATTTACCACTCTAGTCTCCTTTAAGTAAAGAATATAGGACTCATACAGTGTTTCATGTCATCTTAACTCGAATTAAGGATTTCCCGGATCTTATCTGCCTTTACTACACTAAGAACTGACCGGAGAATCTCTTTGAGCTGTTCTAAACAAGTTCTCATCTGTTTACAGTCATTTTCTCTGAATTATGCATGTTTTCATGTAGTTTCCTACATTCAGCCTTCTGGTCCAAGTATAAGCTTTGCCCACTTTATCAAACAACTTCCTACACACTGTTATGAACTGAGGCAGCTTGGGAAGATTGTCTCCCAACTGTGTTATAGAGTGTAGTACTACATTTCAGTGAAGTGCAAGGCTTTCCAAAGCTGCCGAACGTGTTTCTTTCTCTATTTCAATGGTATTCTGCCTTGTATAACACACATTTACCACTCTAGTCTCCTTTAAGTAAATAATATAGGATTCATACAGTGTTTCATGTGATCTTAACATGAATTAAGGATTTCCCGGATCTTAGCTACCTTTTCTACACTAAGAACTGACTTGGAGAATCTCTTTGAGCTGTTCTAAACAAGTTCTCATCTGTTTACAGTCATTTTCTCCGAATTATCCATGTTTTCATGTAGATTCCTATATTCTGCCTTCTGGTCCAAGTATAAGCTTTGCCCACTTTATCAAACAACTTCCTACACACTGTTATGAACTGAGGCAGCTCGGGACCATTGTCTCTCAACTGTGTTATAGAGTGTAGTACTACATTTCAGTGAAGTGTAAGGCTTTCCAAAGCTGCCGAACGTGTTTCTTTCTCTATTTCAATGGTATTCTGCCTTGTATAACACACATTTACCACTCTAGTCTCCTTTAAGTAAAGAATATAGGATTCATACAGTGTTTCATGTGATCTTAACTTGAATTAAGGATTTCCCGGATCTTAGCTACCTTTTCTACACTAAGAACTGACTTGGAGAATCTCTTTGAGCTGTTCTAAACAAGTTCTCATCTGTTTACAGTCATTTTCTCCGAATTATCCATGTTTTCATGTAGTTTCCTATATTCTGCCTTCTGGTCCAAGTATAAGCTTTGCCCACTTTATCAAACAACTTCCTACACACTGTTATGAACTGAGGCAGCTCGGGAACATTGTCTCTCAACTGTGTTATAGAGTGTAGTACTACATTTCAGTGAAGTGTAAGGCTTTCCAAAGCTGCCGAACGTGTTTCTTTCTCTATTTCAATGGTATTCTGCCTTGTATAACATACATTTACCAGTCTAGTCTCCTTTAAGTAAAGAATATAGGATTCATACAGTGTTTCATGTGATCTTAACTTGAATTAAAACTGACTTGGAGAATCTCTTTGAGCTGTTCTAAACAAGTTCTCATCTGTTTACAGTCATTTTCTCCGAATTATCCATGTTTTAATGTAGTTTCCTATATTCTGCCTTCTGGTCCAAGTATAAGCTTTGCCCACTTTATCAAAAAACTTCCTACACACTGTTATGAACTGAGGCAGCTCGGGAACATTGTCTCTAAACTGTGTTATAGAGTGTAGTACTACATTTCAGTGAAGTGTAAGGCTTTCCAAAGCTGCCGAACGTGTTTCTTTCTCTATTTCAATGGTATTCTGCCTTGTATAACACACATTTACCACTCAAGACTCCTTTAAGTAAAGAATATAGGACTCATACAGTGTTTCATGTCATCTTAACTCGAATTAAGGATTTCCCGGATCTTATCTGCCTTTACTACACTAAGAACTGACCGGAGAATCTCTTTGAGCTGTTCTAAACAAGTTCTCATCTGTTTACAGTCATTTTCTCTGAATTATGCATGTTTTCATGTAGTTTCCTACATTCAGCCTTCTGGTCCAAGTATAAGCTTTGCCCACTTTATCAAACAACTTCCTACACACTGTTATGAACTGAGGCAGCTTGGGAAGATTGTCTCCCAACTGTGTTATAGAGTGTAGTACTACATTTCAGTGAAGTGCAAGGCTTTCCAAAGCTGCCGAACGTGTTTCTTTCTCTATTTCAATGGTATTCTGCCTTGTATAACACACATTTACCACTCTAGTCTCCTTTAAGTAAATAATATAGGATTCATACAGTGTTTCATGTGATCTTAACATGAATTAAGGATTTTCCGGATCTTAGCTACCTTTTCTACACTAAGAACTGACTTGGAGAATCTCTTTGAGCTGTTCTAAACAAGTTCTCATCTGTTTACAGTCATTTTCTCCGAATTATCCATGTTTTCATGTAGTTTCCTATATTCTGCCTTCTGGTCCAAGTATAAGCTTTGCCCACTTTATCAAACAACTTCCTACACACTGTTATGAACTGAGGCAGCTCGGGAACATTGTCTCTCAACTGTGTTATAGAGTGTAGTACTACATTTCAGTGAAGTGTAAGGCTTTCCAAAGCTGCCGAACGTGTTTCTTTCTCTATTTCAATGGTATTCTGCTTTGTATAACACACATTTACCACTCTAGTCTCCTTTAAGTAAAGAATATAGGATTCATACAGTGTTTCATGTGATCTTAACTTGAATTAAGAATTTCCCGGATCTTAGCTACCTTTTCTACACTAAGAACTGACTTGGAGAATCTCTTTGAGCTGTTCTAAACAAGTTCTCATCTGTTTACAGTCATTTTCTCCGAATTATCCATGTTTTCATGTAGTTTCCTATATTCTGCCTTCTGGTCCAAGTATAAGCTTTGCCCACTTTATCAAACAACTTCCTACACACTGTTATGAACTGAGGCAGCTCGGGAACATTGTCTCTCAACTGTGTTATAGAGTGTAGTACTATATTTCAGTGAAGTGTAAGGCTTTCCAAAGCTGCCGAACGTGTTTCTTTCTCTATTTCAATGGTATTCTGCCTTGTATAACACACATTTACCAGTCTAGTCTCCGTTAAGTAAAGAATATAGGATTCATACAGTGTTTCATGTGATCTTAACTTGAATTAAAACTGACTTGGAGAATCTCTTTGAGCTGTTCTAAACAAGTTCTCATCTGTTTACAGTCATTTTCTCTGAATTATCCATGTTTTCATGTAGTTTCCTATATTCTGCCTTCTGGTCCAAGTATAAGCTTTGCCCACTTTATCAAACAACTTCCTACACACTGTTATGAACTGAGGCAGCTCGGGAACATTGTCTCTCAACTGTGTTATAGAGTGTAGTACTACATTTCAGAGAAGTGTAAGGCTTTCCAAAGCTGCCGAACGTGTTTCTTTCTCTATTTCAATGGTATTCTGCCTTGTATAACACACATTTACCAGTCTAGTCTCCTTTAAGTAAAGAATATAGGATTCGTACAGTGTTTCATGTGATCTTAACTTGAATTAAAACTGACTTGGAGAATCTCTTTGAGCTGTTCTAAACAAGTTCTCATCTGTTTACAGTCATTTTCTCCGAATTATCCATGTTTTCATGTAGTTTCCTATATTCTGCCTTCTGGTCCAAGTATAAGCTTTGCCCACTTTATCAAAAAACTTCCTACACACTGTTATGAACTGAGGCAGCTCGGGAACATTGTCTCTAAACTGTGTTATAGAGTGTAGTACTACATTTCAGTGAAGTGTAAGGCTTTCCAAAGCTGCCGAACGTGTTTCTTTCTCTATTTCAATGGTATTCTGCCTTGTATAACACACATTTACCACTCTAGTCTCCTTTAAGTAAAGAATATAGGATTCATACAGTGTTTCATGTGATCTTAACTTGAATTAAGGATTTCCTGGATCTTAGCTACCTTTTCTACAATAAGAACTGACTTGGAGAATCTCTTTGAGCTGTTCTAAACAAGTTCTCATCTGTTTACAGTCATTTTCTCCGAATTATCTATGTTTTCATGTAGTTTCCTATATTCTGCCTTCTGGTCCAAGTATAAGCTTTGCCCACTTTATCAAACAACTTCCTACACACTGTTATGAACTGAGGCAGCTCGGGAACATTGTCTCTCAACTGTGTTATAGAGTGTAGTACTACATTTCAGTGAAGTGTAAGGCTTTCCAAAGCTGCCGAACGTGTTTCTTTCTCTATTTCAATGGTATTCTGCCTTGTATAACACACATTTACCACTCTAGTCTCCTTTAAGTAAAGAATATAGGACTCATACAGTGTTTCATGTCATCTTAACTCGAATTAAGGATTTCCCGGATCTTATCTGCCTTTACTACACTAAGAACTGACCGGAGAATCTCTTTGAGCTGTTCTAAACAAGTTCTCATCTGTTTACAGTCATTTTCTCTGAATTATGCATGTTTTCATGTAGTTTCCTACATTCAGCCTTCTGGTCCAAGTATAAGCTTTGCCCACTTTATCAAACAACTTCCTACACACTGTTATGAACTGAGGCAGCTTGGGAAGATTGTCTCCCAACTGTGTTATAGAGTGTAGTACTACATTTCAGTGAAGTGCAAGGCTTTCCAAAGCTGCCGAACATGTTTCTTTCTCTATTTCAATGGTATTCTGCCTTGTATAACACACATTTACCACTCTAGTCTCCTTTAAGTAAATAATATAGGATTCATACAGTGTTTCATGTGATCTTAACATGAATTAAGGATTTCCCGGATCTTAGCTACCTTTTCTACACTAAGAACTGACTTGGAGAATCTCTTTGAGCTGTTCTAAACAAGTTCTCATCTGTTTACAGTCATTTTCTCCGAATTATCCATGTTTTCATGTAGTTTCCTATATTCTGCCTTCTGGTCCAAGTATAAGCTTTGCCCACTTTATCAAACAACTTCCTACACACTGATATGAACTGAGGCAGCTCGGGACCATTGTCTCTCAACTGTGTTATAGAGTGTAGTACTACATTTCAGTGAAGTGTAAGGCTTTCCAAAGCTGCCGAACGTGTTTCTTTCTCTATTTCAATGGTATTCTGCCTTGTATAACACACATTTACCACTCTAGTCTCCTTTAAGTAAAGAATATAGGATTCATACAGTGTTTCATGTGATCTTAACTTGAATTAAGGATTTCCCGGATCTTAGCTACCTTTTCTACAATAAGAACTGACTTGGAGAATCTCTTTGAGCTGTTCTAAACAAGTTCTCATCTGTTTACAGTCATTTTCTCCGAATTATCCATGTTTTCATGTAGTTTCCTATATTCTGCCTTCTGGTCCAAGTATAAGCTTTGCCCACTTTATCAAACAACTTCCTACACACTGTTATGAACTGAGGCAGCTCGGGAACATTGTCTCTCAACTGTGTTATAGAGTGTAGTACTACATTTCAGTGAAGTGTAAGGCTTTCCAAAGCTGCCGAACGTGTTTCTTTCTCTATTTCAATGGTATTCTGCCTTGTATAACACACATTTACCAGTCTAGTCTCCTTTAAGTAAAGAATATAGGATTCATACAGTGTTTCATGTGATCTTAACTTGAATTAAAACTGACTTGGAGAATCTCTTTGAGCTGTTCTAAACAAGTTCTCATCTGTTTACAGTCATTTTCTCCGAATTATCCATGTTTTCATGTAGTTTCCTATATTCTGCCTTCTGGTCCAAGTATAAGCTTTGCCCACTTTATCAAAAAACTTCCTACACACTGTTATGAACTGAGGCAGCTCGGGAACATTGTCTCTCAACTGTGTTATAGAGTGTAGTACTAAATTTCAGTGAAGTGTAAGGCTTTCCAAAGCTGCCGAACGTGTTTCTTTCTCTATTTCAATGGTATTCTGCTTTGTATAACACACATTTACCACTCTAGTCTCCTTTAAGTAAAGAATATAGGATTCATACAGTGTTTCATGTGATCTTAACTTGAATTAAGAATTTCCCGGATCTTAGCTACCTTTTCTACACTAAGAACTGACTTGGAGAATCTCTTTGAGCTGTTCTAAACAAGTTCTCATCTGTTTACAGTCATTTTCTCCGAATTATCCATGTTTTCATGTAGTTTCCTATATTCTGCCTTCTGGTCCAAGTATAAGCTTTGCCCACTTTATCAAACAACTTCCTACACACTGTTATGAACTGAGGCAGCTCGGGAACATTGTCTCTCAACTGTGTTATAGAGTGTAGTACTATATTTCAGTGAAGTGTAAGGCTTTCCAAAGCTGCCGAACGTGTTTCTTTCTCTATTTCAATGGTATTCTGCCTTGTATAACACACATTTACCAGTCTAGTCTCCGTTAAGTAAAGAATATAGGATTCATACAGTGTTTCATGTGATCTTAACTTGAATTAAAACTGACTTGGAGAATCTCTTTGAGCTGTTCTAAACAAGTTCTCATCTGTTTACAGTCATTTTCTCTGAATTATCCATGTTTTCATGTAGTTTCCTATATTCTGCCTTCTGGTCCAAGTATAAGCTTTGCCCACTTTATCAAACAACTTCCTACACACTGTTATGAACTGAGGCAGCTCGGGAACATTGTCTCTCAACTGTGTTATAGAGTGTAGTACTACATTTCAGAGAAGTGTAAGGCTTTCCAAAGCTGCCGAACGTGTTTCTTTCTCTATTTCAATGGTATTCTGCCTTGTATAACACACATTTACCAGTCTAGTCTCCTTTAAGTAAAGAATATAGGATTCGTACAGTGTTTCATGTGATCTTAACTTGAATTAAAACTGACTTGGAGAATCTCTTTGAGCTGTTCTAAACAAGTTCTCATCTGTTTACAGTCATTTTCTCCGAATTATCCATGTTTTCATGTAGTTTCCTATATTCTGCCTTCTGGTCCAAGTATAAGCTTTGCCCACTTTATCAAAAAACTTCCTACACACTGTTATGAACTGAGGCAGCTCGGGAACATTGTCTCTAAACTGTGTTATAGAGTGTAGTACTACATTTCAGTGAAGTGTAAGGCTTTCCAAAGCTGCCGAACGTGTTTCTTTCTCTATTTCAATGGTATTCTGCCTTGTATAACACACATTTACCACTCTAGTCTCCTTTAAGTAAAGAATATAGGATTCATACAGTGTTTCATGTGATCTTAACTTGAATTAAGGATTTCCTGGATCTTAGCTACCTTTTCTACAATAAGAACTGACTTGGAGAATCTCTTTGAGCTGTTCTAAACAAGTTCTCATCTGTTTACAGTCATTTTCTCCGAATTATCTATGTTTTCATGTAGTTTCCTATATTCTGCCTTCTGGTCCAAGTATAAGCTTTGCCCACTTTATCAAACAACTTCCTACACACTGTTATGAACTGAGGCAGCTCGGGAACATTGTCTCTCAACTGTGTTATAGAGTGTAGTACTACATTTCAGTGAAGTGTAAGGCTTTCCAAAGCTGCCGAACGTGTTTCTTTCTCTATTTCAATGGTATTCTGCCTTGTATAACACACATTTACCACTCTAGTCTCCTTTAAGTAAAGAATATAGGACTCATACAGTGTTTCATGTCATCTTAACTCGAATTAAGGATTTCCCGGATCTTATCTGCCTTTACTACACTAAGAACTGACCGGAGAATCTCTTTGAGCTGTTCTAAACAAGTTCTCATCTGTTTACAGTCATTTTCTCTGAATTATGCATGTTTTCATGTAGTTTCCTACATTCAGCCTTCTGGTCCAAGTATAAGCTTTGCCCACTTTATCAAACAACTTCCTACACACTGTTATGAACTGAGGCAGCTTGGGAAGATTGTCTCCCAACTGTGTTATAGAGTGTAGTACTACATTTCAGTGAAGTGCAAGGCTTTCCAAAGCTGCCGAACATGTTTCTTTCTCTATTTCAATGGTATTCTGCCTTGTATAACACACATTTACCACTCTAGTCTCCTTTAAGTAAATAATATAGGATTCATACAGTGTTTCATGTGATCTTAACATGAATTAAGGATTTCCCGGATCTTAGCTACCTTTTCTACACTAAGAACTGACTTGGAGAATCTCTTTGAGCTGTTCTAAACAAGTTCTCATCTGTTTACAGTCATTTTCTCCGAATTATCCATGTTTTCATGTAGTTTCCTATATTCTGCCTTCTGGTCCAAGTATAAGCTTTGCCCACTTTATCAAACAACTTCCTACACACTGATATGAACTGAGGCAGCTCGGGACCATTGTCTCTCAACTGTGTTATAGAGTGTAGTACTACATTTCAGTGAAGTGTAAGGCTTTCCAAAGCTGCCGAACGTGTTTCTTTCTCTATTTCAATGGTATTCTGCCTTGTATAACACACATTTACCACTCTAGTCTCCTTTAAGTAAAGAATATAGGATTCATACAGTGTTTCATGTGATCTTAACTTGAATTAAGGATTTCCCGGATCTTAGCTACCTTTTCTACAATAAGAACTGACTTGGAGAATCTCTTTGAGCTGTTCTAAACAAGTTCTCATCTGTTTACAGTCATTTTCTCCGAATTATCCATGTTTTCATGTAGTTTCCTATATTCTGCCTTCTGGTCCAAGTATAAGCTTTGCCCACTTTATCAAACAACTTCCTACACACTGTTATGAACTGAGGCAGCTCGGGAACATTGTCTCTCAACTGTGTTATAGAGTGTAGTACTACATTTCAGTGAAGTGTAAGGCTTTCCAAAGCTGCCGAACGTGTTTCTTTCTCTATTTCAATGGTATTCTGCCTTGTATAACACACATTTACCAGTCTAGTCTCCTTTAAGTAAAGAATATAGGATTCATACAGTGTTTCATGTGATCTTAACTTGAATTAAAACTGACTTGGAGAATCTCTTTGAGCTGTTCTAAACAAGTTCTCATCTGTTTACAGTCATTTTCTCCGAATTATCCATGTTTTCATGTAGTTTCCTATATTCTGCCTTCTGGTCCAAGTATAAGCTTTGCCCACTTTATCAAAAAACTTCCTACACACTGTTATGAACTGAGGCAGCTCGGGAACATTGTCTCTCAACTGTGTTATAGAGTGTAGTACTAAATTTCAGTGAAGTGTAAGGCTTTCCAAAGCTGCCGAACGTGTTTCTTTCTCTATTTCAATGGTATTCTGCCTTGTATAACACACATTTACCACTCTAGTCTCCTTTAAGTAAAGAATATAGGACTCATACAGTGTTTCATGTCATCTTAACTCGAATTAAGGATTTCCCGGATCTTATCTGCCTTTACTACACTAAGAACTGACCGGAGAATCTCTTTGAGCTGTTCTAAACAAGTTCTCATCTGTTTACAGTCATTTTCTCTGAATTATGCATGTTTTCATGTAGTTTCCTACATTCAGCCTTCTGGTCCAAGTATAAGCTTTGCCCACTTTATCAAACAACTTCCTACACACTGTTATGAACTGAGGCAGCTTGGGAAGATTGTCTCCCAACTGTGTTATAGAGTGTAGTACTACATTTTAGTGAAGTGCAAGGCTTTCCAAAGCTGACGAACGTGTTTCTTTCTCTATTTCAATGGTATTCTGCCTTGTATAATACACATTTTCCACTCTAGTCTCCTTTAAGTAAATAATATAGGATTCATACAGTGTTTCATGTGATCTTAACATGAATTAAGGATTTCCCGGATCTTAGCTACCTTTTCTACACTAAGAACTGACTTGGAGAATCTCTTTGAGCTGTTCTAAACAAGTTCTCATCTGTTTACAGTCATTTTCTCCGAATTATCCATGTTTTCATGTAGTTTCCTATATTCTGCCTTCTGGTCCAAGTATAAGCTTTGCCCACTTTATCAAACAGCTTCCTACACACTGTTATGAACTGAGGCAGCTCGGGAACATTGTCTCTCAACTGTGTTATAGAGTGTAGTACTACATTTCAGTGAAGTTTAAGGCTTTCCAAAGCTGCCGAACGTGTTTCTTTCTCTATTTCAATGGTATTCTGCCTTGTATAACACACATTTACCACTCTAGTCTCCTTTAAGTAAAGAATATAGGATTCATACAGTGTTTCATGTGATCTTAACTTGAATTAAGGATTTCCCGGATCTTAGCTACCTTTTCTACACTAAGAACTGACTTGGAGAATCTCTTTGAGCTGTTCTAAACAAGTTCTCATCTGTTTACAGTCATTTTCTCCGAATTATCCATGTTTTCATGTAGTTTCCTATATTCTGCCTTCTGGTCCAAGTATAAGCTTTGCCCACTTTATCAAACAACTTCCTACACACTGTTATGAACTGAGGCAGCTCGGGAACATTGTCTCTCAACTGTGTTATAGAGTGTAGTACTACATTTCAGTGAAGTGTAAGGCTTTCCAAAGCTGCCGAACGTGTTTCTTTCTCTATTTCAATGGTATTCTGCCTTGTATAACACACATTTACCAGTCTAGTCTCCTTTAAGTAAAGAATATAGGATTCATACAGTGTTTCATGTGATCTTAACTTGAATTAAAACTGACTTGGAGAATCTCTTTGAGCTGTTCTAAACAAGTTCTCATCTGTTTACAGTCATTTTCTCCGAATTATCCATGTTTTCATGTAGTTTCCTATATTCTGCCTTCTGGTCCAAGTATAAGCTTTGCCCACTTTATCAAAAAACTTCCTACACACTGTTATGAACTGAGGCAGCTCGGGAACATTGTCTCTAAACTGTGTTATAGAGTGTAGTACTACATTTCAGTGAAGTGTAAGGCTTTCCAAAGCTGCCGAACGTGTTTCTTTCTCTATTTCAATGGTATTCTGCCTTGTATAACACACATTTACCACTCTAGTCTCCTTTAAGTAAAGAATATAGGACTCATACAGTGTTTCATGTCATCTTAACTCGAATTAAGGATTTCCCGGATCTTATCTGCCTTTACTACACTAAGAACTGACCGGAGAATCTCTTTGAGCTGTTCTAAACAAGTTCTCATCTGTTTACAGTCATTTTCTCTGAATTATGCATGTTTTCATGTAGTTTCCTACATTCAGCCTTCTGGTCCAAGTATAAGCTTTGCCCACTTTATCAAACAACTTCCTACACACTGTTATGAACTGAGGCAGTTTGGGAAGATTGTCTCCCAACTGTGTTATAGAGTGTAGTACTACATTTCAGTGAAGTGCAAGGCTTTCCAAAGCTGCCGAACGTGTTTCTTTCTCTATTTCAATGGTATTCTGCCTTGTATAACACACATTTACCACTCTAGTCTCCTTTAAGTAAATAATATAGGATTCATACAGTGTTTCATGTGATCTTAACATGAATTAAGGATTTCCCGGATCTTAGCTACCTTTTCTACACTAAGAACTGACTTGGAGAATCTCTTTGAGCTGTTCTAAACAAGTTCTCATCTGTTTACAGTCATTTTCTCCGAATTATCCATGTTTTCATGTAGTTTCCTATATTCTGCCTTCTGGTCCAAGTATAAGCTTTGCCCACTTTATGAAACAACTTCCTACACACTGTTATGAACTGAGGCAGCTCGGGAACATTGTCTCTCAACTGTGTTATAGAGTGTAGTACTACATTTCAGTGAAGTGTAAGGCTTTCCAAAGCTGCCGAACGTGTTTCTTTCTCTATTTCAATGGTATTCTGCCTTGTATAACACACATTTACCACTTTAGTCTCCTTTAAGTAAAGAATATAGGATTCATACAGTGTTTCATGTGATCTTAACTTGAATTAAGGATTTCCCGGATCTTAGCTACCTTTTCTACACTAAGAACTGACTTGGAGAATCTCTTTGAGCTGTTCTAAACAAGTTCTCATCTGTTTACAGTCATTTTCTCCGAATTATCCATGTTTTCATGTAGTTTCCTATATTCTGCCTTCTGGTCCAAGTATAAGCTTTGCCCACTTTATCAAACAGCTTCCTACACACTGTTATGAACTGAGGCAGCTCGGGAACATTGTCTCTCAACTGTGTTATAGAGTGTAGTACTACATTTCAGTGAAGTTTAAGGCTTTCCAAAGCTGCCGAACGTGTTTCTTTCTCTATTTCAATGGTATTCTGCCTTGTATAACACACATTTACCACTCTAGTCTCCTTTAAGTAAAGAATATAGGATTCATACAGTGTTTCATGTGATCTTAACTTGAATTAAGGATTTCCCGGATCTTAGCTACCTTTTCTACACTAAGAACTGACTTGGAGAATCTCTTTGAGCTGTTCTAAACAAGTTCTCATCTGTTTACAGTCATTTTCTCCGAATTATCCATGTTTTCATGTAGTTTCCTATATTCTGCCTTCTGGTCCAAGTATAAGCTTTGCCCACTTTATCAAACAACTTCCTACACACTGTTATGAACTGAGGCAGCTCGGGAACATTGTCTCTCAACTGTGTTATAGAGTGTAGTACTACATTTCAGTGAAGTGTAAGGCTTTCCAAAGCTGCCGAACGTGTTTCTTTCTCTATTTCAATGGTATTCTGCCTTGTATAACACACATTTACCAGTCTAGTCTCCTTTAAGTAAAGAATATAGGATTCATACAGTGTTTCATGTGATCTTAACTTGAATTAAAACTGACTTGGAGAATCTCTTTGAGCTGTTCTAAACAAGTTCTCATCTGTTTACAGTCATTTTCTCCGAATTATCCATGTTTTCATGTAGTTTCCTATATTCTGCCTTCTGGTCCAAGTATAAGCTTTGCCCACTTTATCAAAAAACTTCCTACACACTGTTATGAACTGAGGCAGCTCGGGAACATTGTCTCTAAACTGTGTTATAGAGTGTAGTACTACATTTCAGTGAAGTGTAAGGCTTTCCAAAGCTGCCGAACGTGTTTCTTTCTCTATTTCAATGGTATTCTGCCTTGTATAACACACATTTACCACTCTAGTCTCCTTTAAGTAAAGAATATAGGACTCATACAGTGTTTCATGTCATCTTAACTCGAATTAAGGATTTCCCGGATCTTATCTGCCTTTACTACACTAAGAACTGACCGGAGAATCTCTTTGAGCTGTTCTAAACAAGTTCTCATCTGTTTACAGTCATTTTCTCTGAATTATGCATGTTTTCATGTAGTTTCCTACATTCAGCCTTCTGGTCCAAGTATAAGCTTTGCCCACTTTATCAAACAACTTCCTACACACTGTTATGAACTGAGGCAGCTTGGGAAGATTGTCTCCCAACTGTGTTATAGAGTGTAGTACTACATTTCAGTGAAGTGCAAGGCTTTCCAAAGCTGCCGAACGTGTTTCTTTCTCTATTTCAATGGTATTCTGCCTTGTATAACACACATTTACCACTCTAGTCTCCTTTAAGTAAATAATATAGGATTCATACAGTGTTTCATGTGATCTTAACATGAATTAAGGATTTCCCGGATCTTAGCTACCTTTTCTACACTAAGAACTGACTTGGAGAATCTCTTTGAGCTGTTCTAAACAAGTTCTCATCTGTTTACAGTCATTTTCTCCGAATTATCCATGTTTTCATGTAGTTTCCTATATTCTGCCTTCTGGTCCAAGTATAAGCTTTGCCCACTTTATCAAACAACTTCCTACACACTGTTATGAACTGAGGCAGCTCGGGAACATTGTCTCTCAACTGTGTTATAGAGTGTAGTACTACATTTCAGTGAAGTGTAAGGCTTTCCAAAGCTGCCGAACGTGTTTCTTTCTCTATTTCAATGGTATTCTGCCTTGTATAACACACATTTACCACTTTAGTCTCCTTTAAGTAAAGAATATAGGATTCATACAGTGTTTCATGTGATCTTAACTTGAATTAAGGATTTCCCGGATCTTAGCTACCTTTTCTACACTAAGAACTGACTTGGAGAATCTCTTTGAGCTGTTCTAAACAAGTTCTCATCTGTTTACAGTCATTTTCTCCGAATTATCCATGTTTTCATGTAGTTTCCTATATTCTGCCTTCTGGTCCAAGTATAAGCTTTGCCCACTTTATCAAACAACTTCCTACACACTGTTATGAACTGAGGCAGCTCGGGAACATTGTCTCTCAACTGTGTTATAGAGTGTAGTACTACATTTCAGTGAAGTGTAAGGCTTTCCAAAGCTGCCGAACGTGTTTCTTTCTCTATTTCAATGGTATTCTGCCTTGTATAACACACATTTACCACTCTAGTCTCCTTTAAGTAAAGAATATAGGATTCATACAGTGTTTCATGTGATCTTAACTTGAATTAAGGATTTCCTGGATCTTAGCTACCTTTTCTACACTAAGAACTGACTTGGAGAATCTCTTTGAGCTGTTCTAAACAAGTTCTCATCTGTTTACAGTCATTTTCTCCGAATTATCCATGTTTTCATGTAGTTTCCTATATTCTGCCTTCTGGTCCAAGTATAAGCTTTGCCCACTTTATCAAACAACTTCCTACACACTGTTATGAACTGAGGCAGCTCGGGAACATTGTCTCTCAACTGTGTTATAGAGTGTAGTACTACATTTCAGTGAAGTGTAAGGCTTTCCAAAGCTGCCGAACGTGTTTCTTTCTCTATTTCAATGGTATTCTGCCTTGTATAACACACATTTACCAGTCTAGTCTCCTTTAAGTAAAGAATATAGGATTCATACAGTGTTTCATGTGATCTTAACTTGAATTAAAACTGACTTGGAGAATCTCTTTGAGCTGTTCTAAACAAGTTCTCATCTGTTTACAGTCATTTTCTCCGAATTATCCATGTTTTCATGTAGTTTCCTATATTCTGCCTTCTGGTCCAAGTATAAGCTTTGCCCACTTTATCAAAAAACTTCCTACACACTGTTATGAACTGAGGCAGCTCGGGAACATTGTCTCTAAACTGTGTTATAGAGTGTAGTACTACATTTCAGTGAAGTGTAAGGCTTTCCAAAGCTGCCGAACGTGTTTCTTTCTCTATTTCAATGGTATTCTGCCTTGTATAACACACATTTACCACTCTAGTCTCCTTTAAGTAAAGAATATAGGATTCATACAGTGTTTCATGTGATCTTAACTTGAATTAAGGATTTCCTGGATCTTAGCTACCTTTTCTACACTAAGAACTGACTTGGAGAATCTCTTTGAGCTGTTCTAAACAAGTTCTCATCTGTTTACAGTCATTTTCTCCGAATTATCCATGTTTTCATGTAGTTTCCTATATTCTGCCTTCTGGTCCAAGTATAAGCTTTGCCCACTTTATCAAACAACTTCCTACACACTGTTATGAACTGAGGCAGCTCGGGAACATTGTCTCTCAACTGTGTTATAGAGTGTAGTACTACATTTCAGTGAAGTGTAAGGCTTTCCAAAGCTGCCGAACGTGTTTCTTTCTCTATTTCAATGGTATTCTGCCTTGTATAATACACATTTACCACTCTAGTCTCCTTTAAGTAAAGAATATAGGATTCATACAGTGTTTCATGTGATCTTAACTTGAATTAAGGATTTCCCGGATCTTAGCTACCTTTTCTACACTAAGAATTGACTTGGAGAATCTCTTTGAGCTGTTCTAAACAAGTTCTCATCTGTTTACAGTCATTTTCTCTGAATTATCCATGTTTTCATGTAGTTTCCTATATTCTGCCTTCTGGTCCAAGTATAAGCTTTGCCCACTTTATCAAACAACTTCCTACACACTGTTATGAACTGAGGCAGCTCGGGAACATTGTCTCTCAACTGTGTTATAGAGTGTAGTACTACATTTCAGTGAAGTGTAAGGCTTTCCAAAGCTGCCGAACGTGTTTCTTTCTCTATTTCAATGGTATTCTGCATTGTATAACACACATTTACCAGTCTAGTCTCCTTTAAGTAAAGAATATAGGATTCATACAGTGTTTCATGTGATCTTAACTTGATTTAAAACTGACTTGGAGAATCTCTTTGAGCTGTTCTAAACAAGTTCTCATCTGTTTACAGTCATTTTCTCCGAATTATCCATGTTTTCATGCAGTTTCCTATATTCTGCCTTCTGGTCCAAGTATAAGCTTTGCCCACTTTATCAAAAAACTTCCTACACACTGTTATGAACTGATTCAGCTCGGGAACATTGTCTCTAAACTGTGTTATAGGGTGTAGTACTACATTTCAGTGAAGTGTAAGGCTTTCCAAAGCTGCCGAACGTGTTTCTTTCTCTATTTCAATGGTATTCTGCCTTGTATAACACACATTTACCACTCTAGTCTCCTTTAAGTAAAGAATATAGGATTCATACAGTGTTTCATGTGATCTTAACTTGAATTAAGGATTTCCCGGATCTCAGCTACCTTTTCTACACTAAGAACTGACTTGGAGAATCTCTTTGAGCTGTTCTAAACAAGTTCTCATCTGTTTACAGTCATTTTCTCCGAATTATCCATGTTTTCATGTAGTTTCCTATATTCTGCCTTACGGTCCAAGTATAAGCTTTGCCCACTTTATCAAAAAACTTCCTACACACTGTTATGAACTGAGGCAGCTCGGGAACATTGTCTCTAAACTGTGTTATAGAGTGTAGTACTACATTTCAGTGAAGTGTAAGGCTTTCCAAAGCTGCCGAACGTGTTTCTTTCTCTATTTCAATGGTATTCTGCCTTGTATAACACACATTTACCACTCTAGTCTCCTTTAAGTAAAGAATATAGGACTCATTCAGTGTTTCATGTCATCTTAACTCGAATTAAGGATTTCCCGGATCTTATCTGCCTTTACTACACTAAGAACTGACCGGAGAATCTCTTTGAGCTGTTCTAAACAAGTTCTCATCTGTTTACAGTCATTTTCTCCGAATTATCCATGTTTTCATGTAGTTTCCTATATTCTGCCTTGTGGTCCAAGTATAAGCTTTGCCCACTTTATCAAACAACTTCCTACACACTGTTATGAACTGAGGCAGCTCGGGAACATTGTCTCTCAACTGTGTTATAGACTGTAGTACTATATTTCAGTGAAGTGAAAGGCTTTCCAAAGCTGCCGAACGTGTTTCTTTCTCTATTTCAATTGTATTCTGCCTGGTATAACACACATTTACCACTCTAGTCTCCTTTAAGTAAAGAATATAGGATTCATACAGTGTTTCATGTGATCTTAACTTGAATTAAGGATTTCCCGGATCTTAGCTACCTTTTCTACACTAAGAACTGACTTGGAGAATCTCTTTGAGCTGTTCTAAACAAGTTCTCATCTGTTTACAGTCATTTTCTCTGAATTATCCATGTTTTCATGCAGTTTCCTATATTCTGCCTTCTGGTCCAGGTATAAGCTTTGCCCACTTTATCAAACAACTTCCTACACACTGTTATGAACTGAGGCAGCTCGGGAACATTGACTCTCAACTGTGTTATAGAGTGTAGTACTACATTTCATTGAAGTGTAAGGCTTTCCAAAGCTGCCGAAAGTGTTTCTTTCTCTATTTCAATGGTATTCTGCCTTGTATAACACACATTTACTACTCTAGTCGACTTTAAGTAAAGACTATAGGATTCATACAGTGTTTAATGTCATCTTAACTCGAATTAAGGATTTCCCGGATCTTAGCTACCTTTACTACACTAAGAACTGACTGGAGAATCTCTTTGAGCTGTTCTAAACAAGTTCTCATCTGTTTACACTCATTTTCTCTGAATTATCCATGTTTTCATGTAGTTTCCTATATTCTGCCTTCTGGTCCAAGTATAAGCTTTGCCCACTTTATCAAACAACTTCCTACACACTGTTATGAACTGAAACAGCTCGGGAACATTGTCTCTCAACTGTGTTATAGACTGTAGTACTATATTTCAGTGAAGTGTAAGGCTTTCCAAAGCTGCCGAACGTGTTTCTTTCTCTATTTCATTGGTATTCTGCCTTGTATATCTCACATTTACCACTCTAGTCTCCTTTAAGTAAAGAATATAGGATTCATACAGTGTTTCATGTGATCTTAACTTGAATTAAGGATTTCCCGGATCTTAGCTACCTTTTCTACACTAAGAACTGACTTGGAGAATCTCTTTGAGCTGTTCTAAACAAGTTCTCATCTGTTTACAGTCATTTTCTCCGAATTATCCATGTTTTCATGTAGTTTCCTATATTCTGCCTTCTGGTCCAAGTATAAGCTTTGCCCACTTTATCAAACAACTTCCTACACACTGTTATGAACTGAGGCAGTTCACGAACATTGTCTCTCAACTGTGTTATAGAGTGTAGTAGTACATTTCAGTGAAGTGTAAGGCTTTCCAAAGCTGCCTAACATGTTTCTTTCTCTATTTCAATGGTATTCTGCCTTGTATAACACACATTTACCACTCTAGTCTCCTTTAAGTAAAGAATATAGGACTCATACAGTGTTTCATGTCATCTTAACTCGAATTAAGGATTTCCCGGATCTTATCTGCCTTTACTACACTAAGAACTGACCGGAGAATCTCTTTGAGCTGTTCTAAACAAGTTCTCATCTGTTTACAGTCATTTTCTCTGAATTATCCATGTTTTAATGTAGTTTCCGACATTCTGCCTTCTGGTCCAAGTATAAGCTTTGCCCACTTTATCAAAAAATTCCTACACACTGTTATGAACTGAGGCAGCTCGGGAACATTGTCTCTCAACTGTGTTATAGAGTGTAACTACATTTCAGTGAAGTGTAAGGCTTTCCAAAGCTGCCGAACGTGTTTCTTTCTCTATTTCAATGGTGTTCTGCCTTGTATAACACACATTTACCACTCTAGTCTCCTTTAAGTAAAGAATATAGGATTCATACAGTGTTTCATGTGATCTTAACTTGAATTAAGGATTTCCCGGATCTTAGCTACCTTTTCTACACTAAGAACTGACTTGGAGAATCTCTTTGAGCTGTTCTAAACAAGTTCTCATCTGTTTACAGTCATTTTCTCCGAATTATCCATGTTTTCATGTAGTTTCCTATATTCTGCCTTCTGGTCCAAGTATAAGCTTTGCCCACTTTATCAAACAACTTCCTACACACTGTTATGAACTTAGGCAGCTCGGGAACATTGTCTCTCAACTGTGTTATAGAGTGTAGTACTACATTTCAGTGAAGTGTAAGGCTTTCCAAAGCTGCCGAACGTGTTTCTTTCTCTATTTCAATGGTATTCTGCCTTGTATAACACACATTTACCACTCTAGTCTCCTTTAAGTAAAGAATATAGGATTCATACAGTGTTTCATGTGATCTTAACTTGAATTAAGGATTTCCCGGATCTTAGCTACCTTTTCTACACTAAGAACTGACTTGGAGAATCTCTTTCAGCTGTTCTAAACAAGTTCTCATCTGTTTACAGTCATTTTCTCCGAATTATCCATGTTTTCATGTAGTTTCCTATATTCTGCCTTCTGGTCCAAGTATAAGCTTTGCCCACTTTATCAAACAACTTCCTACACACTGTTATGAACTGAGGCAGCTCGGGAACATTGTCTCTCAACTGTGTTATAGACTGTAGTACTATATTTCAGTGAAGTGAAAGGCTTTCCAAAGCTGCCGAACGTGTTTCTTTCTCTATTTCAATTGTATTCTGCCTGGTATAACACACATTTACCACTCTAGTCTCCTTTAAGTAAAGAATATGGGATTCATACAGTGTTTCATGTGATCTTAACTTGAATTAAGGATTTCCCGGATCTTAGCTACCTTTTCTACACTAAGAACTGACTTGGAGAATCTCTTTGAGCTGTTCTAAACAAGTTCTCATCTGTTTACAGTCATTTACTCTGAATTATCCATGTTTTCATGCAGTTTCCTATATTCTGCCTTCTGGTCCAGGTATTAGCTTTGCCCACTTTATCAAACAACTTCCTACACACTGTTATGAACTGAGGCAGCTCGGGAACATTGTCTCTCAACAGTGTTATAGAGTGTAGTACTACATTTCATTGAAGTGTAAGGCTTTCCAAAGCTGCCGAAAGTGTTTCTTTCTCTATTTCAATGGTATTCTGCCTTGTATAACACACATTTACTACTCTAGTCGACTTTAAGTAAAGACGATAGGATTCATACAGTGTTTAATGTCATCTTAACTCGAATTAAGGATTTCCCGGATCTTAGCTACCTTTACTACACTAAGAACTGACTGGAGAATCTCTTTGAGCTGTTCTAAACAAGTTCTCATCTGTTTACACTCATTTTCTCTGAATTATCCATGTTTTCATGTAGTTTCCTATATTCTGCCTTCTGGTCCAAGTATAAGCTTTGCCCACTTTATCAAACAACTTCCTACACACTGTTATGAACTGAAACAGCTCGGGAACATTGTCTCTCAACTGTGTTATAGACTGTAGTACTATATTTCAGTGAAGTGTAAGGCTTTCCAAAGCTGCCGAACGTGTTTCTTTCTCTATTTCAATGGTATTCTGCCTTGTATAACACACATTTACCACTCTAGTCTCCTTTAAGTAAAGAATATAGGATTCATACAGTGTTTCATGTGATCTTAACTCGAATTAAGGATTTCCGGATCTTAGCTACCTTTACTACACTAAGAACTGACCGGAGAATCTCTTTGAGCTGTTCTAAACAAGTTCTCATCTGTTTACACTCATTTTCTCTGAATTATCCATGTTTTCATGTAGTTTCCTATATTCTGCCTTCTGGTCCAAGTATAAGCTTTGCCCACTTTATCAAACAACTTCCTACACACTGTCATGAACTGAAACAGCTCGGGAACATTGTCTCTCAACTGTGTTATAGACTGTAGTACTATATTTCAGTGAAGTGTAAGGCTTTCCAAAGCTGCCGAACGTGTTTCTTTCTCTATTTCAATGGTATTCTGCCTTGTATAACACACATTTACCACTCTAGTCTCCTTTAAGTAAAGAATATAGGATTCATACAGTGTTTCATGTCATCTTAACTCGAATTAAGGATTTCCGGATCTTAGCTACCTTTACTACACTAAGAACTGACCGGAGAATATCTTTGACCGGTTCTAAACAAGTTCTCATCTGTTTACAGTAATTTTCTCTGAATTATGCATGTTTTCATGTAGTTTCCTACATTCTGCCTTCTTGTCCAAGTATAAGCTTTGCCCACTTTATCAAATAACTTCCTACACACTGTTATGAACTGAGGCAGCTCGGGAACATTGTCTCTCAACTGTGTTATAGACTGTAGTACTATATTTCAGTGAAGTGAAAGGCTTTCCAAAGCTGCCGAACGTGTTTCTTTCTCTATTTCAATTGTATTCTGCCTGGTATAACACACATTTACCACTCTATTCTCCTTTAAGTAAAGAATATAGGATTCATACATTGTTTCATGTGATCTTAACTTGAATTAAGGATTTCCCGGATCTTAGCTACCTTTTCTACACTAAGAACTGACTTGGAGAATCTCTGTGAGCTGTTCTAAACAAGTTCTCATCTGTTTACAGTCATTTTCTCTGAATTATCCATGTTTTCATGCAGTTTCCTATATTCTGCCTTCTGGTCCAAGTATAAGCTTTGCCCACTTTATCAAAAAATTCCTACACACTGTTATGAACTGAGGCAGCTCGGGAACATTGTCTCTCAACTGTGTTATAGAGTGTAACTACATTTCAGTGAAGTGTAAGGCTTTCCAAAGCTGCCGAACGTGTTTCTTTCTCTATTTCAATGGTGTTCTGCCTTGTATAACACACATTTACCACTCTAGTCTCCTTTAAGTAAAGAATATAGGATTCATACAGTGTTTCATGTGATCTTAACTTGAATTAAGGATTTCCCGGATCTTAGCTACCTTTTCTACACTAAGAACTGACTTGGAGAATCTCTTTGAGCTGTTCTAAACAAGTTCTCATCTGTTTACAGTCATTTTCTCCGAATTATCCATGTTTTCATGTAGTTTCCTATATTCTGCCTTCTGGTCCAAGTATAAGCTTTGCCCACTTTATCAAACAACTTCCTACACACTGTTATGAACTTAGGCAGCTCGGGAACATTGTCTCTCAACTGTGTTATAGAGTGTAGTACTACATTTCAGTGAAGTGTAAGGCTTTCCAAAGCTGCCGAACGTGTTTCTTTCTCTATTTCAATGGTATTCTGCCTTGTATAACACACATTTACCACTCTAGTCTCCTTTAAGTAAAGAATATAGGATTCATACAGTGTTTCATGTGATCTTAACTTGAATTAAGGATTTCCCGGATCTTAGCTACCTTTTCTACACTAAGAACTGACTTGGAGAATCTCTTTCAGCTGTTCTAAACAAGTTCTCATCTGTTTACAGTCATTTTCTCCGAATTATCCATGTTTTCATGTAGTTTCCTATATTCTGCCTTCTGGTCCAAGTATAAGCTTTGCCCACTTTATCAAACAACTTCCTACACACTGTTATGAACTGAGGCAGCTCGGGAACATTGTCTCTCAACTGTGTTATAGACTGTAGTACTATATTTCAGTGAAGTGAAAGGCTTTCCAAAGCTGCCGAACGTGTTTCTTTCTCTATTTCAATTGTATTCTGCCTGGTATAACACACATTTACCACTCTAGTCTCTTTTAAGTAAAGAATATGGGATTCATACAGTGTTTCATGTGATCTTAACTTGAATTAAGGATTTCCCGGATCTTAGCTACCTTTTCTACACTAAGAACTGACTTGGAGAATCTCTTTGAGCTGTTCTAAACAAGTTCTCATCTGTTTACAGTCATTTACTCTGAATTATCCATGTTTTCATGCAGTTTCCTATATTCTGCCTTCTGGTCCAGGTATAAGCTTTGCCCACTTTATCAAACAACTTCCTACACACTGTTATGAACTGAGGCAGCTCGGGAACATTGTCTCTCAACAGTGTTATAGAGTGTAGTACTACATTTCATTGAAGTGTAAGGCTTTCCAAAGCTGCCGAAAGTGTTTCTTTCTCTATTTCAATGGTATTCTGCCTTGTATAACACACATTTACTACTCTAGTCGACTTTAAGTAAAGACGATAGGATTCATACAGTGTTTAATGTCATCTTAACTCGAATTAAGGATTTCCCGGATCTTAGCTACCTTTACTACACTAAGAACTGACTGGAGAATCTCTTTGAGCTGTTCTAAACAAGTTCTCATCTGTTTACACTCATTTTCTCTGAATTATCCATGTTTTCATGTAGTTTCCTATATTCTGCCTTCTGGTCCAAGTATAAGCTTTGCCCACTTTATCAAACAACTTCCTACACACTGTTATGAACTGAAACAGCTCGGGAACATTGTCTCTCAACTGTGTTATAGACTGTAGTACTATATTTCAGTGAAGTGTAAGGCTTTCCAAAGCTGCCGAACGTGTTTCTTTCTCTATTTCAATGGTATTCTGCCTTGTATAACACACATTTACCACTCTAGTCTCCTTTAAGTAAAGAATATAGGATTCATACAGTGTTTCATGTGATCTTAACTCGAATTAAGGATTTCCGGATCTTAGCTACCTTTACTACACTAAGAACTGACCGGAGAATCTCTTTGAGCTGTTCTAAACAAGTTCTCATCTGTTTACACTCATTTTCTCTGAATTATCCATGTTTTCATGTAGTTTCCTATATTCTGCCTTCTGGTCCAAGTATAAGCTTTGCCCACTTTATCAAACAACTTCCTACACACTGTTATGAACTGAAACAGCTCGGGAACATTGTCTCTCAACTGTGTTATAGACTGTAGTACTATATTTCAGTGAAGTGTAAGGCTTTCCAAAGCTGCCGAACGTGTTTCTTTCTCTATTTCAATGGTATTCTGCCTTGTATAACACACATTTACCACTCTAGTCTCCTTTAAGTAAAGAATATAGGATTCATACAGTGTTTCATGTCATCTTAACTCGAATTAAGGATTTCCGGATCTTAGCTACCTTTACTACACTAAGAACTGACCGGAGAATATCTTTGACCTGTTCTAAACAAGTTCTCATCTGTTTACAGTAATTTTCTCTGAATTATGCATGTTTTCATGTAGTTTCCTACATTCTGCCTTCTTGTCCAAGTATAAGCTTTGCCCACTTTATCAAATAACTTCCTACACACTGTTATGAACTGAGGCAGCTCGGGAACATTGTCTCTCAACTGTGTTATAGACTGTAGTACTATATTTCAGTGAAGTGAAAGGCTTTCCAAAGCTGCCGAACGTGTTTCTTTCTCTATTTCAATTGTATTCTGCCTGGTATAACACACATTTACCACTCTATTCTCCTTTAAGTAAAGAATATAGGATTCATACATTGTTTCATGTGATCTTAACTTGAATTAAGGATTTCCCGGATCTTAGCTACCTTTTCTACACTAAGAACTGACTTGGAGAATCTCTGTGAGCTGTTCTAAACAAGTTCTCATCTGTTTACAGTCATTTTCTCTGAATTATCCATGTTTTCATGCAGTTTCCTATATTCTGCCTTCTGGTCCAGGTATAAGCTTTGCCCACTTTATCAAACAACTTCCTACACACTGTTATGAACTGAGGCAGCTCGGGAACATTGTCTCTCAACTGTGTTATAGAGTGTAGTACTACATTTCATTGAAGTGTAAGGCTTTCCAAAGCTGCCGAAAGTGTTTCTTTCTCTATTTCAATGGTATTCTGCCTTGTATAACACACATTTACTACTCTAGTCGACTTTAAGTAAAGACGATAGGATTCATACAGTGTTTAATGTCATCTTAACTCGAATTAAGGATTTCCCGGATCTTAGCTACCTTTACTACACTAAGAACTGACTGGAGAATCTCTTTGAGCTGTTCTAAACAAGTTCTCATCTGTTTACACTCATTTTCTCTGAATTATCCATGTTTTCATGTAGTTTCCTATATTCTGCCTTCTGGTCCAAGTATAAGCTTTGCCCACTTTATCAAACAACTTCCTACACACTGTTATGAACTGAAACAGCTCGGGAACATTGTCTCTCAACTGTGTTATAGACTGTAGTACTATATTTCAGTGAAGTGTAAGGCTTTCCAAAGCTGCCGAACGTGTTTCTTTCTCTATTTCAGTGGTATTCTGCCTTGTATAACACACATTTACCACTCTAGTCTCCTTTAAGTAAAGAATATAGGATTCATACAGTGTTTCATGTCATCTTAACTCGAATTAAGGATTTCCGGATCTTAGCTACCTTTACTACACTAAGAACTGACCGGAGAATCTCTTTGAGCTGTTCTAAACAAGTTCTCATCTGTTTACACTCATTTTCTCTGAATTATCCATGTTTTCATGTAGTTTCCTATATTCTGCCTTCTAGTCCAAGTATAAGCTTTGCCCACTTTAGCAAACAACTTCCTACACACTGTTATGAACTGAAACAGCTCGGGAACATTGTCTCTCAACTGTGTTATAGACTGTAGTACTATATTTCAGTGAAGTGTAAGGCTTTCCAAAGCTGCCGAACGTGTTTCTTTCTCTATTTCAATGGTATTCTGCCTTGTATAACACACATTTACCACTCTAGTCTCCTTTAAGTAAAGAATATAGGATTCATACGGTGTTTCATGTCATCTTAACTCGAATTAAGGATTTCCAGATCTTAGCTACCTTTACTACACTAAGAACTGACCGGAGAATCTCTTTGAGCTGTTCTAAACAAGTTCTCATCTGTTTACAGTCATTTTCTCTGAATTATGCATGTTTTCATGTAGTTTCCTACATTCTGCCTTCTTGTCCAAGTATAAGCTTTGCCCACTTTATCAAATAACTTCCTACACACTGTTATGAACTGAGGCAGCTCGGGAACATTGTCTCTCAACTGTGTTATAGACTGTAGTACTATATTTCAGTGAAGTGAAAGGCTTTCCAAAGCTGCCGAACGTGTTTCTTTCTCTATTTCAATTGTATTCTGCCTGGTATAACACACATTTACCACTCTATTCTCCTTTAAGTAAAGAATATAGGATTCATACATTGTTTCATGTGATCTTAAGTTGAATTAAGGATTTCCCGGATCTTAGCTACCTTTTCTACACTAAGAACTGACTTGGAGAATCTCTGTGAGCTGTTCTAAACAAGTTCTCATCTGTTTACAGTCATTTTCTCTGAATTATCCATGTTTTCATGCAGTTTCCTATATTCTGCCTTCTGGTCCAGGTATAAGCTTTGCCCACTTTATCAAACAACTTCCTACACACTGTTATGAACTGAGGCAGCTCGGGAACATTGTCTCTCAACTGTGTTATAGAGTGTAGTACTACATTTCATTGAAGTGTAAGGCTTTCCAAAGCTGCCGAAAGTGTTTCTTTCTCTATTTCAATGGTATTCTGCCTTGTATAACACACATTTACTACTCTAGTCGACTTTAAGTAAAGACGATAGGATTCATACAGTGTTTAATGTCATCTTAACTCGAATTAAGGATTTCCCGGATCTTAGCTACCTTTACTACACTAAGAACTGACTGGAGAATCTCTTTGAGCTGTTCTAAACAAGTTCTCATCTGTTTACACTCATTTTCTCTGAATTATCCATGTTTTCATGTAGTTTCCTATATTCTGCCTTCTGGTCCAAGTATAAGCTTTGCCCACTTTATCAAACAACTTCCTACACACTGTTATGAACTGAAACAGCTCGGGAACATTGTCTCTCAACTGTGTTATAGACTGTAGTACTATATTTCAGTGAAGTGTAAGGCTTTCCAAAGCTGCCGAACGTGTTTCTTTCTCTATTTCAGTGGTATTCTGCCTTGTATAACACACATTTACCACTCTAGTCTCCTTTAAGTAAAGAATATAGGATTCATACAGTGTTTCATGTGATCTTAACTTGAATTAAGGATTTCCCGGATCTTAGCTACCTTTTCTACACTAAGAACTGACTTGGAGAATCTCTTTGAGCTGTTCTAAACAAGTTCTCATCTGTTTACAGTCATTTTCTCCGAATTATCCATGTTTTCATGTAGTTTCCTATATTCTGCCTTCTGGTCCAAGTATAAGCTTTGCCCACTTTATCAAACAACTTCCTACACACTGTTATGAACTGAGGCAGCTCGGGAACATTGTCTCTCAACTGTGTTATAGAGTGTAGTACTACATTTCAGTGAAGTGTAAGGCTTTCCAAAGCTGCCGAACGTGTTTCTTTCTGTATTTCAATGGTGTTCTGCCTTGTATAACACACATTTACCACTCTAGTCTCCTTTAAGTAAAGAATATAGGATTCATACAGTGTTTCATGTGATCTTAACTTGAATTATGGATTTCCCGGATCTTAGCTACCTTTTCTACACTAAGAACTGACTTGGAGAATATCTTTGAGCTGTTCTAAACAAGTTCTCATCTGTTTACAGTCATTTTCTCCGAATTATCCATGTTTTCATGTAGTTTCCTATACTCTGCCTTCTGGTCCAAGTATAAGCTTTGCCCACTTTATCAAACAACTTCCTACACACTGTTATGAACTGAGGCAGCTCGGGAACATTGTCTCTCAACTGTGTTATAGACTGTAGTACTATATTTCAGTGAAGTGTAAGGCTTTCCAAAGCTGCCGAACGTGTTTCTTTCTCTATTTCAATGGTATTCTGCCTTGTATAACACACATTTACCACTCTAGTCGACTTTAAGTAAAGAATATAGGATTCATACAGTGTTTAATGTCATCTTAACTCGAATTAAGGATTTCCCGGATCCTAGCTACCTTTTCTACACTAAGAACTGACTGGAGAATCTCTTTGAGCTGTTCTAAACAAGTTCTCATCTGTTTACACTCATTTTCTCTGAATTATCCATGTTTTCATGTAGTTTCCTATATTCTGACATCTGGTCCAAGTTTAAGCTTTGCCCACTTTATCAAACAACTTCCTACACACTGTTATGAACTGAGGCAGCTCGGGAACATTGTCTCTCAACTGTGTTATAGAGTGTAGTACTACATTTCAGTGAAGTGTAAGGCTTTCCAAAGCTGCCGAACGTGTTTCTTTCTCTTTTTCAATGGTATTCTGCCTAGTATAACACACATTTACCACTATAGTCTCCTTTAAGTAAAGAATATAGGATTCGTACAGTGTTTCATGTGATCTTAACTCGAATTAAGGATTTCCCGGATCTTAGCTACCTTTACTACACTAAGAACTGACCGGAGAATCTCTTTGAGCTGTTCTAAACAAGTTCTCATCTGTTTACAGTCATTTTCTCTGAATTATGCATGTTTTCATGTAGTTTCCTACATTCAGCCTTCTGGTCCAAGTATAAGCTTTGCCCACTTTATCAAACAACTTCCTACACACTGTTATGAACTGAGGCAGCTTGGGAACATTGTCTCCCAACTGTGTTATAGAGTGTAGTACTACATTTCAGTGAAGTGTAAGGCTTTCCAAAGCTGCCGAACGTGTTTCTTTCTCTATTTCAATTGTATTCTGCCTTGTATAACACACATTTACCACTCTAGTCTACTTTAAGTAAAGAATATAGGATTCATACAGTGTTTGATGTGATCTTAACTTGAATTAAGGATTTCCCGGATCTTAGCTACCTTTTCTACACTAAGAACTGACTTGGAGAATATCTTTGAGCTGTTCTAAACAAGTTCTCATCTGTTTACAGTCATTTTCTCCGAATTATCCATGTTTTCATGTAGTTTCCTATACTCTGCCTTCTGGTCCAAGTATAAGCTTTGCCCACTTTATCAAACAACTTCCTACACACTGTTATGAACTGAGGCAGCTCGGGAACATTGTCTCTCAACTGTGTTATAGACTGTAGTACTATATTTCAGTGAAGTGTAAGGCTTTCCAAAGCTGCCGAACGTGTTTCTTTCTCTATTTCAATGGTATTCTGCCTTGTATAACACACATTTACCACTCTAGTCGACTTTAAGTAAAGAATATAGGATTCATACAGTGTTTAATGTCATCTTAACTCGAATTAAGGATTTCCCGGATCCTAGCTACCTTTTCTACACTAAGAACTGACTGGAGAATCTCTTTGAGCTGTTCTAAACAAGTTCTCATCTGTTTACACTCATTTTCTCTGAATTATCCATGTTTTCATGTAGTTTCCTATATTCTGACATCTGGTCCAAGTTTAAGCTTTGCCCACTTTATCAAACAACTTCCTACACACTGTTATGAACTGAGGCAGCTCGGGAACATTGTCTCTCAACTGTGTTATAGAGTGTAGTACTACATTTCAGTGAAGTGTAAGGCTTTCCAAAGCTGCCGAACGTGTTTCTTTCTCTTTTTCAATGGTATTCTGCCTAGTATAACACACATTTACCACTATAGTCTCCTTTAAGTAAAGAATATAGGATTCGTACAGTGTTTCATGTGATCTTAACTCGAATTAAGGATTTCCCGGATCTTAGCTACCTTTACTACACTAAGAACTGACCGGAGAATCTCTTTGAGCTGTTCTAAACAAGTTCTCATCTGTTTACAGTCATTTTCTCTGAATTATGCATGTTTTCATGTAGTTTCCTACATTCAGCCTTCTGGTCCAAGTATAAGCTTTGCCCACTTTATCAAACAACTTCCTACACACTGTTATGAACTGAGGCAGCTTGGGAACATTGTCTCCCAACTGTGTTATAGAGTGTAGTACTACATTTCAGTGAAGTGTAAGGCTTTCCAAAGCTGCCGAACGTGTTTCTTTCTCTATTTCAATTGTATTCTGCCTTGTATAACACACATTTACCACTCTAGTCTACTTTAAGTAAAGAATATAGGATTCATACAGTGTTTGATGTGATCTTAACTTGAATTAAGGATTTCCCGGATCTTAGCTACCTTTTCTACACTAAGAACTGACTTGGAGAATCTCTTTGAGCTGTTCTAAACAAGTTCTCATCTGTTTGCAGTCATTTTCTCTGAATTATCTATGTTTTCATGTAGTTTCCTATATTCTGCCTTCTGGTCCAAGTATAAGCTTTGCCCACTTTATCAAACAACTTCCTACACACTGTTATGAACTGAGGCAGCTCGGGAACATTGTCTCTCAACTGTGTTATAGAGTGTAGTACTACATTTCAGAGAAGTGTAAGGCTTTCCAAAGCTGCCGAACGTGTTTCTTTCTCTATTTCAATGGTATTCTGCCTTGTATAACACACATTTACCAGTCTAGTCTCCTTTAAGTAAAGAATATAGGATTCATACAGTGTTTCATGTGATCTTAACTTGAATTAAAACTGACTTGGAGAATCTCTTTGAGCTGTTCTAAACAAGTTCTCATCTGTTTACAGTCATTTTCTCCGAATTATCCATGTTTTCATGTAGTTTCCTATATTCTGCCTTCTGGTCCAAGTATAAGCTTTGCCCACTTTATCAAAAAACTTCCTACACACTGTTATGAACTGAGGCAGCTCGGGAACATTGTCTCTCAACTGTGTTATAGAGTGTAGTACTACATTTCAGTGAAGTGTAAGGCTTTCCAAAGCTGCCGAACGTGTTTCTTTCTCTATTTCAATGGTGTTCTGCCTTGTATAACACACATTTACCACTCTAGTCTCCTTTAAGTAAAGAATATAGGATTCATACAGTGTTTCATGTGATCTTAACTTGAATTATGGATTTCCCGGATCTTAGCTACCTTTTCTACACTAAGAACTGACTTGGAGAATATCTTTGAGCTGTTCTAAACAAGTTCTCATCTGTTTACAGTCATTTTCTCCGAATTATCCATGTTTTCATGTAGTTTCCTATACTCTGCCTTCTGGTCCAAGTATAAGCTTTGCCCACTTTATCAAACAACTTCCTACACACTGTTATGAACTGAGGCAGCTCGGGAACATTGTCTCTCAACTGTGTTATAGACTGTAGTACTATATTTCAGTGAAGTGTAAGGCTTTCCAAAGCTGCCGAACGTGTTTCTTTCTCTATTTCAATGGTATTCTGCCTTGTATAACACACATTTACCACTCTAGTCGACTTTAAGTAAAGAATATAGGATTCATACAGTGTTTAATGTCATCTTAACTCGAATTAAGGATTTCCCGGATCCTAGCTACCTTTTCTACACTAAGAACTGACTGGAGAATCTCTTTGAGCTGTTCTAAACAAGTTCTCATCTGTTTACACTCATTTTCTCTGAATTATCCATGTTTTCATGTAGTTTCCTATATTCTGACTTCTGGTCCAAGAATAAGCTTTGCCCACTTT
Organism: Pipistrellus hanaki; assembly: GCF_964339955.1. Taxonomy (NCBI): domain Eukaryota; kingdom Metazoa; phylum Chordata; class Mammalia; order Chiroptera; family Vespertilionidae; genus Pipistrellus; species Pipistrellus hanaki. The sequence continues at coordinate 1,452,112 of NC_140509.1, read as the reverse complement.
ATCAAACAACTTCCTACACACTGTTATGAACTGAGGCAGCTCGGGAACATTGTCTCTCAACTGTGTTATAGAGTGTAGTACTACATTTCAGTGAAGTGTAAGGCTTTCCAAAGCTGCCGAACGTGTTTCTTTCTCTATTTCAATGGTATTCTGCCTAGTATAACACACATTTACCACTATAGTCTCCTTTAAGTAAAGAATATAGGATTCGTACAGTGTTTCACGTGATCTTAACTCGAATTAAGGATTTCCCGGATCTTAGCTACCTTTACTACACTAAGAACTGACCGGAGAATCTCTTTGAGCTGTTCTAAACAAGTTCTCATCTGTTTACAGTCATTTTCTCTGAATTATGCATGTTTTCATGTAGTTTCCTACATTCAGCCTTCTGGTCCAAGTATAAGCTTTGCCCACTTTATCAAACAACTTCCTACACACTGTTATGAACTGAGGCAGCTTGGGAACATTGTCTCCCAACTGTTTTATAGAGTGTAGTACTACATTTCAGTGAAGTGTAAGGCTTTCCAAAGCTGCCGAACGTGTTTCTTTCTCTATTTCAATTGTATTCTGCCTTGTATAACACACATTTACCACTCTAGTCTCCTTTAAGTAAAGAATATAGGATTCATACAGTGTTTCATGTGATCTTAACTTGAATTAAGGATTTCCCGGATCTTAGCTTCCTTTACTACACTAAGAACTGACCGGAGAATCTCTTTGAGCTGTTCTAAACAAGTTCTCATCTGTTTACAGTCATTTTCTCTGAATTATGCATGTTTTCATGTAGTTTCCTACATTCTGCCTTCTGGTCCAAGTATAAGCTTTGCCCACTTTATCAAACAACTTCCTATACACTGTTATGAACTGAGGCAGCTCAGGAACATTGTCTCTCAACTGTGTTATAGAGTGTAGTACTACATTTCAGTGAAGTGTAAGGCTTTCCAAAGCTGCCGAACGTGTTTCTTTCTCTATTTCAATGGTATTCTGCCTTGTATAACACACATTTACCACTCTAGTCGACTTTAAGTAAAGAATATAGGATTCAAACAGTGTTTCATGTGATCTTAACTTGAATTAAGGATTTCCCGGATCTTAGCTACCTTTTCTACACTAAGAACTGACTTGGAGAATCTCTTTGAGCTGTTCTAAACAAGTTCTCATCTGTTTACAGTCATTTTCTCCGAATTATCCATGTCTTCATGTAGTTTCCTATACTCTGCCTTCTGGTCCAAGTATAAGCTTTGCCCACTTTATCAAACAACTTCCTACACACTGTTATGAACTGAGGCAGCTCGGGAACATTGTCTCTCAACTGTGTTATAGACTGTAGTACTATATTTCAGTGAACTGTAAGGCTTTCCAAAGCTGCGGAACGTGTTTCTTTCTCTATTTCAATTGTATTCTGCCTGGTATAACAGACATTTACCACTCTAGTCTACTTTAAGTAAAGAATATAGGATTCATACAGTGTTTCATGTGATCTTAACTTGAATTTAGGATTTCCCGTATCTTAGCTACCGTTTCTACACTAAGAACTGACTTGGAGAATCTCTTTGAGCTGTTCTAAACAAGTTCTCATCTGTTTACAATCATTTTCTCTGAATTATCCATGTTTTCATGTAGTTTCCTATATTCTGCCTTCTGGTCCAAGTATAAGCTTTGCCCACTTTATCAAACAACTTCCAACACACTGTTATGAACTGAGGCAGTTCGGGAACATTGTCTCTCAACTGTGTTATAGAGTGTAGTACTACATTTCATTGAAGTGTAAGGCTTTCCAAAGCTGCCGAACGTGTTTCTTTCTCTATTTCAATGGTATTCTGCCTTGTATAACACACATTTACCACTCTAGTCGACTTTAAGTAAAGAATATAGGATTCATACAGTGTTTAATGTCATCTTAACTCGAATTAAGGATTTCCCGGATCTTAGCTACCTTTACTACACTAAGAACTGACTGGAGAATCTCTTTGAGCTGTTCTAAACAAGTTCTCATCTGTTTACACTCATTTTCTCTGAATTATCCATGTTTTCATGTAGTTTCCTATATTCTGACTTCTGGTCCAAGTATAAGCTTTGCCCACTTTATCAAACAACTTCCTACACACTGTTATGAACTGAGGCAGCTCGGGAACATTGTCTCTCAACTGTGTTATAGAGTGTAGTACTACATTTCAGTGAAGTGTAAGGCTTTCCAAAGCTGCCGAACGTGTTTCTTTCTCTATTTCAATGGTATTCTGCCTAGTATAACACACATTTTCCACTATAGTCTCCTTTAAGTAAAGAATATAGGATTCGTACAGTGTTTCATGTGATCTTAACTCGAATTAAGGATTTCCCGGATCTTAGCTACCTTTACTACACTAAGAACTGACCGGAGAATCTCTTTGAGCTGTTCTAAACAAGTTCTCATCTGTTTACAGTCATTTTCTCTGAATTATGCATGTTTTCATGTAGTTTCCTACATTCAGCCTTCTGGTCCAAGTATAAGCTTTGCCCACTTTATCAAACAACTTCCTACACACTGTTATGAACTGAGGCAGCTTGGGAACATTGTCTCCCAACTGTGTTATAGAGTGTAGTACTACATTTCAGTGAAGTGTAAGGCTTTCCAAAGCTGCCGAACGTGTTTCTTTCTCTATTTCAATTGTATTCTGCCTTGTATAACACACATTTACCACTCTAGTCTACTTTAAGTAAAGAATATAGGATTCATACAGTGTTTGATGTGATCTTAACTTGAATTAAGGATTTCCCGGATCTTAGCTACCTTTTCTACACTAAGAACTGACTTGGAGAATCTCTTTGAGCTGTTCTAAACAAGTTCTCATCTGTTTGCAGTCATTTTCTCTGAATTATCCATGTTTCCATGTAGTTTCCTATATTCTGCCTTCTGGTCCAAGTATAAGCTTTGCCCACTTTATCAAACAACTTCCTACACACTGTTATGAACTGAGGCAGCTCGGGAACATTGTCTCTCAACTGTGTTATAGAGTGTAGTACTACATTTCAGAGAAGTGTAAGGCTTTCCAAAGCTGCCGAACGTGTTTCTTTCTCTATTTCAATGGTATTCTGCCTTGTATAACACACATTTACCAGTCTAGTCTCCTTTAAGTAAAGAATATAGGATTCATACAGTGTTCCATGTGATCTTAACTTGAATTAAAACTGACTTGGAGAATCTCTTTGAGCTGTTCTAAACAAGTTCTCATCTGTTTACAGTCATTTTCTCCGAATTATCCATGTTTTCATGTAGTTTCCTATATTCTGCCTTCTGGTCCAAGTATAAGCTTTGCCGACTTTATCAAAAAACTTCCTACACACTGTTATGAACTGAGGCAGCTCGGGAATATTGTCTCTCAACTGTGTTATAGAGTGTAGTACTACATTTCAGTGAAGTGTAAGGCTTTCCAAGGCTGCCGAACGTGTTTCTTTCTCTATTTCAATGGTATTCTGCCTTGTATAACACACATTTACCACTCTAGTCTCATTTAAGTAAAGAATATAGGACTCATACAGTGTTTCATGTCATCTTAACTCGAATTAAGGATTTCCCGGATCTTATCTGCCTTTACTACACTAAGAACTGACTTGGAGAATCTCTTTCAGCTGTTCTAAACAAGTTCTCATCTGTTTACAGTCATTATCTCCGAATTATTCATGTTTTCATGTAGTTTCCTATATTCTGCCTTCTGGTCTAAGTATAAGCTTTGCCCACTTTATCAAACAACTTCCTACACACTGTTATGAACTGAGGCAGCTCGGGAACATTGTCTCTCAACTGTGTTATAGACTGTAGTACTATATTTCAGTGAAGTGAAAGGCTTTCCAAAGCTGCCGAACGTGTTTCTTTCTCTATTTCAATTGTATTCTGCCTGGTATAACACACATTTACCACTCTAGTCTCCTTTAAGTAAAGAATATAGGATTCATACAGTGTTTCATGTGATCTTAACTTGAATTAAGGATTTCCCGGATCTTAGCTACCTTTACTTCACTAAGAACTGACCGGAGAATCTCTTTGAGCTGTTCTAAACAAGTTCTCATCTATTTACAGTCATTTTCTCTGAATTATGCATGTTTTCATGTAGTTTCCTACATTCTGCCTTCTGGTCCAAGTATAAGCTTTGCCCACTTTATCAAACAACTTCCTACACACTGTTATGAACTGAGGCAGTTCGGGAACATTGTCTCTCAACTGTGTTATAGAGTGTAGTACTACATTTCAGTGAAGTGTAAGGCTTTCCAAAGCTGCCGAACGTGTTTCTTTCTCTATTTCAATGGTATTCTGCCTTGTATAACACACATTTACCACTCTAGTCGACTTTAAGTAAAGAATATAGGATTCAAACAGTGTTTCATGTGATCTTAACTTGAATTAAGGATTTCCCGGATCTTAGCTACCTTTTCTACACTAAGAACTGACTTGGAGAATCTCTTTGAGCTGTTCTAAACAAGTTCTCATCTGTTTGCAGTCATTTTCTCTGAATTATCCATGTTTTCATGTAGTTTCCTATATTCTGCCTTCTGGTCCAAGTATAAGCTTTGCCCACTTTATCAAACAACTTCCAACACACTGTTATGAACTGAGGCAGTTCGGGAACATTGTCTCTCAACTGTGTTATAGAGTGTAGTACTACATTTCATTGAAGTGTAAGGCTTTCCAAAGCTGCCGAACGTGTTTCTTTCTCTATTTCAATGGTATTCTGCCTTGTATAACACACATTTACCACTCTAGTCGACTTTAAGTAAAGAATATAGGATTCAAACAGTGTTTCATGTGATCTTAACTTGAATTAAGGATTTCCCGGATCTTAGCTACCTTTTCTACACTAAGAACTGACTTGGAGAATCTCTTTGAGCTGTTCTAAACAAGTTCTCATCTGTTTGCAGTCATTTTCTCTGAATTATCCATGTTTTCATGTAGTTTCCTATATTCTGCCTTCTGGTCCAAGTATAAGCTTTGCCCACTTTATCAAACAACTTCCAACACACTGTTATGAACTGAGGCAGTTCGGGAACATTGTCTCTCAACTGTGTTATAGAGTGTAGTACTACATTTCATTGAAGTGTAAGGCTTTCCAAAGCTGCCGAACGTGTTTCTTTCTCTATTTCAATGGTATTCTGCCTTGTATAACACACATTTACCACTCTAGTCGACTTTAAGTAAAGAATATAGGATTCATACAGTGTTTCATGTGATCTTAACTCGAATTAAGGATTTCCCGGATCTTAGCTACCTTTACTACACTAAGAACTGACTGGAGAATCTCTTTGAGCTGTTCTAAACAAGTTCTCATCTGTTTACACTCATTTTCTCTGAATTATCCATGTTTTCATGTAGTTTCCTATATTCTGACTTCTGGTCCAAGTATAAGCTTTGCCCACTTTATCAAACAACTTCCTACACACTGTTATGAACTGAGGCAGCTCGGGAACATTGTCTCTCAACTGTGTTATAGAGTGTAGTACTACATTTCAGTGAAGTGTAAGGCTTTCCAAAGCTGCCGAACGTGTTTCTTTCTCTATTTCAATGGTATTCTGCCTAGTATAACACACATTTACCACTATAGTCTCCTTTAAGTAAAGAATATAGGATTCGTACAGTGTTTCATGTGATCTTAACTCGAATTAAGGATTTCCCGGATCTTAGCTACCTTTACTACACTAAGAACTGACCGGAGAATCTCTTTGAGCTGTTCTAAACAAGTTCTCATCTGTTTACAGTCATTTTCTCTGAATTATGCATGTTTTCATGTAGTTTCCTACATTCAGCCTTCTGGTCCAAGTATAAGCTTTGCCCACTTTATCAAACAACTTCCTACACACTGTTATGAACTGAGGCAGCTTGGGAACATTGTCTCCCAACTGTGTTATAGAGTGTAGTACTACATTTCAGTGAAGTGTAAGGCTTTCCAAAGCTGCCGAACGTGTTTCTTTCTCTATTTCAATTGTATTCTGCCTTGTATAACACACATTTACCACTCTAGTCTACTTTAAGTAAAGAATATAGGATTCATACAGTGTTTGATGTGATCTTAACTTGAATTAAGGATTTCCCGGATCTTAGCTACCTTTTCTACACTAAGAACTGACTTGGAGAATCTCTTTGAGCTGTTCTAAACAAGTTCTCATCTGTTTGCAGTCATTTTCTCTGAATTATCCATGTTTTCATGTAGTTTCCTATATTCTGCCTTCTGGTCCAAGTATAAGCTTTGCCCACTTTATCAAACAACTTCCTACACACTGTTATGAACTGAGGCAGCTCGGGAACATTGTCTCTCAACTGTGTTATAGAGTGTAGTACTACATTTCATTGAAGTGTAAGGCTTTCCAAAGCTGCCGAAAGTGTTTCTTTCTCTATTTCAATGGTATTCTGCCTTGTATAACACACATTTACCACTCTAGTCGACTTTAAGTAAAGACTATAGGATTCATACAGTGTTTCATGTCATCTTAACTCGAATTAAGGTTTTCCGGATCTTAGCTACCTTTACTACACTAAGAACTGACCGGAGAATCTCTTTGAGCTGTTCTAAACAAGTTCTCATCTGTTTACACTCATTTTCTCTGAATTATCCATGTTTTCATGTAGTTTCCTATATTCTGCCTTCGGGTCCAAGTATAAGCTTTGACCACTTTATCAAACAACTTCCTACACACTGTTATGAACTGAGGCAGCTCGGGAACATTGTCTCTCAACTGTGTTATAGAGTGTAGTACTACATTTCATTGAAGTGTAAGGCTTTCCAAAGCTGCCGAAAGTGTTTCTTTCTCTATTTCAATGGTATTCTGCCTTGTATAACACACATTTACCACTCTAGTCGACTTTAAGTAAAGACTATAGGATTCATACAGTGTTTAATGTCATCTTAACTCGAATTAAGGATTTCCCGGATCTTAGCTACCTTTTCTACACTAAGAACTGACTTGGAGAATCTCTTTGAGCTGTTCTAAACAAGTTCTCATCTGTTTACAGTCATTTTCTCCGAATTATCCATGTTTTCATGTAGTTTCCTATACTCTGCCTTCTGGTCCAAGTATAAGCTTTGCCCACTTTATCAAACAACTTCCTACACACTGTTATGAACTGAGGCAGCTCGGGAACATTGTCTCTCAACTGTGTTATAGACTGTAGTACTATATTTCAGTGAAGTGTAAGGCTTTCCAAAGCTGCCGAACGTGTTTCTTTCTCTATTTCAATTGTATTCTGCCTGGTATAACACACATTTACCACTCTAGTCTCCTTTAAGTAAAGAATATAGGATTCATACAGTGTTTCATGTGATCTTAACTTGAATTAAGGATTTCCCGGATCTTAGCTACCTTTTCTACACAAAGAACTGACTTGGAGAATCTCTTTGAGCTGTTCTAAAAGAGTTCTCATCTGTTTACAGTCATTTTCTCTGAATTATCCATGTTTTCATGCAGTTTCCTATATTCTGCCTTCTGGTCCAGGTATAAGCTTTGCCCACTTTATCAAACAACTTCCTGCACACTGTTATGAACTGAGGCAGCTCAGGAACATTGTCTCTCAACTGTGTTATAGAGTGTAGTACTACATTTCATTGAAGTGTAAGGCTTTCCAAAGCTGCCGAAAGTGTTTCTTTCTCTATTTCAATGGTATTCTGCCTTGTATAACACACATTTACTACTCTAGTCGACTTTAAGTAAAGAATATAGGATTCATACAGTGTTTCATGTGATCTTAACTTGAATTAAGGATTTCCCGGATCTTAGCTACCTTTTCTACACTAAGAACTGACTTGGAGAATCTCTTTGAGCTGTTCTAAACAAGTTCTCATCGGTTTACAGTCATTTTCTCCGAATTATCCATGTTTTCATGTAGTTTCCTATATTCTGCCTTCTGGTCCAAGTATAAGCTTTGCCCACTTTATCAAACAACTTCCTACACACTGTTATGAACTGAGGCAGCTCGGGAACATTGTCTCTCAACTGTGTTATAGAGTGTAGTACTACATTTCATTGAAGTGTAAGGCTTTCCAAAGCTGCCGAAAGTGTTTCTTTCTCTATTTCAATGGTATTCTGCCTTGTATAACACACATTTACCACTCTAGTCGACTTTAAGTAAAGACTATAGGATTCATACAGTGTTTAATGTCATCTTAACTCGAATTAAGGATTTCCCGGATCTTAGCTACCTTTTGTACACTAGGAACTGACCGGAGAATCTCTTTGAGCTGTTCTAAACAAGTTCTCATCTGTTTACAGTCATTTTCTCTGAATTATGCATGTTTTCATGTAGTTTCCTACATTCTGCCTTCTGGTCCAAGTATAAGCTTTACCCACTTTATCAAACAACTTCCTACACACTGTTATGAACTGAGGCAGCTCGGGAACATTGTCTCTCAACTGTGTTATAGACTGTAGTACTATATTTCAGTGAAGTGAAAGGCTTTCCAAAGCTGCCGAACGTGTTTCTTTCTCTATTTCAATTGTATTCTGCCTGGTATAACAGACATTTACCACTCTAGTCTACTTTAAGTAAAGAATATAGGATTCATACAGTGTTTCATGTGATCTTAACTTGAATTTAGGATTTCCCGTATCTTAGCTACCGTTTCTACACTAAGAACTGACTTGGAGAATCTCTTTGAGCTGTTCTAAACAAGTTCTCATCTGTTTACAATCATTTTCTCTGAATTATCCATGTTTTCATGTAGTTTCCTATATTCTGACTTCTGGTCCAAGTATAAGCTTTGTCCACTTTATCAAACAACTTCCAACACACTGTTATGAACTGAGGCAGCTCGGGAACATTGTCTCTCAACTGTGTTATAGAGTGTAGTACTACATTTCATTGAAGTGTAAGGCTTTCCAAAGCTGCCGAAAGTGTTTCTTTCTCTATTTCAATGGTATTCTGCCTTGTATAACACACATTTACTACTCTAGTCGACTTTAAGTAAAGAATATAGGATTCATACAGTGTTTCATATGATCTTAACTTGAATTAAGGATTTCCCGGATCTTAGCAACCTTTTCTACACTAAGAACTGACTTGGAGAATCTCTTTGAGCTGTTCTAAACAAGTTCTCATCGGTTTACAGTCATTTTCTCCGAATTATCCATGTTTTCATGTAGTTTCCTATATTCTGCCTTCTGGTCCAAGTATAAGCTTTGCCCACTTTATCAAACAACTTCCAACACACTGTTATGAACTGAGGAAGTTCGGGAACATTGTCTCTCAACTGTGTTATAGAGTGTAGTACTACATTTCATTGAAGTGTAAGGCTTTCCAAAGCTGCCGAACGTGTTTCTTTCTCTATTTCAATGGTATTCTGCCTTGTATAACACACATTTACCACTCTAGTCGACTTTAAGTAAAGAATATAGGATTCATACAGTGTTTAATGTCATCTTAACTCGAATTTAGGATTTCCCGGATCTTAGCTACCTTTACTACACTAAGAACTGACTGGAGAATCTCTTTGAGCTGTTCTAAACAAGTTCTCATCTGTTTATACTCATTTTCTCTGAATTATCCATGTTTTCATGTAGTTTCCTATATTCTGCCTTCTGGTCCAAGTATAAGCTTTGCCCACTTTATCAAACAACTTCCTACACACTGTTATGAACTGAGGCAGCTCGGGAACATTGTCTCTCAACTGTGTTATAGAGTGTAGTACTACATTTCAGTGAAGTGTAAGGCTTTCCAAAGCTGCCGAACGTGTTTCTTTCTCTATTTCAATGGTATTCTGCCTTGTATAACGCACATTTACCACTCTAGTCTCCTTTAAGTAAAGAATATAGGACTCATACAGTGTTTCATGTAATCTTAACTCGAATTAAGGATTTCCCGGATCTTATCTGCCTTTACTACACTAAGAACTGACCGAAGAATCTCTTTGAGCTGTTCTAAACAAGTTCTCATCTGTTTACAGTCATTTTCTCTGAATTATCCATGTTTTAATGTAGTTTCCGACATTCTGCCTTCTGGTCCAAGTATAAGCTTTGCCCACTTTATCAAACAACTTCCTACACACTGTTATGAACTGAGGCAGCTCGGGAACATTGTCTCTCAACTGTGTTATAGAGTGTAGTACTACATTTCAGTGAAGTGTAAGGCTTTCCAAAGCTGCCGAACGTGTTTCTTTCTCTATTTCAATGGTATTCTGCCTTGTATAACACACATTTACCACTCTAGTCTCCTTTAAGTAAAGAATATAGGATTCATACAGTGTTTCATGTGATCTTAACTTGAATTAAGGATTTCCCGGATCTTAGCTACCTTTTCTACACTAAGAACTGACTTGGAGAATCTCTTTGAGCTGTTCTAAACAAGTTCTCATCTGTTTACAGTCATTTTCTCCGAATTATCCATGTTTTCATGTAGTTTCCTATATTCTGCCTTCTGGTCCAAGTATAAGCTTTGCCCACTTTATCAAACAACTTCCTACACACTGTTATGAACTGAGGCAGCTCGGGAACATTGTCTCTCAACTGTGTTATAGAGTGTAGTACTACATTTCAGTGAAGTGTAAGGCTTTCCAAAGCTGCCGAACGTGTTTCTTTCTCTATTTCAATGGTGTTCTGCCTTGTATAACACACATTTACCACTCTAGTCTCCTTTAAGTAAAGAATATAGGATTCATACAGTGTTTCATGTGATCTTAACTTGAATTATGGATTTCCCGGATCTTAGCTACCTTTTCTACACTAAGAACTGACTTGGAGAATCTCTTTGAGCTGTTCTAAACAAGTTCTCATCTGTTTACAGTCATTTTCTCCGAATTATCCATGTTTTCATGTAGTTTCCTATACTCTGCCTTCTGGTCCAAGTATAAGCTTTGCCCACTTTATCAAACAACTTCCTACACACTGTTATGAACTGAGGCAGCTCGGGAACATTGTCTCTCAACTGTGTTATAGACTGTAGTACTATATTTCAGTGAAGTGTAAGGCTTTCCAAAGCTGCCGAACGTGTTTCTTTCTCTATTTCAATGGTATTCTGCCTTGTATAACACACATTTACCACTCTAGTCGACTTTAAGTAAAGAATATAGGATTCATACAGTGTTTAATGTCATCTTAACTCGAATTAAGGATTTCCCGGATCCTAGCTACCTTTTCTACACTAAGAACTGACTGGAGAATCTCTTTGAGCTGTTCTAAACAAGTTCTCATCTGTTTACACTCATTTTCTCTGAATTATCCATGTTTTCATGTAGTTTCCTATATTCTGACTTCTGGTCCAAGTATAAGCTTTGCCCACTTTATCAAACAACTTCCTACACACTGTTATGAACTGAGGCAGCTCGGGAACATTGTCTCTCAACTGTGTTATAGAGTGTAGTACTACATTTCAGTGAAGTGTAAGGCTTTCCAAAGCTGCCGAACGTGTTTCTTTCTCTATTTCAATGGTATTCTGCCTAGTATAACACACATTTACCACTATAGTCTCCTTTAAGTAAAGAATATAGGATTCGTACAGTGTTTCATGTGATCTTAACTCGAATTAAGGATTTCCCGGATCTTAGCTACCTTTACTACACTAAGAACTGACCGGAGAATCTCTTTGAGCTGTTCTAAACAAGTTCTCATCTGTTTACAGTCATTTTCTCTGAATTATGCATGTTTTCATGTAGTTTCCTACATTCAGCCTTCTGGTCCAAGTATAAGCTTTGCCCACTTTATCAAACAACTTCCTACACACTGTTATGAACTGAGGCAGCTTGGGAACATTGTCTCCCAACTGTGTTATAGAGTGTAGTACTACATTTCAGTGAAGTGTAAGGCTTTCCAAAGCTGCCGAACGTGTTTCTTTCTCTATTTCAATTGTATTCTGCCTTGTATAACACACATTTACCACTCTAGTCTACTTTAAGTAAAGAATATAGGATTCATACAGTGTTTGATGTGATCTTAACTTGAATTAAGGATTTCCCGGATCTTAGCTACCTTTTCTACACTAAGAACTGACTTGGAGAATCTCTTTGAGCTGTTCTAAACAAGTTCTCATCTGTTTGCAGTCATTTTCTCTGAATTATCCATGTTTTCATGTAGTTTCCTATATTCTGCCTTCTGGTCCAAGTATAAGCTTTGCCCACTTTATCAAACAACTTCCTACACACTGTTATGAACTGAGGCAGCTCGGGAACATTGTCTCTCAACTGTGTTATAGAGTGTAGTACTACATTTCAGAGAAGTGTAAGGCTTTCCAAAGCTGCCGAACGTGTTTCTTTCTCTATTTCAATGGTATTCTGCCTTGTATAACACACATTTACCAGTCTAGTCTCCTTTAAGTAAAGAATATAGGATTCATACAGTGTTTCATGTGATCTTAACTTGAATTAAAACTGACTTGGAGAATCTCTTTGAGCTGTTCTAAACAAGTTCTCATCTGTTTACAGTCATTTTCTCCGAATTATCCATGTTTTCATGTAGTTTCCTATATTCTGCCTTCTGGTCCAAGTATAAGCTTTGCCCACTTTATCAAACAACTTCCAACACACTGTTATGAACTGAGGCAGTTCGGGAACATTGTCTCTCAACTGTGTTATAGAGTGTAGTACTACATTTCATTGAAGTGTAAGGCTTTCCAAAGCTGCCGAACGTGTTTCTTTCTCTATTTCAATGGTATTCTGCCTTGTATAACACACATTTACCACTCTAGTCGACTTTAAGTAAAGAATATAGGATTCATACAGTGTTTAATGTCATCTTAACTCGAATTAAGGATTTCCCGGATCTTAGCTACCTTTACTACACTAAGAACTGACTGGAGAATCTCTTTGAGCTGTTCTAAACAAGTTCTCATCTGTTTACACTCATTTTCTCTGAATTATCCATGTTTTCATGTAGTTTCCTATATTCTGACTTCTGGTCCAAGTATAAGCTTTGCCCACTTTATCAAACAACTTCCTACACACTGTTATGAACTGAGGCAGCTCGGGAACATTGTCTCTCAACTGTGTTATAGAGTGTAGTACTACATTTCAGTGAAGTGTAAGGCTTTCCAAAGCTGCCGAACGTGTTTCTTTCTCTATTTCAATGGTATTCTGCCTAGTATAACACACATTTACCACTATAGTCTCCTTTAAGTAAAGAATATAGGATTCGTACAGTGTTTCATGTGATCTTAACTCGAATTAAGGATTTCCCGGATCTTAGCTACCTTTACTACACTAAGAACTGACCGGAGAATCTCTTTGAGCTTTTCTAAACAAGTTCTCATCTGTTTACAGTCATTTTCTCTGAATTATGCATGTTTTCATGTAGTTTCCTACATTCAGCCTTCTGGTCCAAGTATAAGCTTTGCCCACTTTATCAAACAACTTCCTACACACTGTTATGAACTGAGGCAGCTTGGGAACATTGTCTCCCAACTGTGTTATAGAGTGTAGTACTACATTTCAGTGAAGTGTAAGGCTTTCCAAAGCTGCCGAACGTGTTTCTTTCTCTATTTCAATTGTATTCTGCCTTGTATAACACACATTTACCACTCTAGTCTACTTTAAGTAAAGAATATAGGATTCATACAGTGTTTGATGTGATCTTAACTTGAATTAAGGATTTCCCGGATCTTAGCTACCTTTTCTACACTAAGAACTGACTTGGAGAATCTCTTTGAGCTGTTCTAAACAAGTTCTCATCTGTTTGCAGTCATTTTCTCTGAATTATGCATGTTTTCATGTAGTTTCCTACATTCTGCCTTCTGGTCCAAGTATAAGCTTTGCCCACTTTATCAAACAACTTCCTACACACTGTTATGAACTGAGGCAGCTCGGGAACATTGTCTCTCAACTGTGTTATAGACTGTAGTACTATATTTCAGTGAAGTGAAAGGCTTTCCAAAGCTGCCGAACGTGTTTCTTTCTCTATTTCAATTGTATTCTGCCTGGTATAACAGACATTTACCACTCTAGTCTACTTTAAGTAAAGAATATAGGATTCATACAGTGTTTCATGTGATCTTAACTTGAATTAAAACTGACTTGGAGAATCTCTTTAAGCTGTTCTAAACAAGTTCTCATCTGTTTACAGTCATTTTCTCCGAATTATCCATGTTTTCATGTAGTTTCCTATATTCTGCCTTCTGGTCCAAGTATAAGCTTTGCCCACTTTATCAAAAAACTTCCTACACACTGTTATGAACTGAGGCAGCTCGGGAACATTGTCTCTCAACTGTGTTATAGAGTGTAGTACTACATTTCAGTGAAGTGTAAGGCTTTCCAAAGCTGCCGAACGTGTTTCTTTCTCTATTTCAATGGTGTTCTGCCTTGTATAACACACATTTACCACTCTAGTCTCCTTTAAGTAAAGAATATAGGATTCATACAGTGTTTCATGTGATCTTAACTTGAATTATGGATTTCCCGGATCTTAGCTACCTTTTCTACACTAAGAACTGACTTGGAGAATATCTTTGAGCTGTTCTAAACAAGTTCTCATCTGTTTACAGTCATTTTCTCTGAATTATGCATGTTTTCATGTAGTTTCCTACATTCAGCCTTCTGGTCCAAGTATAAGCTTTGCCCACTTTATCAAACAACTTCCTACACACTGTTATGAACTGAGGCAGCTTGGGAACATTGTCTCCCAACTGTGTTATAGAGTGTAGTACTACATTTCAGTGAAGTGTAAGGCTTTCCAAAGCTGCCGAACGTGTTTCTTTCTCTATTTCAATTGTATTCTGCCTTGTATAACACACATTTACCACTCTAGTCTACTTTAAGTAAAGAATATAGGATTCATACAGTGTTTGATGTGATCTTAACTTGAATTAAGGATTTCCCGGATCTTAGCTACCTTTTCTACACTAAGAACTGACTTGGAGAATCTCTTTGAGCTGTTCTAAACAAGTTCTCATCTGTTTGCAGTCATTTTCTCTGAATTATCCATGTTTTCATGTAGTTTCCTATATTCTGCCTTCTGGTCCAAGTATAAGCTTTGCCCACTTTATCAAACAACTTCCTACACACTGTTATGAACTGAGGCAGCTCGGGAACATTGTCTCTCAACTGTGTTATAGAGTGTAGTACTACATTTCAGAGAAGTGTAAGGCTTTCCAAAGCTGCCGAACGTGTTTCTTTCTCTATTTCAATGGTATTCTGCCTTGTATAACACACATTTACCAGTCTAGTCTCCTTTAAGTAAAGAATATAGGATTCATACAGTGTTTCATGTGATCTTAACTTGAATTAAAACTGACTTGGAGAATCTCTTTGAGCTGTTCTAAACAAGTTCTCATCTGTTTACAGTCATTTTCTCCGAATTATCCATGTTTTCATGTAGTTTCCTATATTCTGCCTTCTGGTCCAAGTATAAGCTTTGCCCACTTTATCAAACAACTTCCAACACACTGTTATGAACTGAGGCAGTTCGGGAACATTGTCTCTCAACTGTGTTATAGAGTGTAGTACTACATTTCATTGAAGTGTAAGGCTTTCCAAAGCTGCCGAACGTGTTTCTTTCTCTATTTCAATGGTATTCTGCCTTGTATAACACACATTTACCACTCTAGTCGACTTTAAGTAAAGAATATAGGATTCATACAGTGTTTAATGTCATCTTAACTCGAATTAAGGATTTCCCGGATCTTAGCTACCTTTACTACACTAAGAACTGACTGGAGAATCTCTTTGAGCTGTTCTAAACAAGTTCTCATCTGTTTACACTCATTTTCTCTGAATTATCCATGTTTTCATGTAGTTTCCTATATTCTGACTTCTGGTCCAAGTATAAGCTTTGCCCACTTTATCAAACAACTTCCTACACACTGTTATGAACTGAGGCAGCTCGGGAACATTGTCTCTCAACTGTGTTATAGAGTGTAGTACTACATTTCAGTGAAGTGTAAGGCTTTCCAAAGCTGCCGAACGTGTTTCTTTCTCTATTTCAATGGTATTCTGCCTAGTATAACACACATTTACCACTATAGTCTCCTTTAAGTAAAGAATATAGGATTCGTACAGTGTTTCATGTGATCTTAACTCGAATTAAGGATTTCCCGGATCTTAGCTACCTTTACTACACTAAGAACTGACCGGAGAATCTCTTTGAGCTGTTCTAAACAAGTTCTCATCTGTTTACAGTCATTTTCTCTGAATTATGCATGTTTTCATGTAGTTTCCTACATTCAGCCTTCTGGTCCAAGTATAAGCTTTGCCCACTTTATCAAACAACTTCCTACACACTGTTATGAACTGAGGCAGCTTGGGAACATTGTCTCCCAACTGTGTTATAGAGTGTAGTACTACATTTCAGTGAAGTGTAAGGCTTTCCAAAGCTGCCGAACGTGTTTCTTTCTCTATTTCAATTGTATTCTGCCTTGTATAACACACATTTACCACTCTAGTCTACTTTAAGTAAAGAATATAGGATTCATACAGTGTTTGATGTGATCTTAACTTGAATTAAGGATTTCCCGGATCTTAGCTACCTTTTCTACACTAAGAACTGACTTGGAGAATCTCTTTGAGCTGTTCTAAACAAGTTCTCATCTGTTTGCAGTCATTTTCTCTGAATTATGCATGTTTTCATGTAGTTTCCTACATTCTGCCTTCTGGTCCAAGTATAAGCTTTGCCCACTTTATCAAACAACTTCCTACACACTGTTATGAACTGAGGCAGCTCGGGAACATTGTCTCTCAACTGTGTTATAGACTGTAGTACTATATTTCAGTGAAGTGAAAGGCTTTCCAAAGCTGCCGAACGTGTTTCTTTCTCTATTTCAATTGTATTCTGCCTGGTATAACAGACATTTACCACTCTAGTCTACTTTAAGTAAAGAATATAGGATTCATACAGTGTTTCATGTGATCTTAACTTGAATTAAAACTGACTTGGAGAATCTCTTTAAGCTGTTCTAAACAAGTTCTCATCTGTTTACAGTCATTTTCTCCGAATTATCCATGTTTTCATGTAGTTTCCTATATTCTGCCTTCTGGTCCAAGTATAAGCTTTGCCCACTTTATCAAAAAACTTCCTACACACTGTTATGAACTGAGGCAGCTCGGGAACATTGTCTCTCAACTGTGTTATAGAGTGTAGTACTACATTTCAGTGAAGTGTAAGGCTTTCCAAAGCTGCCGAACGTGTTTCTTTGTCTATTTCAATGGTGTTCTGCCTTGTATAACACACATTTACCACTCTAGTCTCCTTTAAGTAAAGAATATAGGATTCATACAGTGTTTCATGTGATCTTAACTTGAATTATGGATTTCCCGGATCTTAGCTACCTTTTCTACACTAAGAACTGACTTGGAGAATATCTTTGAGCTGTTCTAAACAAGTTCTCATCTGTTTACAGTCATTTTCTCCGAATTATCCATGTTTTCATGTAGTTTCCTATACTCTGCCTTCTGGTCCAAGTATAAGCTTTGCCCACTTTATCAAACAACTTCCTACACACTGTTATGAACTGAGGCAGCTCGGGAACATTGTCTCTCAACTGTGTTATAGACTGTAGTACTATATTTCAGTGAAGTGTAAGGCTTTCCAAAGCTGCCGAACGTGTTTCTTTCTCTATTTCAATGGTATTCTGCCTTGTATAACACACATTTACCACTCTAGTCGACTTTAAGTAAAGAATATAGGATTCATACAGTGTTTAATGTCATCTTAACTCGAATTAAGGATTTCCCGGATCCTAGCTACCTTTTCTACACTAAGAACTGACTGGAGAATCTCTTTGAGCTGTTCTAAACAAGTTCTCATCTGTTTACACTCATTTTCTCTGAATTATCCATGTTTTCATGTAGTTTCCTATATTCTGCCTTCTGGTCCAAGTATAAGCTTTGCCCACTTTATCAAACAACTTCCTACACACTGTTATGAACTGAGGCAGCTCGGGAACATTGTCTCTCAACTGTGTTATAGAGTGTAGTAGTACATTTCAGAGAAGTGTAAGGCTTTCCAAAGCTGCCGAACGTGTTTCTTTCTCTATTTCAATGGTATTCTGCCTTGTATAACACACATTTACCAGTCTAGTCTCCTTTAAGTAAAGAATATAGGATTCATACAGTGTTTCATGTGATCTTAACTTGAATTAAAACTGACTTGGAGAATCTCTTTGAGCTGTTCTAAACAAGTTCTCATCTGTTTACAGTCATTTTCTCCGAATTATCCATGTTTTCATGTAGTTTCCTATATTCTGCCTTCTGGTCCAAGTATAAGCTTTGCCCACTTTATCAAAAAACTTCCTACACACTGTTATGAACTGAGGCAGCTCGGGAACATTGTCTCTCAACTGTGTTATAGAGTGTAGTACTACATTTCAGTGAAGTGTAAGGCTTTCCAAGGCTGCCGAACGTGTTTCTTTCTCTATTTCAATGGTATTCTGCCTTGTATAACACACATTTACCACTCTAGTCTCCTTTAAGTAAAGAATATAGGACTCATACAGTGTTTCATGTCATCTTAACTCGAATTAAGGATTTCCCGGATCTTATCTGCCTTTACTACACTAAGAACTGACTTGGAGAATCTCTTTGAGCTGTTCTAAACAAGTTCTCATCTGTTTACAGTCATTATCTCCGAATTATTCATGTTTTCATGTAGTTTCCTATATTCTGCCTTCTGGTCTAAGTATAAGTTTTGCCCACTTTATCAAACAACTTCCTACACACTGTTATGAACTGAGGCAGCTCGGGAACATTGTCTCTCAACTGTGTTATAGACTGTAGTACTATATTTCAGTGAAGTGAAAGGCTTTCCAAAGCTGCCGAACGTGTTTCTTTCTCTATTTCAATTGTATTCTGCCTGGTATAACACACATTTACCACTCTAGTCTCCTTTAAGTAAAGAATATAGGATTCATACAGTGTTTCATGTGATCTTAACTTGAATTAAGGATTTCCCGGATCTTAGCTTCCTTTACTACACTAAGAACTGACCGGAGAATCTCTTTGAGCTGTTCTAAACAAGTTCTCATCTGTTTACAGTCATTTTCTCTGAATTATGCATGTTTTCATGTAGTTTCCTACATTCTGCCTTCTGGTCCAAGTATAAGCTTTGCCCACTTTATCAAACAACTTCCAACACACTGTTATGAACTGAGGCAGTTCGGGAACATTGTCTCTCAACTGTGTTATAGAGTGTAGTACTACATTTCATTGAAGTGTAAGGCTTTCCAAAGCTGCCGAACGTGTTTCTTTCTCTATTTCAATGGTATTCTGCCTTGTATAACACACATTTACCACTCTAGTCGACTTTAAGTAAAGAATATAGGATTCATACAGTGTTTAATGTCATCTTAACTCGAATTAAGGATTTCCCGGATCTTAGCTACCTTTACTACACTAAGAACTGACTGGAGAATCTCTTTGAGCTGTTCTAAACAAGTTCTCATCTGTTTACACTCATTTTCTCTGAATTATCCATGTTTTCATGTAGTTTCCTATATTCTGACTTCTGGTCCAAGTATAAGCTTTGCCCACTTTATCAAACAACTTCCTACACACTGTTATGAACTGAGGCAGCTCGGGAACATTGTCTCTCAACTGTGTTATAGAGTGTAGTACTACATTTCAGTGAAGTGTAAGGCTTTCCAAAGCTGCCGAACGTGTTTCTTTCTCTATTTCAATGGTATTCTGCCTTGTATAATACACATTTACCACTCTAGTCTCCTTTAAGTAAAGAATATAGGATTCGTACAGTGTTTCATGTGATCTTAACTCGAATTAAGGATTTCCCGGATCTTAGCTACCTTTACTACACTAAGAACTGACCGGAGAATCTCTTTGAGCTGTTCTAAACAAGTTCTCATCTGTTTACAGTCATTTTCTCTGAATTATGCATGTTTTCATGTAGTTTCCTACATTCAGCCATCTGGTCCAAGTATAAGCTTTGCCCACTTTATCAAACAACTTCCTACACACTGTTATGAACTGAGGCAGCTTGGGAACATTGTCTCCCAACTGTGTTATAGAGTGTAGTACTACATTTCAGTGAAGTGTAAGGCTTTCCAAAGCTGCCGAACGTGTTTCTTTCTCTATTTCAATTGTATTCTGCCTTGTATAACACACATTTACCACTCTAGTCTACTTTAAGTAAAGAATATAGGATTCATACAGTGTTTGATGTGATCTTAACTTGAATTAAGGATTTCCGGATCTTAGCTACCTTTTCTACACTAAGAACTGACTTGGAGAATCTCTTTGAGCTGTTCTAAACAAGTTCTCATCTGTTTACAGTCATTTTCTCTGAATTATCCATGTTTTCATGTAGTTTCCTATATTCTGCCTTCTGGTCCAAGTATAAGCTTTGCCCACTTTATCAAACAACTTCCTACACACTGTTATGAACTGAGGCAGCTCGGGAACATTGTCTCTCAACTGTGTTATAGAGTGTAGTACTACATTTCAGTGAAGTGTAAGGCTTTCCAAAGCTGCCGAACGTGTTTCTTTCTCTATTTCAATGGTATTCTGCCTTGTATAACACACATTTACCAGTCTAGTCTCCTTTAAGTAAAGAATATAGGATTCATACAGTGTTTCATGTGATCTTAACTTGAATTAAAACTGACTTGGAGAATCTCTTTGAGCTGTTCTAAACAAGTTCTCATCTGTTTACAGTCATTTTCTCCGAATTATCCATGTTTTCATGTAGTTTCCTATATTCTGCCTTCTGGTCCAAGTATAAGCTTTGCCCACTTTATCAAACAACTTCCTACACACTGTTATGAACTGAGGCAGCTCGGGAACATTGTCTCTCAACTGTGTTATAGAGTGTAGTACTACATTTCAGTGAAGTGTAAGGCTTTCCAAAGCTGCCGAACGTGTTTCTTTCTCTATTTCAATGGTATTCTGCCTTGTATAACACACATTTACCACTCTAGTCTCCTTTAAGTAAAGAATATAGGATTCATACAGTGTTTCATGTGATCTTAACTTGAATTAAGGATTTCCCGGATCTTAGCTACCTTTTCTACACTAAGAACTGACTTGGGGAATCTCTTTGAGCTGTTCTAAACAAGTTCTCATCTGTTTACAGTCATTTTCTCCGAATTATCCATGTTTTCATGTAGTTTCCTATATTCTGCCTTGTGGTCCAAGTATAAGCTTTGCCCACTTTATCAAACAACTTCCTACACACTGTTATGAACTGAGGCAGCTCGGGAACATTGTCTCTCAACTGTGTTATAGAGTGTAGTACTACATTTCAGTGAAGTGTAAGGCTTTCCAAAGCTGCCGAACGTGTTTCTTTCTCTATTTCAATGGTATTCTGCCTTGTATAACACACATTTACCAGTCTAGTCTCCTTTAAGTAAAGAATATAGGATTCATACAGTGTTTCATGTGATCTTAACTTGAATTAAAACTGACTTGGAGAATCTCTTTGAGCTGTTCTAAACAAGTTCTCATCTGTTTACAGTCATTTTCTCCGAATTATCCATGTTTTCATGTAGTTTCCTATATTCTGCCTTCTGGTCCAAGTATAAGCTTTGCCCACTTTATCAAACAACTTCCTACACACTGTTATGAACTGAGGCAGCTTGGGAACATTGTCTCCCAACTGTGTTATAGAGTGTAGTACTACATTTCAGTGAAGTGTAAGGCTTTCCAAAGCTGCCGAACGTGTTTCTTTCTCTATTTCAATGGTATTCTGCCTTGTATAACACACATTTACCACTCTAGTCTCCTTTAAGTAAATAATATAGGACTCATACAGTGTTTCATGTGATCTTAACTTGAATTAAGGATTTCCCGGATCTTAGCTACCTTTTCTACACTAAGAACTGACTTGGAGAATCTCTTTGAGCTGTTCTAAACAAGTTCTCATCTGTTTACAGTCATTTTCTCCGAATTATCCATGTTTTCATGTAGTTTCCTATATTCTGCCTTGTGGTCCAAGTATAAGCTTTGCCCACTTTATCAAACAACTTCCTACACACTGTTATGAACTGAGGCAGCTCGGGAACATTGTCTCTCAACTGTGTTATAGAGTGTAGTACTACATTTCAGTGAAGTGTAAGGCTTTCCAAAGCTGCCGAACGTGTTTCTTTCTCTATTTCAATGGTATTCTGCCTTGTATAATACACATTTACCACTCTAGTCTCCTTTAAGTAAAGAATATAGGATAAGTACAGTGTTTCATGTGATCTTAACTCGAATTAAGGATTTCCCGGATCTTAGCTACCTTTACTACACTAAGAACTGACCGGAGAATCTCTTTGAGCTGTTCTAAACAAGTTCTCATCTGTTTACAGTCATTTTCTCTGAATTATGCATGTTTTCATGTAGTTTCCTACATTCAGCCATCTGGTCCAAGTATAAGCTTTGCCCACTTTATCAAACAACTTCCTACACACTGTTATGAACTGAGGCAGCTTGGGAACATTGTCTCCCAACTGTGTTATAGAGTGTAGTACTACATTTCAGTGAAGTGTAAGGCTTTCCAAAGCTGCCGAACGTGTTTCTTTCTCTATTTCAATGGTATTCTGCCTTGTATAACACACATTTACCAGTCTAGTCTCCTTTAAGTAAAGAATATAGGATTCATACAGTGTTTCATGTGATCTTAACTTGAATTAAAACTGACTTGGAGAATCTCTTTGAGCTGTTCTAAACAAGTTCTCATCTGTTTACAGTCATTTTCTCCGAATTATCCATGTTTTCATGTAGTTTCCTATATTCTGCCTTCTGGTCCAAGTATAAGCTTTGCCCACTTTATCAAACAACTTCCTACACACTGTTATGAACTGAGGCAGCTCGGGAACATTGTCTCTCAACTGTGTTATAGAGTGTAGTACTACATTTCAGTGAAGTGTAAGGCTTTCCAAAGCTGCCGAACGTGTTTCTTTCTCTATTTCAATGGTATTCTGCCTTGTATAACACACATTTACCACTCTAGTCTCCTTTAAGTAAAGAATATAGGATTCATACAGTGTTTCATGTGATCTTAACTTGAATTAAGGATTTCCCGGATCTTAGCTACCTTTTCTACACTAAGAACTGACTTGGGGAATCTCTTTGAGCTGTTCTAAACAAGTTCTCATCTGTTTACAGTCATTTTCTCCGAATTATCCATGTTTTCATGTAGTTTCCTATATTCTGCCTTCTGGTCCAAGTATAAGCTTTGCCCACTTTATCAAACAACTTCCTACACACTGTTATGAACTGAGGCAGCTCGGGAACATTGTCTCTCAACTGTGTTATAGAGTGTAGTACTACATTTCAGTGAAGTGTAAGGCTTTCCAAAGCTGCCGAACGTGTTTCTTTCTCTATTTCAATGGTATTCTGCCTTGTATAACACACATTTACCAGTCTAGTCTCCTTTAAGTAAAGAATATAGGATTCATACAGTGTTTCATGTGATCTTAACTTGAATTAAAACTGACTTGGAGAATCTCTTTGAGCTGTTCTAAACAAGTTCTCATCTGTTTACAGTCATTTTCTCCGAATTATCCATGTTTTCATGTAGTTTCCTATATTCTGCCTTCTGGTCCAAGTATAAGCTTTGCCCACTTTATCAAACAACTTCCTACACACTGTTATGAACTGAGGCAGCTTGGGAACATTGTCTCCCAACTGTGTTATAGAGTGTAGTACTACATTTCAGTGAAGTGTAAGGCTTTCCAAAGCTGCCGAACGTGTTTCTTTCTCTATTTCAATGGTATTCTGCCTTGTATAACACACATTTACCACTCTAGTCTCCTTTAAGTAAAGAATATAGGATTCATACAGTGTTTCATGTGATCTTAACTTGAATTAAGGATTTCCCGGATCTTAGCTACCTTTTCTACACTAAGAACTGACTTGGAGAATCTCTTTGAGCTGTTCTAAACAAGTTCTCATCTGTTTACAGTCATTTTCTCCGAATTATCCATGTTTTCATGTAGTTTCCTATATTCTGCCTTGTGGTCCAAGTATAAGCTTTGCCCACTTTATCAAACAACTTCCTACACACTGTTATGAACTGAGGCAGCTCGGGAACATTGTCTCTCAACTGTGTTATAGAGTGTAGTACTACATTTCAGTGAAGTGTAAGGCTTTCCAAAGCTGCCGAACGTGTTTCTTTCTCTATTTCAATGGTATTCTGCCTTGTATAATACACATTTACCACTCTAGTCTCCTTTAAGTAAAGAATATAGGATAAGTACAGTGTTTCATGTGATCTTAACTCGAATTAAGGATTTCCCGGATCTTAGCTACCTTTACTACACTAAGAACTGACCGGAGAATCTCTTTGAGCTGTTCTAAACAAGTTCTCATCTGTTTACAGTCATTTTCTCTGAATTATGCATGTTTTCATGTAGTTTCCTACATTCAGCCATCTGGTCCAAGTATAAGCTTTGCCCACTTTATCAAACAACTTCCTACACACTGTTATGAACTGAGGCAGCTTGGGAACATTGTCTCCCAACTGTGTTATAGAGTGTAGTACTACATTTCAGTGAAGTGTAAGGCTTTCCAAAGCTGCCGAACGTGTTTCTTTCTCTATTTCAATGGTATTCTGCCTTGTATAACACACATTTACCAGTCTAGTCTCCTTTAAGTAAAGAATATAGGATTCATACAGTGTTTCATGTGATCTTAACTTGAATTAAAACTGACTTGGAGAATCTCTTTGAGCTGTTCTAAACAAGTTCTCATCTGTTTACAGTCATTTTCTCCGAATTATCCATGTTTTCATGTAGTTTCCTATATTCTGCCTTCTGGTCCAAGTATAAGCTTTGCCCACTTTATCAAACAACTTCCTACACACTGTTATGAACTGAGGCAGCTCGGGAACATTGTCTCTCAACTGTGTTATAGAGTGTAGTACTACATTTCAGTGAAGTGTAAGGCTTTCCAAAGCTGCCGAACGTGTTTCTTTCTCTATTTCAATGGTATTCTGCCTTGTATAACACACATTTACCACTCTAGTCTCCTTTAAGTAAAGAATATAGGATTCATACAGTGTTTCATGTGATCTTAACTTGAATTAAGGATTTCCCGGATCTTAGCTACCTTTTCTACACTAAGAACTGACTTGGGGAATCTCTTTGAGCTGTTCTAAACAAGTTCTCATCTGTTTACAGTCATTTTCTCCGAATTATCCATGTTTTCATGTAGTTTCCTATATTCTGCCTTCTGGTCCAAGTATAAGCTTTGCCCACTTTATCAAACAACTTCCTACACACTGTTATGAACTGAGGCAGCTCGGGAACATTGTCTCTCAACTGTGTTATAGAGTGTAGGACTACATTTCAGTGAAGTGTAAGGCTTTCCAAAGCTGCCGAACGTGTTTCTTTCTCTATTTCAATGGTATTCTGCCTTGTATAACACACATTTACCAGTCTAGTCTCCTTTAAGTAAAGAATATAGGATTCATACAGTGTTTCATGTGATCTTAACTTGAATTAAAACTGACTTGGAGAATCTCTTTGAGCTGTTCTAAACAAGTTCTCATCTGTTTACAGTCATTTTCTCCGAATTATCCATGTTTTCATGTAGTTTCCTATATTCTGCCTTCTGGTCCAAGTATAAGCTTTGCCCACTTTATCAAACAACTTCCTACACACTGTTATGAACTGAGGCAGCTTGGGAACATTGTCTCCCAACTGTGTTATAGAGTGTAGTACTACATTTCAGTGAAGTGTAAGGCTTTCCAAAGCTGCCGAACGTGTTTCTTTCTCTATTTCAATGGTATTCTGCCTTGTATAACACACATTTACCACTCTAGTCTCCTTTAAGTAAAGAATATAGGATTCATACAGTGTTTCATGTGATCTTAACTTGAATTAAGGATTTCCCGGATCTTAGCTACCTTTTCTACACTAAGAACTGACTTGGAGAATCTCTTTGAGCTGTTCTAAACAAGTTCTCATCTGTTTACAGTCATTTTCTCCGAATTATCCATGTTTTCATGTAGTTTCCTATATTCTGCCTTCTGGTCCAAGTATAAGCTTTGCCCACTTTATCAAAAAACTTCCTACACACTGTTATGAACTGAGGCAGCTCGGGAACATTGTCTCTAAACTGTGTTATAGAGTGTAGTACTACATGTCAGTGAAGTGTAAGGCTTTCCAAAGCTGCCGAACGTGTTTCTTTCTGTATTTCAATGGTATTCTGCCTTGTATAACACACATTTACCACTCTAGTCTCCTTTAAGTAAAGAATATAGGATTCATACACTGTTTCATGTGATCTTAACTTGAATTAAGGATTTCCTGGATCTTAGCTACCTTTTCTACACTAAGAACTGACTTGGAGAATCTCTTTGAGCTGTTCTAAACAAGTTCTCATCTGTTTACAGTCATTTTCTCCGAATTATCCATGTTTTCATGTAGTTTCCTATATTCTGCCTTCTGGTCCAAGTATAAGCTTTGCCCACTTTATCAAACAACTTCCTACAAACTGTTATGAACTGAGGCAGCTCGGGAACATTGTCTCTCAACTGTGTTATAGAGTGTAGTACTACATTTCAGTGAAGTGTAAGGCTTTCCAAAGCTGCCGAACGTGTTTCTTTCTCTATTTCAATGGTATTCTGCCTTGTATAATACACATTTACCACTCTAGTCTCCTTTAAGTAAAGAATATAGGATTCATACAGTGTTTCATGTGATCTTAACTTGAATTAAGGATTTCCCGGATCTTAGCTACCTTTTCTACACTAA
Source organism: Pipistrellus hanaki (assembly GCF_964339955.1). Lineage (NCBI taxonomy): Eukaryota > Metazoa > Chordata > Mammalia > Chiroptera > Vespertilionidae > Pipistrellus > Pipistrellus hanaki. The sequence continues at coordinate 1,425,549 of NC_140509.1, read as the reverse complement.
GAACTGACTTGGAGAATCTCTTTGAGCTGTTCTAAACAAGTTCTCATCTGTTTACAGTCATTTTCTCCGAATTATCCATGCTTTCATGTAGTTTCCTATATTCTGCCTTCTGGTCCAAGTATAAGCTTTGCCCACTTTATCAAAAAACTTCCTACACACTGTTATGAACTGAGGCAGCTCGGGAACATTGTCTCTCAACTGTGTTATAGAGTGTAGTACTACATGTCAGTGAAGTGTAAGGCTTTCCAAAGCTGCAGAACGTGTTTCTTTCTCTATTTCAATGGTATTCTGCCTTGTATAACACACATTTACCACTCTAGTCTCCTTTAAGTAAAGAATATAGGATTCATACACTGTTTCATGTGATCTTAACTTGAATTAAGGATTTCCCGGATCTTAGCTACCTTTTCTACACTAAGAACTCACTTGGAGAATCTCTTTGAGCTGTTCTAAACAAGTTCTCATCTGTTTACAGTCATTTTCTCCGAATTATCCATGTTTTCATGTAGTTTCCTATATTCTGCCTTCTGGTCCAAGTATAAGCTTTGCCCACTTTATCACACAACTTCCTACACACTGTTATGAACTGAGGCAGCTCGGGAACATTGTCTCTCAACTGTGTTATAGAGTGTAGTACTACATTTCAGTGAAGTGTAAGGCTTTCCAAAGCTGCCGAACGTGTTTCTTTCTCTATTTCAATGGTATTCTTCCTTGTATAACACACATTTACCAGTCTAGTCTCCTTTAAGTAAAGAATATAGGATTCATACAGTGTTTCATGTGATCTTAACTTGATTTAAAACTGACTTGGATAATCTCTTTGAGCTGTTCTAAACAAGTTCTCATCTGTTTACAGTCATTTTCTCCGAATTATCAATGTTTTCATGTAGTTTCCTATATTCTGCCTTCTGGTCCAAGTATAAGCTTTGCCCACTTTATCAAACAACTTCCTACACACTGTTATGAACTGAGGCAGCTCGGGAACATTGTCTCTCAACTGTGTTATAGAGTGTAGTACTACATTTCAGTGAAGTGTAAGGCTTTCCAAAGCTGCCGAACGTGTTTCTTTCTCTATTTCAATGGTATTCTGCCTTGTATAATACACATTTACCACTCTAGTCTCCTTTAAGTAAAGAATATAGGATTCATACAGTGTTTCATGTGATCTTAACTTGAATTAAGGATTTCCCGGATCTTAGCTACCTTTTCTACACTAAGAACTGACTTGGAGAATCTCTTTGAGCTGTTCTAAACAAGTTCTCATCTGTTTACAGTCATTTTCTCCGAATTATCCATGTTTTCATGTAGTTTCCTATATTCTGCCTTCTGGTCCAAGTATAAGCTTTGCCCACTTTATCAAAAAACTTCCTACACACTGTTATGAACTGAGGCAGCTCGGGAACATTGTCTCTAAACTGTGTTATAGAGTGTAGTACTACATGTCAGTGAAGTGTAAGGCTTTCCAAAGCTGCCGAACGTGTTTCTTTCTGTATTTCAATGGTATTCTGCCTTGTATAACACACATTTACCACTCTAGTCTCCTTTAAGTAAAGAATATAGGATTCATACACTGTTTCATGTGATCTTAACTTGAATTAAGGATTTCCTGGATCTTAGCTACCTTTTCTACACTAAGAACTGACTTGGAGAATCTCTTTGAGCTGTTCTAAACAAGTTCTCATCTGTTTACAGTCATTTTCTCCGAATTATCCATGTTTTCATGTAGTTTCCTATATTCTGCCTTCTGGTCCAAGTATAAGCTTTGCCCACTTTATCAAACAACTTCCTACAAACTGTTATGAACTGAGGCAGCTCGGGAACATTGTCTCTCAACTGTGTTATAGAGTGTAGTACTACATTTCAGTGAAGTGTAAGGCTTTCCAAAGCTGCCTAACGTGTTTCTTTCTCTATTTCAATGGTATTCTGCCTTGTATAATACACATTTACCACTCTAGTCTCCTTTAAGTAAAGAATATAGGATTCATACAGTGTTTCATGTGATCTTAACTTGAATTAAGGATTTCCCGGATCTTAGCTACCTTTTCTACACTAAGAACTGACTTGGAGAATCTCTTTGAGCTGTTCTAAACAAGTTCTCATCTGTTTACAGTCATTTTCTCCGAATTATCCATGCTTTCATGTAGTTTCCTATATTCTGCCTTCTGGTCCAAGTATAAGCTTTGCCCACTTTATCAAAAAACTTCCTACACACTGTTATGAACTGAGGCAGCTCGGGAACATTGTCTCTCAACTGTGTTATAGAGTGTAGTACTACATGTCAGTGAAGTGTAAGGCTTTCCAAAGCTGCAGAACGTGTTTCTTTCTCTATTTCAATGGTATTCTGCCTTGTATAACACACATTTACCACTCTAGTCTCCTTTAAGTAAAGAATATAGGATTCATACACTGTTTCATGTGATCTTAACTTGAATTAAGGATTTCCCGGATCTTAGCTACCTTTTCTACACTAAGAACTCACTTGGAGAATCTCTTTGAGCTGTTCTAAACAAGTTCTCATCTGTTTACAGTCATTTTCTCCGAATTATCCATGTTTTCATGTAGTTTCCTATATTCTGCCTTCTGGTCCAAGTATAAGCTTTGCCCACTTTATCACACAACTTCCTACACACTGTTATGAACTGAGGCAGCTCGGGAACATTGTCTCTCAACTGTGTTATAGAGTGTAGTACTACATTTCAGTGAAGTGTAAGGCTTTCCAAAGCTGCCGAACGTGTTTCTTTCTCTATTTCAATGGTATTCTTCCTTGTATAACACACATTTACCAGTCTAGTCTCCTTTAAGTAAAGAATATAGGATTCATACAGTGTTTCATGTGATCTTAACTTGATTTAAAACTGACTTGGATAATCTCTTTGAGCTGTTCTAAACAAGTTCTCATCTGTTTACAGTCATTTTCTCCGAATTATCAATGTTTTCATGTAGTTTCCTATATTCTGCCTTCTGGTCCAAGTATAAGCTTTGTCCACTTTATCAAAAAACTTCCTACACACTGTTATGAACTGAGGCAGCTCGGGAACATTGTCTCTAAACTGTGTTATAGAGTGTAGTACTACATTTCAGTGAAGTGTAAGGCTTTCCAAAGCTGCCGAACGTGTTTCTTTCTCTATTTCAATGGTATACTGCCTTGTATAACACACATTTACCACTCTAGTCTCCTTTAAGTAAAGAATATAGGATTCATACAGTGTTTCATGTGATCTTAACTTGAATTAAGGATTTCCTGGATCTTAGCTACCTTTTCTACAATAAGAACTGACTTGGAGAATCTCTTTGAGCTGTTCTAAACAAGTTCTCATCTGTTTACAGTCATTTTCTCCGAATTATCTATGTTTTCATGTAGTTTCCTATATTCTGCCTTCTGGTCCAAGTATAAGCTTTGCCCACTTTATCAAACAACTTCCTACACACTGTTATGAACTGAGGCAGCTCGGGAACATTGTCTCTCAACTGTGTTATAGAGTGTAGTACTACATTTCAGTGAAGTGTAAGGCTTTCCAAAGCTGCCGAACGTGTTTCTTTCTCTATTTCAATGGTATTCTGCCTTGTATAACACACATTTACCACTCTAGTCTCCTTTAAGTAAAGAATATAGGACTCATACAGTGTTTCATGTCATCTTAACTCGAATTAAGGATTTCCCGGATCTTATCTGCCTTTACTACACTAAGAACTGACCGGAGAATCTCTTTGAGCTGTTCTAAACAAGTTCTCATCTGTTTACAGTCATTTTCTCTGAATTATGCATGTTTTCATGTAGTTTCCTACATTCAGCCTTCTGGTCCAAGTATAAGCTTTGCCCACTTTATCAAACAACTTCCTACACACTGTTATGAACTGAGGCAGCTTGGGAAGATTGTCTCCCAACTGTGTTATAGAGTGTAGTACTACATTTCAGTGAAGTGTAAGGCTTCCAAAGCTGCCGAACGTGTTTCTTTCTCTATTTCAATGGTATTCTGCCTTGTATAACACACATTTACCACTCTAGTCTCCTTTAAGTAAATAATATAGGATTCATACAGTGTTTCATGTGATCTTAACATGAATTAAGGATTTCCCGGATCTTAGCTACCTTTTCTACACTAAGAACTCACTTGGAGAATCTCTTTGAGCTGTTCTAAACAAGTTCTCATCTGTTTACAGTCATTTTCTCCGAATTATCCATGTTTTCATGTAATTTCCTATATTCTGCCTTCTGGTCCAAGTATAAGCTTTGCCCACTTTATCAAACAACTTCCTACACACTGTTATGAACTGAGGCAGCTCGGGAACATTGTCTCTCAACTGTGTTATAGAGTGTAGTACTACATTTCAGTGAAGTGTAAGGCTTTCCAAAGCTGCCGAACGTGTTTCTTTCTCTATTTCAATGGTATTCTGCCTTGTATAACACACATTTACCAGTCTAGTCTCCTTTAAGTAAAGAATATAGGATTCATACAGTGTTTCATGTGATTTTAACTTGAATTAAAACTGACTTGGAGAATCTCTTTGAGCTGTTCTAAACAAGTTCTCATCTGTTTACAGTCATTTTCTCCGAATTATCCATGTTTTCATGTAGTTTCCTATATTCTGCCTTCTGGTCCAAGTATAAGCTTTGCCCACTTTATCAAACAACTTCCTACACACTGTTATGAACTGAGGCAGCTTGGGAACATTGTCTCCCAACTGTGTTATAGAGTGTAGTACTACATTTCAGTGAAGTGTAAGGCTTTCCAAAGCTGCCGAACGTGTTTCTTTCTCTATTTCAATGGTATTCTGCCTTGTATAACACACATTTACCACTCTAGTCTCCTTTAAGTAAATAATATAGGATTCATACAGTGTTTCATGTGATCTTAACTTGAATTAAGGATTTCCCGGATCTTAGCTACCTTTTCTACACTAAGAACTGACTTGGAGAATCTCTTTGAGCTGTTCTAAACAAGTTCTCATCTGTTTACAGTCATTTTCTCTGAATTATCCATGTTTTCATGCAGTTTCCTATATTCTGCCTTCTGGTCCAGGTATAAGCTTTGCCCACTTTATCAAACAACTTCCTACACACTGTTATGAACTGAGGCAGCTCGGGAACATTGTCTCTCAACTGTGTTATAGAGTGTAGTACTACATTTCATTGAAGTGTAAGGCTTTCCAAAGCTGCCGAAAGTGTTTCTTTCTCTATTTCAATGGTATTCTGCCTTGTATAACACACATTTACTACTCTAGTCGACTTTAAGTAAAGACTATAGGATTCATACCGTGTTTAATGTCATCTTAACTCGAATTAAGGATTTCCCGGATCTCAGCTACCTTTTCTACACTAAGAACTGACTTGGAGAATCTCTTTGAGCTGTTCTAAACAAGTTCTCATCTGTTTACAGTCATTTTCTCTGAATTATCCATGTTTTCATGTAGTTTCCTATATTCTGCCTTCTGGTCCAAGTATAAGCTTTGCCCACTTTATCAAACAACTTCCTACACACTGTTATGAACTGAGGCAGTTCACGAACATTGTCTCTCAACTGTGTTATAGAGTGTAGTAGTACATTTCAGTGAAGTGTAAGGCTTTCCAAAGCTGCCTAACATGTTTCTTTCTCTATTTCAATGGTATTCTGCCTTGTATAACACACATTTACCACTCTAGTCTCCTTTAAGTAAAGAATATAGGACTCATACAGTGTTTCATGTCATCTTAACTCGAATTAAGGATTTCCCGGATCTTATCTGCCTTTACTACACTAAGAACTGACCGGAGAATCTCTTTGAGCTGTTCTAAACAAGTTCTCATCTGTTTACAGTCATTTTCTCTGAATTATCCAAGTTTTAATGTAGTTTCCGACATTCTGCCTTCTGGTCCAAGTATAAGCTTTGCCCACTTTATCAAAAAACTTCCTACACACTGTTATGAACTGAGGCAGCTCGGGAACATTGTCTCTCAACTGTGTTATAGAGTGTAACTACATTTCAGTGAAGTGTAAGGCTTTCCAAAGCTGCCGAACGTGTTTCTTTCTCTATTTCAATGGTGTTCTGCCTTGTATAACACACATTTACCACTCTAGTCTCCTTTAAGTAAAGAATATAGGATTCATACAGTGTTTCATGTGATCTTAACTTGAATTAAGGATTTCCCGGATCTTAGCTACCTTTTCTACACTAAGAACTGACTTGGAGAACCTCTTTGAGCTGTTCTAAACAAGTTCTCATCTGTTTACAGTCATTTTCTCCGAATTATCCATGTTTTCATGTAGTTTCCTATATTCTGCCTTCTGGTCCAAGTATAAGCTTTGCCCACTTTATCAAACAACTTCCTACACACTGTTATGAACTGAGGCAGCTCGGGAACATTGTCTCTCAACTGTGCTATAGAGTGTAGTACTACATTTCAGTGAAGTGTAAGGCTTTCCAAAGCTGCCGAACGTGTTTCTTTCTCTATTTCAATGGTATTCTGCCTTGTATAACACACATTTACCAGTCTAGTCTCCTTTAAGTAAAGAATATAGGATTCATACAGTGTTTCATGTGATCTTAACTTGAATTAAGGATTTCCCGGATCTTAGCTACCTTTTCTACACTAAGAAATGACTTGGAGAATCTCTTTGAGCTGTTCTAAACAAGTTCTCATCTGTTTACAGTCATTTTCTCCGAATTATCCATGTTTTCATGTAGTTTCCTATATTCTGCCTTCTGGTCCAAGTATAAGCTTTGCCCACTTTATCAAACAACTTCCTACACACTGTTATGAACTGAGGCAGCTCGGGAACATTGTCTCTCAACTGTGTTATAGAGTGTAGTACTACATTTCAGTGAAGTGTAAGTCTTTCCAAAGCTGCCGAACGTGTTTCTTTCTCTATTTCAATGGTATTCTGCCTTGTATAAAACACATTTACCAGTCTAGTCTCCTTTAAGTAAAGAATATAGGATTCATACAGTGTTTCATGTGATCTTAACTTGAATTAAAACTGACTTGGAGAATCTCTTTGAGCTGTTCTAAACAAGTTCTCATCTGTTTACAGTCATTTTCTCCGAATTATCCATGTTTTCATGTAGTTTCCTATATTCTGCCTTCTGGTCCAAGTATAAGCTTTGCCCACTTTATCAAAAAACTTCCTACACACTGTTATGAACTGAGGCAGTTCAGGAACATTGTCTCTCAACTGTGTTATAGAGTGTAGTAACATATTTCAGTGAAGTGTAAGGCTTTCCAAAGGTGCCTAACATGTTTCTTTCTCTATTTCAATGGTATTCTGCCTTGTATAACACACATTTACCACTCTAGTCTCCTTTAAGTAAATAATATAGGATTCATACAGTGTTTCATGTGATCTTAACATGAATTAAGGATTTCCCGGATCTTAGCTACCTTTTCTACACTGAGAACTGACTTGGAGAATCTCTTTGAGCTGTTCTAAACAAGTTCTCATCTGTTTACAGTCATTTTCTCTGAATTATGCATGTTTTCATGTAGTTTCCTACATTCAGCCTTCTGGTCCAAGTATAAGCTTTGCCCACTTTATCAAACAACTTCCTACACACTGTTATGAACTGAGGCAGCTTGGGAAGATTGTCTCCCAACTGTGTTATAGAGTGTAGTACTACATTTCAGTGAAGTGTAAGGCTTCCAAAGCTGCCGAACGTGTTTCTTTCTCTATTTCAATGGTATTCTGCCTTGTATAACACACATTTACCACTCTAGTCTCCTTTAAGTAAATAATATAGGATTCATACAGTGTTTCATGTGATCTTAACATGAATTAAGGATTTCCCGGATCTTAGCTACCTTTTCTACACTAAGAACTCACTTGGAGAATCTCTTTGAGCTGTTCTAAACAAGTTCTCATCTGTTTACAGTCATTTTCTCCGAATTATCCATGTTTTCATGTAATTTCCTATATTCTGCCTTCTGGTCCAAGTATAAGCTTTGCCCACTTTATCAAACAACTTCCTACACACAGTTATGAACTGAGGCAGCTCGGGAACATTGTCTCTCAACTGTGTTATAGAGTGTAGTACTACATTTCAGTGAAGTGTAAGGCTTTCCAAAGCTGCCGAACGTGTTTCTTTCTCTATTTCAATGGTATTCTGCCTTGTATAACACACATTTACCAGTCTAGTCTCCTTTAAGTAAAGAATATAGGATTCATACAGTGTTTCATGTGATTTTAACTTGAATTAAAACTGACTTGGAGAATCTCTTTGAGCTGTTCTAAACAAGTTCTCATCTGTTTACAGTCATTTTCTCCGAATTATCCATGTTTTCATGTAGTTTCCTATATTCTGCCTTCTGGTCCAAGTATAAGCTTTGCCCACTTTATCAAACAACTTCCTACACACTGTTATGAACTGAGGCAGCTTGGGAACATTGTCTCCCAACTGTGTTATAGAGTGTAGTACTACATTTCAGTGAAGTGTAAGGCTTTCCAAAGCTGCCGAACGTGTTTCTTTCTCTATTTCAATGGTATTCTGCCTTGTATAACACACATTTACCACTCTAGTCTCCTTTAAGTAAATAATATAGGATTCATACAGTGTTTCATGTGATCTTAACTTGAATTAAGGATTTCCCGGATCTTAGCTACCTTTTCTACACTAAGAACTGACTTGGAGAATCTCTTTGAGCTGTTCTAAACAAGTTCTCATCTGTTTACAGTCATTTTCTCTGAATTATCCATGTTTTCATGCAGTTTCCTATATTCTGCCTTCTGGTCCAGGTATAAGCTTTGCCCACTTTATCAAACAACTTCCTACACACTGTTATGAACTGAGGCAGCTCGGGAACATTGTCTCTCAACTGTGTTATAGAGTGTAGTACTACATTTCATTGAAGTGTAAGGCTTTCCAAAGCTGCCGAAAGTGTTTCTTTCTCTATTTCAATGGTATTCTGCCTTGTGTAACACACATTTACTACTCTAGTCGACTTTAAGTAAAGACTATAGGATTCATACCGTGTTTAATGTCATCTTAACTCGAATTAAGGATTTCCCGGATCTCAGCTACCTTTTCTACACTAAGAACTGACTTGGAGAATCTCTTTGAGCTGTTCTAAACAAGTTCTCATCTGTTTACAGTCATTTTCTCTGAATTATCCATGTTTTCATGTAGTTTCCTATATTCTGCCTTCTGGTCCAAGTATAAGCTTTGCCCACTTTATCAAACAACTTCCTACACACTGTTATGAACTGAGGCAGTTCACGAACATTGTCTCTCAACTGTGTTATAGAGTGTAGTAGTACATTTCAGTGAAGTGTAAGGCTTTCCAAAGCTGCCTAACATGTTTCTTTCTCTATTTCAATGGTATTCTGCCTTGTATAACACACATTTACCACTCTAGTCTCCATTAAGTAAAGAATATAGGACTCATACAGTGTTTCATGTCATCTTAACTCGAATTAAGGATTTCCCGGATCTTATCTGCCTTTACTACACTAAGAACTGACCGGAGAATCTCTTTGAGCTGTTCTAAACAAGTTCTCATCTGTTTACAGTCATTTTCTCTGAATTATCCAAGTTTTAATGTAGTTTCCGACATTCTGCCTTCTGGTCCAAGTATAAGCTTTGCCCACTTTATCAAAAAACTTCCTACACACTGTTATGAACTGAGGCAGCTCGGGAACATTGTCTCTCAACTGTGTTATAGAGTGTAACTACATTTCAGTGAAGTGTAAGGCTTTCCAAAGCTGCCGAACGTGTTTCTTTCTCTATTTCAATGGTGTTCTGCCTTGTATAACACACATTTACCACTCTAGTCTCCTTTAAGTAAAGAATATAGGATTCATACAGTGTTTCATGTGATCTTAACTTGAATTAAGGATTTCCCGGATCTTAGCTACCTTTTCTACACTAAGAACTGACTTGGAGAACCTCTTTGAGCTGTTCTAAACAAGTTCTCATCTGTTTACAGTCATTTTCTCCGAATTATCCATGTTTTCATGTAGTTTCCTATATTCTGCCTTCTGGTCCAAGTATAAGCTTTGCCCACTTTATCAAACAACTTCCTACACACTGTTATGAACTGAGGCAGCTCGGGAACATTGTCTCTCAACTGTGTTATAGAGTGTAGTACTACATTTCAGTGAAGTGTAAGGCTTTCCAAAGCTGCCGAACGTGTTTCTTTCTCTATTTCAATGGTATTCTGCCTTGTATAACACACATTTACCAGTCTAGTCTCCTTTAAGTAAAGAATATAGGATTCATACAGTGTTTCATGTGATCTTAACTTGAATTAAGGATTTCCCGGATCTTAGCTACCTTTTCTACACTAAGAAATGACTTGGAGAATCTCTTTGAGCTGTTCTAAACAAGTTCTCATCTGTTTACAGTCATTTTCTCCGAATTATCCATGTTTTCATGTAGTTTCCTATATTCTGCCTTCTGGTCCAAGTATAAGCTTTGCCCACTTTATCAAACAACTTCCTACACACTGTTATGAACTGAGGCAGCTCGGGAACATTGTCTCTCAACTGTGTTATAGAGTGTAGTACTACATTTCAGTGAAGTGTAAGTCTTTCCAAAGCTGCCGAACGTGTTTCTTTCTCTATTTCAATGGTATTCTGCCTTGTATAAAACACATTTACCAGTCTAGTCTCCTTTAAGTAAAGAATATAGGATTCATACAGTGTTTCATGTGATCTTAACTTGAATTAAAACTGACTTGGAGAATCTCTTTGAGCTGTTCTAAACAAGTTCTCATCTGTTTACAGTCATTTTCTCCGAATTATCCATGTTTTCATGTAGTTTCCTATATTCTGCCTTCTGGTCCAAGTATAAGCTTTGCCCACTTTATCAAAAAACTTCCTACACACTGTTATGAACTGAGGCAGTTCAGGAACATTGTCTCTCAACTGTGTTATAGAGTGTAGTAACATATTTCAGTGAAGTGTAAGGCTTTCCAAAGGTGCCTAACATGTTTCTTTCTCTATTTCAATGGTATTCTGCCTTGTATAACACACATTTACCACTCTAGTCTCCTTTAAGTAAATAATATAGGATTCATACAGTGTTTCATGTGATCTTAACATGAATTAAGGATTTCCCGGATCTTAGCTACCTTTTCTACACTGAGAACTGACTTGGAGAATCTCTTTGAGCTGTTCTAAACAAGTTCTCATCTGTTTACAGTCATTTTCTCCGAATTATCCATGTTTTCATGTAGTTTCCTATATTCTGCCTTCTGGTCCAAGTATAAGCTTTGCCCACTTTATCAAACAACTTCCTACACACTGTTATGAACTGAGGCAGCTCGGGAACATTGTCTCTCAACTGTGTTATAGAGTGTAGTACTACATTTCAGTGAAGTGTAAGGCTTTCCAAAGCTGCCGAACGTGTTTCTTTCTCTATTTCAATGGTATTCTGCCTTGTATAACACACATTTACCACTCTAGTCTCCTTTAAGTAAAGAATATAGGATTCATACAGTGTTTCATGTGATCTTAACTTGAATTAAGGATTTCCCGGATCTTAGCTACCTTTTCTACACTAAGAACTGACTTGGAGAATCTCTTTGAGCTGTTCTAAACAAGTTCTCATCTGTTTACAGTCATTTTCTACGAATTATCCATGTTTTCATGTAGTTTCCTATATTCTGCCTTCTGGTCCAAGTATAAGCTTTGCCCACTTTATCAAACAACTTCCTACACACTGTTATGAACTGAGGCAGCTCGGGAACATTGTCTCTCAACTGTGTTATAGAGTGTAGTACTACATTTCAGTGAAGTGTAAGGCTTTCCAAAGCTGCCGAACGTGTTTCTTTCTCTATTTCAATGGTATTCTGCCTTGTATAACACACATTTACCAGTCTAGTCTCCTTTAAGTAAAGAATATAGGATTCATACAGTGTTTCATGTGATCTTAACTTGATTTAAAACTGACTTGGAGAATCTCTTTGAGCTGTTCTAAACAAGTTCTCATCTGTTTACAGTCATTTTCTCCGAATTATCCATGTTTTCATGCAGTTTCCTATATTCTGCCTTCTGGTCCAAGTATAAGCTTTGCCCACTTTATCAAAAAACTTCCTACACACTGTTATGAACTGAGGCAGCTCGGGAACATTGTCTCTAAACTGTGTTATAGGGTGTAGTACTACATTTCAGTGAAGTGTAAGGCTTTCCAAAGCTGCCGAACGTGTTTCTTTCTCTATTTCAATGGTATTCTGCCTTGTATAACACACATTTACCACTCTAGTCTCCTTTAAGTAAAGAATATAGGATTCATACAGTGTTTCATGTGATCTTAACTTGAATTAAGGATTTCCCGGATCTTAGCTACCTTTTCTACACTAAGAACTGACTTGGAGAATCTCTTTGAGCTGTTCTAAACAAGTTCTCATCTGTTTACAGTCATTTTCTCTGAATTATCCATGTTTTCATGCAGTTTCCTATATTCTGCCTTCTGGTCCAGGTATAAGCTTTGCCCACTTTATCAAACAACTTCCTACACACTGTTATGAACTGAGGCAGCTCGGGAACATTGTCTCTCAACTGTGTTATAGAGTGTAGTACTACATTTCATTGAAGTGTAAGGCTTTCCAAAGCTGCCGAAAGTGTTTCTTTCTCTATTTCAATGGTATTCTGCCTTGTATAACACACATTTACCACTCTAGTCTCCTTTAAGTAAATAATATAGGATTCATACAGTGTTTCATGTGATCTTAACATGAATTAAGTATTTCCCGGATCTTAGCTACCTTTTCTACACTAAGAACTGACTTGGAGAATCTCTTTGAGCTGTTCTAAACAAGTTCTCATCTGTTTACAGTCATTTTCTCCGAATTATCCATGTTTTCATGTAGTTTCCTATATTCTGCCTTCTGGTCCAAGTATAAGCTTTGCCCACTTTATCAAACAACTTCCTACACACTGTTATGAACTGAGGCAGCTCGGGAACATTGTCTCTCAACTGTGTTATAGAGTGTAGTACTACATTTCAGTGAAGTGTAAGGCTTTCCAAAGCTGCCGAACGTGTTTCTTTCTCTATTTCAGTGGTATTCTGCCTTGTATAACAGACATTTACCAGTCTAGTCTCCTTTAAGTAAAGAATATAGGATTCATACAGTGTTTCATGTGATCTTAACTTGATTTAAAACTGACTTGGAGAATCTCTTTGAGCTGTTCTAAACAAGTTCTCATCTGTTTACAGTCATTTTCTCCGAATTATCCATGTTTTCATGCAGTTTCCTATATTCTGCCTTCTGGTCCAAGTATAAGCTTTGCCCACTTTATCAAAAAACTTCCTACACACTGTTATGAACTGAGGCAGCTCGGGAACATTGTCTCTAAACTGTGTTATAGGGTGTAGTACTACATTTCAGTGAAGTGTAAGGCTTTCCAAAGCTGCCGAACGTGTTTCTTTCTCTATTTCAATGGTATTCTGCCTTGTATAACACACATTTACCACTCTAGTCTCCTTTAAGTAAAGAATATAGGATTCATACAGTGTTTCATGTGATCTTAACTTGAATTAAGGATTTCCCGGATCTTAGCTACCTTTTCTACACTAAGAACTGACTTGGAGAATCTCTTTGAGCTGTTCTAAACAAGTTCTCATCTGTTTACAGTCATTTTCTCTGAATTATCCATGTTTTCATGCAGTTTCCTATATTCTGCCTTCTGGTCCAGGTATAAGCTTTGCCCACTTTATCAAACAACTTCCTACACACTGTTATGAACTGAGGCAGCTCGGGAACATTGTCTCTCAACTGTGTTATAGAGTGTAGTACTACATTTCATTGAAGTGTAAGGCTTTCCAAAGCTGCCGAAAGTGTTTCTTTCTCTATTTCAATGGTATTCTGCCTTGTATAACACACATTTACTACTCTAGTCGACTTTAAGTAAAGACTATAGGATTCATACAGTGTTTAATGTCATCTTAACTCGAATTAAGAATTTCCCGGATCTTAGCTACCTTTACTACACTAAGAACTGACTGGAGAATCTCTTTGAGCTGTTCTAAACAAGTTCTCATCTGTTTACACTCATTTTCTCTGAATTATCCATGTTTTCATGTAGTTTCCTATATTCTGCCTTCTGGTCCAAGTATAAGCTTTGCCCACTTTATCAAACAACTTCCTACACACTGTTATGAACTGAAACAGCTCGGGAACATTGTCTCTCAACTGTGTTATAGACTGTAGTACTATATTTCAGTGAAGTGTAAGGCTTTCCAAAGCTGCCGAACGTGTTTCTTTCTCTATTTCATTGGTATTCTGCCTTGTATATCTCACATTTACCACTCTAGTCTCCTTTAAGTAAAGAATATAGGATTCATACAGTGTTTCATGTGATCTTAACTTGAATTAAGGATTTCCCGGATCTTAGCTACCTTTTCTACACTAAGAACTGACTTGGAGAATCTCTTTGAGCTGTTCTAAACAAGTTCTCATCTGTTTACAGTCATTTTCTCCGAATTATCCATGTTTTCATGTAGTTTCCTATATTCTGCCTTCTGGTCCAAGTATAAGCTTTGCCCACTTTATCAAACAACTTCCTACACACTGTTATGAACTGAGGCAGTTCAGGAACATTGTCTCTCAACTGTGTTATAGAGTGTAGTAATATATTTCAGTGAAGTGTAAGGCTTTCCAAAGGTGCCTAACATGTTTCTTTCTCTATTTCAATGGTATTCTGCCTTGTGTAACACACATTTACCACTCTAGTCTCCTTTAAGTAAATAATATAGGATTCATACAGTGTTTCATGTGATCTTAACATGAATTAAGTATTTCCCGGATCTTAGCTACCTTTTCTACACTAAGAACTGACTTGGAGAATCTCTTTGAGCTGTTCTAAACAAGTTCTCATCTGTTTACAGTCATTTTCTCCGAATTATCCATGTTTTCATGTAGTTTCCTATATTCTGCCTTCTGGTCCAAGTATAAGCTTTGCCCACTTTATCAAACAACTTCCTACACACTGTTATGAACTGAGGCAGCTCGGGAACATTGTCTCTCAACTGTGTTATAGAGTGTAGTACTACATTTCAGTGAAGTGTAAGGCTTTCCAAAGCTGCCGAACGTGTTTCTTTCTCTATTTCAATGGTATTCTGCCTTGTATAACACACATTTCCCAGTCTAGTCTCCTTTAAGTAAAGAATATAGGATTCATACAGTGTTTCATGTGATCTTAACTTGAATTAAGGATTTCCCGGATCTTAGCTACCTTTTCTACACTAAGAACTGACTTGGAGAATCTCTTTGAGCTGTTCTAAACAAGTTCTCATCTGTTTACAGTCATTTTCTCCGAATTATCCATGTTTTCATGTAGTTTCCTATATTCTGCCTTCTGGTCCAAGTATAAGCTTTGCCCACTTTATCAAACAACTTCCTACACACTGTTATGAACTGAGGCAGCTCGGGAACATTGTCTCTCAACTGTGTTATAGAGTGTAGTACTACATTTCAGTGAAGTGTAAGGCTTTCCAAAGCTGCCGAACGTGTTTCTTTCTCTATTTCAATGGTATTCTGCCTTGTATAACACACATTTACCAGTCTAGTCTCCTTTAAGTAAAGAATATAGGATTCATACAGTGTTTCATGTGATCTTAACTTGAATTAAAACTGACTTGGAGAATCTCTTTGAGCTGTTCTAAACAAGTTCTCATCTGTTTACAGTCATTTTCTCCGAATTATCCATGTTTTCATGTAGTTTCCTATATTCTGCCTTCTGGTCCAAGTATAAGCTTTGCCCACTTTATCAAAAAACTTCCTACACACTGTTATGAACTGAGGCAGCTCGGGAACATTGTCTCTAAACTGTGTTATAGAGTGTAGTACTACATTTCAGTGAAGTGTAAGGCTTTCCAAAGCTGCCGAACGTGTTTCTTTCTCTATTTCAATGGTATTCTGCCTTGTATAACACACATTTACCACTCTGCTCTCCTTTAAGTAAAGAATATAGGATTCATACAGTGTTTCATGTGATCTTAACTTGAATTAAGGATTTCCTGGATCTTAGCTACCTTTTCTACACTAAGAACTGACTTGGAGAATCTCTTTGAGCTGTTCTAAACAAGTTCTCATCTGTTTACAGTCATTTTCTCCGAATTATCCATGTTTTCATGTAGTTTCCTATATTCTGCCTTCTGGTCCAAGTATAAGCTTTGCCCACTTTATCAAACAACTTCCTACACACTGTTATGAACTGAGGCAGCTCGGGAACATTGTCTCTCAACTGTGTTATAGAGTGTAGTACTACATTTCAGTGAAGTGTAAGGCTTTCCAAAGCTGCCGAACGTGTTTCTTTCTCTATTTCAATGGTATTCTGCCTTGTATAACACACATTTACCAGTCTAGTCTCCTTTAAGTAAAGAATATAGGATTCATACAGTGTTTCATGTGATCTTAACTTGAATTAAAACTGACTTGGAGAATCTCTTTGAGCTGTTCTAAACAAGTTCTCATCTGTTTACAGTCATTTTCTCCGAATTATCCATGTTTTCATGTAGTTTCCTATATTCTGCCTTCTGGTCCAAGTATAAGCTTTGCCCACTTTATCAAACAACTTCCTACACACTGTTATGAACTGAGGCAGCTCGGGAACATTGTCTCTCAACTGTGTTATAGACTGTAGTACTATATTTCAGTGCAGTGAAAGGCTTTCCAAAGCTGCCGAACGTGTTTCTTTCTCTATTTCAATTGTATTCTGCCTGGTATAACACACATTTACCACTCTAGTCTCCTTTAAGTAAAGAATATAGGATTCATACAGTGTTTCATGTGATCTTAACTTGAATTAAGGATTTCCCGGATCTTAGCTACCTTTTCTACACTAAGAACTGACTTGGAGAATCTCTTTGAGCTGTTCTAAACAAGTTCTCATCTGTTTACAGTCATTTTCTCCGAATTATCCATGTTTTCATGTAGTTTCCTATATTCTGCCTTCTGGTCCAAGTATAAGCTTTGCCCACTTTATCAAACAACTTCCTACACACTGTTATGAACTGAGGCAGTTCACGAACATTGTCTCTCAACTGTGTTATAGAGTGTAGTAGTACATTTCAGTGAAGTGTAAGGCTTTCCAAAGCTGCCTAACATGTTTCTTTCTCTATTTCAATGGTATTCTGCCTTGTATAACACACATTTACCACTCTAGTCTCCTTTAAGTAAAGAATATAGGACTCATACAGTGTTTCATGTCATCTTAACTCGAATTAAGGATTTCCCGGATCTAATCTGCCTTTACTACACTAAGAGCTGACCGGAGAATCTCTTTGAGCTGTTCTAAACAAGTTCTCATCTGTTTACAGTCATTTTCTCTGAATTATTCATGTTTTAATGTAGTTTCCGACATTCTGCCTTCTGGTCCAAGTATAAGGTTTGCCCACTTTATCAAAAAACTTCCTACACACTGTTATGAACTGAGGCAGCTCGGGAACATTGTCTCTCAACTGTTTTATAGAGTGTAACTACATTTCAGTGAAGTGTAAGGCTTTCCAAAGCTGCAGAATGTGTTTCTTTCTCTATTTCAATGGTGTTCTGCCTTGTATAACACACATTTACCACTCTAGTCTCCTTTAAGTAAAGAATATAGGATTCATACAGTGTTTCATGTGATCTTAACTTGAATTAAGGATTTCCCGGATCTTAGCTACCTTTTCTACACTAAGAACTGACTTGGAGAATCTCTTTGAGCTGTTCTAAACAAGTTCTCATCTGTTTACAGTCATTTTCTCCGAATTATCCATGTTTTCATGTAGTTTCCTATATTCTGCCTTCTGGTCCAAGTATAAGCTTTGCCCACTTTATCAAACAACTTCCTACACACTGTTATGAACTGAGGCAGTTCAGGAACATTGTCTCTCAACTGTGTTATAGAGTGTAGTAATATATTTCAGTGAAGTGTAAGGCTTTCCAAAGGTGCCTAACATGTTTCTTTCTCTATTTCAATGGTATTCTGCCTTGTGTAACACACATTTACCACTCTAGTCTCCTTTAAGTAAATAATATAGGATTCATACAGTGTTTCATGTGATCTTAACATGAATTAAGTATTTCCCGGATCTTAGCTACCTTTTCTACACTAAGAACTGACTTGGAGAATCTCTTTGAGCTGTTCTAAACAAGTTCTCATCTGTTTACAGTCATTTTCTCCGAATTATCCATGTTTTCATGTAGTTTCCTATATTCTGCCTTCTGGTCCAAGTATAAGCTTTGCCCACTTTATCAAACAACTTCCTACACACTGTTATGAACTGAGGCAGCTCGGGAACATTGTCTCTCAACTGTGTTATAGAGTGTAGTACTACATTTCAGTGAAGTGTAAGGCTTTCCAAAGCTGCCGAACGTGTTTCTTTCTCTATTTCAATGGTATTCTGCCTTGTATAACACACATTTCCCAGTCTAGTCTCCTTTAAGTAAAGAATATAGGATTCATACAGTGTTTCATGTGATCTTAACTTGAATTAAGGATTTCCCGGATCTTAGCTACCTTTTCTACACTAAGAACTGACTTGGAGAATCTCTTTGAGCTGTTCTAAACAAGTTCTCATCTGTTTACAGTCATTTTCTCCGAATTATCCATGTTTTCATGTAGTTTCCTATATTCTGCCTTCTGGTCCAAGTATAAGCTTTGCCCACTTTATCAAACAACTTCCTACACACTGTTATGAACTGAGGCAGCTCGGGAACATTGTCTCTCAACTGTGTTATAGAGTGTAGTACTACATTTCAGTGAAGTGTAAGGCTTTCCAAAGCTGCCGAACGTGTTTCTTTCTCTATTTCAATGGTATTCTGCCTTGTATAACACACATTTACCAGTCTAGTCTCCTTTAAGTAAAGAATATAGGATTCATACAGTGTTTCATGTGATCTTAACTTGAATTAAAACTGACTTGGAGAATCTCTTTGAGCTGTTCTAAACAAGTTCTCATCTGTTTACAGTCATTTTCTCCGAATTATCCATGTTTTCATGTAGTTTCCTATATTCTGCCTTCTGGTCCAAGTATAAGCTTTGCCCACTTTATCAAAAAACTTCCTACACACTGTTATGAACTGAGGCAGCTCGGGAACATTGTCTCTAAACTGTGTTATAGAGTGTAGTACTACATTTCAGTGAAGTGTAAGGCTTTCCAAAGCTGCCGAACGTGTTTCTTTCTCTATTTCAATGGTATTCTGCCTTGTATAACACACATTTACCACTCTGCTCTCCTTTAAGTAAAGAATATAGGATTCATACAGTGTTTCATGTGATCTTAACTTGAATTAAGGATTTCCTGGATCTTAGCTACCTTTTCTACACTAAGAACTGACTTGGAGAATCTCTTTGAGCTGTTCTAAACAAGTTCTCATCTGTTTACAGTCATTTTCTCCGAATTATCCATGTTTTCATGTAGTTTCCTATATTCTGCCTTCTGGTCCAAGTATAAGCTTTGCCCACTTTATCAAACAACTTCCTACACACTGTTATGAACTGAGGCAGCTCGGGAACATTGTCTCTCAACTGTGTTATAGAGTGTAGTACTACATTTCAGTGAAGTGTAAGGCTTTCCAAAGCTGCCGAACGTGTTTCTTTCTCTATTTCAATGGTATTCTGCCTTGTATAACACACATTTACCAGTCTAGTCTCCTTTAAGTAAAGAATATAGGATTCATACAGTGTTTCATGTGATCTTAACTTGAATTAAAACTGACTTGGAGAATCTCTTTGAGCTGTTCTAAACAAGTTCTCATCTGTTTACAGTCATTTTCTCCGAATTATCCATGTTTTCATGTAGTTTCCTATATTCTGCCTTCTGGTCCAAGTATAAGCTTTGCCCACTTTATCAAACAACTTCCTACACACTGTTATGAACTGAGGCAGCTCGGGAACATTGTCTCTCAACTGTGTTATAGACTGTAGTACTATATTTCAGTGCAGTGAAAGGCTTTCCAAAGCTGCCGAACGTGTTTCTTTCTCTATTTCAATTGTATTCTGCCTGGTATAACACACATTTACCACTCTAGTCTCCTTTAAGTAAAGAATATAGGATTCATACAGTGTTTCATGTGATCTTAACTTGAATTAAGGATTTCCCGGATCTTAGCTACCTTTTCTACACTAAGAACTGACTTGGAGAATCTCTTTGAGCTGTTCTAAACAAGTTCTCATCTGTTTACAGTCATTTTCTCCGAATTATCCATGTTTTCATGTAGTTTCCTATATTCTGCCTTCTGGTCCAAGTATAAGCTTTGCCCACTTTATCAAACAACTTCCTACACACTGTTATGAACTGAGGCAGTTCACGAACATTGTCTCTCAACTGTGTTATAGAGTGTAGTAGTACATTTCAGTGAAGTGTAAGGCTTTCCAAAGCTGCCTAACATGTTTCTTTCTCTATTTCAATGGTATTCTGCCTTGTATAACACACATTTACCACTCTAGTCTCCTTTAAGTAAAGAATATAGGACTCATACAGTGTTTCATGTCATCTTAACTCGAATTAAGGATTTCCCGGATCTAATCTGCCTTTACTACACTAAGAGCTGACCGGAGAATCTCTTTGAGCTGTTCTAAACAAGTTCTCATCTGTTTACAGTCATTTTCTCTGAATTATCCATGTTTTAATGTAGTTTCCGACATTCTGCCTTCTGGTCCAAGTATAAGCTTTGCCCACTTTATCAAAAAACTTCCTACACACTGTTATGAACTGAGGCAGCTCGGGAACATTGTCTCTCAACTGTTTTATAGAGTGTAACTACATTTCAGTGAAGTGTAAGGCTTTCCAAAGCTGCCGAATGTGTTTCTTTCTCTATTTCAATGGTGTTCTGCCTTGTATAACACACATTTACCACTCTAGTCTCCTTTAAGTAAAGAATATAGGATTCATACAGTGTTTCATGTGATCTTAACTTGAATTAAGGATTTCCCGGATCTTAGCTACCTTTTCTACACTAAGAACTGACTTGGAGAATCTCTTTGAGCTGTTCTAAACAAGTTCTCATCTGTTTACAGTCATTTTCTCCGAATTATCCATGTTTTCATGTAGTTTCCTATATTCTGCCTTCTGGTCCAAGTATAAGCTTTGCCCACTTTATCAAACAACTTCCTACACACTGTTATGAACTGAGGCAGTTCACGAACATTGTCTCCCAACTGTGTTATAGAGTGTAGTAGTACATTTCAGTGAAGTGTAAGGCTTTCCAAAGCTGCCTAACATGTTTCTTTCTCTATTTCAGTGGTATTCTGCCTTGTATAACACACATTTACCACTCTAGTCTCCTTTAAGTAAAGAATATAGGACTCATACAGTGTTTCATGTCATCTTAACTCGAATTAAGGATTTCCCGGATCTTATCTGCCTTTACTACACTAAGAACTGACCGGAGAATCTCTTTGAGCTGTTCTAAACAAGTTCTCATCTGTTTACAGTCATTTTCTCTGAATTATCCATGTTTTAATGTAGTTTCCGACATTCTGCCTTCTGGTCCAAGTATAAGCTTTGCCCACTTTATCAAAAAACTTCCTACACACTGTTATGAACTGAGGCAGCTCGGGAACATTGTCTCTCAACTGTGTTATAGAGTGTAACTACATTTCAGTGAAGTGTAAGGCTTTCCAAAGCTGCCGAATGTGTTTCTTTCTCTATTTCAATGGTGTTCTGCCTTGTATAACACACATTTACCACTCTAGTCTCCTTTAAGTAAAGAATATTGGATTCATACAGTGTTTCATGTGATCTTAACTTGAATTAAGGATTTCCCGGATCTTAGCTACCTTTTCTACACTAAGAACTGACTTGGAGAATCTCTTTGAGCTGTTCTAAACAAGTTCTCATCTGTTTACAGTCATTTTCTCCGAATTATCCATGTTTTCATGTAGTTTCCTATATTCTGCCTTCTGGTCCAAGTATAAGCTTTGCCCACTTTATCAAACAACTTCCTACACACTGTTATGAACTGAGGCAGTTCACGAACATTGTCTCTCAACTGTGTTATAGAGTGTAGTAGTACATTTCAGTGAAGTGTAAGGCTTTCCAAAGCTGCCTAACATGTTTCTTTCTCTATTTCAATGGTATTCTGCCTTGTATAACACACATTTACCACTCTAGTCTCCTTTAAGTAAAGAATATAGGACTCATACAGTGTTTCATGTCATGTTAACTCGAATTAAGGATTTCCCGGATCTTATCTGCCTTTACTACACTAAGAACTGACCGGAGAATCTCTTTGAGCTGTTCTAAACAAGTTCTCATCTGTTTACAGTCATTTTCTCTGAATTATCCATGTTTTAATGTAGTTTCCGACATTCTGCCTTCTGGTCCAAGTATAAGCTTTGCCCACTTTATCAAACAACTTCCTACACACTGTTATGAACTGAGGCAGTTCAGGAACATTGTCTCTCAACTGTGTTATAGAGTGTAGTAATATATTTCAGTGAAGTGTAAGGCTTTCCAAAGGTGCCTAACATGTTTCTTTCTCTATTTCAATGGTATTCTGCCTTGTATAACACACATTTACCACTCTAGTCTCCTTTAAGTAAAGAATATAGGATTCATACAGTGTTTCATGTGATCTTAACTTGAATTAAGGATTTCCCGGATCTTAGCTACCTTTTCTACACTAAGAACTGACTTGGAGAATCTCTTTGAGCTGTTCTAAACAAGTTCTCATCTGTTTACAGTCATTTTCTCCGAATTATCCATGTTTTCATGTAGTTTCCTATATTCTGCCTTCTGGTCCAAGTATAAGCTTTGCCCACTTTATCAAACAACTTCCTACACACTGTTATGAACTGAGGCAGTTCACGAACATTGTCTCTCAACTGTGTTATAGAGTGTAGTAGTATATTTCAGTGAAGTGTAAGGCTTTCCAAAGCTGCCTAACATGTTTCTTTCTCTATTTCAATGGTATTCTGCCTTGTATAACACACATTTACCACTCTAGTCTCCTTTAAGTAAAGAATATAGGACTCATACAGTGTTTCATGTCATCTTAACTGGAATTAAGGATTTCCCGGATCTTATCTGCCTTTACTACACTAAGAACTGACCGGAGAATCTCTTTGAGCTGTTCTAAACAAGTTCTCATCTGTTTACAGTCATTTTCTCTGAATTATCCATGTTTTAATGTAGTTTCCGACATTCTGCCTTCTGGTCCAAGTATAAGCTTTGCCCACTTTATCAAAAAACTTCCTACACACTGTTATGAACTGAGGCAGCTCGGGAACATTGTCTCTCAACTGTGTTATAGAGTGTAACTACATTTCAGTGAAGTGTAAGGCTTTCCAAAGCTGCCGAACGTGTTTCTTTCTCTATTTCAATGGTGTTCTGCCTTGTATAACACACATTTACCACTCTAGTCTCCTTTAAGTAAAGAATATAGGATTCATACAGTGTTTCATGTGATCTTAACTTGAATTAAGGATTTCCCGGATCTTAGCTACCTTTTCTACACTAAGAACTGACTTGGAGAATCTCTTTGAGCTGTTCTAAACAAGTTCTCATCTGTTTACAGTCATTTTCTCCGAATTATCCATGTTTTCATGTAGTTTCCTATATTCTGCCTTCTGGTCCAAGTATAAACTTTGCCCACTTTATCAAACAACTTCCTACACACTGTTATGAACTTAGGCAGCTCGGGAACATTGTCTCTCAACTGTGTTATAGAGTGTAGTACTACATTTCAGTGAAGTGTAAGGCTTTCCAAAGCTGCCGAACGTGTTTCTTTCTCTATTTCAATGGTATTCTGCCTTGTATAACACACATTTACCACTCTAGTCTCCTTTAAGTAAAGAATATAGGATTCATACAGTGTTTCATGAGATCTTAACTTGAATTAAGGATTTCCCGGATCTTAGCTACCTTTTCTACACTAAGAACTGACTTGGAGAATCTCTTTGAGCTGTTCTAAACAAGTTCTCATCTGTTTACAGTCATTTTCTCCGAATTATCCATGTTTTCATGTAGTTTCCTATATTCTGCCTTCTGGTCCAAGTATAAGCTTTGCCCACTTTATCAAACAACTTCCTACACACTGTTATGAACTGAGGCAGTTCAGGAACATTGTCTCTCAACTGTGTTATAGAGTGTAGTAATACATTTCAGTGAAGTGTAAGGCTTTCCAAAGCTGCCTAACATGTTTCTTTCTCTATATCAATGGTATTCTGCCTTGTATAACACACATTTACCACTCTAGTCTCCTTTAAGTAAAGAATATAGGATTCATACAGTGTTTCATGTGATCTTAACTTGAATTAAGGATTTCCCGGATCTTAGCTACCTTTTCTACACTAAGAACTGACTTGGAGAATCTCTTTGAGCTGTTCTAAACAAGTTCTCATCTGTTTACAGTTATTTTCTCCGAATATCCATGTTTTCATGTAGTTTCCTATATTCTGCCTTCTGGTCCAAGTATAAGCTTTGCCCACTTTATCAAACAACTTCCTACACACTGTTATGAACTGAGGCAGCTCGGGAACATTGTCTCTCAACTGTGCTATAGACTGTAGTACTATATTTCAGTGAAGTGAAAGGCTTTCCAAAGCTGCCGAACGTGTTTCTTTCTCTATTTCAATTGTATTCTGCCTGGTATAACACACATTTACCACTCTAGTTTCCTTTAAGTAAAGAATATAGGATTCATACAGTGTTTCATGTGATCTTAACTTGAATTAAGGATTTCCCGGATCTTAGCTACTTTTTCTACACTAAGAACTGACTTGGAGAATCTCTTTGAGCTGTTCTAAACAAGTTCTCATCTGTTTACAGTCATTTTCTCTGAATTATCCATGTTTTCATGCAGTTTCCTATATTCTGCCTTCTGGTCCAGGTATAAGCTTTGCCCACTTTATCAAACAACTTCCTACACACTGTTATGAACTGAGGCAGCTCGGGAACATTGTCTCTCAACTGTGTTATAGAGTGTAGTACTACATTTCAGTGAAGTGTAAGGCTTTCCAAAGCTGCCGAACGTGTTTCTTTCTCTATTTCAATGGTATTCTGCCTTGTATAACACACATTTACCACTCTAGTCTCCTTTAAGTAAAGAATATAGGATTCATACAGTGTTTCATGTGATCTTAACTTGAATTAAGGATTTCCCGGATCTTAGCTACCTTTTCTACACTAAGAACTGACTTGGAGAATCTCTTTGAGCTGTTCTAAACAAGTTCTCATCTGTTTACAGTCATTTTCTCCGAATTATCCATGTTTTCATGTAGTTTCCTATATTCTGCCTTCTGGTCCAAGTATAAGCTTTGCCCACTTTATCAAACAACTTCCTACACACTGTTATGAACTGAGGCAGCTCGGGAACATTGTCTCTCAACTGTGTTATAGAGTGTAGTACTACATTTCAGTGAAGTGTAAGGCTTTCCAAAGCTGCCGAACGTGTTTCTTTCTCTATTTCAATGGTATTCTGCCTTGTATAACACACATTTACCAGTCTAGTCTCCTTTAAGTAAAGAATATAGGATTCATACAGTGTTTCATGTGATCTTAACTTGATTTAAAACTGACTTGGAGAATCTCTTTGAGCTGTTCTAAACAAGTTCTCATCTGTTTACAGTCATTTTCTCCGAATTATCCATGTTTTCATGCAGTTTCCTATATTCTGCCTTCTGGTCCAAGTATAAGCTTTGCCCACTTTATCAAAAAACTTCCTACACACTGTTATGAACTGAGGCAGCTCGGGAACATTGTCTCTAAACTGTGTTATAGGGTGTAGTACTACATTTCAGTGAAGTGTAAGGCTTTCCAAAGCTGCCGAACGTGTTTCTTTCTCTATTTCAATGGTATTCTGCCTTGTATAACACACATTTACCACTCTAGTCTCCTTTAAGTAAAGAATATAGGATTCATACAGTGTTTCATGTGATCTTAACTTGAATTAAGGATTTCCCGGATCTTAGCTACCTTTTCTACACTAAGAACTGACTTGGAGAATCTCTTTGAGCTGTTCTATCAAGTTCTCATCTGTTTACAGTCATTTTCTCTGAATTATCCATGTTTTCATGCAGTTTCCTATATTCTGCCTTCTGGTCCAGGTATAAGCTTTGCCCACTTTATCAAACAACTTCCTACACACTGTTATGAACTGAGGCAGCTCGGGAACATTGTCTCTCAACTGTGTTATAGAGTGTAGTACTACATTTCATTGAAGTGTAAGGCTTTCCAAAGCTGCCGAAAGTGTTTCTTTCTCTATTTCAATGGTATTCTGCCTTGTATAACACACATTTACCACTCTAGTCTCCTTTAAGTAAATAATATAGGATTCATACAGTGTTTCATGTGATCTTAACATGAATTAAGTATTTCCCGGATCTTAGCTACCTTTTCTACACTAAGAACTGACTTGGAGAATCTCTTTGAGCTGTTCTAAACAAGTTCTCATCTGTTTACAGTCATTTTCTCCGAATTATCCATGTTTTCATGTAGTTTCCTATATTCTGCCTTCTGGTCCAAGTATAAGCTTTGCCCACTTTATCAAACAACTTCCTACACACTGTTATGAACTGAGGCAGCTCGGGAACATTGTCTCTCAACTGTGTTATAGAGTGTAGTACTACATTTCAGTGAAGTGTAAGGCTTTCCAAAGCTGCCGAACGTGTTTCTTTCTCTATTTCAGTGGTATTCTGCCTTGTATAACACACATTTACCAGTCTAGTCTCCTTTAAGTAAAGAATATAGGATTCATACAGTGTTTCATGTGATCTTAACTTGATTTAAAACTGACTTGGAGAATCTCTTTGAGCTGTTCTAAACAAGTTCTCATCTGTTTACAGTCATTTTCTCCGAATTATCCATGTTTTCATGCAGTTTCCTATATTCTGCCTTCTGGTCCAAGTATAAGCTTTGCCCACTTTATCAAAAAACTTCCTACACACTGTTATGAACTGAGGCAGCTCGGGAACATTGTCTCTAAACTGTGTTATAGGGTGTAGTACTACATTTCAGTGAAGTGTAAGGCTTTCCAAAGCTGCCGAACGTGTTTCTTTCTCTATTTCAATGGTATTCTGCCTTGTATAACACACATTTACCACTCTAGTCTCCTTTAAGTAAAGAATATAGGATTCATACAGTGTTTCATGTGATCTTAACTTGAATTAAGGATTTCCCGGATCTTAGCTACCTTTTCTACACTAAGAACTGACTTGGAGAATCTCTTTGAGCTGTTCTAAACAAGTTCTCATCTGTTTACAGTCATTTTCTCTGAATTATCCATGTTTTCATGCATTTTCCTATATTCTGCCTTCTGGTCCAGGTATAAGCTTTGCCCACTTTATCAAACAACTTCCTACACACTGTTATGAACTGAGGCAGCTCGGGAACATTGTCTCTCAACTGTGTTATAGAGTGTAGTACTACATTTCATTGAAGTGTAAGGCTTTCCAAAGCTGCCGAAAGTGTTTCTTTCTCTATTTCAATGGTATTCTGCCTTGTATAACACACATTTACCACTCTAGTCTCCTTTAAGTAAATAATATAGGATTCATACAGTGTTTCATGTGATCTTAACATGAATTAAGTATTTCCCGGTTCTTAGCTACCTTTTCTACACTAAGAACTGACTTGGAGAATCTCTTTGAGCTGTTCTAAACAAGTTCTCATCTGTTTACAGTCATTTTCTCCGAATTATCCATGTTTTCATGTAGTTTCCTATATTCTGCCTTCTGGTCCAAGTATAAGCTTTGCCCACTTTATCAAACAACTTCCTACACACTGTTATGAACTGAGGCAGCTCGGGAACATTGTCTCTCAACTGTGTTATAGAGTGTAGTACTACATTTCAGTGAAGTGTAAGGCTTTCCAAAGCTGCCGAACGTGTTTCTTTCTCTATTTCAATGGTATTCTGCCTTGTATAACACACATTTACCAGTCTAGTCTCCTTTAAGTAAAGAATATAGGATTCATACAGTGTTTCATGTGATCTTAACTTGAATTAAGGATTTCCCGGATCTTAGCTACCTTTTCTACACTAAGAACTGACTTGGAGAATCTCTTTGAGCTGTTCTAAACAAGTTCTCATCTGTTTACAGTCATTTTCTCCGAATTATCCATGTTTTCATGTAGTTTCCTATATTCTGCCTTCTGGTCCAAGTATAAGCTTTGCCCACTTTATCAAACAACTTCCTACACACTGTTATGAACTGAGGCAGCTCGGGAACATTGTCTCTCAACTGTGTTATAGAGTGTAGTACTACATTTCAGTGAAGTGTAAGGCTTTCCAAAGCTGCCGAACGTGTTTCTTTCTCTATTTCAATGGTATTCTGCCTTGTATAACACACATTTACCAGTCTAGTCTCCTTTAAGTAAAGAATATAGGATTCATACAGTGTTTCATGTGATCTTAACTTGAATTAAAACTGACTTGGAGAATCTCTTTGAGCTGTTCTAAACAAGTTCTCATCTGTTTACAGTCATTTTCTCCGAATTATCCATGTTTTCATGTAGTTTCCTATATTCTGCCTTCTGGTCCAAGTATAAGCTTTGCCCACTTTATCAAAAAACTTCCTACACACTGTTATGAACTGAGGCAGCTCGGGAACATTGTCTCTAAACTGTGTTATAGAGTGTAGTACTACATTTCAGTGAAGTGTAAGGCTTTCCAAAGCTGCCGAACGTGTTTCTTTCTCTATTTCAATGGTATTCTGCCTTGTATAACACACATTTACCACTCTACTCTCCTTTAAGTAAAGAATATAGGATTCATACAGTGTTTCATGTGATCTTAACTTGAATTAAGGATTTCCTGGATCTTAGCTACCTTTTCTACACTAAGAACTGACTTGGAGAATCTCTTTGAGCTGTTCTAAACAAGTTCTCATCTGTTTACAGTCATTTTCTCCGAATTATCCATGTTTTCATGTAGTTTCCTATATTCTGCCTTCTGGTCCAAGTATAAGCTTTGCCCACTTTATCAAACAACTTCCTACACACTGTTATGAACTGAGGCAGCTCGGGAACATTGTCTCTCAACTGTGTTATAGAGTGTAGTACTACATTTCAGTGAAGTGTAAGGCTTTCCAAAGCTGCCGAACGTGTTTCTTTCTCTATTTCAATGGTATTCTGCCTTGTATAACACACATTTACCAGTCTAGTCTCCTTTAAGTAAAGAATATAGGATTCATACAGTGTTTCATGTGATCTTAACTTGAATTAAAACTGACTTGGAGAATCTCTTTGAGCTGTTCTAAACAAGTTCTCATCTGTTTACAGTCATTTTCTCCGAATTATCCATGTTTTCATGTAGTTTCCTATATTCTGCCTTCCGGTCCAAGTATAAGCTTTGCCCACTTTATCAAAAAACTTCCTACACACTGTTATGAACTGAGGCAGCTCGGGAACATTGTCTCTAAACTGTGTTATAGAGTGTAGTACTACATTTCAGTGAAGTGTAAGGTTTTCCAAAGCTGCCAAACGTGTTTCTTTCTCTATTTCAATGGTATTCTGCCTTGTATAACACACATTTACCACTCTAGTCTCCTTTAAGTAAAGAATATAGGACTCATACAGTGTTTCATGTCATCTTAACTCGAATTAAGGATTTCCCGGATCTTATCTGCCTTTACTACACTAAGAACTGACCGGAGAATCTCTTTGAGCTGTTCTAAACAAGTTCTCATCTGTTTACAGTCATTTTCTCCGAATTATCCATGTTTTCATGTAGTTTCCTATATTCTGCCTTCTGGTCCAAGTATAAGCTTTGCCCACTTTATCAAACAACTTCCTACACACTGTTATGAACTGAGGCAGCTCGGGAACATTGTCTCTCAACTGTGTTATAGACTGTAGTACTATATTTCAGTGCAGTGAAAGGCTTTCCAAAGCTGCCGAACGTGTTTCTTTCTCTATTTCAATTGTATTCTGCCTGGTATAACACACATTTACCACTCTAGTCTCCTTTAAGTAAAGAATATAGGATTCATACAGTGTTTCATGTGATCTTAACTTGAATTAAGGATTTCCCGGATCTTAGCTACCTTTTCTACACTAAGAACTGACTTGGAGAATCTCTTTGAGCTGTTCTAAACAAGTTCTCATCTGTTTACAGTCATTTTCTCCGAATTATCCATGTTTTCATGTAGTTTCCTATATTCTGCCTTCTGGTCCAAGTATAAGCTTTGCCCACTTTATCAAACAACTTCCTACACACTGTTATGAACTGAGGCAGTTCACGAACATTGTCTCTCAACTGTGTTATAGAGTGTAGTAGTACATTTCAGTGAAGTGTAAGGCTTTCCAAAGCTGCCTAACATGTTTCTTTCTCTATTTCAATGGTATTCTGCCTTGTATAACACACATTTACCACTCTAGTCTCCTTTAAGTAAAGAATATAGTACTCATACAGTGTTTCATGTCATCTTAACTCGAATTAAGGATTTCCCGGATCTAATCTGCCTTTACTACACTAAGAGCTGACCGGAGAATCTCTTTGAGCTGTTCTAAACAAGTTCTAATCTGTTTACAGTCATTTTCTCTGAATTATCCATGTTTTAATGTAGTTTCCGACATTCTGCCTTCTGGTCCAAGTATAAGCTTTGCTCACTTTATCAAAAAACTTCCTACACACTGTTATGAACCGAGGCAGCTCGGGAACATTGTCTCTCAACTGTTTTATAGAGTGTAACTACATTTCAGTGAAGTGTAAGGCTTTCCAAAGCTGCCGAATGTGTTTCTTTCTCTATTTCAATGGTGTTCTGCCTTGTATAACACACATTTACCACTCTAGTCTCCTTTAAGTAAAGAATATAGGATTCATACAGTGTTTCATGTGATCTTAACTTGAATTAAGGATTTCCCGGATCTTAGCTACCTTTTCTACACTAAGAACTGACTTGGAGAATCTCTTTGAGCTGTTCTAAACAAGTTCTCATCTGTTTACAGTCATTTTCTCCGAATTATCCATGTTTTCATGTAGTTTCCTATATTCTGCCTTCTGGTCCAAGTATAAGCTTTGCCCACTTTATCAAACAACTTCCTACACACTGTTATGAACTGAGGCAGTTCACGAACATTGTCTCTCAACTGTGTTATAGAGTGTAGTAGTACATTTCAGTGAAGTGTAAGGCTTTCCAAAGCTGCCTAACATGTTTCTTTCTCTATTTCAGTGGTATTCTGCCTTGTATAACACACATTTACCACTCTAGTCTCCTTTAAGTAAAGAATATAGGACTCATACAGTGTTTCATGTCATCTTAACTCGAATTAAGGATTTCCCGGATCTTATCTGCCTTTACTACACTAAGAACTGACCGGAGAATCTCTTTGAGCTGTTCTAAACAAGTTCTCATCTGTTTACAGTCATTTTCTCTGAATTATCCATGTTTTAATGTAGTTTCCGACATTCTGCCTTCTGGTCCAAGTATAAGCTTTGCCCACTTTATCAAAAAACTTCCTACACACTGTTATGAACTGAGGCAGCTCGGGAACATTGTCTCTCAACTGTGTTATAGAGTGTAACTACATTTCAGTGAAGTGTAAGGCTTTCCAAAGCTGCCGAATGTGTTTCTTTCTCTATTTCAATGGTGTTCTGCCTTGTATAACACACATTTACCACTCTAGTCTCCTTTAAGTAAAGAATATAGGATTCATACAGTGTTTCATGTGATCTTAACTTGAATTAAGGATTTCCCGGATCTTAGCTACCTTTTCTACACTAAGAACTGACTTGGAGAATCTCTTTGAGCTGTTCTAAACAAGTTCTCATCTGTTTACAGTCATTTTCTCCGAATTATCCATGTTTTCATGTAGTTTCCTATATTCTGCCTTCTGGTCCAAGTATAAGCTTTGCCCACTTTATCAAACAACTTCCTACACACTGTTATGAACTGAGGCAGTTCACGAACATTGTCTCTCAACTGTGTTATAGAGTGTAGTAGTACATTTCAGTGAAGTGTAAGGCTTTCCAAAGCTGCCTAACATGTTTCTTTCTCTATTTCAATGGTATTCTGCCTTGTATAACACACATTTACCACTCTAGTCTCCTTTAAGTAAAGAATATAGGACTCATACAGTGTTTCATGTCATGTTAACTCGAATTAAGGATTTCCCGGATCTTATCTGCCTTTACTACACTAAGAACTGACCGGAGAATCTCTTTGAGCTGTTCTAAACAAGTTCTCATCTGTTTACAGTCATTTTCTCTGAATTATCCATGTTTTAATGTAGTTTCCGACATTCTGCCTTCTGGTCCAAGTATAAGCTTTGCCCACTTTATCAAACAACTTCCTACACACTGTTATGAACTGAGGCAGTTCAGGAACATTGTCTCTCAACTGTGTTATAGAGTGTAGTAATATATTTCAGTGAAGTGTAAGGCTTTCCAAAGGTGCCTAACATGTTTCTTTCTCTATTTCAATGGTATTCTGCCTTGTATAACACACATTTACCACTCTAGTCTCCTTTAAGTAAAGAATATAGGATTCATACAATGTTTCATGTGATCTTAACTTGAATTAAGGATTTCCCGGATCTTAGCTACCTTTTCTACACTAAGAACTGACTTGGAGAATCTCTTTGAGCTGTTCTAAACAAGTTCTCATCTGTTTACAGTCATTTTCTCCGAATTATCCATGTTTTCATGTAGTTTCCTATATTCTGCCTTCTGGTCCAAGTATAAGCTTTGCCCACTTTATCAAACAACTTCCTACACACTGTTATGAACTGAGGCAGTTCACGAACATTGTCTCTCAACTGTGTTATAGAGTGTAGTAGTATATTTCAGTGAAGTGTAAGGCTTTCCAAAGCTGCCTAACATGTTTCTTTCTCTATTTCAATGGTATTCTGCCTTGTATAACACACATTTACCACTCTAGTCTCCTTTAAGTAAAGAATATAGGACTCATACAGTGTTTCATGTCATCTTAACTGGAATTAAGGATTTCCCGGATCTTATCTGCCTTTACTACACTAAGAACTGACCGGAGAATCTCTTTGAGCTGTTCTAAACAAGTTCTCATCTGTTTACAGTCATTTTCTCTGAATTATCCATGTTTTAATGTAGTTTCCGACATTCTGCCTTCTGGTCCAAGTATAAGCTTTGCCCACTTTATCAAAAAACTTCCTACACACTGTTATGAACTGAGGCAGCTCGGGAACATTGTCTCTCAACTGTGTTATAGAGTGTAACTACATTTCAGTGAAGTGTAAGGCTTTCCAAAGCTGCCGAACGTGTTTCTTTCTCTATTTCAATGGTGTTCTGCCTTGTATAACACACATTTACCACTCTAGTCTCCTTTAAGTAAAGAATATAGGATTCATACAGTGTTTCATGTGATCTTAACTTGAATTAAGGATTTCCCGGATCTTAGCTACCTTTTCTACACTAAGAACTGACTTGGAGAATCTCTTTGAGCTGTTCTAAACAAGTTCTCATCTGTTTACAGTCATTTTCTCCGAATTATCCATGTTTTCATGTAGTTTCCTATATTCTGCCTTCTGGTCCAAGTATAAACTTTGCCCACTTTATCAAACAACTTCCTACACACTGTTATGAACTTAGGCAGCTCGGGAACATTGTCTCTCAACTGTGTTATAGAGTGTAGTACTACATTTCAGTGAAGTGTAAGGCTTTCCAAAGCTGCCGAACGTGTTTCTTTCTCTATTTCAATGGTATTCTGCCTTGTATAACACACATTTACCACTCTAGTCTCCTTTAAGTAAAGAATATAGGATTCATACAGTGTTTCATGAGATCTTAACTTGAATTAAGGATTTCCCGGATCTTAGCTACCTTTTCTACACTAAGAACTGACTTGGAGAATCTCTTTGAGCTGTTCTAAACAAGTTCTCATCTGTTTACAGTCATTTTCTCCGAATTATCCATGTTTTCATGTAGTTTCCTATATTCTGCCTTCTGGTCCAAGTATAAGCTTTGCCCACTTTATCAAACAACTTCCTACACACTGTTATGAACTGAGGCAGTTCAGGAACATTGTCTCTCAACTGTGTTATAGAGTGTAGTAATACATTTCAGTGAAGTGTAAGGCTTTCCAAAGCTGCCTAACATGTTTCTTTCTCTATATCAATGGTATTCTGCCTTGTATAACACACATTTACCACTCTAGTCTCCTTTAAGTAAAGAATATAGGATTCATACAGTGTTTCATGTGATCTTAACTTGAATTAAGGATTTCCCGGATCTTAGCTACCTTTTCTACACTAAGAACTGACTTGGAGAATCTCTTTGAGCTGTTCTAAACAAGTTCTCATCTGTTTACAGTTATTTTCTCCGAATATCCATGTTTTCATGTAGTTTCCTATATTCTGCCTTCTGGTCCAAGTATAAGCTTTGCCCACTTTATCAAACAACTTCCTACACACTGTTATGAACTGAGGCAGCTCGGGAACATTGTCTCTCAACTGTGCTATAGACTGTAGTACTATATTTCAGTGAAGTGAAAGGCTTTCCAAAGCTGCCGAACGTGTTTCTTTCTCTATTTCAATTGTATTCTGCCTGGTATAACACACATTTACCACTCTAGTTTCCTTTAAGTAAAGAATATAGGATTCATACAGTGTTTCATGTGATCTTAACTTGAATTAAGGATTTCCCGGATCTTAGCTACTTTTTCTACACTAAGAACTGACTTGGAGAATCTCTTTGAGCTGTTCTAAACAAGTTCTCATCTGTTTACAGTCATTTTCTCTGAATTATCCATGTTTTCATGCAGTTTCCTATATTCTGCCTTCTGGTCCAGGTATAAGCTTTGCCCACTTTATCAAACAACTTCCTACACACTGTTATGAACTGAGGCAGCTCGGGAACATTGTCTCTCAACTGTGTTATAGAGTGTAGTACTACATTTCAGTGAAGTGTAAGGCTTTCCAAAGCTGCCGAAAGTGTTTCTTTCTCTATTTCAATGGTATTCTGCCTTGTATAACACACATTTACTACTCTAGTCGACTTTAAGTAAAGAATATAGGATTCATACAGTGTTTCATGTGATCTTAACTTGAATTAAGGATTTCCCGGATCTTAGCTACCTTTTCTACACTAAGAACTGACTTGGAGAATCTCTTTGAGCTGTTCTAAACAAGTTCTCATCTGTTTACAGTCATTTTCTCCGAATTATCCATGTTTTCATGTAGTTTCCTATATTCTGCCTTCTGGTCCAAGTATAAGCTTTGCCCACTTTATCAAACAACTTCCTACACACTGTTATGAACTGAGGCAGCTCGGGAACATTGTCTCTCAACTGTGTTATAGAGTGTAGTACTACATTTCATTGAAGTGTAAGGCTTTCCAAAGCTGCCGAAAGTGTTTCTTTCTCTATTTCAATGGTATTCTGCCTTGTATAACACACATTTACCACTCTAGTCGACTTTAAGTAAAGACTATAGGATTCATACAGTGTTTAATGTCATCTTAACTCGAATTAAGGATTTCCCGGATCTTAGCTACCTTTTGTACACTAGGAACTGACCGGAGAATCTCTTTGAGCTGTTCTAAACAAGTTCTCATCTGTTTACAGTCATTTTCTCTGAATTATGCATGTTTTCATGTAGTTTCCTACATTCTGCCTTCTGGTCCAAGTATAAGCTTTGCCCACTTTATCAAACAACTTCCTACACACTGTTATGAACTGAGGCAGCTCGGGAACATTGTCTCTCAACTGTGTTATAGACTGTAGTACTATATTTCAGTGAAGTGAAAGGCTTTCCAAAGCTGCCGAACGTGTTTCTTTCTCTATTTCAATTGTATTCTGCCTGGTATAACAGACATTTACCACTCTAGTCTACTTTAAGTAAAGAATATAGGATTCATACAGTGTTTCATGTGATCTTAACTTGAATTTAGGATTTCCCGTATCTTAGCTACCGTTTCTACACTAAGAACTGACTTGGAGAATCTCTTTGAGCTGTTCTAAACAAGTTCTCATCTGTTTACAATCATTTTCTCTGAATTATCCATGTTTTCATGTAGTTTCCTATATTCTGACTTCTGGTCCAAGTATAAGCTTTGTCCACTTTATCAAACAACTTCCAACACACTGTTATGAACTGAGGCAGTTCGGGAACATTGTCTCTCAACTGTGTTATAGAGTGTAGTACTACATTTCATTGAAGTGTAAGGCTTTCCAAAGCTGCCGAACGTGTTTCTTTCTCTATTTCAATGGTATTCTGCCTTGTATAACACACATTTACCACTCTAGTCGACTTTAAGTAAAGAATATAGGATTCATACAGTGTTTAATGTCATCTTAACTCGAATTTAGGATTTCCCGGATCTTAGCTACCTTTACTACACTAAGAACTGACTGGAGAATCTCTTTGAGCTGTTCTAAACAAGTTCTCATCTGTTTATACTCATTTTCTCTGAATTATCCATGTTTTCATGTAGTTTCCTATATTCTGCCTTCTGGTCCAAGTATAAGCTTTGCCCACTTTATCAAACAACTTCCTACACACTGTTATGAACTGAGGCAGCTCGGGAACATTGTCTCTCAACTGTGTTATAGAGTGTAGTACTACATTTCAGTGAAGTGTAAGGCTTTCCAAAGCTGCCGAACGTGTTTCTTTCTCTATTTCAATGGTATTCTACCTTGTATAACACACATTTACCACTCTAGTCTCCTTTAAGTAAAGAATATAGGATTCATACAGTGTTTCATGTGATCTTAACTTGAATTAAGGATTTCCCGGATCTTAGCTACCTTTTCTACACTAAGAACTGACTTGGAGAATCTCTTTGAGCTGTTCTAAACAAGTTCTCATCTGTTTACAGTCATTTTCTCCGAATTATCCATGTTTTCATGTAGTTTCCTATATTCTGCCTTCTGGTCCAAGTATAAGCTTTGCCCACTTTATCAAACAACTTCCTACACACTGTTATGAACTGAGGCAGTTCAGGAACATTGTCTCTCAACTGTGTTATAGAGTGTAGTAATATATTTCAGTGAAGTGTAAGGCTTTCCAAAGGTGCCTAACATGTTTCTTTCTCTATTTCAATGGTATTCTGCCTTGTATAACACACATTTACCACTCTAGTCTCCTTTAAGTAAAGAATATAGGATTCATACAGTGTTTCATGTGATCTTAACTTGAATTAAGGATTTCCCGGATCTTAGCTACCTTTTCTACACTAAGAACTGACTTGGAGAATCTCTTTGAGCTGTTCTAAACAAGTTCTCATCTGTTTACAGTCATTTTCTCCGAATTATCCATGTTTTCATGTAGTTTCCTATATTCTGCCTTCTGGTCCAAGTATAAGCTTTGCCCACTTTATCAAACAACTTCCTACACACTGTTATGAACTGAGGCAGTTCACGAACATTGTCTCTCAACTGTGTTATAGAGTGTAGTAGTACATTTCAGTGAAGTGTAAGGCTTTCCAAAGCTGCCTAACATCTTTCTTTCTCTATTTCAATGGTATTCTGCCTTGTATAACACACATTTACCACTCTAGTCTCCTTTAAGTAAAGAATATAGGACTCATACAGTGTTTCATGTCATGTTAACTCGAATTAAGGATTTCCCGGATCTTATCTGCCTTTACTACACTAAGAACTGACCGGAGAATCTCTTTGAGCTGTTCTAAACAAGTTCTCATCTGTTTACAGTCATTTTCTCTGAATTATCCATGTTTTAATGTAGTTTCCGACATTCTGCCTTCTGGTCCAAGTATAAGCTTTGCCCACTTTATCAAACAACTTCCTACACACTGTTATGAACTGAGGCAGTTCAGGAACATTGTCTCTCAACTGTGTTATAGAGTGTAGTAATATATTTCAGTGAAGTGTAAGGCTTTCCAAAGGTGCCTAACATGTTTCTTTCTCTATTTCAATGGTATTCTGCCTTGTATAACACACATTTACCACTCTAGTCTCCTTTAAGTAAAGAATATAGGATTCACACAGTGTTTCATGTGATCTTAACTTGAATTAAGGATTTCCCGGATCTTAGCTACCTTTTCTACACTAAGAACTGACTTGGAGAATCTCTTTGAGCTGTTCTAAACAAGTTCTCATCTGTTTACAGTCATTTTCTCCGAATTATCCATGTTTTCATGTAGTTTCCTATATTCTGCCTTCTGGTCCAAGTATAAGCTTTGCCCACTTTATCAAACAACTTCCTACACACTGTTATGAACTGAGGCAGTTCACGAACATTGTCTCTCAACTGTGTTATAGAGTGTAGTAGTACATTTCAGTGAAGTGTAAGGCTTTCCAAAGCTGCCTAACATGTTTCTTTCTCTATTTCAATGGTATTCTGCCTTGTATAACACACATTTACCACTCTAGTCTCCTTTAAGTAAAGAATATAGGACTCATACAGTGTTTCATGTCATCTTAACTGGAATTAAGGATTTCCCGGATCTTATCTGCCTTTACTACACTAAGAACTGACCGGAGAATCTCTTTGAGCTGTTCTAAACAAGTTCTCATCTGTTTACAGTCATTTTCTCTGAATTATCCATGTTTTAATGTAGTTTCCGACATTCTGCCTTCTGGTCCAAGTATAAGCTTTGCCCACTTTATCAAAAAACTTCCTACACACTGTTATGAACTGAGGCAGCTCGGGAACATTGTCTCTCAACTGTGTTATAGAGTGTAACTACATTTCAGTGAAGTGTAAGGCTTTCCAAAGCTGCCGAACGTGTTTCTTTCTCTATTTCAATGGTGTTCTGCCTTGTATAACACACATTTACCTCTCTAGTCTCCTTTAAGTAAAGAATATAGGATTCATACAGTGTTTCATGTGATCTTAACTTGAATTAAGGATTTCCCGGATCTTAGCTACCTTTTCTACACTAAGAACTGACTTGGAGAATCTCTTTGAGCTGTTCTAAACAAGTTCTCATCTGTTTACAGTCATTTTCTCCGAATTATCCATGTTTTCATGTAGTTTCCTATATTCTGCCTTCTGGTCCAAGTATAAACTTTGCCCACTTTATCAAACAACTTCCTACACACTGTTATGAACTTAGGCAGCTCGGGAACATTGTCTCTCAACTGTGTTATAGAGTGTAGTACTACATTTCAGTGAAGTGTAAGGCTTTCCAAAGCTGCCGAACGTGTTTCTTTCTCTATTTCAATGGTATTCTGCCTTGTATAACACACATTTACCACTATAGTCTCCTTTAAGTAAAGAATATAGGATTCATACAGTGTTTCATGAGATCTTAACTTGAATTAAGGATTTCCCGGATCTTAGCTACCTTTTCTACACTAAGAACTGACTTGGAGAATCTCTTTGAGCTGTTCTAAACAAGTTCTCATCTGTTTACAGTCATTTTCTCCGAATTATCCATGTTTTCATGTAGTTTCCTATATTCTGCCTTCTGGTCCAAGTATAAGCTTTGCCCACTTTATCAAACAACTTCCTACACACTGTTATGAACTGAGGCAGTTCAGGAACATTGTCTCTCAACTGTGTTATAGAGTGTAGTAATACATTTCAGTGAAGTGTAAGGCTTTCCAAAGCTGCCTAACATGTTTCTTTCTCTATATCAATGGTATTCTGCCTTGTATAACACACATTTACCACTCTAGTCTCCTTTAAGTAAAGAATATAGGATTCATACAGTGTTTCATGTGATCTTAACTTGAATTAAGGATTTCCCGGATCTTAGCTACCTTTTCTACACTAAGAACTGACTTGGAGAATCTCTTTGAGCTGTTCTAAACAAGTTCTCATCTGTTTACAGTTATTTTCTCCGAATATCCATGTTTTCATGTAGTTTCCTATATTCTGCCTTCTGGTCCAAGTATAAGCTTTGCCCACTTTATCAAACAACTTCCTACACACTGTTATGAACTGAGGCAGCTCGGGAACATTGTCTCTCAACTGTCCTATAGACTGTAGTACTATATTTCAGTGAAGTGAAAGGCTTTCCAAAGCTGCCGAACGTGTTTCTTTCTCTATTTCAATTGTATTCTGCCTGGTATAACACACATTTACCACTCTAGTCTCCTTTAAGTAAAGAATATAGGATTCATACAGTGTTTCATGTGATCTTAACTTGAATTAAGGATTTCCCGGATCTTAGCTACTTTTTCTACACTAAGAACTGACTTGGAGAATCTCTTTGAGCTGTTCTAAACAAGTTCTCATCTGTTTACAGTCATTTTCTCTGAATTATCCATGTTTTCATGCAGTTTCCTATATTCTGCCTTCTGGTCCAGGTATAAGCTTTGCCCACTTTATCAAACAACTTCCTACACACTGTTATGAACTGAGGCAGCTCGGGAACATTGTCTCTCAACTGTGTTATAGAGTGTAGTACTACATTTCAGTGAAGTGTAAGGCTTTCCAAAGCTGCCGAAAGTGTTTCTTTCTCTATTTCAATGGTATTCTGCCTTGTATAACACACATTTACTACTCTAGTCGACTTTAAGTAAAGAATATAGGATTCATACAGTGTTTCATGTGATCTTAACTTGAATTAAGGATTTCCCGGATCTTAGCTACCTTTTCTACACTAAGAACTGACTTGGAGAATCTCTTTGAGCTGTTCTAAACAAGTTCTCATCGGTTTACAGTCATTTTCTCCGAATTATCCATGTTTTCATGTAGTTTCCTATATTCTGCCTTCTGGTCCAAGTATAAGCTTTGCCCACTTTATCAAACAACTTCCTACACACTGTTATGAACTGAGGCAGCTCGGGAACATTGTCTCTCAACTGTGTTATAGAGTGTAGTACTACATTTCATTGAAGTGTAAGGCTTTCCAAAGCTGCCGAAAGTGTTTCTTTCTCTATTTCAATGGTATTCTGCCTTGTATAACACACATTTACCACTCTAGTCGACTTTAAGTAAAGACTATAGGATTCATACAGTGTTTAATGTCATCTTAACTCGAATTAAGGATTTCCCGGATCTTAGCTACCTTTTGTACACTAGGAACTGACCGGAGAATCTCTTTGAGCTGTTCTAAACAAGTTCTCATCTGTTTACAGTCATTTTCTCTGAATTATGCATGTTTTCATGTAGTTTCCTACATTCTGCCTTCTGGTCCAAGTATAAGCTTTGCCCACTTTATCAAACAACTTCCTACACACTGTTATGAACTGAGGCAGCTCGGGAACATTGTCTCTCAACTGTGTTATAGACTGTAGTACTATATTTCAGTGAAGTGAAAGGCTTTCCAAAGCTGCCGAACGTGTTTCTTTCTCTATTTCAATTGTATTCTGCCTGGTATAACAGACATTTACCACTCTAGTCTACTTTAAGTAAAGAATATAGGATTCATACAGTGTTTCATGTGATCTTAACTTGAATTTAGGATTTCCCGTATCTTAGCTACCGTTTCTACACTAAGAACTGACTTGGAGAATCTCTTTGAGCTGTTCTAAACAAGTTCTCATCTGTTTACAATCATTTTCTCTGAATTATCCATGTTTTCATGTAGTTTCCTATATTCTGACTTCTGGTCCAAGTATAAGCTTTGTCCACTTTATCAAACAACTTCCAACACACTGTTATGAACTGAGGCAGTTCGGGAACATTGTCTCTCAACTGTGTTATAGAGTGTAGTACTACATTTCATTGAAGTGTAAGGCTTTCCAAAGCTGCCGAACGTGTTTCTTTCTCTATTTCAATGGTATTCTGCCTTGTATAACACACATTTACCACTCTAGTCGACTTTAAGTAAAGAATATAGGATTCATACAGTGTTTAATGTCATCTTAACTCGAATTTAGGATTTCCCGGATCTTAGCTACCTTTACTACACTAAGAACTGACTGGAGAATCTCTTTGAGCTGTTCTAAACAAGTTCTCATCTGTTTATACTCATTTTCTCTGAATTATCCATGTTTTCATGTAGTTTCCTATATTCTGCCTTCTGGTCCAAGTATAAGCTTTGCCCACTTTATCAAACAACTTCCTACACACTGTTATGAACTGAGGCAGCTCGGGAACATTGTCTCTCAACTGTGTTATAGAGTGTAGTACTACATTTCAGTGAAGTGTAAGGCTTTCCAAAGCTGCCGAACGTGTTTCTTTCTCTATTTCAATGGTATTCTGCCTTGTATAACACACATTTACCACTCTAGTCTCCTTTAAGTAAAGAATATAGGACTCATACAGTGTTTCATGTAATCTTAACTCGAATTAAGGATTTCCCGGATCTTATCTGCCTTTACTACACTAAGAACTGACCGAAGAATCTCTTTGAGCTGTTCTAAACATGTTCTCATCTGTTTACAGTCATTTTCTCTGAATTATCCATGTTTTAATGTAGTTTCCGACATTCTGCCTTCTGGTCCAAGTATAAGCTTTGCCCACTTTATCAAACAACTTCCTACACACTGTTATGAACTGAGGCAGCTCGGGAACATTGTCTCTCAACTGTGTTATAGAGTGTAGTACTACATTTCAGTGAAGTGTAAGGCTTTCCAAAGCTGCCGAACGTGTTTCTTTCTCTATTTCAATGGTATTCTGCCTTGTATAACACACATTTACCACTCTAGTCTCCTTTAAGTAAAGAATATAGGATTCATACAGTGTTTCATGTGATCTTAACTTGAATTAAGGATTTCCCGGATCTTAGCTACCTTTTCTACACTAAGAACTGACTTGGAGAATCTCTTTGAGCTGTTCTAAACAAGTTGTCATCTGTTTACAGTCATTTTCTCCGAATTATCCATGTTTTCATGTAGTTTCCTATATTCTGCCTTCTGGTCCAAGTATAAGCTTTGCCCACTTTATCAAACAACTTCCTACACACTGTTATGAACTGAGGCAGTTCAGGAACATTGTCTCTCAACTGTGTTATAGAGTGTAGTAATATATTTCAGTGAAGTGTAAGGCTTTCCAAAGGTGCCTAACATGTTTCTTTCTCTATTTCAATGGTATTCTGCCTTGTATAACACACATTTACCACTCTAGTCTCCTTTAAGTAAAGAATATAGGATTCATACAGTGTTTCATGTGATCTTAACTTGAATTAAGGATTTCCCGGATCTTAGCTACCTTTTCTACACTAAGAACTGACTTGGAGAATCTCTTTGAGCTGTTCTAAACAAGTTCTCATCTGTTTACAGTCATTTTCTCCGAATTATCCATGTTTTCATG
Organism: Pipistrellus hanaki; assembly: GCF_964339955.1. Taxonomy (NCBI): domain Eukaryota; kingdom Metazoa; phylum Chordata; class Mammalia; order Chiroptera; family Vespertilionidae; genus Pipistrellus; species Pipistrellus hanaki. The sequence continues at coordinate 1,382,628 of NC_140509.1, read as the reverse complement.
TAGTTTCCTATATTCTGCCTTCTGGTCCAAGTATAAGCTTTGCCCACTTTATCAAACAACTTCCTACACACTGTTATGAACTGAGGCAGTTCACGAACATTGTCTCTCAACTGTGTTATAGAGTGTAGTAGTACATTTCAGTGAAGTGTAAGGCTTTCCAAAGCTGCCTAACATGTTTCTTTCTCTATTTCAATGGTATTCTGCCTTGTATAACACACATTTACCACTCTAGTCTCCTTTAAGTAAAGAATATAGGACTCATACAGTGTTTCATGTCATCTTAACTCGAATTAAGGATTTCCCGGATCTAATCTGCCTTTACTACACTAAGAGCTGACCGGAGAATCTCTTTGAGCTGTTCTAAACAAGTTCTCATCTGTTTACAGTCATTTTCTCTGAATTATCCATGTTTTAATGTAATTTCCGACATTCTGCCTTCTGGTCCAAGTATAAGCTTTGCCCACTTTATCAAAAAACTTCCTACACACTGTTATGAACTGAGGCAGCTCGGGAACATTGTCTCTCAACTGTGTTATAGAGTGTAACTACATTTCAGTGAAGTGTAAGGCTTTCCAAAGCTGCCGAATGTGTTTCTTTCTCTATTTCAATGGTGTTCTGCCTTGTATAACACACATTTACCACTCTAGTCTCCTTTAAGTAAAGAATATAGGATTCATACAGTGTTTCATGTGATCTTAACTTGAATTAAGGATTTCCCGGATCTTAGCTACCTTTTCTACACTAAGAACTGACTTGGAGAATCTCTTTGAGCTGTTCTAAACAAGTTCTCATCTGTTTACAGTCATTTTCTCCGAATTATCCATGTTTTCATGTAGTTTCCTATATTCTGCCTTCTGGTCCAAGTATAAGCTTTGCCCACTTTATCAAACAACTTCCTACACACTGTTATGAACTGAGGCAGTTCACGAACATTGTCTCTCAACTGTGTTATAGAGTGTAGTAGTACATTTCAGTGAAGTGTAAGGCTTTCCAAAGCTGCCTAACATGTTTCTTTCTCTATTACAATGGTATTCTGCCTTGTATAACACACATTTACCACTCTAGTCTCCTTTAAGTAAAGAATATAGGACTCATACAGTGTTTCATGTCATGTTAACTCGAATTAAGGATTTCCCGGATCTTATCTGCCTTTACTACACTAAGAACTGACCGGAGAATCTCTTTGAGCTGTTCTAAACAAGTTCTCATCTGTTTACAGTCATTTTCTCTGAATTATCCATGTTTTAATGTAGTTTCCGACATTCTGCCTTCTGGTCCAAGTATAAGCTTTGCCCACTTTATCAAACAACTTCCTACACACTGTTATGAACTGAGGCAGCTCGGGAACATTGTCTCTCAACTGTGTTATAGAGTGTAACTACATTTCAGTGAAGTGTAAGGCTTTCCAAAGCTGCCGAACGTGTTTCTTTCTCTATTTCAATGGTGTTCTGCCTTGTATAACACACATTTACCACTCTAGTCTCCTTTAAGTAAAGAATATAGGATTCATACAGTGTTTCATGTGATCTTAACTTGAATTAAGGATTTCCCGGATCTTAGCTACCTTTTCTACACTAAGAACTGACTTGGAGAATCTCTTTGAGCTGTTCTATACAAGTTCTCATCTGTTTACAGTCATTTTCTCCGAATTATCCATGTTTTCATGTAGTTTCCTATATTCTGCCTTCTGGTCCAAGTATAAACTTTGCCCACTTTATCAAACAACTTCCTACACACTGTTATGAACTTAGGCAGCTCGGGAACATTGTCTCTCAACTGTGTTATAGAGTGTAGTACTACATTTCAGTGAAGTGTAAGGCTTTCCAAAGCTGCCGAACGTGTTTCTTTCTCTATTTCAATGGTATTCTGCCTTGTATAACACACATTTACCACTCTAGTCTCCTTTAAGTAAAGAATATAGGATTCATACAGTGTTTCATGAGATCTTAACTTGAATTAAGGATTTCCCGGATCTTAGCTACCTTTTCTACACTAAGAACTGACTTGGAGAATCTCTTTGAGCTGTTCTAAACAAGTTCTCATCTGTTTACAGTCATTTTCTCCGAATTATCCATGTTTTCATGTAGTTTCCTATATTCTGCCTTCTGGTCCAAGTATAAGCTTTGCCCACTTTATCAAACAACTTCCTATACACTGTTATGAACTGAGGCAGTTCAGGAACATTGTCTCTCAACTGTGTTATAGAGTGTAGTAATACATTTCAGTGAAGTGTAAGGCTTTCCAAAGCTGCCTAACATGTTTCTTTCTCTATATCAATGGTATTCTGCCTTGTATAACACACATTTACCACTCTAGTCTCCTTTAAGTAAAGAATATAGGATTCATACAGTGTTTCATGTGATCTTAACTTGAATTAAGGATTTCCCGGATCTTAGCTACCTTTTCTACACTAAGAACTGACTTGGAGAATCTCTTTGAGCTGTTCTAAACAAGTTCTCATCTGTTTACAGTTATTTTCTCCGAATATCCATGTTTTCATGTAGTTTCCTATATTCTGCCTTCTGGTCCAAGTATAAGCTTTGCCCACTTTATCAAACAACTTCCTACACACTGTTATGAACTGAGGCAGCTCGGGAACATTGTCTCTCAACTGTCCTATAGACTGTAGTACTATATTTCAGTGAAGTGAAAGGCTTTCCAAAGCTGCCGAACGTGTTTCTTTCTCTATTTCAATTGTATTCTGCCTGGTATAACACACATTTACCACTCTAGTCTCCTTTAAGTAAAGAATATAGGATTCATACAGTGTTTCATGTGATCTTAACTTGAATTAAGGATTTCCCGGATCTTAGCTACTTTTTCTACACTAAGAACTGACTTGGAGAATCTCTTTGAGCTGTTCTAAACAAGTTCTCATCTGTTTACAGTCATTTTCTCTGAATTATCCATGTTTTCATGCAGTTTCCTATATTCTGCCTTCTGGTCCAGGTATAAGCTTTGCCCACTTTATCAAACAACTTCCTACACACTGTTATGAACTGAGGCAGCTCGGGAACATTGTCTCTCAACTGTGTTATAGAGTGTAGTACTACATTTCAGTGAAGTGTAAGGCTTTCCAAAGCTGCCGAAAGTGTTTCTTTCTCTATTTCAATGGTATTCTGCCTTGTATAACACACATTTACTACTCTAGTCGACTTTAAGTAAAGAATATAGGATTCATACAGTGTTTCATGTGATCTTAACTTGAATTAAGGATTTCCCGGATCTTAGCTACCTTTTCTACACTAAGAACTGACTTGGAGAATCTCTTTGAGCTGTTCTAAACAAGTTCTCATCGGTTTACAGTCATTTTCTCCGAATTATCCATGTTTTCATGTAGTTTCCTATATTCTGCCTTCTGGTCCAAGTATAAGCTTTGCCCACTTTATCAAACAACTTCCTACACACTGTTATGAACTGAGGCAGCTCGGGAACATTGTCTCTCAACTGTGTTATAGAGTGTAGTACTACATTTCATTGAAGTGTAAGGCTTTCCAAAGCTGCCGAAAGTGTTTCTTTCTCTATTTCAATGGTATTCTGCCTTGTATAACACACATTTACCACTCTAGTCGACTTTAAGTAAAGACTATAGGATTCATACAGTGTTTAATGTCATCTTAACTCGAATTAAGGATTTCCCGGATCTTAGCTACCTTTTGTAAACTAGGAACTGACCGGAGAATCTCTTTGAGCTGTTCTAAACAAGTTCTCATCTGTTTACAGTCATTTTCTCTGAATTATGCATGTTTTCATGTAGTTTCCTACATTCTGCCTTCTGGTCCAAGTATAAGCTTTGCCCACTTTATCAAACAACTTCCTACACACTGTTATGAACTGAGGCAGCTCGGGAACATTGTCTCTCAACTGTGTTATAGACTGTAGTACTATATTTCAGTGAAGTGAAAGGCTTTCCAAAGCTGCCGAACGTGTTTCTTTCTCTATTTCAATTGTATTCTGCCTGGTATAACAGACATTTACCACTCTAGTCTACTTTAAGTAAAGAATATAGGATTCATACAGTGTTTCATGTGATCTTAACTTGAATTTAGGATTTCCCGTATCTTAGCTACCGTTTCTACACTAAGAACTGACTTGGAGAATCTCTTTGAGCTGTTCTAAACAAGTTCTCATCTGTTTACAGTCATTTTCTCCGAATTATCCATGTTTTCATGTAGTTTCCTATATTCTGCCTTCTGGTCCAAGTATAAGCTTTGCCCACTTTATCAAACAACTTCCTACACACTGTTATGAACTGAGGCAGTTCACGAACATTGTCTCTCAACTGTGTTATAGAGTGTAGTAGTACATTTCAGTGAAGTGTAAGGCTTTCCAAAGCTGCCTAACATGTTTCTTTCTCTATTTCAATGGTATTCTGCCTTGTATAACACACATTTACCACTCTAGTCTCCTTTAAGTAAAGAATATAGGACTCATACAGTGTTTCATGTCATCTTAACTCGAATTAAGGATTTCCCGGATCTAATCTGCCTTTACTACACTAAGAGCTGACCGGAGAATCTCTTTGAGCTGTTCTAAACAAGTTCTCATCTGTTTACAGTCATTTTCTCTGAATTATCCATGTTTTAATGTAATTTCCGACATTCTGCCTTCTGGTCCAAGTATAAGCTTTGCCCACTTTATCAAAAAACTTCCTACACACTGTTATGAACTGAGGCAGCTCGGGAACATTGTCTCTCAACTGTGTTATAGAGTGTAACTACATTTCAGTGAAGTGTAAGGCTTTCCAAAGCTGCCGAATGTGTTTCTTTCTCTATTTCAATGGTGTTCTGCCTTGTATAACACACATTTACCACTCTAGTCTCCTTTAAGTAAAGAATATAGGATTCATACAGTGTTTCATGTGATCTTAACTTGAATTAAGGATTTCCCGGATCTTAGCTACCTTTTCTACACTAAGAACTGACTTGGAGAATCTCTTTGAGCTGTTCTAAACAAGTTCTCATCTGTTTACAGTCATTTTCTCCGAATTATCCATGTTTTCATGTAGTTTCCTATATTCTGCCTTCTGGTCCAAGTATAAGCTTTGCCCACTTTATCAAACAACTTCCTACACACTGTTATGAACTGAGGCAGTTCACGAACATTGTCTCTCAACTGTGTTATAGAGTGTAGTAGTACATTTCAGTGAAGTGTAAGGCTTTCCAAAGCTGCCTAACATGTTTCTTTCTCTATTACAATGGTATTCTGCCTTGTATAACACACATTTACCACTCTAGTCTCCTTTAAGTAAAGAATATAGGACTCATACAGTGTTTCATGTCATGTTAACTCGAATTAAGGATTTCCCGGATCTTATCTGCCTTTACTACACTAAGAACTGACCGGAGAATCTCTTTGAGCTGTTCTAAACAAGTTCTCATCTGTTTACAGTCATTTTCTCTGAATTATCCATGTTTTAATGTAGTTTCCGACATTCTGCCTTCTGGTCCAAGTATAAGCTTTGCCCACTTTATCAAACAACTTCCTACACACTGTTATGAACTGAGGCAGCTCGGGAACATTGTCTCTCAACTGTGTTATAGAGTGTAACTACATTTCAGTGAAGTGTAAGGCTTTCCAAAGCTGCCGAACGTGTTTCTTTCTCTATTTCAATGGTGTTCTGCCTTGTATAACACACATTTACCACTCTAGTCTCCTTTAAGTAAAGAATATAGGATTCATACAGTGTTTCATGTGATCTTAACTTGAATTAAGGATTTCCCGGATCTTAGCTACCTTTTCTACACTAAGAACTGACTTGGAGAATCTCTTTGAGCTGTTCTAAACAAGTTCTCATCTGTTTACAGTCATTTTCTCCGAATTATCCATGTTTTCATGTAGTTTCCTATATTCTGCCTTCTGGTCCAAGTATAAACTTTGCCCACTTTATCAAACAACTTCCTACACACTGTTATGAACTTAGGCAGCTCGGGAACATTGTCTCTCAACTGTGTTATAGAGTGTAGTACTACATTTCAGTGAAGTGTAAGGCTTTCCAAAGCTGCCGAACGTGTTTCTTTCTCTATTTCAATGGTATTCTGCCTTGTATAACACACATTTACCACTCTAGTCTCCTTTAAGTAAAGAATATAGGATTCATACAGTGTTTCATGAGATCTTAACTTGAATTAAGGATTTCCCGGATCTTAGCTACCTTTTCTACACTAAGAACTGACTTGGAGAATCTCTTTGAGCTGTTCTAAACAAGTTCTCATCTGTTTACAGTCATTTTCTCCGAATTATCCATGTTTTCATGTAGTTTCCTATATTCTGCCTTCTGGTCCAAGTATAAGCTTTGCCCACTTTATCAAACAACTTCCTATACACTGTTATGAACTGAGGCAGTTCAGGAACATTGTCTCTCAACTGTGTTATAGAGTGTAGTAATACATTTCAGTGAAGTGTAAGGCTTTCCAAAGCTGCCTAACATGTTTCTTTCTCTATATCAATGGTATTCTGCCTTGTATAACACACATTTACCACTCTAGTCTCCTTTAAGTAAAGAATATAGGATTCATACAGTGTTTCATGTGATCTTAACTTGAATTAAGGATTTCCCGGATCTTAGCTACCTTTTCTACACTAAGAACTGACTTGGAGAATCTCTTTGAGCTGTTCTAAACAAGTTCTCATCTGTTTACAGTTATTTTCTCCGAATATCCATGTTTTCATGTAGTTTCCTATATTCTGCCTTCTGGTCCAAGTATAAGCTTTGCCCACTTTATCAAACAACTTCCTACACACTGTTATGAACTGAGGCAGCTCGGGAACATTGTCTCTCAACTGTCCTATAGACTGTAGTACTATATTTCAGTGAAGTGAAAGGCTTTCCAAAGCTGCCGAACGTGTTTCTTTCTCTATTTCAATTGTATTCTGCCTGGTATAACACACATTTACCACTCTAGTCTCCTTTAAGTAAAGAATATAGGATTCATACAGTGTTTCATGTGATCTTAACTTGAATTAAGGATTTCCCGGATCTTAGCTACTTTTTCTACACTAAGAACTGACTTGGAGAATCTCTTTGAGCTGTTCTAAACAAGTTCTCATCTGTTTACAGTCATTTTCTCTGAATTATCCATGTTTTCATGCAGTTTCCTATATTCTGCCTTCTGGTCCAGGTATAAGCTTTGCCCACTTTATCAAACAACTTCCTACACACTGTTATGAACTGAGGCAGCTCGGGAACATTGTCTCTCAACTGTGTTATAGAGTGTAGTACTACATTTCAGTGAAGTGTAAGGCTTTCCAAAGCTGCCGAAAGTGTTTCTTTCTCTATTTCAATGGTATTCTGCCTTGTATAACACACATTTACTACTCTAGTCAACTTTAAGTAAAGAATATAGGATTCATACAGTGTTTCATGTGATCTTAACTTGAATTAAGGATTTCCCGGATCTTAGCTACCTTTTCTACACTAAGAACTGACTTGGAGAATCTCTTTGAGCTGTTCTAAACAAGTTCTCATCGGTTTACAGTCATTTTCTCCGAATTATCCATGTTTTCATGTAGTTTCCTATATTCTGCCTTCTGGTCCAAGTATAAGCTTTGCCCACTTTATCAAACAACTTCCTACACACTGTTATGAACTGAGGCAGCTCGGGAACATTGTCTCTCAACTGTGTTATAGAGTGTAGTACTACATTTCATTGAAGTGTAAGGCTTTCCAAAGCTGCCGAAAGTGTTTCTTTCTCTATTTCAATGGTATTCTGCCTTGTATAACACACATTTACCACTCTAGTCGACTTTAAGTAAAGACTATAGGATTCATACAGTGTTTAATGTCATCTTAACTCGAATTAAGGATTTCCCGGATCTTAGCTACCTTTTGTAAACTAGGAACTGACCGGAGAATCTCTTTGAGCTGTTCTAAACAAGTTCTCATCTGTTTACAGTCATTTTCTCTGAATTATGCATGTTTTCATGTAGTTTCCTACATTCTGCCTTCTGGTCCAAGTATAAGCTTTGCCCACTTTATCAAACAACTTCCTACACACTGTTATGAACTGAGGCAGCTCGGGAACATTGTCTCTCAACTGTGTTATAGACTGTAGTACTATATTTCAGTGAAGTGAAAGGCTTTCCAAAGCTGCCGAACGTGTTTCTTTCTCTATTTCAATTGTATTCTGCCTGGTATAACAGACATTTACCACTCTAGTCTACTTTAAGTAAAGAATATAGGATTCATACAGTGTTTCATGTGATCTTAACTTGAATTTAGGATTTCCCGTATCTTAGCTACCGTTTCTACACTAAGAACTGACTTGGAGAATCTCTTTGAGCTGTTCTAAACAAGTTCTCATCTGTTTACAATCATTTTCTCTGAATTATCCATGTTTTCATGTAGTTTCCTATATTCTGACTTCTGGTCCAAGTATAAGCTTTGTCCACTTTATCAAACAACTTCCAACACACTGTTATGAACTGAGGCAGTTCGGGAACATTGTCTCTCAACTGTGTTATAGAGTGTAGTACTACATTTCATTGAAGTGTAAGGCTTTCCAAAGCTGCCGAACGTGTTTCTTTCTCTATTTCAATGGTATTCTGCCTTGTATAACACACATTTACCACTCTAGTCGACTTTAAGTAAAGAATATAGGATTCATACAGTGTTTAATGTCATCTTAACTCGAATTTAGGATTTCCCGGATCTTAGCTACCTTTACTACACTAAGAACTGACTGGAGAATCTCTTTGAGCTGTTCTAAACAAGTTCTCATCTGTTTATACTCATTTTCTCTGAATTATCCATGTTTTCATGTAGTTTCCTATATTCTGCCTTCTGGTCCAAGTATAAGCTTTGCCCACTTTATCAAACAACTTCCTACACACTGTTATGAACTGAGGCAGCTCGGGAACATTGTCTCTCAACTGTGTTATAGAGTGTAGTACTACATTTCAGTGAAGTGTAAGGCTTTCCAAAGCTGCCGAACGTGTTTCTTTCTCTATTTCAATGGTATTCTGCCTTGTATAACACACATTTACCACTCTAGTCTCCTTTAAGTAAAGAATATAGGACTCATACAGTGTTTCATGTCATCTTAACTCGAATTAAGGATTTCCCGGATCTAATCTGCCTTTACTACACTAAGAGCTGACCGGAGAATCTCTTTGAGCTGTTCTAAACAAGTTCTCATCTGTTTACAGTCATTTTCTCTGAATTATCCATGTTTTAATGTAATTTCCGACATTTTGCCTTCTGGTCCAAGTATAAGCTTTGCCCACTTTATCAAAAAACTTCCTACACACTGTTATGAACTGAGGCAGCTCGGGAACATTGTCTCTCAACTGTGTTATAGAGTGTAACTACATTTCAGTGAAGTGTAAGGCTTTCCAAAGCTGCCGAATGTGTTTCTTTCTCTATTTCAATGGTGTTCTGCCTTGTATAACACACATTTACCACTCTAGTCTCCTTTAAGTAAAGAATATAGGATTCATACAGTGTTTCATGTGATCTTAACTTGAATTAAGGATTTCCCGGATCTTAGCTACCTTTTCTACACTAAGAACTGACTTGGAGAATCTCTTTGAGCTGTTCTAAACAAGTTCTCATCTGTTTACAGTCATTTTCTCCGAATTATCCATGTTTTCATGTAGTTTCCTATATTCTGCCTTCTGGTCCAAGTATAAGCTTTGCCCACTTTATCAAACAACTTCCTACACACTGTTATGAACTGAGGCAGTTCACGAACATTGTCTCTCAACTGTGTTATAGAGTGTAGTAGTACATTTCAGTGAAGTGTAAGGCTTTCCAAAGCTGCCTAACATGTTTCTTTCTCTATTTCAGTGGTATTCTGCCTTGTATAACACACATTTACCACTCTAGTCTCCTTTAAGTAAAGAATATAGGACTCATACAGTGTTTCATGTCATCTTAACTCGAATTAAGGATTTCCCGGATCTTATCTGCCTTTACTACACTAAGAACTGACCGGAGAATCTCTTTGAGCTGTTCTAAACAAGTTCTCATCTGTTTACAGTCATTTTCTCTGAATTATCCATGTTTTAATGTAGTTTCCGACATTCTGCCTTCTGGTCCAAGTATAAGCTTTGCCCACTTTATCAAAAAACTTCCTACACACTGTTATGAACTGAGGCAGCTCGGGAACATTGTCTCTCAACTGTGTTATAGAGTGTAACTACATTTCAGTGAAGTGTAAGGCTTTCCAAAGCTGCCGAATGTGTTTCTTTCTCTATTTCAATGGTGTTCTGCCTTGTATAACACACATTTACCACTCTAGTCTCCTTTAAGTAAAGAATATAGGATTCATACAGTGTTTCATGTGATCTTAACTTGAATTAAGGATTTCCCGGATCTTAGCTACCTTTTCTACACTAAGAACTGACTTGGAGAATCTCTTTGAGCTGTTCTAAACAAGTTCTCATCTGTTTACAGTCATTTTCTCCGAATTATCCATGTTTTCATGTAGTTTCCTATATTCTGCCTTCTGGTCCAAGTATAAGCTTTGCCCACTTTATCAAACAACTTCGTACACACTGTTATGAACTGAGGCAGTTCACGAACATTGTCTCTCAACTGTGTTATAGAGTGTAGTAGTACATTTCAGTGAAGTGTAAGGCTTTCCAAAGCTGCCTAACATGTTTCTTTCTCTATTACAATGGTATTCTGCCTTGTATAACACACATTTACCACTCTAGTCTCCTTTAAGTAAAGAATATAGGACTCATACAGTGTTTCATGTCATGTTAACTCGAATTAAGGATTTCCCGGATCTTATCTGCCTTTACTACACTAAGAACTGACCGGAGAATCTCTTTGAGCTGTTCTAAACAAGTTCTCATCTGTTTACAGTCATTTTCTCTGAATTATCCATGTTTTAATGTAGTTTCCGACATTCTGCCTTCTGGTCCAAGTATAAGCTTTGCCCACTTTATCAAACAACTTCCTACACACTGTTATGAACTGAGGCAGTTCAGGAACATTGTCTCTCAACTGTGTTATAGAGTGTAGTAATATATTTCAGTGAAGTGTAAGGCTTTCCAAAGGTGCCTAACATGTTTCTTTCTCTATTTCAATGGTATTCTGCCTTGTATAACACACATTTACCACTCTAGTCTCCTTTAAGTAAAGAATATAGGATTCATACAGTGTTTCATGTGATCTTAACTTGAATTAAGGATTTCCCGGATCTTAGCTACCTTTTCTATACTAAGAACTGACTTGGAGAATCTCTTTGAGCTGTTCTAAACAAGTTCTCATCTGTTTACAGTCATTTTCTCCGAATTATCCATGTTTTCATGTAGTTTCCTATATTCTGCCTTCTGGTCCAAGTATAAGCTTTGCCCACTTTATCAAACAACTTCCTACACACTGTTATGAACTGAGGCAGTTCACGAACATTGTCTCTCAACTGTGTTATAGAGTGTAGTAGTACATTTCAGTGAAGTGTAAGGCTTTCCAAAGCTGCCTAACATGTTTCTTTCTCTATTTCAATGGTATTCTGCCTTGTATAACACACATTTACCACTCTAGTCTCCTTTAAGTAAAGAATATAGGACTCATACAGTGTTTCATGTCATCTTAACTGGAATTAAGGATTTCCCGGATCTTATCTGCCTTTACTACACTAAGAACTGACCGGAGAATCTCTTTGAGCTGTTCTAAACAAGTTCTCATCTGTTTACAGTCATTTTCTCTGAATTATCCATGTTTTAATGTAGTTTCCGACATTCTGCCTTCTGGTCCAAGTATAAGCTTTGCCCACTTTATCAAAAAACTTCCTACACACTGTTATGAACTGAGGCAGCTCGGGAACATTGTCTCTCAACTGTGTTATAGAGTGTAACTACATTTCAGTGAAGTGTAAGGCTTTCCAAAGCTGCCGAACGTGTTTCTTTCTCTATTTCAATGGTGTTCTGCCTTGTATAACACACATTTACCACTCTAGTCTCCTTTAAGTAAAGAATATAGGATTCATACAGTGTTTCATGTGATCTTAACTTGAATTAAGGATTTCCCGGATCTTAGCTACCTTTTCTACACTAAGAACTGACTTGGAGAATCTCTTTGAGCTGTTCTAAACAAGTTCTCATCTGTTTACAGTCATTTTCTCCGAATTATCCATGTTTTCATGTAGTTTCCTATATTCTGCCTTCTGGTCCAAGTATAAACTTTACCCACTTTATCAAACAACTTCCTACACACTGTTATGAACTTAGGCAGCTCGGGAACATTGTCTCTCAACTGTGTTATAGAGTGTAGTACTACATTTCAGTGAAGTGTAAGGCTTTCCAAAGCTGCCGAACGTGTTTCTTTCTCTATTTCAATGGTATTCTGCCTTGTATAACACACATTTACCACTCTAGTCTCCTTTAAGTAAAGAATATAGGATTCATACAGTGTTTCATGAGATCTTAACTTGAATTAAGGATTTCCCGGATCTTAGCTACCTTTTCTACACTAAGAACTGACTTGGAGAATCTCTTTGAGCTGTTCTAAACAAGTTCTCATCTGTTTACAGTCATTTTCTCCGAATTATCCATGTTTTCATGTAGTTTCCTATATTCTGCCTTCTGGTCCAAGTATAAGCTTTGCCCACTTTATCAAACAACTTCCTACACACTGTTATGAACTGAGGCAGTTCACGAACATTGTCTCACAACTGTGTTATAGAGTGTAGTAGTACATTTCAGTGAAGTGTAAGGCTTTCCAAAGCTGCCTAACATGTTTCTTTCTCTATTACAATGGTATTCTGCCTTGTATAACACACATTTACCACTCTAGTCTCCTTTAAGTAAAGAATATAGGACTCATACAGTGTTTCATGTCATGTTAACTCGAATTAAGGATTTCCCGGATCTTATCTGCCTTTACTACACTAAGAACTGACCGGAGAATCTCTTTGAGCTGTTCTAAACAAGTTCTCATCTGTTTACAGTCATTTTCTCTGAATTATCCATGTTTTAATGTAGTTTCCGACATTCTGCCTTCTGGTCCAAGTATAAGCTTTGCCCACTTTATCAAACAACTTCCTACACACTGTTATGAACTGAGGCAGTTCAGGAACATTGTCTCTCAACTGTGTTATAGAGTGTAGTAATATATTTCAGTGAAGTGTAAGGCTTTCCAAAGGTGCCTAACATGTTTCTTTCTCTATTTCAATGGTATTCTGCCTTGTATAACACACATTTACCACTCTAGTCTCCTTTAAGTAAAGAATATAGGATTCATACAGTGTTTCATGTGATCTTAACTTGAATTAAGGATTTCCCGGATCTTAGCTACCTTTTCTATACTAAGAACTGACTTGGAGAATCTCTTTGAGCTGTTCTAAACAAGTTCTCATCTGTTTACAGTCATTTTCTCCGAATTATCCATGTTTTCATGTAGTTTCCTATATTCTGCCTTCTGGTCCAAGTATAAGCTTTGCCCACTTTATCAAACAACTTCCTACACACTGTTATGAACTGAGGCAGTTCACGAACATTGTCTCTCAACTGTGTTATAGAGTGTAGTAGTACATTTCAGTGAAGTGTAAGGCTTTCCAAAGCTGCCTAAGATGTTTCTTTCTCTATTTCAATGGTATTCTGCCTTGTATAACACACATTTACCACTCTAGTCTCCTTTAAGTAAAGAATATAGGACTCATACAGTGTTTCATGTCATCTTAACTGGAATTAAGGATTTCCCGGATCTTATCTGCCTTTACTACACTAAGAACTGACCGGAGAATCTCTTTGAGCTGTTCTAAACAAGTTCTCATCTGTTTACAGTCATTTTCTCTGAATTATCCATGTTTTAATGTAGTTTCCGACATTCTGCCTTCTGGTCCAAGTATAAGCTTTGCCCACTTTATCAAAAAACTTCCTACATACTGTTATGAACTGAGGCAGCTCGGGAACATTGTCTCTCAACTGTGTTATAGAGTGTAACTACATTTCAGTGAAGTGTAAGGCTTTCCAAAGCTGCCGAACGTGTTTCTTTCTCTATTTCAATGGTGTTCTGCCTTGTATAACACACATTTACCACTCTAGTCTCCTTTAAGTAAAGAATATAGGATTCATACAGTGTTTCATGTGATCTTAACTTGAATTAAGGATTTCCCGGATCTTAGCTACCTTTTCTACACTAAGAACTGACTTGGAGAATCTCTTTGAGCTGTTCTAAACAAGTTCTCATCTGTTTACAGTCATTTTCTCCGAATTATCCATGTTTTCATGTAGTTTCCTATATTCTGCCTTCTGGTCCAAGTATAAACTTTGCCCACTTTATCAAACAACTTCCTACACACTGTTATGAACTTAGGCAGCTCGGGAACATTGTCTCTCAACTGTGTTATAGAGTGTAGTACTACATTTCAGTGAAGTGTAAGGCTTTCCAAAGCTGCCGAACGTGTTTCTTTCTCTATTTCAATGGTATTCTGCCTTGTATAACACACATTTACCACTCTAGTCTCCTTTAAGTAAAGAATATAGGATTCATACAGTGTTTCATGAGATCTTAACTTGAATTAAGGATTTCCCGGATCTTAGCTACCTTTTCTACACTAAGAACTGACTTGGAGAATCTCTTTGAGCTGTTCTAAACAAGTTCTCATCTGTTTACAGTCATTTTCTCCGAATTATCCATGTTTTCATGTAGTTTCCTATATTCTGCCTTCTGGTCCAAGTATAAGCTTTGCCCACTTTATCAAACAACTTCCTACACACTGTTATGAACTGAGGCAGTTCAGGAACATTGTCTCTCAACTGTGTTATAGAGTGTAGTAATACATTTCAGTGAAGTGTAAGGCTTTCCAAAGCTGCCTAACATGTTTCTTTCTCTATTTCAATGGTATTCTGCCTTGTATAACACACATTTACCACTCTAGTCTCCTTTAAGTAAAGAATATAGGATTCATACAGTGTTTCATGTGATCTTAACTTGAATTAAGGATTTCCCGGATCTTAGCTACCTTTTCTACACTAAGAACTGGCTTGGAGAATCTCTTTGAGCTGTTCTAAACAAGTTCTCATCTGTTTACAGTTATTTTCTCCGAATATCCATGTTTTCATGTAGTTTCCTATATTCTGCCTTCTGGTCCAAGTATAAGCTTTGCCCACTTTATCAAACAACTTCCTACACACTGTTATGAACTGAGGCAGCTCGGGAACATTGTCTCTCAACTGTGCTATAGACTGTAGTACTATATTTCAGTGAAGTGAAAGGCTTTCCAAAGCTGCCGAACGTGTTTCTTTCTCTATTTCAATTGTATTCTGCCTGGTATAACACACATTTACCACTCTAGTCTCCTTTAAGTAAAGAATATAGGATTCATACAGTGTTTCAGGTGATCTTAACTTGAATTAAGGATTTCCCGGATCTTAGCTACTTTTTCTACACTAAGAACTGACTTGGAGAATCTCTTTGAGCTGTTCTAAACAAGTTCTCATCTGTTTACAGTCATTTTCTCTGAATTATCCATGTTTTCATGCAGTTTCCTATATTCTGCCTTCTGGTCCAGGTATAAGCTTTGCCCACTTTATCAAACAACTTCCTACACACTGTTATGAACTGAGGCAGCTCGGGAACATTGTCTCTCAACTGTGTTATAGAGTGTAGTACTACATTTCATTGAAGTGTAAGGCTTTCCAAAGCTGCCGAAAGTGTTTCTTTCTCTATTTCAATGGTATTCTGCCTTGTATAACACACATTTACCACTCTAGTCTCCTTTAAGTAAAGAATATAGGATTCATACAGTGTTTAATGTCATCTTAACTCGAATTAAGGATTTCCCGGATCTTAGCTACCTTTACTACACTAAGAACTGACTGGAGAATCTCTTTGAGCTGTTCTAAACAAGTTCTCATCTGTTTACACTAATTTTCTCTGAATTATCCATGTTTTCATGTAGTTTCCTATATTCTGCCTTCTGGTCCAAGTATAAGCTTTGCCCACTTTATCAAACAACTTCCTACACACTGTTATGAACTGAAACAGCTCGGGAACATTGTCTCTCAACTGTGTTATAGACTGTAGTACTATATTTCAGTGAAGTGTAAGGCTTTCCAAAGCTGCCGAACGTGTTTCTTTCTCTATTTCAATGGTATTCTGCCTTGTATAACACACATTTACCACTCTAGTCTCCTTTAAGTAAAGAATATAGGATTCATACAGTGTTTCATGTCATCTTAACTCGAATTAAGGATTTCCGGATCTTAGCTACCTTTACTACACTAAGAACTGACCGGAGAATCTCTTTGAGCTGTTCTAAACAAGTTCTCATCTGTTTAAACTCATTTTCTCTGAATTATGCATGTTTTCATGTAGTTTCCTACATTCTGCCTTCTTGTCCAAGTATAAGCTTTGCCCACTTTATCAAACAACTTCCTACACACTGTTATGAACTGAGGCAGCTCGGGAACATTGTCTCTCAACTGTGTTATAGACTGTAGTACTATATTTCAGTGAAGTGTAAGGCTTTCCAAAGCTGCCGAACGTGTTTCTTTCTCTATTTCAGTGGTATTCTGCCTTGTATAACACACATTTACCACTCTAGTCTCCTTTAAGTAAAGAATATAGGATTCATACAGTGTTTCATGTCATCTTAACTCGAATTAAGGATTTCCGGATCTTAGCTACCGTTACTACACTAAGAACTGACCGGAGAATCTCTTTGAGCTGTTCTAAACAAGTTCTCATCTGTTTACACTCATTTTCTCTGAATTATCCATGTTTTCATGTAGTTTCCTATATTCTGCCTTCTAGTCCAAGTATAAGCTTTGCCCACTTTAGCAAACAACTTCCTACACACTGTTATGACCTGAAACAGCTCGGGAACATTGTCTCTCAACTGTGTTATAGACTGTAGTACTATATTTCAGTGAAGTGTAAGGCTTTCCAAAGCTGCCGAACGTGTTTCTTTCTCTATTTCAATGGTATTCTGCCTTGTATAACACACATTTACCACTCTAGTCTCCTTTAAGTAAAGAATATAGGATTCATACGGTGTTTCATGTCATCTTAACTCGAATTAAGGATTTCCAGATCTTAGCTACCTTTACTACACTAAGAACTGACCGGAGAATCTCTTTGAGATGTTCTAAACAAGTTCTCATCTGTTTACAGTCATTTTCTCTGAATTATGCATGTTTTCATGTAGTTTCCTACATTCTGCCTTCTGGTCCAAGTATAAGCTTTGCCAACTTTATCAAACAACTTCCTACACACTGTTATGAACTGAGGCAGCTCGGGAACATTGTCTCTCAACTGTGTTATAGAGTGTAGTACTACATTTCAGTGAAGTGTAAGGCTTTCCAAAGCTGCCGAACGTGTTTCTTTCTTTATTTCAATGGTATTCTGCCTTGTATAACACACATTTACCACTCTAGTCTCCTTTAAGTAAAGAATATAGGATTCATACAGTGTTTCATGTGATCTTAACTTGAATTAAGGATTTCCCGGATCTTAGCTACCTTTTCTACACTAAGAACTGACTTGGAGAATCTCTTTGAGCTGTTCTAAACAAGTTCTCATCTGTTTACAGTCATTTTCTCCGAATTATCCATGTTTTCATGTAGTTTCCTATATTCTGCCTTCTGGTCCAAGTATAAGCTTTGCCCACGTTATCAAACAACTTCCTACACACTGTTATGAACTGAGGCAGCTCGGGAACATTGTCTCTCAACTGTGTTATAGAGTGTAGTACTACATTTCAGTGAAGTGTAAGGCTTTCCAAAGCTGCCGAACGTGTTTCTTTCTCTATTTCAATGGTATTCTTCCTTGTATAACACACATTTACCACTCTAGTCTCCTTTAAGTAAAGAATATAGGATTCATACAGTGTTTCATGTGATCTTAACTTGAATTAAGGATTTCCCGGATCTTAGCTACCTTTTCTACACTAAGAACTGACTTGGAGAATCTCTTTGAGCTATTCTAAACAAGTTCTCATCTGTTTACAGTCATTTTCTCCGAATTATCCATGTTTTCATGTAGTTTCCTATATTCTGCCTTCTGGTCCAAGTATAAGCTTTGCCCACTTTATCAAACAACTTCCTACACACTGTTATGAACTGAGGCAGCTCGGGAACATTGTCTCTCAACGGTGTTATAGACTGTAGTACTACATTTCATTGAAGTGTAAGGCTTTCCAAAGCTGCCGAAAGTGTTTCTTTCTCTATTTCAATGGTATTCTGCCTTGTATAACACACATTTACCACTCTAGTCGACTTTAAGTAAAGACTATAGGATTCATACAGTGTTTAATGTCATCTTAACTCGAATTAAGGATTTCCCGGATCTTAGCTACCTTTTGTACACTAAGAACTGACCGGAGAATCTCTTTGAGCTGTTCTAAACAAGTTCTCATCTGTTTACAGTCATTTTCTCTGAATTATGCATGTTTTCATGTAGTTTCCTACATTCTGCCTTCTGGTCCAAGTATAAGCTTTGCCCACTTTATCAAACAACTTCCTACACACTGTTATGAACTGAGGCAGCTCGGGAACATTGTCTCTCAACTGTGTTATAGACTGTAGTACTATATTTCAGTGAAGTGAAAGGCTTTCCAAAGCTGCCGAACGTGTTTCTTTCTCTATTTCAATTGTATTCTGCCTGGTATAACACACATTTACCACTCTAGTCTCCTTTAAGTAAAGAATACAGAATTCACACAGTGTTTCATGTGATCTTAACTTGAATTAAGGATTTCCTGGATCTTAGCTACCTTTTCTACACTAAGAACTGACTTGGAGAATCTCTTTGAGCTGTTCTAAACAAGTTCTCATCTGTTTACAGTCATTTTCTCTGAATTATCCATGTTTTCATGCAGTTTCCTATATTCTGCCTTCTGGTCCAGGTATAAGCTTTGCCCACTTTATCAAACAACTTCCTACACACTGTTATGAACTGAGGCAGCTCGGGAACATTGTCTCTCAACTGTGTTATAGAGTGTAGTACTACATTTCATTGAAGTGTAAGGCTTTCCAAAGCTGCCGAAAGTGTTTCTTTCTCTATTTCAATGGGATTCTGCCTAGTATAACACACATTTACTACTCTAGTCGACTTTAAGTAAAGACTATAGGATTCATACAGTGTTTAATGTCATCTTAACTCGAATTAAGGATTTCCCGGATCTTAGCTACCTTTACTACACTAAGAACTGACTGGAGAATCTCTTTGAGCTGTTCTAAACAAGTTCTCATCTGTTTACACTCATTTTCTCTGAATTATGCATGTTTTCTGTAGTTTCCTATATTCTGTCTTCTGGTCCAAGTATAAGCTTTGCCCACTTTATCAAACAACTTCCTACACACTGTTATGAACTGAAACAGCTCGGGAACATTGTCTCTCAACTGTGTTATAGAATGTAGTACTATATTTCAGTGAAGTGTAAGGCTTTCCAAAGCTGCCGAACGTGTTTCTTTCTCTATTTCAATGGTATTCTGCCTTGTATAACACACATTTACCACTCTAGTCTCCTTTAAGTAAAGAATATAGGATTCATACAGTGTTTCATGTCATCTTAACTCGAATTAAGGTTTTCCGGATCTTAGCTACCTTTACTACACTAAGAACTGACCGGAGAATCTCTTTGAGCTGTTCTAAACAAGTTCTCATCGGTTTAGAGTCATTTTCTCCGAATTATCCATGTTTTCATGTAGTTTCCTATATTCTGCCTTCTGGTCCAAGTATAAGCTTTGCCCACTTTATCAAACAACTTCCTACACACTGTTATGAACTGAGGCAGCTCGGGAACATTGTCTCTCAACTGTGTTATAGAGTGTAGTACTACATTTCATTGAAGTGTAAGGCTTTCCAAAGCTGCCGAAAGTGTTTCTTTCTCTATTTCAATGGTATTCTGCCTTGTATAACACACATTTACCACTCTAGTCGACTTTAAGTAAAGACTATAGGATTCATACAGTGTTTAATGTCATCTTAACTCGAATTAAGGATTTCCCGGATCTTAGCTACCTTTTCTACACTAAGAACTGACTTGGAGAATCTCTTTGAGCTGTTCTAAACAAGTTCTCATCTGTTTACAGTCATTTTCTCCGAATTATCCATGTTTTCATGTAGTTTCCTATATTCTGCCTTCTGGTCCAAGTATAAGCTTTGCCCACTTTATCAAACAACTTCCTACACACTGTTATGAACTGAGGCAGCTCGGGAACATTGTCTCTCAAGTGTGTTATAGAGTGTAGTACTACATTTCAATGAAGTGTAAGGCTTTCCAAAGCTGCCGAAAGTGTTTCTTTCTCTATTTCAATGGTATTCTGCCTTGTATAACACACATTTACGAGTCTAGTCTCCTTTAAGTAAAGAACATAGGATTCATACAGTGTTTCATGTGATCTTAACTTGAATTAAAACTGACTTGGAGAATCTCTTTGAGCTGTTCTAAACAAGTTCTCATCTGTTTACAGTCATTTTCTCCGAATTATCCATGTTTTCATGTAGTTTCCTATATTCTGCCTTCTGGTCCAAGTATAAGCTTTGCCCACTTTATCAAAAAACTTCCTACACACTGTTATGAACTGAGGCAGCTCGGGAACATTGTCTCTAAACTGTGTTATAGAGTGTAGTACTACATTTCAGTGAAGTGTAAGGCTTTCCAAAGCTGCCGAACGTGTTTCTTTCTCTATTTCAATGGTATTCTGCCTTGTATAACACACATTTACCACTCTAGTTTCCTTTAGGTAAAGAATATAGGACTCATACAGTGTTTCATGTAATCTTAACTCGAATTAAGGATTTCCCGGATCTTATCTGCCTTTACTACACTAAGAACTGACCGAAGAATCTCTTTGAGCTGTTCTAAACAAGTTCTCATCTGTTTACAGTCATTTTCTCTGAATTATCCATGTTTTAATGTAGTTTCCGACATTCTGCCTTCTGGTCCAAGTATAAGCTTTGCCCACTTTATCAAACAACTTCCTACACACTGTTATGAACTGAGGCAGCTCGGGAACATTGTCTCTCAACTGTGTTATAGAGTGTAGTACTACATTTCAGTGAAGTGTAAGGCTTTCCAAAGCTGCCGAACGTGTTTCTTTCTCTATTTCAATGGTATTCTGCCTTGTATAACACACATTTACCACTCATGTCTCCTTTAAGTAAAGAATATAGGACTCATACCGTGTTTCATGTAATCTTAACTCGAATTAAGGATTTCCCGGATCTTATCTGCCTTTACTACACTAAGAACTGACCTAAGAATCTCTTTGAGCTGTTCTAAACAAGTTCTCATCTGTTTACAGTCATTTTCTCTGAATTATCCATGTTTTAATGTAGTTTCCGACATTCTGCCTTCTGGTCCAAGTATAAGCTTTGCCCACTTTATCAAACAACTTCCTACACACTGTTATGAACTGAGGCAGCTCGGGAACATTGTCTCTCAACTGTGTTATAGAGTGTAGTACTACATTTCAGTGAAGTGTAAGGCTTTCCAAAGCTGCCGAACGTGTTTCTTTCTCTATTTCAATGGTATTCTGCCTTGTGTAACACATATGTACCACATAGTCTCCTTTAAGTAAAGAATGTAGGATTTATACAGTGTTTCATGTGGTCTTAACTTGAATTAAGGATTTCCCGGATCTTAGCTACCTTTTCTACACTAAGAACTGACTTGGAGAATCTCTTTGAGCTGTTCTAAACAAGTTCTCATCTGTTTACAGTCATTTTCTCCGAATTATCCATGTTTTCATGTAGTTTCCTATATTCTGCCTTCTGGTCCAAGTATAAGCTTTGCCCACTTTATCAAACAACTTCCTACACACTGTTATGAACTGAGGCAGCTCGGGAACATTGTCTCTCAACTGTGTTATAGAGTGTAGTACTACATTTCAGTGAAGTGTAAGGCTTTCCAAAGCTGCCGAATGTGTTTCTTTCTCTATTTCAATGGTATTCTGCCTTGTATAACACACATTTACCAGTCTAGTCTCCTTTAAGTAAAGAACATAGGATTCATACAGTGTTTCATGTGATCTTAACTTGAATTAAAACTGACTTGGAGAATCTCTTTGAGCTGTTCTAAACAAGTTCTCATCTCTTTACAGTCATTTTCTCCGAATTATCCATGTTTTCATGTAGTTTCCTATATTTTGCCTTCTGGTCCAAGTATAAGCTTTGCCCACTTTATCAAAAAACTTCCTACACACTGTTATGAACTGAGGCAGCTCGGGAACATTGTCTCTCAACTGTGTTATAGGGTGTAGTACTACATTTCAGTGAAGTGTAAGGCTTTCCAAAGCTGCCGAACGTGTTTCTTTCTCTATTTCAATGGTATTCTGCCTTGTATAACACACATTTACCACTCTAGTTTCCTTTAGGTAAAGAATATAGGACTCATACAGTGTTTCATGTAATCTTAACTCGAATTAAGGATTTCCCGGATCTTATCTGCCTTTACTACACTAAGAACTGACCGAAGAATCTCTTTGAGCTGTTCTAAACAAGTTCTCATCTGTTTACAGTCATTTTCTCTGAATTATCCATGTTTTAATGTAGTTTCCGACATTCTGCCTTCTGGTCCAAGTATAAGCTTTGCCCACTTTATCAAACAACTTCCTACACACTGTTATGAACTGAGGCAGCTCGGGAACATTGTCTCTCAACTGTGTTATAGAGTGTAGTACTACATTTCAGTGAAGTGTAAGGCTTTCCAAAGCTGCCGAACGTGTTTCTTTCTCTATTTCAATGGTATTCTGCCTTGTATAACACACATTTACCACTCTAGTCTCCTTTAAGTAAAGAATATAGGATTCCTACAGTGTTTCATGTGATCTTAACTTGAATTAAGGATTTCCCGGATCTTAGCTACCTTTTCTACACTAAGAACTGACTTGGAGAATCTCTTTGAGCTGTTCTAAACAAGTTCTCATCTGTTTACACTCATTTTCTCCGAATTATCCATGTTTTCATGTAGTTTCCTATATTCTGCCTTCTGGTCCAAGTATAAGCTTTGCACACTTTATCAAACAACTTCCTACACACTGTTATGAACTGAGGCAGCTCGGGAACATTGTCTCTCAACTGTGTTATAGAGTGTAGTACTACATTTCAGTGAAGTGTAAGGCTTTCCAAAGCTGCCGAACGTGTTTCTTTCTCTATTTCAATGGTATTCTGCCTTGTATAACACACATTTACCACTCTAGTCTCCTTTAAGTAAAGAATATAGGATTCATACAGTGTTTCATGTGATCTTAACTTGAATTATGGATTTCCTGGATCTTAGCTACCTTTTCTACACTAAGAACTGACTTGGAGAATCTCTTTGAGCTGTTCTAAACAAGTTCTCATCGGTTTACAGTCATTTTCTCCGAATTATCCATGTTTTCATGTAGTTTCCTATATTCTGCCTTCTGGTCCAAGTATAAGCTTTGCCCACTTTATCAAACAACTTCCTACACACTGTTATGAACTGAGGCAGCTCGGGAACATTGTCTATCAACTGTGTTATAGAGTGTAGTACTACATTTCATTGAAGTGTAAGGCTTTCCAAAGCTGCCGAAAGTGTTTCTTTCTCTATTTCAATGGTATTCTGCCTTGTATAACACACATTTACCACTCTAGTCGACTTTAAGTAAAGACTATAGGATTCATACAGTGTTTAATGTCATCTTAACTCGAATTAAGGATTTCCCGGATCTTAGCTACCTTTTGTACACTAAGAACTGACCGGAGAATCTCTTTGAGCTGTTCTAAACAAGTTCTCATCTGTTTACAGTCATTTTCTCTGAATTATGCATGTTTTCATGTAGTTTCCTACATTCTGCCTTCTGGTCCAAGTATAAGCTTTGCCCACTTTATCAAACAACTTCCTACACACTGTTATGAACTGAGGCAGCTCGGGAACATTGTCTCTCAACTGTGTTATAGAATGTAGTACTATATTTCAGTGAAGTGTAAGGCTTTCCAAAGCTGCCGAACGTGTTTCTTTCTCTATTTCAATGGTATTCTGCCTTGTATAACACACATTTACCACTCTAGTCTCCTTTAAGTAAAGAATATAGGATTCATACAGTGTTTCATGTCATCTTAACTCGAATTAAGGTTTTCCGGATCTTAGCTACCTTTACTACACTAAGAACTGACCGGAGAATCTCTTTGAGCTGTTCTAAACAAGTTCTCATCTGTTTAGAGTCATTTTCTCCGAATTATCCATGTTTTCATGTAGTTTCCTATATTCTGCCTTCTGGTCCAAGTATAAGCTTTGCCCACTTTATCAAACAACTTCCTACACACTGTTATGAACTGAGGCAGCTCGGGAACATTGTCTCTCAACTGTGTTATAGAGTGTAGTACTACATTTCATTGAAGTGTAAGGCTTTCCAAAGCTGCCGAAAGTGTTTCTTTCTCTATTTCAATGGTATTCTGCCTTGTATAACACACATTTACCACTCTAGTCGACTTTAAGTAAAGACTATAGGATTCATACAGTGTTTAATGTCATCTTAACTCGAATTAAGGATTTCCCGGATCTTAGCTACCTTTTCTACACTAAGAACTGACTTGGAGAATCTCTTTGAGCTGTTCTAAACAAGTTCTCATCTGTTTACAGTCATTTTCTCCGAATTATCCATGTTTTCATGTAGTTTCCTATATTCTGCCTTCTGGTCCAAGTATAAGCTTTGCCCACTTTATCAAACAACTTCCTACACACTGTTATGAACTGAGGCAGCTCGGGAACATTGTCTCTCAAGTGTGTTATAGAGTGTAGTACTACATTTCAATGAAGTGTAAGGCTTTCCAAAGCTGCCGAAAGTGTTTCTTTCTCTATTTCAATGGTATTCTGCCTTGTATAACACACATTTACGAGTCTAGTCTCCTTTAAGTAAAGAACATAGGATTCATACAGTGTTTCATGTGATCTTAACTTGAATTAAAACTGACTTGGAGAATCTCTTTGAGCTGTTCTAAACAAGTTCTCATCTGTTTACAGTCATTTTCTCCGAATTATCCATGTTTTCATGTAGTTTCCTATATTCTGCCTTCTGGTCCAAGTATAAGCTTTGCCCACTTTATCAAAAAACTTCCTACACACTGTTATGAACTGAGGCAGCTCGGGAACATTGTCTCTAAACTGTGTTATAGAGTGTAGTACTACATTTCAGTGAAGTGTAAGGCTTTCCAAAGCTGCCGAACGTGTTTCTTTCTCTATTTCAATGGCATTCTGCCTTGTATAACACACATTTACCACTCTAGTTTCCTTTAGGTAAAGAATATAGGACTCATACAGTGTTTCATGTAATCTTAACTCGAATTAAGGATTTCCCGGATCTTATCTGCCTTTACTACACTAAGAACTGACCGAAGAATCTCTTTGAGCTGTTCTAAACAAGTTCTCATCTGTTTACAGTCATTTTCTCTGAATTATCCATGTTTTAATGTAGTTTCCGACATTCTGCCTTCTGGTCCAAGTATAAGCTTTGCCCACTTTATCAAACAACTTCCTACACACTGTTATGAACTGAGGCAGCTCGGGAACATTGTCTCTCAACTGTGTTATAGAGTGTAGTACTACATTTCAGTGAAGTGTAAGGCTTTCCAAAGCTGCCGAACGTGTTTCTTTCTCTATTTCAATGGTATTCTGCCTTGTATAACACACATTTACCACTCTAGTCTCCTTTAAGTAAAGAATATAGGATTCATACAGTGTTTCATGTGATCTTAACTTGAATTAAGGATTTCCCGGATCTTAGCTACCTTTTCTACACTAAGAACTGACTTGGAGAATCTCTTTGAGCTGTTCTAAACAAGTTCTCATCTGTTTACACTCATTTTCTCCGAATTATCCATGTTTTCATGTAGTTTCCTATATTCTGCCTTCTGGTCCAAGTATAAGCTTTGCACACTTTATCAAACAACTTCCTACACACTGTTATGAACTGAGGCAGCTCGGGAACATTGTCTCTCAACTGTGTTATAGAGTGTAGTACTACATTTCAGTGAAGTGTAAGGCTTTCCAAAGCTGCCGAACGTGTTTCTTTCTCTATTTCAATGGTATTCTGCCTTGTATAACACACATTTACCACTCTAGTCTCCTTTAAGTAAAGAATATAGGATTCATACAGTGTTTCATGTGATCTTAACTTGAATTATGGATTTCCTGGATCTTAGCTACCTTTTCTACACTAAGAACTGACTTGGAGAATATCTTTGAGCTGTTCTAAACAAGTTCTCATCTGTTTACAGTCATTTTCTCCGAATTATCCATGTTTTCATGTAGTTTCCTATACTCTGCCTTCTGGTCCAAGTATAAGCTTTGCCCACTTTATCAAACAACTTCCTACACACTGTTATGAACTGAGGCAGCTCGGGAACATTGTCTCTCAACTGTGTTATAGACTGTAGTACTATATTTCAGTGAAGTGTAAGGCTTTCCAAAGCTGCCGAACGTGTTTCTTTCTCTATTTCAATTGTATTCTGCCTGGTATAACAGACATTTACCACTCTAGTCTACTTTAAGTAAAGAATATAGGATTCATACAGTGTTTCATGTGATCTTAACTTGAATTTAGGATTTCCCGTATCTTAGCTACCGTTTCTACACTAAGAACTGACTTGGAGAATCTCTTTGAGCTGTTCTAAACAAGTTCTCATCTGTTTACAATCATTTTCTCTGAATTATCCATGTTTTCATGTAGTTTCCTATATTCTGACTTCTGGTCCAAGTATAAGCTTTGCCCACTTTATCAAACAACTTCCAACACACTGTTATGAACTGAGGCAGTTCGGGAACATTGTCTCTCAACTGTGTTATAGAGTGTAGTACTACATTTCATTGAAGTGTAAGGCTTTCCAAAGCTGCCGAACGTGTTTCTTTCTCTATTTCAATGGTATTCTGCCTTGTATAACACACATTTACCACTCTCGTGGACTTTAAGTAAAGAATATAGGATTCATACAGTGTTTAATGTCATCTTAACTCGAATTTAGGATTTCCCGGATCTTAGCTACCTTTACTACACTAAGAACTGACTGGAGAATCTCTTTGAGCTGTTCTAAACAAGTTCTCATCTGTTTATACTCATTTTCTCTGAATTATCCATGTTTTCATGTAGTTTCCTATATTCTGCCTTCTGGTCCAAGTATAAGCTTTGCCCACTTTATCAAACAACTTCCTACACACTGTTATGAACTGAGGCAGCTCGGGAACATTGTCTCTCAACTGTGTTATAGAGTGTAGTACTACATTTCATTGAAGTGTAAGGCTTTCCAAAGCTGCCGAAAGTGTTTCTTTCTCTATTTCAATGGTATTCTGCCTTGTATAACACACATTTACCACTCTAGTCGACTTTAAGTAAAGACTATAGGATTCATACAGTGTTTAATGTCATCTTAACTCGAATTAAGGATTTCCCGGATCTTAGCTACCTTTTCTACACTAAGAACTGACTTGGAGAATCTCTTTGAGCTGTTCTAAACAAGTTCTCATCTGTTTACAGTCATTTTCTCCGAATTATCCATGTTTTCATGTAGTTTCCTATATTCTGCCTTCTGGTCCAAGTATAAGCTTTGCCCACTTTATCAAACAACTTCCTACACACTGTTATGAACTGAGGCAGCTCGGGAACATTGTCTCTCAAGTGTGTTATAGAGTGTAGTACTACATTTCAATGAAGTGTAAGGCTTTCCAAAGCTGCCGAAAGTGTTTCTTTCTCTATTTCAATGGTATTCTGCCTTGTATAACACACATTTACGAGTCTAGTCTCCTTTAAGTAAAGAACATAGGATTCATACAGTGTTTCATGTGATCTTAACTTGAATTAAAACTGACTTGGAGAATCTCTTTGAGCTGTTCTAAACAAGTTCTCATCTGTTTACAGTCATTTTCTCCGAATTATCCATGTTTTCATGTAGTTTCCTATATTCTGCCTTCTGGTCCAAGTATAAGCTTTGCCCACTTTATCAAAAAACTTCCTACACACTGTTATGAACTGAGGCAGCTCGGGAACATTGTCTCTAAACTGTGTTATAGAGTGTAGTACTACATTTCAGTGAAGTGTAAGGCTTTCCAAAGCTGCCGAACGTGTTTCTTTCTCTATTTCAATGGCATTCTGCCTTGTATAACACACATTTACCACTCTAGTTTCCTTTAGGTAAAGAATATAGGACTCATACAGTGTTTCATGTAATCTTAACTCGAATTAAGGATTTCCCGGATCTTATCTGCCTTTACTACACTAAGAACTGACCGAAGAATCTCTTTGAGCTGTTCTAAACAAGTTCTCATCTGTTTACAGTCATTTTCTCTGAATTATCCATGTTTTAATGTAGTTTCCGACATTCTGCCTTCTGGTCCAAGTATAAGCTTTGCCCACTTTATCAAACAACTTCCTACACACTGTTATGAACTGAGGCAGCTCGGGAACATTGTCTCTCAACTGTGTTATAGAGTGTAGTACTACATTTCAGTGAAGTGTAAGGCTTTCCAAAGCTGCCGAACGTGTTTCTTTCTCTATTTCAATGGTATTCTGCCTTGTATAACACACATTTACCACTCTAGTCTCCTTTAAGTAAAGAATATAGGATTCATACAGTGTTTCATGTGATCTTAACTTGAATTAAGGATTTCCCGGATCTTAGCTACCTTTTCTACACTAAGAACTGACTTGGAGAATCTCTTTGAGCTGTTCTAAACAAGTTCTCATCTGTTTACACTCATTTTCTCCGAATTATCCATGTTTTCATGTAGTTTCCTATATTCTGCCTTCTGGTCCAAGTATAAGCTTTGCACACTTTATCAAACAACTTCCTACACACTGTTATGAACTGAGGCAGCTCGGGAACATTGTCTCTCAACTGTGTTATAGAGTGTAGTACTACATTTCAGTGAAGTGTAAGGCTTTCCAAAGCTGCCGAACGTGTTTCTTTCTCTATTTCAATGGTATTCTGCCTTGTATAACACACATTTACCACTCTAGTCTCCTTTAAGTAAAGAATATAGGATTCATACAGTGTTTCATGTGATCTTAACTTGAATTATGGATTTCCTGGATCTTAGCTACCTTTTCTACACTAAGAACTGACTTGGAGAATATCTTTGAGCTGTTCTAAACAAGTTCTCATCTGTTTACAGTCATTTTCTCCGAATTATCCATGTTTTCATGTAGTTTCCTATACTCTGCCTTCTGGTCCAAGTATAAGCTTTGCCCACTTTATCAAACAACTTCCTACACACTGTTATGAACTGAGGCAGCTCGGGAACATTGTCTCTCAACTGTGTTATAGACTGTAGTACTATATTTCAGTGAAGTGTAAGGCTTTCCAAAGCTGCCGAACGTGTTTCTTTCTCTATTTCAATTGTATTCTGCCTGGTATAACAGACATTTACCACTCTAGTCTACTTTAAGTAAAGAATATAGGATTCATACAGTGTTTCATGTGATCTTAACTTGAATTTAGGATTTCCCGTATCTTAGCTACCGTTTCTACACTAAGAACTGACTTGGAGAATCTCTTTGAGCTGTTCTAAACAAGTTCTCATCTGTTTACAATCATTTTCTCTGAATTATCCATGTTTTCATGTAGTTTCCTATATTCTGACTTCTGGTCCAAGTATAAGCTTTGCCCACTTTATCAAACAACTTCCAACACACTGTTATGAACTGAGGCAGTTCGGGAACATTGTCTCTCAACTGTGTTATAGAGTGTAGTACTACATTTCATTGAAGTGTAAGGCTTTCCAAAGCTGCCGAACGTGTTTCTTTCTCTATTTCAATGGTATTCTGCCTTGTATAACACACATTTACCACTCTCGTGGACTTTAAGTAAAGAATATAGGATTCATACAGTGTTTAATGTCATCTTAACTCGAATTTAGGATTTCCCGGATCTTAGCTACCTTTACTACACTAAGAACTGACTGGAGAATCTCTTTGAGCTGTTCTAAACAAGTTCTCATCTGTTTATACTCATTTTCTCTGAATTATCCATGTTTTCATGTAGTTTCCTATATTCTGCCTTCTGGTCCAAGTATAAGCTTTGCCCACTTTATCAAACAACTTCCTACACACTGTTATGAACTGAGGCAGCTCGGGAACATTGTCTCTCAACTGTGTTATAGAGTGTAGTACTACATTTCAGTGAAGTGTAAGGCTTTCCAAAGCTGCCGAACGTGTTTCTTTCTCTATTTCAATGGTATTCTGCCTTGTATAACACACATTTACCACTCATGTCTCCTTTAAGTAAAGAATATAGGACTCATACCGTGTTTCATGTAATCTTAACTCGAATTAAGGATTTCCCGGATCTTATCTGCCTTTACTACACTAAGAACTGACCGAAGAATCTCTTTGAGCTGTTCTAAACAAGTTCTCATCT
Organism: Pipistrellus hanaki; assembly: GCF_964339955.1. Lineage (NCBI taxonomy): Eukaryota > Metazoa > Chordata > Mammalia > Chiroptera > Vespertilionidae > Pipistrellus > Pipistrellus hanaki. The sequence goes on along the minus strand of NC_140509.1, from coordinate 1,352,357 downwards.
GTTTACAGTCATTTTCTCTGAATTATCCATGTTTTAATGTAGTTTCCGACATTCTGCCTTCTGGTCCAAGTATAAGCTTTGCCCACTTTATCAAACAACTTCCTACACACTGTTATGAACTGAGGCAGCTCGGGAACATTGTCTCTCAACTGTGTTATAGAGTGTAGTACTACATTTCAGTGAAGTGTAAGGCTTTCCAAAGCTGCCGAACGTGTTTCTTTCTCTATTTCAATGGTATTCTTCCTTGTGTAACACATATGTACCACATAGTCTCCTTTAAGTAAAGAATGTAGGATTTATACAGTGTTTCATGTGGTCTTAACTTGAATTAAGGATTTCCCGGATCTTAGCTACCTTTTCTACACTAAGAACTGACTTGGAGAATCTCTTTGAGCTGTTCTAAACAAGTTCTCATCTGTTTACAGTCATTTTCTCCGAATTATCCATGTTTTCATGTAGTTTCCTATATTCTGCCTTCTGGTCCAAGTATAAGCTTTGCCCACTTTATCAAACAACTTCCTACACACTGTTATGAACTGAGGCAGCTCGGGAACATTGTCTCTCAACTGTGTTATAGAGTGTAGTACTACATTTCAGTGAAGTGTAAGGCTTTCCAAAGCTGCCGAATGTGTTTCTTTCTCTATTTCAATGGTATTCTGCCTTGTATAACACACATTTACCAGTCTAGTCTCCTTTAAGTAAAGAACATAGGATTCATACAGTGTTTCATGTGATCTTAACTTGAATTAAAACTGACTTGGAGAATCTCTTTGAGCTGTTCTAAACAAGTTCTCATCTCTTTACAGTCATTTTCTCCGAATTATCCATGTTTTCATGTAGTTTCCTATATTTTGCCTTCTGGTCCAAGTATAAGCTTTGCCCACTTTATCAAAAAACTTCCTACACACTGTTATGAACTGAGGCAGCTCGGGAACATTGTCTCTCAACTGTGTTATAGGGTGTAGTACTACATTTCAGTGAAGTGTAAGGCTTTCCAAAGCTGCCGAACGTGTTTCTTTCTCTATTTCAATGGTATTCTGCCTTGTATAACACACATTTACCACTCTAGTTTCCTTTAGGTAAAGAATATAGGACTCATACAGTGTTTCATGTAATCTTAACTCGAATTAAGGATTTCCCGGATCTTATCTGCCTTTACTACACTAAGAACTGACCGAAGAATCTCTTTGAGCTGTTCTAAACAAGTTCTCATCTGTTTACAGTCATTTTCTCTGAATTATCCATGTTTTAATGTAGTTTCCGACATTCTGCCTTCTGGTCCAAGTATAAGCTTTGCCCACTTTATCAAACAACTTCCTACACACTGTTATGAACTGAGGCAGCTCGGGAACATTGTCTCTCAACTGTGTTATAGAGTGTAGTACTACATTTCAGTGAAGTGTAAGGCTTTCCAAAGCTGCCGAACGTGTTTCTTTCTCTATTTCAATGGTATTCTGCCTTGTATAACACACATTTACCACTCTAGTCTCCTTTAAGTAAAGAATATAGGATTCCTACAGTGTTTCATGTGATCTTAACTTGAATTAAGGATTTCCCGGATCTTAGCTACCTTTTCTACACTAAGAACTGACTTGGAGAATCTCTTTGAGCTGTTCTAAACAAGTTCTCATCTGTTTACACTCATTTTCTCCGAATTATCCATGTTTTCATGTAGTTTCCTATATTCTGCCTTCTGGTCCAAGTATAAGCTTTGCACACTTTATCAAACAACTTCCTACACACTGTTATGAACTGAGGCAGCTCGGGAACATTGTCTCTCAACTGTGTTATAGAGTGTAGTACTACATTTCAGTGAAGTGTAAGGCTTTCCAAAGCTGCCGAACGTGTTTCTTTCTCTATTTCAATGGTATTCTGCCTTGTATAACACACATTTACCACTCTAGTCTCCTTTAAGTAAAGAATATAGGATTCATACAGTGTTTCATGTGATCTTAACTTGAATTTAGGATTTCCCGTATCTTAGCTACCGTTTCTACACTAAGAACTGACTTGGAGAATCTCTTTGAGCTGTTCTAAACAAGTTCTCATCTGTTTACAATCATTTTCTCTGAATTATCCATGTTTTCATGTAGTTTCCTATATTCTGACTTCTGGTCCAAGTATAAGCTTTGCCCACTTTATCAAACAACTTCCAACACACTGTTATGAACTGAGGCAGTTCGGGAACATTGTCTCTCAACTGTGTTATAGAGTGTAGTACTACATTTCATTGAAGTGTAAGGCTTTCCAAAGCTGCCGAACGTGTTTCTTTCTCTATTTCAATGGTATTCTGCCTTGTATAACACACATTTACCACTCTCGTGGACTTTAAGTAAAGAATATAGGATTCATACAGTGTTTAATGTCATCTTAACTCGAATTTAGGATTTCCCGGATCTTAGCTACCTTTACTACACTAAGAACTGACTGGAGAATCTCTTTGAGCTGTTCTAAACAAGTTCTCATCTGTTTATACTCATTTTCTCTGAATTATCCATGTTTTCATGTAGTTTCCTATATTCTGCCTTCTGGTCCAAGTATAAGCTTTGCCCACTTTATCAAACATCTTCCTACACACTGTTATGAACTGAGGCAGCTCGGGAACATTGTCTCTCAACTGTGTTATAGAGTGTAGTACTACATTTCAGTGAAGTGTAAGGCTTTCCAAAGCTGCCGAACGTGTTTCTTTCTCTATTTCAATGGTATTCTGCCTTGTATAACACACATTTACCACTCATGTCTCCTTTAAGTAAAGAATATAGGACTCATACCGTGTTTCATGTAATCTTAACTCCAATTAAGGATTTCCCGGATCTTATCTGCCTTTACTACACTAAGAACTGACCGAAGAATCTCTTTGAGCTGTTCTAAACAAGTTCTCATCTGTTTACAGTCATTTTCTCTGAATTATCCATGTTTTAATGTAGTTTCCGACATTCTGCCTTCTGGTCCAAGTATAAGCTTTGCCCACTTTATCAAACAACTTCCTACACACTGTTATGAACTGAGGCAGCTCGGGAACATTGTCTCTCAACTGTGTTATAGAGTGTAGTACTACATTTCAGTGAAGTGTAAAGCTTTCCAAAGCTGCCGAACGTGTTTCTTTCTCTATTTCAATGGTATTCTGCCTTGTATAACACACATTTACCACTCTAGTCTCCTTTAAGTAAAGAATATAGGATTCCTACAGTGTTTCATGTGATCTTAACTTGAATTAAGGATTTCCCGGATCTTAGCTACCTTTTCTACACTAAGAACTGACTTGGAGAATCTCTTTGAGCTGTTCTAAACAAGTTCTCATCTGTTTACACTCATTTTCTCCGAATTATCCATGTTTTCATGTAGTTTCCTATATTCTGCCTTCTGGTCCAAGTATAAGCTTTGCACACTTTATCAAACAACTTCCTACACACTGTTATGAACTGAGGCAGCTCGGGAACATTGTCTCTCAACTGTGTTATAGAGTGTAGTACTACATTTCAGTGAAGTGTAAGGCTTTCCAAAGCTGCCGAACGTGTTTCTTTCTCTATTTCAATGGTATTCTGCCTTGTATAACACACATTTACCACTCTAGTCTCCTTTAAGTAAAGAATATAGGATTCATACAGTGTTTCATGTGATCTTAACTTGAATTTAGGATTTCCCGTATCTTAGCTACCGTTTCTACACTAAGAACTGACTTGGAGAATCTCTTTGAGCTGTTCTAAACAAGTTCTCATCTGTTTACAATCATTTTCTCTGAATTATCCATGTTTTCATGTAGTTTCCTATATTCTGACTTCTGGTCCAAGTATAAGCTTTGCCCACTTTATCAAACAACTTCCAACACACTGTTATGAACTGAGGCAGTTCGGGAACATTGTCTCTCAACTGTGTTATAGAGTGTAGTACTACATTTCATTGAAGTGTAAGGCTTTCCAAAGCTGCCGAACGTGTTTCTTTCTCTATTTCAATGGTATTCTGCCTTGTATAACACACATTTACCACTCTCGTGGACTTTAAGTAAAGAATATAGGATTCATACAGTGTTTAATGTCATCTTAACTCGAATTTAGGATTTCCCGGATCTTAGCTACCTTTACTACACTAAGAACTGACTGGAGAATCTCTTTGAGCTGTTCTAAACAAGTTCTCATCTGTTTATACTCATTTTCTCTGAATTATCCATGTTTTCATGTAGTTTCCTATATTCTGCCTTCTGGTCCAAGTATAAGCTTTGCCCACTTTATCAAACAACTTCCTACACACTGTTATGAACTGAGGCAGCTCGGGAACATTGTCTCTCAACTGTGTTATAGAGTGTAGTACTACATTTCAGTGAAGTGTAAGGCTTTCCAAAGCTGCCGAACGTGTTTCTTTCTCTATTTCAATGGTATTCTGCCTTGTATAACACACATTTACCACTCATGTCTCCTTTAAGTAAAGAATATAGGACTCATACCGTGTTTCATGTAATCTTAACTCCAATTAAGGATTTCCCGGATCTTATCTGCCTTTACTACACTAAGAACTGACCGAAGAATCTCTTTGAGCTGTTCTAAACAAGTTCTCATCTGTTTACAGTCATTTTCTCTGAATTATCCATGTTTTAATGTAGTTTCCGACATTCTGCCTTCTGGTCCAAGTATAAGCTTTGCCCACTTTATCAAACAACTTCCTACACACTGTTATGAACTGAGGCAGCTCGGGAACATTGTCTCTCAACTGTGTTATAGAGTGTAGTACTACATTTCAGTGAAGTGTAAAGCTTTCCAAAGCTGCCGAACGTGTTTCTTTCTCTATTTCAATGGTATTCTGCCTTGTATAACACACATTTACCACTCTAGTCTCCTTTAAGTAAAGAATATAGGATTCATACAGTGTTTCATGTGGTCTTAACTTGAATTAAAACTGACTTGGAGAATCTCTTTGAGCTGTTCTAAACAAGTTCTCATCTGTTTACAGTCATTTTCTCCGAATTATCCATGTTTTCATGTAGTTTCCTATATTCTGCCTTCTGGTCCAAGTATAAGCTTAGCCCACTTTATCAAAAAACTTCCTACACACTGTTATGAACTGAGGCAGCTCGGGAACATTGTCTCTCAACTGTGTTATAGAGTGTAGTACTACATTTCAGTGAAGTGTAAGGCTTTCCAAAGCTGCCGAACGTGTTTCTTTCTCTATTTCAATGGTATTCTGCCTTGTATAACACATATTTACCACATAGTCTCCTTTAAGTAAAGAATATAGGATTCATACAGTGTTTCATGTGGTCTTAACTTGAATTAAGGATTTCCCGGATCTTAGCTACCTTTTCTACACTAAGAACTGACTTGGAGAATCTCTTTGAGCTGTTCTAAACAAGTTCTCATCTGTTTACAGTCATTTTCTCCGAATTATCCATGTTTTCATGTAGTTTCCTATATTCTGCCTTCTGGTCCAAGTATAAGCTTTGCCCACTTTATCAAACAACTTCCTACACACTGTTATGAACTGAGGCAGCTCGGGAACATTGTCTCTCAACTGTGTTATAGAGTGTAGTACTACATTTCAGTGAAGTGTAAGGCTTTCCAAAGCTGCCGAATGTGTTTCTTTCTCTATTTCAATGGTATTCTGCCTTGTATAACACACATTTACCAGTCTAGTCTCCTTTAAGTAAAGAACATAGGATTCATACAGTGTTTCATGTGATCTTAACTTGAATTAAAACTGACTTGGAGAATCTCTTTGAGCTGTTCTAAACAAGTTCTCATCTCTTTACAGTCATTTTCTCCGAATTATCCATGTTTTCATGTAGTTTCCTATATTCTGCCTTCTGGTCCAAGTATAAGCTTTGCCCACTTTATCAAAAAACTTCCTACACACTGTTATGAACTGAGGCAGCTCGGGAACATTGTCTCTAAACTGTGTTATAGAGTGTAGTACTACATTTCAGTGAAGTGTAAGGCTTTCCAAAGCTGCCGAACGTGTTTCTTTCTCTATTTCAATGGTATTCTGCCTTGTATAACACACATTTACCACTCTAGTCTCCTTTAAGTAAAGAATATAGGATTCATACAGTGTTTCATGTGATCTTAACTTGAATTAAGGATTTCCCGGATCTTAGCTACCTTTTCTACACTAAGAACTGACTTGGAGAATCTCTTTGAGCTGTTCTAAACAAGTTCTCATCTGTTTACACTCATTTTCTCCGAATTATCCATGTTTACATGTAGTTTCCTATATTCTGCCTTCTGGTCCAAGTATAAGCTTTGCACACTTTATCAAACAACTTCCTACACACTGTTATGAACTGAGGCAGCTCGGGAACATTGTCTCTCAACTGTGTTATAGAGTGTAGTACTACATTTCAGTGAAGTGTAAGGCTTTCCAAAGCTGCCGAACGTGTTTCTTTCTCTATTTCAATGGTATTCTGCCTTGTATAACACACATTTACCACTCTAGTCTCCTTTAAGTAAAGAATATAGGATTCATACAGTGTTTCATGTGATCTTAACTTGAATTATGGATTTCCTGGATCTTAGCTACCTTTTCTACACTAAGAACTGACTTGGAGAATATCTTTGAGCTGTTCTAAACAAGTTCTCATCTGTTTACAGTCATTTTCTCCAAATTATCCATGTTTTCATGTAGTTTCCTATACTCTGCCTTCTGGTCCAAGTATAAGCTTTGCCCACTTTATCAAACAACTTCCTACACACTGTTATGAACTGAGGCAGCTCGGGAACATTGTCTCTCAACTGTGTTATAGACTGTAGTACTATATTTCAGTGAAGTGTAAGGCTTTCCAAAGCTGCCGAACGTGTTTCTTTCTCTATTTCAATTGTATTCTGCCTGGTATAACAGACATTTACCACTCTAGTCTACTTTAAGTAAAGAATATAGGATTCATACAGTGTTTCATGTGATCTTAACTTGAATTTAGGATTTCCCGTATCTTAGCTACCGTTTCTACACTAAGAACTGACTTGGAGAATCTCTTTGAGCTGTTCTAAACAAGTTCTCATCTGTTTACAATCATTTTCTCTGAATTATCCATGTTTTCATGTAGTTTCCTATATTCTGACTTCTGGTCCAAGTATAAGCTTTGCCCACTTTATCAAACAACTTCCAACACACTGTTATGAACTGAGGCAGTTCGGGAACATTGTCTCTCAACTGTGTTATAGAGTGTAGTACTACATTTCATTGAAGTGTAAGGCTTTCCAAAGCTGCCGAACGTGTTTCTTTCTCTATTTCAATGGTATTCTGCCTTGTATAACACACATTTACCACTCTAGTCGACTTTAAGTAAAGAATATAGGATTCATACAGTGTTTAATGTCATCTTAACTCGAATTTAGGATTTCCCGGATCTTAGCTACCTTTACTACACTAAGAACTGACTGGAGAATCTCTTTGAGCTGTTCTAAACAAGTTCTCATCTGTTTATACTCATTTTCTCTGAATTATCCATGTTTTCATGTAGTTTCCTATATTCTGCCTTCTGGTCCAAGTATAAGCTTTGCCCACTTTATCAAACAACTTCCTACACACTGTTATGAACTGAGGCAGCTCGGGAACATTGTCTCTCAACTGTGTTATAGAGTGTAGTACTACATTTCAGTGAAGTGTAAGGCTTTCCAAAGCTGCCGAACGTGTTTCTTTCTCTATTTCAATGGTATTCTGCCTTGTATAACACACATTTACCACTCTAGTCTCCTTTAAGTAAAGAATATAGGACTCATACAGTGTTTCATGTAATCTTAACTCGAATTAAGGATTTCCCGGATCTTATCTGCCTTTACTACACTAAGAACTGACCGAAGAATCTCTTTGAGCTGTTCTAAACAAGTTCTCATCTGTTTACAGTCATTTTCTCTGAATTTTCCATGTTTTAATGTAGTTTCCGACATTCTGCCTTCTGGTCCAAGTATAAGCTTTGCCCACTTTATCAAACAACTTCGTACACACTGTTATGAACTGAGGCAGCTCGGGAACATTGTCTCTCAACTGTGTTATAGAGTGTAGTACTACATTTCAGTGAAGTGTAAGGCTTTCCAAAGCTGCCGAACGTGTTTCTTTCTCTATTTCAATGGTATTCTGCCTTGTATAACACACATTTACCACTCTAGTCTCCTTTAAGTAAAGAATATAGGATTCCTACAGTGTTTCATGTGATCTTAACTTGAATTAAAACTGACTTGGAGAATCTCTTTGAGCTGTTCTAAACAAGTTCTCATCTGTTTACAGTCATTTTCTCCGAATTATCCATGTTTTCATGTAGTTTCCTATATTCTGCCTTCTGGTCCAAGTATAAGCTTTGCCCACTTTATCAAAAAACTTCCTACACACTGTTATGAACTGAGGCAGCTCGGGAACATTGTCTCTCAACTGTGTTATAGAGTGTAGTACTACATTTCAGTGAAGTGTAAGGCTTTCCAAAGCTGCCGAACGTGTTTCTTTCTCTATTTCAATGGTATTCTGCCTTGTATAACACATATTTACCACATAGTCTCCTTTCAGTAAAGAATATAGGATTCATACAGTGTTTCATGTGGTCTTAACTTGAATTAAGGATTTCCCGGATCTTAGCTACCTTTTCTACACTAAGAACTGACTTGGAGAATCTCTTTGAGCTGTTCTAAACAAGTTCTCATCTGTTTACAGTCATTTTCTCCGAATTATCCATGTTTTCATGTAGTTTCCTATATTCTGCCTTCTGGTCCAAGTATAAGCTTTGCCCACTTTATCAAACAACTTCCTACACACTGTTATGAACTGAGGCAGCTCGGGAACATTGTCTCTCAACTGTGTTATAGAGTGTAGTACTACATTTCAGTGAAGTGTAAGGCTTTCCAAAGCTGCCGAATGTGTTTCTTTCTCTATTTCAATGGTATTCTGCCTTGTATAACACACATTTACCAGTCTAGTCTCCTTTAAGTAAAGAACATAGGATTCCTACAGTGTTTCATGTGATCTTAACTTGAATTAAAACTGACTTGGAGAATCTCTTTGAGCTGTTCTAAACAAGTTCTCATCTCTTTACAGTCATTTTCTTCGAATTATCCATGTTTTCATGTAGTTTCCTATATTCTGCCTTCTGGTCCAAGTATAAGCTTTGCCCACTTTATCAAAAAACTTCCTACACACTGTTATGAACTGAGGCAGCTCGGGAACATTGTCTCTAAACTGTGTTATAGAGTGTAGTACTACATTTCAGTGAAGTGTAAGGCTTTCCAAAGCTGCCGAACGTGTTTCTTTCTCTATTTCAATGGTATTCTGCCTTGTATAACACACATTTACCACTCTAGTTTCCTTTAGGTAAAGAATATAGGACTCATACAGTGTTTCATGTAATCTTAACTCGAATTAAGGATTTCCCGGATCTTATCTGCCTTTACTACACTAAGAACTGACCGAAGAATCTCTTTGAGCTGTTCTAAACAAGTTCTCATCTGTTTACAGTCATTTTCTCTGAATTATCCATGTTTTAATGTAGTTTCCGACATTCTGCCTTCTGGTCCAAGTATAAGCTTTGCCCACTTTATCAAACAACTTCGTACACACTGTTATGAACTGAGGCAGCTCGGGAACATTGTCTCTCAACTGTGTTATAGAGTGTAGTACTACATTTCAGTGAAGTGTAAGGCTTTCCAAAGCTGCCGAACGTGTTTCTTTCTCTATTTCAATGGTATTCTGCCTTGTATAACACACATTTACCACTCTAGTCTCCTTTAAGTAAAGAATATAGGATTCATACAGTGTTTCATGTGATCTTAACTTGAATTAAGGATTTCCCGGATCTTAGCTACCTTTTCTACACTAAGAACTGACTTGGAGAATCTCTTTGAGCTATTCTAAACAAGTTCTCATCTGTTTACACTCATTTTCTCCGAATTATCCATGTTTTCATGTAGTTTCCTATATTCTGCCTTCTGGTACAAGTATAAGCTTTGCACACTTTATCAAACAACTTCCTACACACTGTTATGAACTGAGGCAGCTCGGGAACATTGTCTCTCAACTGTGTTATAGAGTGTAGTACTACATTTCATTGAAGTGTAAGGCTTTCCAAAGCTGCCGAACGTGTTTCTTTCTCTATTTCAATGGTATTCTGCCTTGTATAACACACATTTACCACTCTAGTCTCCTTTAAGTAAAGAATATAGGATTCATACAGTGTTTCATGTGATCTTAACTTGAATTATGGATTTCCTGGATCTTAGCTACCTTTTCTACATTAAGAACTGACTTGGAGAATATCTTTGAGCTGTTCTAAACAAGTTCTCATCTGTTTACAGTCGTTTTCTCCGTATTATCCATGTTTTCATGTAGTTTCCTATACTCTGCCTTCTGGTCCAAGTATAAGCTTTGCCCACTTTATCAAACAACTTCCTACACACTGTTATGAACTGAGGCAGCTCGGGAACATTGTCTCTCAACTGTGTTATAGACTGTAGTACTATATTTCAGTGAAGTGTAAGGCTTTCCAAAGCTGCGGTACGTGTTTCTTTCTCTATTTCAATTGTATTCTGCCTGGTATAACAGACATTTACCACTCTAGTCTACTTTAAGTAAAGAATATAGGATTCATACAGTGTTTCATGTGATCTTAACTTGAATTTAGGATTTTCCGTATCTTAGCTACCGTTTCTACACTAAGAACTGACTTGGAGAATCTCTTTGAGCTGTTCTAAACAAGTTCTCATCTGTTTACAATCATTTTCTCTGAATTATCCATGTTTTCATGTATTTTCCTATATTCTGCCTTCTGGTCCAAGTATAAGCTTTGCCCACTTTATCAAACAACTTCCAACACACTGTTATGAACTGAGGCAGTTCGGGAACATTGTCTCTCAACTGTGTTATAGAGTGTAGTACTACATTTCATTGAAGTGTAAGGCTTTCCAAAGCTGCCGAACGTGTTTCTTTCTCTATTTCAATGGTATTCTGCCTTGTATAACACACATTTACCAGTCTAGTCTCCTTTAAGTAAAGAATATAGGATTCATACAGTGTTTCATGTGATCTTAACTTGAATTAAAACTGACTTGGAGAATCTCTTTGAGCTGTTCTAAACAAGTTCTCATCTGTTTACAGTCATTTTCTCCGAATTATCCATGTTTTCATGTAGTTTCCTATATTCTGCCTTCTCGTCCAAGTATAAGCTTTGCCCACTTTATCAAACAACTTCCTACACACTGTTATGAACTGAGGCAGCTCGGGAACATTGTCTCTCAACTGTGTTATAGAGTGTAGTACTACATTTCAATGAAGTGTAAGGCTTTCCAAAGCTGCCGAACGTGTTTCTTTCTCTATTTCAATGGTATTCTGCCTTGTATAACACACATTTACTACTCTAGTCGACTTTAAGTAAAGAATATAGGATTCATACAGTGTTTCATGTGATCTTAACTTGAATTAAGGATTTCCCGGATCTTAGCTACCTTTTCTACACTAAGAACTGACTTGGACAATCTCTTTGAGCTGTTCTAAACAAGTTCTCATCGGTTTACAGTCATTTTCTCCGAATTATCCATGTTTTCATGTAGTTTCCTATATTCTGCCTTCTGGTCCAAGTATAAGCTTTGCCCACTTTATCAAACAACTTCCTACACACTGTTATGAACTGAGGCAGCTCGGGAACATTATCTCTAAACTGTGTTATAGAGTGTAGTACTACATTTCATTGAAGTGTAAGGCTTTCCAAAGCTGCCGAAAGTGTTTCTTTTTCTATTTCAATGGTATTCTGCTTGTATAACACACATTTACCACTCTAGTCGACTTTAAGTAAAGACTATAGGATTCATACAGTGTTTAATGTCATCTTAACTCGAATTAAGGATTTCCCGGATCTTAGCTACCTTTTCTACACTAAGAACTGACTTGGAGAATCTCTTTGAGCTGTTCTAAACAAGTTCTCATCTGTTTACAGTCATTTTCTCTGAATTATCCATGTTTTCATGTAGTTTCCTATATTCTGCCTTCTGGTCCAAGTATAAGCTTTGCCCACTTTATCAAACAACTTCCTACACACTGTTATGAACTGAGGCAGCTCGGGAACATTGTCTCTCAACTGTGTTATAGAGTGTAGTACTACATTTCAGTGAAGTGTAAGGCTTTCCAAAGCTGCCGAACGTGTTTCTTTCTCTATTTCAATGGTATTCTGCCTTGTATAACACACATTTACCAGTCTAGTCTCCTTTAAGTAAAGAATATAGGATTCATACAGTGTTTCATGTGATCTTAACTTGAATTAAAACTGACTTGGAGAATCTCTTTGAGCTGTTCTAAACAAGTTCTCATCTGTTTACAGTCATTTTCTCCGAATTATCCATGTTTTCATGTAGTTTCCTATATTCTGCCTTCTGGTCCAAGTATAAGCTTTGCCCACTTTATCAAAAAACTTCCTACACACTGTTATGAACTGAGGCAGCTCGGGAACATTGTCTCTCAACTGTGTTATAGAGTGTAGTACTACATTTCAGTGAAGTGTAAGGCTTTCCAAAGCTGCCGAACGTGTTTCTTTCTCTATTTCAATGGTATTCTGCCTTGTATAACACACATTTACCACTCTAGTCTCCTTTAAGTAAAGAATATAGGACTCATACAGTGTTTCATGTCATCTTAACTCGAATTAAGGATTTCCCGGATCTTATCTGCCTTTACTACACTAAGAACTGACTTGGAGAATCTCTTTCAGCTGTTCTAAACAAGTTCTCATCTGTTTACAGTCATTTTCTCTGAATTATCCATGTTTTCATGCAGTTTCCTATATTCTGCCTTCTGGTCCAGGTATAAGCTTTGCCCACTTTATCAAACAACTTCCTACACACTGTTATGAACTGAGGCAGCTCGGGAACATTGTCTCTCAACTGTGTTATAGAGTGTAGTACTACATTTCATTGAAGTGTAAGGCTTTCCAAAGCTGCCGAACGTGTTTCTTTCTCTATTTCAATGGTATTCTGCCTTGTATAACACACATTTACTACTCTAGTCGACTTTAAGTAAAGAATATAGGATTCATACAGTGTTTCATTTGATCTTAACTTGAATTAAGGATTTCCCGGATCTTAGCTACCTTTTCTACACTAAGAACTGACTTGGAGAATCTCTTTGAGCTGTTCTAAACAAGTTCTCATCGGTTTACAGTCATTTTCTCCGAATTATCCATGTTTTCATGTAGTTTCCTATATTCTGCCTTCTGGTCCAAGTATAAGCTTTGCCCACTTTATCAAACAACTTCCTACACACTGTTATGAACTGAGGCAGCTCGGGAACATTATCTCTCAACTGTGTTATAGAGTGTAGTACTACATTTCATTGAAGTGTAAGGCTTTCCAAAGCTGCCGAAAGTGTTTCTTTCTCTATTTCAATGGTATTCTGCCTTGTATAACACACATTTACCACTCTAGTCGACTTTAAGTAAAGACTATAGGATTCATACAGTGTTTAATGTCATCTTAACTCGAATTAAGGATTTCCCGGATCTTAGCTACCTTTTCTACACTAAGAACTGACTTGGAGAATCTCTTTGAGCTGTTCTAAACAAGTTCTCATCTGTTTACAGTCATTTTCTCCGAATTATCCATGTTTTCATGTAGTTTCCTATATTCTGCCTTCTGGTCCAAGTATAAGCTTTGCCCACTTTATCAAAAAACTTCCTACACACTGTTATGAACTGAGGCAGCTCGGGAACATTGTCTCTCAACTGTGTTATAGAGTGTAGTACTACATTTCAGTGAAGTGTAAGGCTTTCCAAAGCTGCCGAACGTGTTTCTTTCTCTATTTCAATGGTATTCTGCCTTGTATAACACACATTTACCAGTCTAGTCTCCTTTAAGTAAAGAATATAGGATTCATACAGTGTTTCATGTGATCTTAACTTGAATTAAAACTGACTTGGAGAATCTCTTTGAGCTGTTCTAAACAAGTTCTCATCTGTTTACAGTCATTTTCTCCGAATTATCCATGTTTTCATGTATTTTCCTATATTCTGCCTTCTGGTCCAAGTATAAGCTTTGCCCACTTTATCAAAAAACTTCCTACACACTGTTATGAACTGAGGCAGCTCGGGAACATTGTCTCTAAACTGTGTTATAGAGTGTAGTACTACATTTCAGTGAAGTGTAAGGCTTTCCAAAGCTGCCGAACGTGTTTCTTTCTCTATTTCAATGGTATTCTGCCTTGTATAACACACATTTACCACTCTAGTCTCCTTTAAGTAAAGAATATAGGACTCATACAGTGTTTCATGTCATCTTAACTCGAATTAAGGATTTCCCGGATCTTATCTGCCTTTACTACACTAACAACTGACTTGGAGAATCTCTTTCAGCTGTTCTAAACAAGTTCTCATCTGTTTACAGTCATTTTCTCCGAATTATCCATGTTTTCATGTAGTTTCCTATATTCTGCCTTCTGGTCCAAGTATAAGCTTTGCCCACTTTATCAAACAACTTCCTACACACTGTTATGAACTGAGGCAGCTCGGGAACATTGTCTCTCAACTGTGTTATAGACTGTAGTACTATATTTCAGTGAAGTGTAAGGCTTTCCAAAGCTGCTGAACGTGTTTCTTTCTCTATTTCAATTGTATTCTGCCTGGTATAACACACATTTACCACTCTAGTCGACTTTAAGTAAAGAATATAGGATTCATACAGTGTTTAATGTCATCTTAACTCGAATTAAGGATTTCCCGGATCTTAGCTACCTTTACTACACTAAGAACTGACTGGAGAATCTCTTTGAGCTGTTCTAAACAAGTTCTCATCTGTTTACACTCATTTTGTCTGAATTATCCATGTTTTCATGTAGTTTCCTATATTCTGCCTTCTGGTCCAAGTATAAGCTTTGCCCACTTTATCAAACAACTTCCTACACACTGTTATGAACTGAGGCAGCTCGGGAACATTGTCTCTCAACTGTGTTATAGACTGTAGTACTATATTTCAGTGAAGTGTAAGGCTTTCCAAAGCTGCCGAACGTGTTTCTTTCTCTATTTCAATGGTATTCTGCCTTGTATAACACACATTTACCACTCTAGTCTCCTTTAAGTAAAGAATATAGGATTCATACAGTGTTTCATGTCATCTTAACTCGAATTAAGGATTTCCCGGATCTTAGCTACCTTTACTACACTAAGAACTGACCGGAGAATCTCTTTGAGCTGTTCTAAACAAGTTCTCATCTGTTTACAGTCATTTTCTCTGAATTATGCATGTTTTCATGTAGTTTCCTACATTCAGCCTTCTGGTCCAAGTATAAGCTTTGCCCACTTTATCAAACAACTTCCTACACACTGTTATGAACTGAGGCAGCTTGGGAACATTGTCTCCCAACTGTGTTATAGAGTGTAGTACTACATTTCAGTGAAGTGTAAGGCTTTCCAAAGCTGCCGAACGTGTTTCTTTCTCTATTTCAATGGTATTCTGCCTTGTATAACACACATTTACCACTCTAGTCTACTTTAAGTAAAGAATATAGGATTCATACAGTGTTTGATGTGATCTTAACTTGAATTAAGGATTTCCCGGATCTTAGCTACCTTTTCTACACTAAGAACTGACTTGGAGAATCTCTTTGAGCTGTTCTAAACAAGTTCTCATCTGTTTACAGTCATTTTCTCTGAATTATCCATGTTTTCATGTAGTTTCCTATATTCTGCCTTCTGGTCCAAGTATAAGCTTTGCCCACTTTATCAAACAACTTCCTACACACTGTTATGAACTGAGGCAGCTCGGGAACATTGTCTCTCAACTGTGTTATAGAGTGTAGTACTACATTTCAGTGAAGTGTAAGGCTTTCCAAAGCTGCCGAACGTGTTTCTTTCTCTATTTCAATGGTATTCTGCCTTGTATAACACACATTTACCAGTCTAGTCTCCTTTAAGTAAAGAATATAGGATTCATACAGTGTTTCATGTGATCTTAACTTGAATTAAAACTGACTTGGAGAATCTCTTTGAGCTGTTCTAAACAAGTTCTCATCTGTTTACAGTCATTTTCTCCGAATTATCCATGTTTTCATGTAGTTTCCTATATTCTGCCTTCTGGTCCAAGTATAAGCTTTGCCCACTTTATCAAAAAACTTCCTACACACTGTTATGAACTGAGGCAGCTCGGGAACATTGTCTCTCAACTGTGTTATAGAGTGTAGTACTACATTTCAGTGAAGTGTAAGGCTTTCCAAAGCTGCCGAACGTGTTTCTTTCTCTATTTCAATGGTATTCTGCCTTGTATAACACACATTTACCACTCTAGTCTCCTTTAAGTAAAGAATATAGGACTCATACAGTGTTTCATGTCATCTTAACTCGAATTAAGGATTTCCCGGATCTTATCTGCCTTTACTACACTAAGAACTGACTTGGAGAATCTCTTTCAGCTGTTCTAAACAAGTTCTCATCTGTTTACAGTCATTTTCTCTGAATTATCCATGTTTTCATGCAGTTTCCTATATTCTGCCTTCTGGTCCAGGTATAAGCTTTGCCCACTTTATCAAACAACTTCCTACACACTGTTATG
Source organism: Pipistrellus hanaki (assembly GCF_964339955.1). Classification (NCBI taxonomy): domain Eukaryota; kingdom Metazoa; phylum Chordata; class Mammalia; order Chiroptera; family Vespertilionidae; genus Pipistrellus; species Pipistrellus hanaki. The sequence continues at coordinate 1,335,867 of NC_140509.1, read as the reverse complement.
AACTGAGGCAGCTCGGGAACATTGTCTCTCAACTGTGTTATAGAGTGTAGTACTACATTTCATTGAAGTGTAAGGCTTTCCAAAGCTGCCGAAAGTGTTTCTTTCTCTATTTCAATGGTATTCTGCCTTGTATAACACACATTTACCACTCTAGTCGACTTTAAGTAAAGACTATAGGATTCATACAGTGTTTAATGTCATCTTAACTCGAATTAAGGATTTCCCGGATCTTAGCTACCTTTTCTACACTAAGAACTGACTTGGAGAATCTCTTTGAGCTGTTCTAAACAAGTTCTCATCTGTTTACAGTCATTTTCTCCGAATTATCCATGTTTTCATGTAGTTTCCTATATTCTGCCTTCTGGTCCAAGTATAAGCTTTGCCCACTTTATCAAAAAACTTCCTACACACTGTTATGAACTGAGGCAGCTCGGGAACATTGTCTCTCAACTGTGTTATAGAGTGTAGTACTACATTTCAGTGAAGTGTAAGGCTTTCCAAAGCTGCCGAACGTGTTTCTTTCTCTATTTCAATGGTATTCTGCCTTGTATAACACACATTTACCAGTCTAGTCTCCTTTAAGTAAAGAATATAGGATTCATACAGTGTTTCATGTGATCTTAACTTGAATTAAAACTGACTTGGAGAATCTCTTTGAGCTGTTCTAAACAAGTTCTCATCTGTTTACAGTCATTTTCTCCGAATTATCCATGTTTTCATGTAGTTTCCTATATTCTGCCTTCTGGTCCAAGTATAAGCTTTGCCCACTTTATCAAAAAACTTCCTACACACTGTTATGAACTGAGGCAGCTCGGGAACATTGTCTCTAAACTGTGTTATAGAGTGTAGTACTACATTTCAGTGAAGTGTAAGGCTTTCCAAAGCTGCCGAACGTGTTTCTTTCTCTATTTCAATGGTATTCTGCCTTGTATAACACACATTTACCACTCTAGTCTCCTTTAAGTAAAGAATATAGGACTCATACAGTGTTTCATGTCATCTTAACTCGAATTAAGGATTTCCCGGATCTTATCTGCCTTTACTACACTAACAACTGACTTGGAGAATCTCTTTCAGCTGTTCTAAACAAGTTCTCATCTGTTTACAGTCATTTTCTCCGAATTATCCATGTTTTCATGTAGTTTCCTATATTCTGCCTTCTGGTCCAAGTATAAGCTTTGCCCACTTTATCAAACAACTTCCTACACACTGTTATGAACTGAGGCAGCTCGGGAACATTGTCTCTCAACTGTGTTATAGACTGTAGTACTATATTTCAGTGAAGTGTAAGGCTTTCCAAAGCTGCTGAACGTGTTTCTTTCTCTATTTCAATTGTATTCTGCCTGGTATAACAGACATTTACCACTCTAGTCTACTTTAAGTAAAGAATATAGGATTCATACAGTGTTTCATGTGATCTTAACTTGAATTTAGGATTTCCCGTATCTTAGCTACTGTTTCTACACTAAGAACTGACCGGAGAATCTCTTTGAGCTGTTCTAAACAAGTTCTCATCTGTTTACACTCATTTTCTCTGAATTTTGCATGTTTTCATGTAGTTTCCTACATTCTGCCTTCTGGTCCAAGTATAAGCTTTGCCCACTTTATCAAACAACTTCCTACACACTGTTATGAACTGAGGCAGCTCGGGAACATTGTCTCTCAACTGTGTTATAGAGTGTAGTACTACATTTCAGTGAAGTGTAAGGCTTTCCAAAGCTGCCGAACGTGTTTCTTTCTCTATTTCAATGGTATTCTGCCTTGTATAACACACATTTACCACTCTAGTCTCCTTTAAGTAAAGAATATAGGATTCATACAGTGATTCATGTGATCTTAACTTGAATTAAGGATTTCCCAGATCTTAGCTACCTTTTCTACACTAAGAACTGACTTGGAGAATCTCTTTGAGCTGTTCTAAACAAGTTCTCATCTGTTTACAGTCATTTTCTCTGAATTATCCATGTTTTAATGTAGTTTCCGACATTCTGCCTTCTGGTCCAAGTATAAGCTTTGCCCACTTTATCAAACAACTTCGTACACACTGTTATGAACTGAGGCAGCTCGGGAACATTGTCTCTCAACTGTGTTATAGAGTGTAGTACTACATTTCAGTGAAGTGTAAGGCTTTCCAAAGCTGCCGAACGTGTTTCTTTCTCTATTTCAATGGTATTCTGCCTTGTATAACACACATTTACCACTCTAGTCTCCTTTAAGTAAAGAATATAGGATTCATACAGTGTTTCATGTGATCTTAACTTGAATTAAGGATTTCCCGGATCTTAGCTACCTTTTCTACACTAAGAACTGACTTGGAGAATCTCTTTGAGCTATTCTAAACAAGTTCTCATCTGTTTACACTCATTTTCTCCGAATTATCCATGTTTTCATGTAGTTTCCTATATTCTGCCTTCTGGTACAAGTATAAGCTTTGCACACTTTATCAAACAACTTCCTACACACTGTTATGAACTGAGGCAGCTCGGGAACATTGTCTCTCAACTGTGTTATAGACTGTAGTACTATATTTCAGTGAAGTGTAAGGCTTTCCAAAGCTGCGGTACGTGTTTCTTTCTCTATTTCAATTGTATTCTGCCTGGTATAACAGACATTTACCACTCTAGTCTACTTTAAGTAAAGAATATAGGATTCATACAGTGTTTCATGTGATCTTAACTTGAATTTAGGATTTTCCGTATCTTAGCTACCGTTTCTACACTAAGAACTGACTTGGAGAATCTCTTTGAGCTGTTCTAAACAAGTTCTCATCTGTTTACAATCATTTTCTCTGAATTATCCATGTTTTCATGTATTTTCCTATATTCTGCCTTCTGGTCCAAGTATAAGCTTTGCCCACTTTATCAAACAACTTCCAACACACTGTTATGAACTGAGGCAGTTCGGGAACATTGTCTCTCAACTGTGTTATAGAGTGTAGTACTACATTTCATTGAAGTGTAAGGCTTTCCAAAGCTGCCGAACGTGTTTCTTTCTCTATTTCAATGGTATTCTGCCTTGCATAACACACATTTACCAGTCTAGTCTCCTTTAAGTAAAGAATATAGGATTCATACAGTGTTTCATGTGATCTTAACTTGAATTAAAACTGACTTGGAGAATCTCTTTGAGCTGTTCTAAACAAGTTCTCATCTGTTTACAGTCATTTTCTCCGAATTATCCATGTTTTCATGTAGTTTCCTATATTCTGCCTTCTCGTCCAAGTATAAGCTTTGCCCACTTTATCAAACAACTTCCTACACACTGTTATGAACTGAGGCAGCTCGGGAACATTGTCTCTCAACTGTGTTATAGAGTGTAGTACTACATTTCAATGAAGTGTAAGGCTTTCCAAAGCTGCCGAACGTGTTTCTTTCTCTATTTCAATGGTATTCTGCCTTGTATAACACACATTTACTACTCTAGTCGACTTTAAGTAAAGAATATAGGATTCATACAGTGTTTCATGTGATCTTAACTTGAATTAAGGATTTCCCGGATCTTAGCTACCTTTTCTACACTAAGAACTGACTTGGAGAATCTCTTTGAGCTGTTCTAAACAAGTTCTCATCGGTTTACAGTCATTTTCTCCGAATTATCCATGTTTTCATGTAGTTTCCTATATTCTGCCTTCTGGTCCAAGTATAAGCTTTGCCCACTTTATCAAACAACTTCCTACACACTGTTATGAACTGAGGCAGCTCGGGAACATTATCTCTAAACTGTGTTATAGAGTGTAGTACTACATTTCATTGAAGTGTAAGGCTTTCCAAAGCTGCCGAAAGTGTTTCTTTTTCTATTTCAATGGTATTCTGCCTTGTATAACACACATTTACCACTCTAGTCGACTTTAAGTAAAGACTATAGGATTCATACAGTGTTTAATGTCATCTTAACTCGAATTAAGGATTTCCCGGATCTTAGCTACCTTTTCTACACTAAGAACTGACTTGGAGAATCTCTTTGAGCTGTTCTAAACAAGTTCTCATCTGTTTACAGTCATTTTCTCCGAATTATCCATGTTTTCATGTAGTTTCCTATATTCTGCCTTCTGGTCCAAGTATAAGCTTTGCCCACTTTATCAAAAAACTTCCTACACACTGTTATGAACTGAGGCAGCTCGGGAACATTGTCTCTCAACTGTGTTATAGAGTGTAGTACTACATTTCAGTGAAGTGTAAGGCTTTCCAAAGCTGCCGAACGTGTTTCTTTCTCTATTTCAATGGTATTCTGCCTTGTATAACACACATTTACCAGTCTAGTCTCCTTTAAGTAAAGAATATAGGATTCATACAGTGTTTCATGTGATCTTAACTTGAATTAAAACTGACTTGGAGAATCTCTTTGAGCTGTTCTAAACAAGTTCTCATCTGTTTACAGTCATTTTCTCCGAATTATCCATGTTTTCATGTATTTTCCTATATTCTGCCTTCTGGTCCAAGTATAAGCTTTGCCCACTTTATCAAAAAACTTCCTACACACTGTTATGAACTGAGGCAGCTCGGGAACATTGTCTCTAAACTGTGTTATAGAGTGTAGTACTACATTTCAGTGAAGTGTAAGGCTTTCCAAAGCTGCCGAACGTGTTTCTTTCTCTATTTCAATGGTATTCTGCCTTGTATAACACACATTTACCACTCTAGTCTCCTTTAAGTAAAGAATATAGGACTCATACAGTGTTTCATGTCATCTTAACTCGAATTAAGGATTTCCCGGATCTTATCTGCCTTTACTACACTAACAACTGACTTGGAGAATCTCTTTCAGCTGTTCTAAACAAGTTCTCATCTGTTTACAGTCATTTTCTCCGAATTATCCATGTTTTCATGTAGTTTCCTATATTCTGCCTTCTGGTCCAAGTATAAGCTTTGCCCACTTTATCAAACAACTTCCTACACACTGTTATGAACTGAGGCAGCTCGGGAACATTGTCTCTCAACTGTGTTATAGACTGTAGTACTATATTTCAGTGAAGTGTAAGGCTTTCCAAAGCTGCTGAACGTGTTTCTTTCTCTATTTCAATTGTATTCTGCCTGGTATAACACACATTTACCACTCTAGTCGACTTTAAGTAAAGAATATAGGATTCATACAGTGTTTAATGTCATCTTAACTCGAATTAAGGATTTCCCGGATCTTAGCTACCTTTACTACACTAAGAACTGACTGGAGAATCTCTTTGAGCTGTTCTAAACAAGTTCTCATCTGTTTACACTCATTTTGTCTGAATTATCCATGTTTTCATGTAGTTTCCTATATTCTGCCTTCTGGTCCAAGTATAAGCTTTGCCCACTTTATCAAACAACTTCCTACACACTGTTATGAACTGAGGCAGCTCGGGAACATTGTCTCTCAACTGTGTTATAGACTGTAGTACTATATTTCAGTGAAGTGTAAGGCTTTCCAAAGCTGCCGAACGTGTTTCTTTTTCTATTTCAATGGTATTCTGCCTTGTATAACACACATTTACCACTCTAGTCTCCTTTAACTAAAGAATATAGGATTCATACAGTGTTTCATGTCATCTTAACTCGAATTAAGGATTTCCCGGATCTTAGCTACCTTTACTACACTAAGAACTGACCGGAGAATCTCTTTGAGCTGTTCTAAACAAGTTCTCATCTGTTTACAGTCATTTTCTCTGAATTATGCATGTTTTCATGTAGTTTCCTACATTCAGCCTTCTGGTCCAAGTATAAGCTTTGCCCACTTTATCAAACAACTTCCTACACACTGTTATGAACTGAGGCAGCTTGGGAACATTGTCTCCCAACTGTGTTATAGAGTGTAGTACTACATTTCAGTGAAGTGTAAGGCTTTCCAAAGCTGCCGAACGTGTTTCTTTCTCTATTTCAATGGTATTCTGCCTTGTATAACACACATTTACCACTCTAGTCTACTTTAAGTAAAGAATATAGGATTCATACAGTGTTTGATGTGATCTTAACTTGAATTAAGGATTTCCCGGATCTTAGCTACCTTTTCTACACTAAGAACTGACTTGGAGAATCTCTTTGAGCTGTTCTAAACAAGTTCTCATCTGTTTACAGTCATTTTCTCTGAATTATCCATGTTTTCATGTAGTTTCCTATATTCTGCCTTCTGGTCCAAGTATAAGCTTTGCCCACTTTATCAAACAACTTCCTACACACTGTTATGAACTGAGGCAGCTCGGGAACATTGTCTCTCAACTGTGTTATAGAGTGTAGTACTACATTTCAGTGAAGTGTAAGGCTTTCCAAAGCTGCCGAACGTGTTTCTTTCTCTATTTCAATGGTATTCTGCCTTGTATAACACACATTTACCAGTCTAGTCTCCTTTAAGTAAAGAATATAGGATTCATACAGTGTTTCATGTGATCTTAACTTGAATTAAAACTGACTTGGAGAATCTCTTTGAGCTGTTCTAAACAAGTTCTCATCTGTTTACAGTCATTTTCTCCGAATTATCCATGTTTTCATGTAGTTTCCTATATTCTGCCTTCTGGTCCAAGTATAAGCTTTGCCCACTTTATCAAAAAACTTCCTACACACTGTTATGAACTGAGGCAGCTCGGGAACATTGTCTCTCAACTGTGTTATAGAGTGTAGTACTACATTTCAGTGAAGTGTAAGGCTTTCCAAAGCTGCCGAACGTGTTTCTTTCTCTATTTCAATGGTATTCTGCCTTGTATAACACACATTTACCACTCTAGTCTCCTTTAAGTAAAGAATATAGGACTCATACAGTGTTTCATGTCATCTTAACTCGAATTAAGGATTTCCCGGATCTTATCTGCCTTTACTACACTAAGAACTGACTTGGAGAATCTCTTTCAGCTGTTCTAAACAAGTTCTCATCTGTTTACAGTCATTTTCTCTGAATTATCCATGTTTTCATGCAGTTTCCTATATTCTGCCTTCTGGTCCAGGTATAAGCTTTGCCCACTTTATCAAACAACTTCCTACACACTGTTATGAACTGAGGCAGCTCGGGAACATTGTCTCTCAACTGTGTTATAGAGTGTAGTACTACATTTCATTGAAGTGTAAGGCTTTCCAAAGCTGCCGAAAGTGTTTCTTTCTCTATTTCAATGGTATTCTGCCTTGTATAACACACATTTACCACTCTAGTCGACTTTAAGTAAAGACTATAGGATTCATACAGTGTTTAATGTCATCTTAACTCGAATTAAGGATTTCCCGGATCTTAGCTACCTTTTCTACACTAAGAACTGACTTGGAGAATCTCTTTGAGCTGTTCTAAACAAGTTCTCATCTGTTTACAGTCATTTTCTCCGAATTATCCATGTTTTCATGTAGTTTCCTATATTCTGCCTTCTGGTCCAAGTATAAGCTTTGCCCACTTTATCAAAAAACTTCCTACACACTGTTATGAACTGAGGCAGCTCGGGAACATTGTCTCTCAACTGTGTTATAGAGTGTAGTACTACATTTCAGTGAAGTGTAAGGCTTTCCAAAGCTGCCGAACGTGTTTCTTTCTCTATTTCAATGGTATTCTGCCTTGTATAACACACATTTACCAGTCTAGTCTCCTTTAAGTAAAGAATATAGGATTCATACAGTGTTTCATGTGATCTTAACTTGAATTAAAACTGACTTGGAGAATCTCTTTGAGCTGTTCTAAACAAGTTCTCATCTGTTTACAGTCATTTTCTCCGAATTATCCATGTTTTCATGTAGTTTCCTATATTCTGCCTTCTGGTCCAAGTATAAGCTTTGCCCACTTTATCAAAAAACTTCCTACACACTGTTATGAACTGAGGCAGCTCGGGAACATTGTCTCTCAACTGTGTTATAGACTGTAGTACTATATTTCAGTGAAGTGTAAGGCTTTCCAAAGCTGCTGAACGTGTTTCTTTCTCTATTTCAATTGTATTCTGCCTGGTATAACAGACATTTACCACTCTAGTCTACTTTAAGTAAAGAATATAGGATTCATACAGTGTTTCATGTGATCTTAACTTGAATTTAGGATTTCCCGTATCTTAGCTACTGTTTCTACACTAAGAACTGACCGGAGAATCTCTTTGAGCTGTTCTAAACAAGTTCTCATCTGTTTACACTCATTTTCTCTGAATTTTGCATGTTTTCATGTAGTTTCCTACATTCTGCCTTCTGGTCCAAGTATAAGCTTTGCCCACTTTATCAAACAACTTCCTACACACTGTTATGAACTGAGGCAGCTCGGGAACATTGTCTCTCAACTGTGTTATAGAGTGTAGTACTACATTTCAGTGAAGTGTAAGGCTTTCCAAAGCTGCCGAACGTGTTTCTTTCTCTATTTCAATGGTATTCTGCCTTGTATAACACACATTTACCACTCTAGTCTCCTTTAAGTAAAGAATATAGGATTCATACAGTGATTCATGTGATCTTAACTTGAATTAAGGATTTCCCAGATCTTAGCTACCTTTTCTACACTAAGAACTGACTTGGAGAATCTCTTTGAGCTGTTCTAAACAAGTTCTCATCTGTTTACAGTCATTTTCTCCTAATTATCCATGTTTTCATGTAGTTTCCTATATTCTGCCTTCTGGTCCAAGTATAAGCTTTGCCCACTTTATCAAACAACTTCCTACACACTGTTATGAACTGAGGCAGCTCGGGAACATTGTCTCTCAACTGTGTTATAGAGTGTAGTACTACATTTCAGTGAAGTGTAAGGCTTTCCAAAGCTGCCGAACGTGTTTCTTTCTCTATTTCAATGGTATTCTGCCTTGTATAACACACATTTACCACTCTAGTCTCCTTTAAGTAAAGAATATAGGACTCATACAGTGTTTCATGTCATCTTAACTCGAATTAAGGATTTCCCGGATCTTATCTGCCTTTACTACACTAAGAACTGACTTGGAGAATCTCTTTCAGCTGTTCTAAACAAGTTCTCATCTGTTTACAGTCATTTTCTCTGAATTATCCATGTTTTCATGCAGTTTCCTATATTCTGCCTTCTGGTCCAGGTATAAGCTTTGCCCACTTTATCAAACAACTTCCCACACACTGTTATGAACTGAGGCAGCTCGGGAACATTGTCTCTCAACTGTGTTATAGAGTGTAGTACTACATTTCATTGAAGTGTAAGGCTTTCCAAAGCTGCCGAAAGTGTTTCTTTCTCTATTTCAATGGTATTCTGCCTTGTATAACACACATTTACCACTCTAGTCGACTTTAAGTAAAGACTATAGGATTCATACAGTGTTTAATGTCATCTTAACTCGAATTAAGGATTTCCCGGATCTTAGCTACCTTTTCTACACTAAGAACTGACTTGGAGAATCTCTTTGAGCTGTTCTAAACAAGTTCTCATCTGTTTACAGTCATTTTCTCCGAATTATCCATGTTTTCATGTAGTTTCCTATATTCTGCCTTCTGGTCCAAGTATAAGCTTTGCCCACTTTATCAAAAAACTTCCTACACACTGTTATGAACTGAGGCAGCTCGGGAACATTGTCTCTCAACTGTGTTATAGAGTGTAGTACTACATTTCAGTGAAGTGTAAGGCTTTCCAAAGCTGCCGAACGTGTTTCTTTCTCTATTTCAATGGTATTCTGCCTTGTATAACACACATTTACCAGTCTAGTCTCCTTTAAGTAAAGAATATAGGATTCATACAGTGTTTCATGTGATCTTAACTTGAATTAAAACTGACTTGGAGAATCTCTTTGAGCTGTTCTAAACAAGTTCTCATCTGTTTACAGTCATTTTCTCCGAATTATCCATGTTTTCATGTAGTTTCCTATATTCTGCCTTCTGGTCCAAGTATAAGCTTTGCCCACTTTATCAAAAAACTTCCTACACACTGTTATGAACTGAGGCAGCTCGGGAACATTGTCTCTAAACTGTGTTATAGAGTGTAGTACTACATTTCAGTGAAGTGTAAGGCTTTCCAAAGCTGCCGAACGTGTTTCTTTCTCTATTTCAATGGTATTCTGCCTTGTATAACACACATTTACCACTCTAGTCTCCTTTAAGTAAAGAATATAGGACTCATACAGTGTTTCATGTCATCTTAACTCGAATTAAGGATTTCCCGGATCTTATCTGCCTTTACTACACTAACAACTGACTTGGAGAATCTCTTTCAGCTGTTCTAAACAAGTTCTCATCTGTTTACAGTCATTTTCTCCGAATTATCCATGTTTTCATGTAGTTTCCTATATTCTGCCTTCTGGTCCAAGTATAAGCTTTGCCCACTTTATCAAACAACTTCCTACACACTGTTATGAACTGAGGCAGCTCGGGAACATTGTCTCTCAACTGTGTTATAGACTGTAGTACTATATTTCAGTGAAGTGTAAGGCTTTCCAAAGCTGCTGAACGTGTTTCTTTCTCTATTTCAATTGTATTCTGCCTGGTATAACAGACATTTACCACTCTAGTCTACTTTAAGTAAAGAATATAGGATTCATACAGTGTTTCATGTGATCTTAACTTGAATTTAGGATTTCCCGTATCTTAGCTACTGTTTCTACACTAAGAACTGACCGGAGAATCTCTTTGAGCTGTTCTAAACAAGTTCTCATCTGTTTACACTCATTTTCTCTGAATTTTGCATGTTTTCATGTAGTTTCCTACATTCTGCCTTCTGGTCCAAGTATAAGCTTTGCCCACTTTATCAAACAACTTCCTACACACTGTTATGAACTGAGGCAGCTCGGGAACATTGTCTCTCAACTGTGTTATAGAGTGTAGTACTACATTTCAGTGAAGTGTAAGGCTTTCCAAAGCTGCCGAACGTGTTTCTTTCTCTATTTCAATGGTATTCTGCCTTGTATAACACACATTTACCACTCTAGTCTCCTTTAAGTAAAGAATATAGGATTCATACAGTGATTCATGTGATCTTAACTTGAATTAAGGATTTCCCAGATCTTAGCTACCTTTTCTACACTAAGAACTGACTTGGAGAATCTCTTTGAGCTGTTCTAAACAAGTTCTCATCTGTTTACAGTCATTTTCTCCTAATTATCCATGTTTTCATGTAGTTTCCTATATTCTGCCTTCTGGTCCAAGTATAAGCTTTGCCCACTTTATCAAACAACTTCCTACACACTGTTATGAACTGAGGCAGCTCGGGAACATTGTCTCTCAACTGTGTTATAGAGTGTAGTACTACATTTCAGTGAAGTGTAAGGCTTTCCAAAGCTGCCGAACGTGTTTCTTTCTCTATTTCAATGGTATTCTGCCTTGTATAACACACATTTACCAGTCTAGTCTCCTTTAAGTAAAGAATATAGGATTCATACATTGTTTCATGTGATCTTAACTTGAATTAAGGATTTCCCGGATCTTAGGTACCTTTTCTACACTAAGAACTGACTTGGAGAATCTCTTTGAGCTGTTCTAAACAAGTTCTCATCTGTTTACAGTCATTTTCTCTGAATTATCCATGTTTTCATGTAGTTTCCTATATTCTGCCTTCTGGTCCAAGTATAAGCTTTGCCCACTTTATCAAACAACTTCCTACACACTGTTATGAACTGAGGCAGCTCGGGAACATTGTCTCTCAACTGTGTTATAGAGTGTAGTACTACATTTCAGTGAAGTGTAAGGCTTTCCAAAGCTGCCAAACGTGTTTCTTTCTCTATTTCAATGGTATTCTGCCTTGTATTACACACATTTACCACTCTAGTCGACTTTAAGTAAAGAATATAGGATTCAAACAGTGTTTCATGTGATCTTAACTTGAATTAAGGATTTCCCGGATCTTAGCTACCTTTTCTACACTAAGAACTGACTTGGAGAATCTCTTTGAGCTGTTCTAAACAAGTTCTCATCTGTTTACAGTCATTTTCTCCGAATTATCCATGTTTTCATGTAGTTTCCTATATTCTGCCTTCTGGTCCAAGTATAAGCTTTGCCCACTTTATCAAACAACTTCCTACACACTGTTATGAACTGAGGCAGCTCGGGAACATTGTCTCTCAACTGTGTTATAGAGTGTAGTACTACATTTCAGTGAAGTGTAAGGCTTTCCAAAGCTGCCGAACGTGTTTCTTTCTCTATTTCAATGGTATTCTGCCTTGTATAACACACATTTACCAGTCTAGTCTCCTCTAAGTAAAGAACATAGGATTCATACAGTGTTTCATGTGATCTTAACTTGAATTAAAACTGACTTGGAGAATCTCTTTGAGCTGTTCTAAACAAGTTCTCATCTGTTTACAGTCATTTTCTCCGAATTATCCATGTTTTCATGTAGTTTCCTATATTCTGCCTTCCGGTCCAAGTATAAGCTTTGCCCACTTTATCAAAAAACTTCCTACACACTGTTATGAACTGAGGCAGCTCGGGAACATTGTCTCTAAACTGTGTTATAGAGTGTAGTACTACATTTCAGTGAAGTGTAAGGCTTTCCAAAGCTGCCGAACGTGTTTCTTTCTCTATTTCAATGGTATTCTGCCTTGTATAACACACATTTACCACTCTAGTCGACTTTAAGTAAAGACTATAGGATTCATACAGTGTTTAATGTCATCTTAACTCGAATTAAGGATTTCCCGGATCTTAGCTACCTTTTCTACACTAAGAACTGACTTGGAGAATCTCTTTGAGCTGTTCTAAACAAGTTCTCATCTGTTTACAGTCATTTTCTCCGAATTATCCATGTTTTCATGTAGTTTCCTATATTCTGCCTTCTGGTCCAATTATAAGCTTTGCCCAGTTTATCAAACAACTTCCTACACACTGTTATGAACTGAGGCAGCTTGGGAACATTGTCTCTCAACTGTGTTATAGAGTGTAGTACTACATTTCAGTGAAGTGTAAGGCTTTCCAAAGCTGCCGAACGTGTTTCTTTCTCTATTTCAATGGTATTCTGCCTTGTATAACACACATTTACCAGTCTAGTCTCCTTTAAGTAAAGAATATAGGATTCATACAGTGTTTCATGTGATCTTAACTTGAATTAAAACTAACTTGGAGAATCTCTTTGAGCTGTTCTAAACAAGTTCTCATCTGTTTACAGTCATTTTCTCCGAATTATCCATGTTTTCATGTAGTTTCCTATATTCTGCCTTCTGGTCCAAGTATAAGCTTTGCCCACTTTATCAAAAAACTTCCTACACACTGTTATGTACTGAGGCAGCTCGGGAACATTGTCTCTAAACTGTGTTATAGAGTGTAGTACTACATTTCAGTGAAGTGTAAGGCTTTCCAAAGCTGCCGAACGTGTTTCTTTCTCTATTTCAATGGTATTCTGCCTTGTATAACACACATTTACCACTCTAGTCTCCTTTAAGTAAAGAATATAGGACTCATACAGTGTTTCATGTCATCTTAACTCGAATTAAGGATTTCCCGGATCTTATCTGCCTTTACTACACTAAGAACTGATTTGGAGAATCTCTTTCAGCTGTTCTAAACAAGTTCTCATCTGTTTACAGTCATTTTCTCTGAATTATCCATGTTTTCATGCAGTTTTCTATATTCTGCCTTCTGGTCCAGGTATAAGCTTTGCCCACTTTATCAAACAACTTCCTACACACTGTTATGAACTGAGGCAGCTCGGGAACATTGTCTCTCAACTGTGTTATAGAGTGTAGTACTACATTTCATTGAAGTGTAAGGCTTTCCAAAGCTGCCGAAAGTGTTTCTTTCTCTATTTCAATGGTATTCTGCCTTGTATAACACACATTTACTACTCTAGTCGACTTTAAGTAAAGAATATAGGATTCATACAGTGTTTCATGTGATCTTAACTTGAATTAAGGATTTCCCGGATCTTAGCTACCTTTTCTACACTAAGAACTGACTTGGAGATTCTCTTTGAGCTGTTCTAAACAAGTTCTCATCGGTTTACAGTCATTTTCTCCGAATTATCCATGTTTTCATGTAGTTTCCTATATTCTGCCTTCTGGTCCAAGTATAAGGTTTGCCCACTTTATCAAACAACTTCCTACACACTGTTATGAACTGAGGCAGCTCGGGAACATTGTCTCTCAACTGTGTTATAGAGTGTAGTACTACATTTCATTGAAGTGTAAGGCTTTCCAAAGCTGCCGAAAGTGTTTCTTTCTCTATTTCAATGGTATTCTGCCTTGTATAACACACATTTACCACTCTAGTCGACTTTAAGTAAAGACTATAGGATTCATACAGTGTTTAATGTCATCTTAACTCGAATTAAGGATTTCCCGGATCTTAGCTACCTTTTCTACACTAAGAACTGACTTGGAGAATCTCTTTGAGCTGTTCTAAACAAGTTCTCATCTGTTTACAGTCATTTTCTCCTAATTATCCATGTTTTCATGTAGTTTCCTATATTCTGCCTTCTGGTCCAAGTAAAAGCTTTGCCCACTTTATCAAACAACTTCCTACACACTGTTATGAACTGAGGCAGCTCGGGAACATTGTCTCTCAACTGTGTTATAGAGTGTAGTACTACATTTCAGTGAAGTGTAAGGCTTTCCAAAGCTGCCGAACGTGTTTCTTTCTCTATTTCAATGGTATTCTGCCTTGTATAACACACATTTACCAGTCTAGTCTCCTTTAAGTAAAGAATATAGGATTCATACAGCGTTTCATGTGATCTTAACTTGAATTAAGGATTTCCCGGATCTTAGGTACCTTTTGTACACTAAGAACTGACTTGGAGAATCTCTTTGAGCTGTTCTAAACAAGTTCTCATCTGTTTACAGTCATTTTCTCTGAATTATCCATGTTTTCATGTAGTTTCCTATATTCTGCCTTCTGGTCCAAGTATAAGCTTTGCCCACTTTATCAAACAACTTCCTACACACTGTTATGAACTGAGGCAGCTCGGGAACATTGTCTCTCAACTGTGTTATAGAGTGTAGTACTACATTTCAGTGAAGTGTAAGGCTTTCCAAAGCTGCCGAACGTGTTTCTTTCTCTATTTCAATGGTATTCTGCCTTGTATAACACACATTTACCACTCTAGTCGACTTTAAGTAAAGAATATAGGATTCATACGGTGTTTAATGTCATCTTAACTCGAATTAAGGATTTCCCGGATCTTAGCTACCTTTACTACACTAAGAACTGACTGGAGAATCTCTTTGAGCTGTTCTAAACAAGTTCTCATCTGTTTACACTCATTTTCTCTGAATTATCCATGTTTTCATGTAGTTTCCTATATTCTGCCTTCTGGTCCAAGTATAACCTTTGCCCACTTTATCAAACAACTTCCTACACACTGTTATGAATTGAGGCAGCTCGGGAACATTGTCTCTCAACTGTGTTATAGAGTGTAGTACTACATTTCAGTGAAGTGTAAGGCTTTCCAAAGCTGCCGAACGTGTTTCTTTCTCTATTTCAATGGTATTCTGCCTTGTATAACACACATTTACCACTCTAGTCTCCTTTAAGTAAAGAATATAGGATTCTTACAGTGTTTCATGTGATCTTAACTCGAATTAAGGATTTTCCGGATCTTAGCTACCTTTACTACACTAAGAACTGACCGGAGAATCTCTTTGAGCTCTTCTAAACAAGTTCTCATCTGTTTACAGTCATTTTCTCTGAATTATGCATGTTTTCATGTAGTTTCCTACATTCAGCCTTCTGGTCCAAGTATAAGCTTTGCCCACTTTATCAAACAACTTCCTACACACTGTTATGAACTGAGGCAGCTTGGGAACATTGTCTCCCAACTGTGTTATAGAGTGTAGTACTACATTTCAGTAAAGTGTAAGGCTTTCCAAAGCTGCCGAACGTGTTTCATTCTCTATTTCAATTGTATTCTGCCTTGTATAACACACATTTACCACTCTAGTCTACTTTAAGTAAAGAATATAGGATTCATACAGTGTTTGATGTGATCTTAACTTGAATTAAGGATTTCCCGGATCTTAGCTACCTTTTCTACACTAAGAACTGACTTGGAGAATCTCTTTGAGCTGTTCTAAACAAGTTCTCATCTGTTTACAGTCATTTTCTCTGAATTATCCATGTTTTCATGTAGTTTCCTATATTCTGCCTTCTGGTCCAAGTATAAGCTTTGCCCACTTTATCAAACAACTTCCTACACACTGTTATGAACTGAGGCAGCTCGGGAACATTGTCTCTCAACTGTGTTATAGAGTGTAGTACTACATTTCAGTGAAGTGTAAGGCTTTCCAAAGCTGCCGAACGTGTTTCTTTCTCTATTTCAATGGTATTCTGCCTTGTATAACACACATTTACCAGTCTAGTCTCCTTTAAGTAAAGAATATAGGATTCATACAGTGTTTCATGTGATCTTAACTTGAATTAAAACTGACTTGGAGAATCTCTTTGAGCTGTTCTAAACAAGTTCTCATCTGTTTACAGTCATTTTCTCCGAATTATCCATGTTTTCATGTAGTTTCCTATATTCTGCCTTCTGGTCCAAGTATAAGCTTTGCCCACTTTATCAAAAAACTTCCTACACACTGTTATGAACTGAGGCAGCTCGGGAACATTGTCTCTCAACTGTGTTATAGAGTGTAGTACTACATTTCAGTGAAGTGTAAGGCCTTCCAAAGCTGCCGAACGTGTTTCTTTCTCTATTTCAATGGTATTCTGCCTTGTATAACACACATTTACCACTCTAGTCTCCTTTAAGTAAAGAATATAGGACTCATACAGTGTTTCATGTCATCTTAACTCGAATTAAGGATTTCCCGGATCTTATCTGCCTTTACTACACTAAGAACTGACTTGGAGAATCTCTTTCAGCTGTTCTAAACAAGTTCTCATCTGTTTACAGTCATTTTCTCTGAATTATCCATGTTTTCATGCAGTTTCCTATATTCTGCCTTCTGGTCCAGGTATAAGCTTTGCCCACTTTATCAAACAACTTCCTACACACTGTTATGAACTGAGGCAGCTCGGGAACATTGTCTCTCAACTGTGTTATAGAGTGTAGTACTACATTTCATTGAAGTGTAAGGCTTTCCAAAGCTGCCGAAAGTGTTTCTTTCTCTATTTCAATGGTATTCTGCCTTGTATAACACACATTTACTACTCTAGTCGACTTTAAGTAAAGAATATAGGATTCATACAGTGTTTCATGTGATCTTAACTTGAATTAAGGATTTTCCGGATCTTAGCTACCTTTTCTACACTAAGAACTGACTTGGAGAATCTCTTTGAGCTGTTCTAAACAAGTTCTCATCGGTTTACAGTCATTTTCTCCGAATTATCCATGTTTTCATGTAGTTTCCTATATTCTGCCTTCTGGTCCAAGTATAAGCTTTGCCCACTTTATCAAATAACTTCCTACACACTGTTATGAACTGAGGCAGCTCGGGAACATTGTCTCTCAACTGTGTTATAGAGTGTAGTACTACATTTCATTGAAGTGTAAGGCTTTCCAAAGCTGCCGAAAGTGTTTCTTTCTCTATTTCAATGGTATTCTGCCTTGTATAACACACATTTACCACTCTAGTCGACTTTAAGTAAAGATTATAGGATTCATACAGTGTTTAATGGCATCTTAACTCGAATTAAGGATTTCCCGGATCTTAGCTACCTTTTCTACACTAAGAACTGACTTGGAGAATCTCTTTGAGCTGTTCTAAACAAGTTCTCATCTGTTTACAGTCATTTTCCCCGAATTATCCATGTTTTCATGTAGTTTCCTATATTCTGCCTTCTGGTCCAAGTATAAGCTTTGCCCACTTTATCAAAAAACTTCCTACACACTGTTATGAACTGAGGCAGCTCGGGAACATTGTCTCTCAACTGTGTTATAGAGTGTAGTACTACATTTCAGTGAAGTGTAAGGCTTTCCAAAGCTGCCGAACGTGTTTCTTTCTCTATTTCAATGGTATTCTGCCTTGTATAACACACATTTACCAGTCTAGTCTCCTTTAAGTAAAGAATATAGGATTCATACAGTGTTTCATGTGATCTTAACTTGAATTAAAACTGACTTGGAGAATCTCTTTGAGCTGTTCTAAACAAGTTCTCATCTGTTTACAGTCATTTTCTCCGAATTATCCATGTTTTCATGTAGTTTCCTATATTCTGCCTTCTGGTCCAAGTATAAGCTTTGCCCACTTTATCAAAAAACTTCCTACACACTGTTATGAACTGAGGCAGCTCGGGAACATTGTCTCTAAACTGTGTTATAGAGTGTAGTACTACATTTCAGTGAAGTGTAAGGCTTTCCAAAGCTGCCGAACGTGTTTCTTTCTCTATTTCAATGGTATTCTGCCTTGTATAACACACATTTACCACTCTAGTCTCCTTTAAGTAAAGAATATAGGACTCATACAGTGTTTCATGTCATCTTAACTCGAATTAAGGATTTCCCGGATCTTATCTGCCTTTACTACACTAACAACTGACTTGGAGAATCTCTTTCAGCTGTTCTAAACAAGTTCTCATCTGTTTACAGTCATTTTCTCCGAATTATCCATGTTTTCATGTAGTTTCCTATATTCTGCCTTCTGGTCCAAGTATAAGCTTTGCCCACTTTATCAAACAACTTCCTACACACTGTTATGAACTGAGGCAGCTCGGGAACATTGTCTCTCAACTGTGTTATAGACTGTAGTACTATATTTCAGTGAAGTGTAAGGCTTTCCAAAGCTGCTGAACGTGTTTCTTTCTCTATTTCAATTGTATTCTGCCTGGTATAACAGACATTTACCACTCTAGTCTACTTTAAGTAAAGAATATAGGATTCATACAGTGTTTCATGTGATCTTAACTTGAATTTAGGATTTTCCGTATCTTAGCTACCGTTTCTACACTAAGAACTGACTTGGAGAATCTCTTTGAGCTGTTCTAAACAAGTTCTCATCTGTTTACAATCATTTTCTCTGAATTATCCATGTTTTCATGTAATTTCCTATATTCTGCCTTGTGGTCCAAGTATAAGCTTTGCCCACTTTATCAAACAACTTCCAACACACTGTTATGAACTGAGGCAGTTCGGGAACATTGTCTCTCAACTGTGTTATAGAGTGTAGTACTACATTTCATTGAAGTGTAAGGCTTTCCAAAGCTGCTGAACGTGTTTCTTTCTCTATTTCAATGGTATTCTGCCTTGTATAACACACATTTACCACTCTAGTCGACTTTAAGTAAAGAATATAGGATTCATACAGTGTTTAATGTCATCTTAACTCGAATTAAGGATTTCCCGGATCTTAGCTACCTTTACTACACTAAGAACTGACTGGAGAATCTCTTTGAGCTGTTCTAAACAAGTTCTCATCTGTTTACACTCATTTTCTCTGAATTATCCATGTTTTCATGTAGTTTCCTATATTCTGCCTTCTGGTCCAAGTATAAGCTTTGCCCACTTTATCAAACAACTTCCTACACACTGTTATGAACTGAGGCAGCTCGGGAACATTGTCTCTCAACTGTGTTATAGAGTGTAGTACTACATTTCAGTGAAGTGTAAGGCTTTCCAATGCTGCCGAACGTGTTTCTTTCTCTATTTCAATGGTATTCTGCCTTGTATAACACACATTTACCACTCTAGTCTCCTTTTAGTAAAGAATATAGGATTCGTACAGTGTTTCATGTGATCTTAACTCGAATTAAGGATTTCCCGGATCTTAGCTACCTTTACTACACTAAGAACTGACCGGAGAATCTCTTTGAGCTGTTCTAAACAAGTTCTCATCTGTTTACAGTCATTTTCTCTGAATTATGCATGTTTTCATGTAGTTTCCTACATTCAGCCTTCTGGTCCAAGTATAAGCTTTGCCCACTTTATCAAACAACTTCCTACACACTGTTATGAACTGAGGCAGCTTGGGAACATTGTCTCCCAACTGTGTTATAGAGTGTAGTACTACATTTCAGTGAAGTGTAAGGCTTTCCAAAGCTGCCGAACGTGTTTCTTTCTCTATTTCAATTGTATTCTGCCTTGTATAACACACATTTACCACTCTAGTCTACTTTAAGTAAAGAATATAGGATTCATACAGTGTTTGATGTGATCTTAACTTGAATTAAGGATTTCCCGGATCTTAGCTACCTTTTCTACACTAAGAACTGACTTGGAGAATCTCTTTGAGCTGTTCTAAACAAGTTCTCATTTGTTTACAGTCATTTTCTCTGAATTATCCATGTTTTCATGTAGTTTCCTACATTCTGCCTTCTGTTCCAAGTATAAGCTTTGCCCACTTTATCAAACAACTTCCTACACACTGTTATGAACTGAGGCAGCTCGGGAACATTGTCTCTCAACTGTGTTATAGAGTGTAGTACTACATTTCAGTGAAGTGTAAGGCTTTCCAAAGCTGCCGAACGTGTTTCTTTCTCTATTTCAATGGTATTCTGCCTTGTATAACACACATTTACCACTCTAGTCTCCTTTAAGTAAAGAATATAGGATTCATACAGTGTTTCATGTGATCTTAACTTGAATTAAGGATTTCGCGGATCTTAGCTACCTTTTCTACACTAAGAACTGACTTGGAGAATCTCTTTGAGCTGTTCTAAACAAGTTCTCATCTGTTTACAGTCATTTTCTCTGAATTATGCATGTTTTCATGTAGTTTCCTACATTCTGCCTTCTGGTCCAAGTATAAGCTTTGCCCACTTTATCAAACAACTTCCTACACACTGTTATGAACTGAGGCAGCTCGGGAACATTGTCTCTCAACTGTGTTATAGAGTGTAGTACTACATTTCAGTGAAGTGTAAGGCTTTCCAAAGCTGCCGAACGTGTTTCTTTCTCTATTTCAATGGTATTCTGCCTTGTATAACACACATTTACCACTCTAGTCTCCTTTAAGTAAAGAATATAGGATTCACACAGTGATTCATGTGATCTTAACTTGAATTAAGGATTTCCCGGATCTTAACTACCTTTTCTAAACTAAGAACTGACTTGGAGAATCTCTTTGAGCTGTTCTAAACAAGTTCTCATCTGTTTACAGTCATTTTCTCCGAATTATCCATGTTTTCATGTAGTTTCCTATATTCTGCCTTCTGGTCCAAGTATAAGCTTTGCCCACTTTATCAAACAACTTCCTACACACTGTTATGAACTGAGGCAGCTCGGGAACATTGTCTCTCAACTGTGTTATAGAGTGTAGTACTACATTTCAGTGAAGTGTAAGGCTTTCCAAAGCTGCCGAACGTGTTTCTTTCTCTATTTCAATGGTATTCTGCCTTGTATAACACACATTTACCAGTCTAGTCTCCTTTAAGTAAAGAATATAGGATTCATACAGTGTTTCATGTGATCTTAACTTGAATTAAGGATTTCCCGGATCTTAGGTACCTTTTCTACACTAAGAACTGACTTGGAGAATCTCTTTGAGCTGTTCTAAACAAGTTCTCATCTGTTTACAGTCATTTTCTCTGAATTATCCATGTTTTCATGTAGTTTCCTATATTCTGCCTTCTGGTCCAAGTATAAGCTTTGCCCACTTTATCAAACAACTTCCTACACACTGTTATGAACTGAGGCAGCTCGGGAACATTGTCTCTCAACTGTGTTATAGAGTGTAGTACTACATTTCATTGAAGTGTAAGGCTTTCCAAAGCTGCCGAAAGTGTTTCTTTCTCTACTTCAATGGTATTCTGCCTTGTATAACACACATTTACTACTCTAGTCGACTTTAAGTAAATACTATAGGATTCATACAGTGTTTAATGTCATCTTAACTCGAATTAAGGATTTCCCGGATCTTAGCTACCTTTACTACACTAAGAACTGACTGGAGAATCTCTTTGAGCTGTTCTAAACAAGTTCTCATCTGTTTACACTCATTTTCTCTGAATTATCCATGTTTTCATGTAGTTTCCTATATTTTGCCTTCTGGTCCAAGTATAAGCTTTGCCCACTTTATCAAACAACTTCCTACACACTGTTATGAACTGAAACAGCTCGGGAACATTGTCTCTCAACTGTGTTATAGACTGTAGTACTATATTTCAGTGAAGTGTAAGGCTTTCCAAAGCTGCCGAACGTGTTTCTTTCTCTATTTCAATGGTATTCTGCCTTGTATAACACACATTTACCACTCTAGTCTCCTTTAAGTAAAGAATATAGGATTCATACCGTGTATCATGTCATCTTAACTCGAATTAAGGATTTCCCGGATCTTAGCTACCTTTACTACGCTAAGAACTGAACGGAGAATCTCTTTGAGCTGTTCTAAACAAGTTCTCATCTGTTTACAGTCATTTTCTCTGAATTATGCATGTTTTCATGTAGTTTCCTACATTCTGCCTTCTGGTCCAAGTATAAGCTTTGCCCACTTTATCAAACAACTTCCTACACACTGTTATGAACTGAGGCAGCTCGGGAACATTGTCTCTCAACTGTGTTATAGAGTGTAGTACTACATTTCAGTGAAGTGTAAGGCTTTCCAAAGCTGCCGAACGTGTTTCTTTCTCTATTTCAATGGTATTCTGCCTTGTATAACACACATTTACCAATCTAGTCTCCTTTCAGTAAAGAATATAGGATTCATACAGTGTTTCATGTGATCTTAACTTGAATTAAGGATTTCCCGGATCTTAGCTACCCTTTCTACACTAAGAACTGACTTGGAGAATCTCTTTGAGCTGTTCTAAACAAGTTCTCATCTGTTTACAGTCATTTTCTCCGAATTATCCATGTTTTCATGTAGTTTCCTATATTCTGCCTTCTGGTCCAAGTATAAGCTTTGCCCACTTTATCAAACAACTTTCTACACACTGTTATGAACTGAGGCAGCTCGGGAACATTGTCTCTCAACTGTGTTATAGAGTGTAGTACTACATTTCAGTGAAGTGTAAGGCTTTCCAAAGCTGCCGAACGTGTTTCTTTCTCTATTTCAATGGTATTCTGCCTTGTATAACACACATTTACCAGTCTAGTCTCCTTTAAGTAGAGAATATAGGATTCATACAGTGTTTCATGTGATCTTAACTTGAATTAAAACTGACTTGGAGAATCTCTTTGAGCTGTTCTAAACAAGTTCTCATCTGTTTACAGTCATTTTCTCCGAATTATCCATGTTTTCATGTAGTTTCCTATATTCTGCCTTCTGGTCCAAGTATAAGCTTTGCCCACTTTATCAAAAAACTTCCTACACACTGTTATGAACTGAGGCAGCTCGGGAACATTGTCTCTAAACTGTGTTATAGAGTGTAGTACTACATTTCAGTGAAGTGTAAGGCTTTCCAAAGCTGCCGAACGTGTTTCTTTCTCTATTTCAATGGTATTCTGCCTTGTATAACACACATTTACCACTCTAGTCTCCTTTAAGTAAAGAATATAGGACTCATACAGTGTTTCATGTCATCTTAACTCGAATTAAGGATTTCCCGGATCTTATCTGCCTTTACTACACTAAGAACTGACTTGGAGAATCTCTTTCAGTTGTTCTAAACAAGTTCTCATCTGTTTACAGTCATTTTCTCCGAATTATCCATGTTTTCATGTAGTTTCCTATATTCTGCCTTCTGGTCCAAGTATAAGCTTTGCCCACTTTATCAAACAACTTCCTACACACTGTTATGAACTGAGGCAGCTCGGGAACATTGTCTCTCAACTGTGTTATAGACTGTAGTACTATATTTCAGTGAAGTGAAAGGCTTTCCAAAGCTGCCGAACGTGTTTCTTTGTCTATTTCAATTGTATTCTGCCTGGTATAACACACATTTACCACTCTAGTCTCCTTTAAGTAAAGAATATAGGATTCATACAGTGTTTCATGTGATCTTAACTTGAATTAAGGATTTCCCGGATCTTAGCTACCTTTTCTACACTAAGAACTGACTTGGAGAATCTCTTTGAGCTGTTCTAAACAAGTTCTCATCTGTTTACAGTCATTTTCTCCGAATTATCCATGTTTTCATGTAGTTTCCTACATTCTGCCTTCTGGTCCAAGTATAAGCTTTGCCCACTTTATCAAACAACTTCCTACACACTGTTATGAACTGAGGCAGCTTGGGAACATTGTCTCTCAACTGTGTTATAGAGTGTAGTACTACATTTCAGTGAAGTGTAAGGCTTTCCAAAGCTGCCGAACGTGTTTCTTTCTCCATTTCAATGGTATTCTGCCTTGTATAACACACATTTACCAGTCTAGTCTCCTTTAAGTAAAGAATATAGGATTCATACAGTGTTTCATGTGATCTTAACTTGAATTAAAACTGACTTGGAGAATCTCTTTGAGCTGTTCTAAACAAGTTCTCATCTGTTTACAGTCATTTTCTCCGAATTATCCATGTTTTCATGTAGTTTCCTATATTCTGCCTTCTGGTCCAAGTATAAGCTTTGCCCACTTTATCAAAAAACTTCCTACACACTGTTATGAACTGAGGCAGCTCGGGAACATTGTCTCTAAACTGTGTTATAGAGTGTAGTACTACATTTCAGTGAAGTGTAAGGCTTTCCAAAGCTGCCGAACGTGTTTCTTTCTCTATTTCAATGGTATTCTGCCTTGTATAACACACATTTACCACTCTAGTCTCCTTTAAGTAAAGAATACAGGACTCATACAGTGTTTCATGTCATCTTAACTCGAATTAAGGATTTCCCGGATCTTATCTGCCTTTACTACACTAAGAACTGACTTGGAGAATCTCTTTCAGCTGTTCTAAACAAGTTCTCATCTGTTTACAGTCATTTTCTCTGAATTATCCATGTTTTCATGCAGTTTCCTATATTCTGCCTTCTGGTCCAGGTATAAGCTTTGCCCACTTTATCAAACAACTTCCTACATACTGTTATGAACTGAGGCAGCTCGGGAACATTGTCTCTCAACTGTGTTATAGAGTGTAGTACTACATTTCATTGAAGTGTAAGGCTTTCCAAAGCTGCCGAAAGTGTTTCTCTGTTTCAATGGTATTCTGCCTTGTATAACACACATTTACTACTCTAGTCGACTTTAAGTAAAGAATATAGGATTCATACAGTGTTTCATGTGATCTTAACTTGAATTAAGGATTTCCCGGATCTTAGCTACCTTTTCTACACTAAGAACTGACTTGGAGAATCTCTTTGAGCTGTTCTAAACAAGTTCTCATCGGTTTACAGTCATTTTCTCCGAATTATCCATGTTTTCATGTAGTTTCCTATATTCTGCATTCTGGTCCAAGTATAAGCTTTGCCCACTTTATCAAACAACTTCCTACTCACTGTTATGAACTGGGGCAGCTCGGGAACATTGTCTCTCAACTGTGTTATAGAGTGTAGTACTACATTTCAGTGAAGTGTAAGGCTTTCCAAAGCTGCCGAACGTGTTTCTTTCTCTATTTCAATGGTATTCTGCCTTGTATAACACACATTTACCACTCTAGTCTCCTTTAAGTTAAGAATTTAGGATTCATACAGTGTTTCATGTGATCTTAACTTGAATTAAGGATTTCCCGGATCTTAGCTACCTTTTCTACACTAAGAACTGACTTGGGGAATCTCTTTGAGCTGTTCTAAACAAGTTCTCATCTGTTTACAGTCATTTTCTCCGAATTATCCATGTTTTCATGTAGTTTCCTATATTCTGCCTTCTGGTCCAAGTATAAGCTTTGCCCACTTTATCAAACAACTTCCTACACACTGTTATGAACTGAGGCAGCTCGGGAACATTGTCTCTCAACTGTGTTATAGAGTGTAGTACTACATTTCAGTGAAGTGTAAGGCTTTCCAAAGCTGCCGAACGTGTTTCTTTCTCCATTTCAATGGTATTCTGCCTTGTATAACACACATTTACCAGTCTAGTCTCCTTTAAGTAAAGAACATAGGATTCATACAGTGTTTCATGTGATCTTAACTTGAATTAAAACTGACTTGGAGAATCTCTTTGAGCTGTTCTAAACAAGTTCTCATCTGTTTACAGTCATTTTCTCCGAATTATCCATGTTTTCATGTAGTTTCCTATATTCTGCCTTCTGGTCCAAGTATAAGCTTTGCCCACTTTATCAAACAACTTCCTACACACTGTTATGAACTGAGGCAGCTTGGGAACATTGTCTCTCAACTGTGTTATAGAGTGTAGTACTACATTTCAGTGAAGTGTAAGGCTTTCCAAAGCTGCCGAACGTGTTTCTTTCTCTATTTCAATGGTATTCTGCCTTGTATAAAACACATTTACCAGTCTAGTCTCCTTTAAGTAAAGAATATAGGAATCATACAGTGTTTCATGTGATCTTAACTTGAATTAAAACTGACTTGGAGAATCTCTTTGAGCTGTTCTAAACAAGTTCTCATCTGTTTACAGTCATTTTCTCCGAATTATCCATGTTTTCATGTAGTTTCCTATATTCTGCCTTCCGGTCCAAGTAAAAGCTTTGCCCACTTTATCAAAAAACTTCCTACACACTGTTATGACCTGAGTCAGCTCGGGAACATTGTCTCTAAACTGTGTTATAGAGTGTAGTACTACATTTCAGTGAAGTGTAAGGCTTTCCAAAGCTGCCGAACGTGTTTCTTTCTCTATTTCAATGGTATTCTGCCTTG
Organism: Pipistrellus hanaki; assembly: GCF_964339955.1. Classification (NCBI taxonomy): domain Eukaryota; kingdom Metazoa; phylum Chordata; class Mammalia; order Chiroptera; family Vespertilionidae; genus Pipistrellus; species Pipistrellus hanaki. The sequence continues at coordinate 1,309,518 of NC_140509.1, read as the reverse complement.
TATAACACACATTTACCACTATAGTCTCCTTTAAGTAAAGAATATAGGACTCATACAGTGTTTCATGTCATCTTAACTCGAATTAAGGATTTCCCGGATCTTATCTGCCTTTACTACACTAAGAACTGACTTGGAGAATCTCTTTCAGCTGTTCTAAACAAGTTCTCATCTGTTTACAGTCATTTTCTCTGAATTATCCATGTTTTCATGCAGTTTCCTATATTCTGCCTTCTGGTCCAGGTATAAGCTTTGCCCACTTTATCAAACAACTTCCTACACACTGTTATGAACTGAGGCAGCTCGGGAACATTGTCTCTCAACTGTGTTATAGAGTGTAGTACTACATTTCATTGAAGTGTAAGGCTTTCCAAAGCTGCCGAAAGTGTTTCTTTCTCTATTTAAATGGTATTCTGCCTTGTATAACACACATTTACTACTCTAGTCGACTTTAAGTAAAGAATATAGGATTCATACAGTGTTTCATGTGATCTTAACTTGAATTAAGAATTTCCCGGATCTTAGCTACCTTTTCTACACTAAGAACTGACTTGGAGAATCTCTTTGAGCTGTTCTAAACAAGTTCTCATCGGTTTACAGTCATTTTCTCCGAATTATCCATGTTTTCATGTAGTTTCCTATATTCTGCCTTCTGGTCCAAGTATAAGCTTTGCCCACTTTATCAAACAACTTCCTACACACTGTTATGAACTGAGGCAGCTCGGGAACATTGTCTCTCAACTGTGTTATAGAGTGTAGTACTACATTTCATTGAAGTGTAAGGCTTTCCAAAGCTGCCAAAAGTGTTTCTTTCTCTATTTCAATGGTATTCTGCCTTGTATAACACACATTTTCCACTCTAGTCGACTTAAATAAAGACTATAGGATTCATACAGTGTTTAATGTCATCTTAACTCGAATTAAGGATTTCCCGGATCTTAGCTACCTTTTCTACACTAAGAACTGACTTGGAGAATCTCTTTGAGCTGTTCTAAACAAGTTCTCATCTGTTTAGAGTCATTTTCTCCGAATTATCCATGTTTTCATGTAGTTTCCTATATTCTGCCTTCTGGTCCAAGTATAAGCTTTGCCCACTTTATCAAACAACTTCCTACACACTGTTATGAACTGAGGCAGCTCGGGAACATTGTCTCTCAACTGTGTTATAGAGTGTAGTACTACATTTCAGTGAAGTGTAAGGCTTTCCAAAGCTGCCGAACGTGTTTCTTTCTCTATTTCAATGGTATTCTGCCTCGTATAACACACATTTACCACTCTAGTCTCCTTTAAGTAAAGAATATAGGATTCATACAGTGTTTCATGTGATCTTAACTTGAATTAAGGATTTCCCGGATCTTAGCTACCTTTTCTACACTAAGAACTGACTTGGAAAATCTCTTTGAGCTGTTCTAAACAAGTTCTCATCAGTTTGCAGTCATTTTCTCTGAATTATGCATGTTTTCATGTAGTTTCCTACATTCTGCCTTCTGGTCCAAGTATAAGCTTTGCCCACTTTATCAAACAACTTCCTACACACTGTTATGAACTGAGGCAGCTCGGGAACATTGTCTCTCAACTGTGTTATAGAGTGTAGTACTACATTTCACTGAAGTGTAAGGCTTTCCAAAGCTGCCGAACGTGTTTCTTTCTCTATTTCAATGGTATTCTGCCTTGTATAACACACATTTACCAGTCTAGTCTCCTTTAAGTAAAGAATATAGGATTCATACAGTGTTTCATGTGATCTTAACTTGAATTAAAACTGACTTGGAGAATCTCTTTGAGCTGTTCTAAACAAGTTCTCATCTGTTTACAGTCATTTTCTCCGAATTATCCATGTTTTCATGTAGTTTCCTATATTCTGCCTTCTGGTCCAAGTATAAGCTTTGCCCACTTTATCAAAAAACTTCCTACACACTGTTATGAACTGAGGCAGCTCGGGAACATTGTCTCTCAACTGTGTTATAGAGTGTAGTACTACATTTCAGTGAAGTGTAAGGCTTTCCAAAGCTGCCGAACGTGTTTCTTTCTCTATTTCAATGGTATTCTGCCTTGTATAACACACATTTACCACTCTAGTCTCCTTTAAGTAAAGAATATAGGACTCATACAGTGTTTCATGTCATCTTAACTCGAATTAAGGATTTCCCGGATCTTATCTGCCTTTACTACACTAACAACTGACTTGGAGAATCTCTTTCAGCTGTTCTAAACAAGTTCTCATCTGTTTACAGTCATTTTCTCCGAATTATCCATGTTTTCATGTAGTTTCCTATATTCTGCCTTCTGGTCCAAGTATAAGCTTTGCCCACTTTATCAAACAACTTCCTACACACTGTTATGAATTGAGGCAGCTCGGGAACATTGTCTCTCAACTGTGTTATAGACTGTAGTACTATATTTCAGTGAAGTGAAAGGCTTTCCAAAGCTGCCGAACGTGTTTCTTTCTCTATTTCAATGGTATTCTGCCTTGTATAACACACATTTACCACTCTAGTCTCCTTTAAGTAAAGAATATAGGATTCATACAGTGTTTCATGTCATCTTAACTCGAATTAAGGATTTCCCGGATCTTAGCTACCTTTACTACGCTAAGAACTGACCGGAGAATCTCTTTGAGCTGTTCTAAACAAGTTCTCATCTGTTTACAGTCATTTTCTCTGAATTATGCATGTTTTCATGTAGTTTCCTACATTCTGCCTTCTGGTCCAAGTATAAGCTTTGCCCACTTTATCAAACAACTTCCTACACACTGTTATGAACTGAGGCAGCTCGGGAACATTGTCTCTCAACTGTGTTATAGAGTGTAGTACTACATTTCAGTGAAGTGTAAGGCTTTCCAAAGCTGCCGAACGTGTTTCTTTCTCTATTTCAATGGTATTCTGCCTTGTATAACACACATTTACCACTCTAGTCTCCTTTAAGTAAAGAATATAGGATTCATACAGTGTTTCATGTCATCTTAACTCGAATTAAGGATTTCCCGGATCTTAGCTACCTTTACTACGCTAAGAACTGACCGGAGAATCTCTTTGAGCTGTTCTAAACAAGTTCTCATCTGTTTACAGTCATTTTCTCCGAATTATCCATGTTTTCATGTAGTTTCCTATATTCTGCCTTCTGGTCCAAGGATAAGCTTTGCCCACTTTATCAAACAACTTCCTACACACTGTTATGAACTGAGGCAGCTCGGGAACATTGTCTCTCAACTGTGTTATAGAGTGTAGTACTACATTTCAGTGAAGTGTAAGGCTTTCCAAAGCTGCCGAACGTGTTTCTTTCTCTATTTCAATGGTATTCTGCCTTGTATAACACACATTTACCAGTCTAGTCTCCTTTAAGTAAAGAATATAGGATTCATACAGTGTTTCATGTGATCTTAACTTGAATTAAGGATTTCCCGGATCTTAGGTACCTTTTCTACACTAAGAACTGACTTGGAGAATCTCTTTGAGCTGTTCTAAACAAGTTCTCATCTGTTTACAGTCATTTTCTCTTAATTATCCATGTTTTCATGTAGTTTCCTATATTCTGCCTTCTGGTCCAAGTATAAGCTTTGCCCACTTTATCAAACAACTTCCTACACACTGTTATGAACTGAGGCAGCTCGGGAACATTGTCTCTCAACTGTGTTATAGAGTGTAGTACTACATTTCATTGAAGTGTAAGGCTTTCCAAAGCTGCCGAAAGTGTTTCTTTCTCTATTTCAATGGTATTCTGCCTTGTATAACACACATTTACTACTCTAGTCGACTTTAAGTAAAGACTATAGGATTCATACAGTGTTTAATGTCATCTTAACTCGAATTAAGGATTTCCCGGATCTTAGCTACCTTTACTACACTAAGAACTGACTGGAGAATCTCTTTGAGCTGTGCTAAACAAGTTCTCATCTGTTTACACTCATTTTCTCTGAATTATCCATGTTTTCATGTAGTTTCCTATATTTTGCCTTCTGGTCCAAGTATAAGCTTTGCCCACTTTATCAAACAACTTCCTACACACTGTTATGAACTGAAACAGCTCGGGAACATTGTCTCTCAACTGTGTTATAGACTGTAGTACTATATTTCAGTGAAGTGTAAGGCTTTCCAAAGCTGCCGAACGTGTTTCTTTCTCTATTTCAATGGTATTCTGCCTTGTATAACACACATTTACCACTCTAGTCTCCTTTAAGTAAAGAATATAGGATTCATACCTTGTTTCATGTCATCTTAACTCGAATTAAGGATTTCCCGGATCTTAGCTACCTTTACTACGCTAAGAACTGACCGGAGAATCTCTTTGAGCTGTTCTAAACAAGTTCTCATCTGTTTACAGTCATTTTCTCTGAATTATGCATGTTTTCATGTAGTTTCCTACATTCTGCCTTCTGGTCCAAGTATAAGCTTTGCCCACTTTATCAAACAAGTTCCTACACACTGTTATGAACTGAGGCAGCTCGGGAACATTGTCTCTCAACTGTGTTATAGAGTGTAGTACTACATTTCAGTGAAGTGTAAGGCTTTCCAAAGCTGCCGAACATGTTTCTTTCTCTATTTCAATGGTATTCTGCCTTGTATAACACACATTTACCAATCTAGTCTCCTTTAAGTAAAGAATATAGGATTCATACAGTGTTTCATGTGATCTTAACTTGAATTAAAACTGACTTGGAGAATCTCTTTGAGCTGTTCTAAACAAGTTCTCATCTGTTTACAGTCATTTTCTCCGAATTATCCATGTTTTCATGTAGTTTCCTATATTCTGCCTTCTGGTCCAAGTATAAGCTTTGCCCACTTTATCAAAAAACTTCCTACACACTGTTATGAACTGAGGCAGCTCGGGAACATTGTCTCTAAACTGTGTTATAGAGTGTAGTACTACATTTCAGTGAAGTGTAAGGCTTTCCAAAGCTGCCGAACGTGTTTCTTTCTCTATTTCAATGGTATTCTGCCTTGTATAACACACATTTACCACTCTAGTCTCCTTTAAGTAAAGAATATAGGACTCATACAGTGTTTCATGTCATCTTAACTCGAATTAAGGATTTCCCGGATCTTATCTGCCTTTACTACACTAAGATTTGACTTGGAGAATCTCTTTCAGTTGTTCTAAACAAGTTCTCATCTGTTTACAGTCATTTTCTCCGAATTATCCATGTTTTCATGTAGTTTCCTATATTCTGCCTTCTGGTCCAAGTATAAGCTTTGCCCACTTTATCAAACAACTTCCTACACACTGTTATGAACTGAGGCAGCTCGGGAACATTGTCTCTCAACTGTGTTATAGACTGTAGTACTATATTTCAGTGAAGTGAAAGGCTTTCCAAAGCTGCCGAACGTGTTTCTTTCTCTATTTCAATTGTATTCTGCCTGGTATAACACACATTTACCACTCTAGTCTCCTTTAAGTAAAGAATATAGGATTCATACAGTGTTTCATGTGATCTTAACTTGAATTAAGGATTTCCCGGATCTTAGCTACCTTTTCTACACTAAGAACTGACTTGGAGAATCCCTTTGAGCTGTTCTAAACAAGTTCTCATCTGTTTACAGTCATTTTCTCTGAATTATCCATGGTTTCATGTAGTTTCCTATATTCTGCCTTCTGGTCCAAGTATAAGCTTTGCCCACTTTATCAAACAACTTCCTACACACTGTTATGAACTGAGGCAGCTCGGGAACATTGTCTCTCAACTGTGTTATAGAGTGTAGTACTACATTTCATTGAAGTGTAAGGCTTTCCAAAGCTGCCGAAAGTGTTTCTTTCTCTATTTCAATGGTATTCTGCCTTGTATAACACACATTTAGTACTCTAGTCGACTTTAAGTAAAGACTATAGGATTCATACAGTGTTTAATGTCATATTAACTCGAATTAAGGATTTCCCGGATCTTAGCTACCTTTACTACACTAAGAACTGACTGGAGAATCTCTTTGTGCTGTTCTAAACAAGTTCTAATCTGTTTACACTCATTTTCTCTGAATTATCCATGTTTTCATGTAGTTTCCTATATTCTGCCTTCTGGTCCAAGTATAAGCTTTGCCCACTTTATCAAACAACTTCCTACACACTGTTATGAACTGAAACAGCTTGGGAAAATTGTCTCTCAACTGTGTTATAGACTGTAGTACTATATTTCTGTGAAGTGTAAGGCTTTCCAAAGCTGCCGAACGTGTTTCTTTCTCTATTTCAATGGTATTCTGCCTTGTATTACACACATTTACCACTCTAGTCTCCTTTAAGTAAAGAATATAGGATTCATACAGTGTTTCATGTCATCTTAACTCGAATTAAGGATATCCCGGATCTTAGCTACCTTTACTACACTAAGAACTGACCGGAGAATCTCTTTGAGCTGTTCTAAACAAGTTCTCATCTGTTTACAGTCATTTCTCTGAATTATGCATGTTTTCATGTAGTTTCCTACATTCTGCTTTCTGGTCCAAGTATAAGCTTTGCCCACTTTATCAAACAACTTCCTACACACTGTTATGAACTGAGGCAGCTCGGGAACATTGTCTCTCAACTGTGTTATAGAGTGTATTGGGTCGGCAGCTAAGTAATTGCGGATTTTTTAAAGAAAATCAAAGACAATTTTTTCATGGAACTAAATAACTTTATTCTTTAATGCATTGCCCATTTTGATCAATGACCTTTTGCCATCTTTCAGGCAGCATCATAATCCCACGTTCAAAAAACTTCTGGTTTTTATTAGCAAAAAACTGAATCAGGTACGATTTGACATCATCATCATTATTGAAATTTTTACCATTCAAGGAGTTTTGTAAAGATCGAAACAAAAAGTAATCAGATGGTGCAAGGTCAGGACTATATGGTGGATGGGGCAAAACATCCCAACCAAGCTCCATTAATTTTTGCCGAGTGACCAAAGATGTGTGTGGCCTTGCATTGTCATGATGGAATACAACACCTTTTCGATTTGTCAATTCGGGCCACTTTTCTTCAACTGCATTGTTTAATTTCGTTAGTTGTTCAATGTAGACATCAGAATTGATCGTTCGGTTGGGTGGTAAGAGTTCAAAGTAGACAATTCCTTTGTAATCCCACCAAACTGATAACAAAACCTTCTTTTGATGAATATCAGCTTTTGATGTTGTTTGAGTTGGTTCACCTGGCCTGCTCCACGATCTTTTCCGCTTGATATTGTTGTAAACAACCCATTTTTCATCGCCAGTTATCAGTCGTTTTAAAAATGGATCATTTTCATTACGTTTCTTTAGCAAATCGCAGCTGCTAATGCGTTGCGTTAACTGTGATTCTTTCAGTTCGTGAGGAACCCATGTATCGAGTTTTTGAACATAGCCAAGTTGTTTTAAGTGATTTTCAATGCATGTATGTGATACATGAAGCTTCTCTGCAATCTCACGTGTTGTACTGTGACAGTCCGAATTGATTATTGCTTTGATTAGGGCGTCATCAACTTCAACTGGACGACCAGAGCGTCTTTCATCTTTGAGTGAAAAATCACCAGAACGAAATTTGGCAAACCAATTTTGACACTGCCGTTCTTTTAAGGCTTCGTCACCATAAACAGCACATAACTTTTTATGAGCTTGTGATGCGTTTTTCCCTTGCGGAAATAAAAAAGCAAAATATGACGAAAATGTTCCTTTTGATTTTCCATTTTTCAACGAACGCCAAACAAAAACTACAAAACAGATCAAAAAACTTTTTTTACTGATTAACAGCTGAATAGCCAACTATCAAATACAAAATGTGTTTTACATTTGTACTACGTCTGCAAACCTAAAAATTCAACTGAAGCCATATATGTGTGAAATCCGCAATTACTTAGTTGCCGAACCAATAGTACTACATTTCAGTGAAGTGTAAGGCTTTCCAAAGCTGCCGAACGTGTTTCTTTCTCTATTTCAATGGTATTCTGCCTTGTATAACACACATTTACCACTCTAGTCTCCTTTAAGTAAAGAATATAGGATTCATACAGTGTTTCATGTGATCTTAACTTGAATTAAGGATTTCCCGGATCTTAGCTACCTTTTCTACACTAAGAACTGACTTGGAGAATCTCTTTGAGCTGTTCTAAACAAGTTCTCATCTGTTTACAGTCATTTTCTCCGAATTATCCATGTTTTCATGTAGTTTCCTATATTGTGCCTTCTGGTCCAAGTATAAGCTTTGCCCACTTTATCAAACAACTTCCTACACACTGTTATGAACTGAGGCAGCTCGGGAACATTGTCTCTCAACTGTGTTATAGAGTGTAGTACTACATTTCAGTGAAGTGTAAGGCTTTCCAAAGCTGCCGAACGTGTTTCTTTCTCCATTTCAATGGTATTCTGCCTTGTATAACACACATTTACCAGTCTAGTCTCCTTTAAGTAAAGAACATAGGATTCATACAGTGTTTCATGTGATCTTAACTTGAATTAAAACTGACTTGGAGAATCTCTTTGAGCTGTTCTAAACAAGTTCTCATCTGTTTACAGTCATTTTCTCCGAATTATCCATGTTTTCATGTAGTTTCCTATATTCTGCCTTCTGGTCAAATTATAAGCTTTGCCCAGTTTATCAAACAACTTCCTACACACTGTTATGAACTGAGGCAGCTTGGGAACATTGTCTCTCAACTGTGTTATAGAGTGTAGTACTACATTTCAGTGAAGAGTAAGGCTTTCCAAAGTTGCCGAACGTGTTTCTTTCTCTATTTCAATGGTATTCTGCCTTGTATAACACACATTTACCAGACTAGTCTCCTTTAAGTAAAGAATATAGGATTCATACAGTGTTTCATGTGATCTTAACTTGAATTAAAACTGACTTGGAGAATCTCTTTGAGCTGTTCTAAACAAGTTCTCATCTGTTTACAGTCATTTTCTCCGAATTATCCATGTTTTCATGTAGTTTCCTATATTCTGCCTTCTGGTCCAAGTATAAGCTTTGCCCACTTTATCAAAAAACTTCCTACACACTGTTATGAACTGAGGCAGCTTGGGAACATTGTCTCTAAACTGTGTTATAGAGTGTAGTACTACATTTCAGTGAAGTGTAAGGCTTTCCAAAGCTGCCGAACGTGTTTCTTTCTCTATTTCAATGGTATTCTGCCTTGTATAACACACATTTACCACTCTAGTTTCCTTTAAGTAAAGAATATAGGACTCATACAGTGTTTCATGTCATCTTAACTCGAATTAAGGATTTCCCGGATCTTATCTGCCTTTACTACAACAAGAACTGACTTGGAGAATCTCTTTGAGCTGTTCTAAACAAGTTCTCATCTGTTTACAGTCATTTTCTCTGAATTATCCATGTTTTCATGCAGTTTCCTATATTCTGCCTTCTGGTCCATGTATAAGCTTTGCCCACTTTATCAAACAACTTCCTACATACTGTTATGAACTGAGGCAGCTCGGGAACATTGTCTCTCAACTGTGTTATAGAGTGTAGTACTACATTTCATTGAAGTGTAAGGCTTTCCAAAGCTGCCGAAAGTGTTTCTTTCTCTGTTTCAATGGTATTCTGCCTTGTATAACACACATTTACCACTCTAGTCTCCTTTAAGTAAAGAATATAGGATTCATACAGTGTTTCATGTGATCTTAACTTGAATTAAGGATTTCCCGGATCTTAGCTACCTTTTCTTCACTAAGAACTGACTTGGAGAATCTCTTTGAGCTGTTCTAAACAAGTTCTCATCTGTTTACAGTCATTTTCTCCGAATTATCCATGTTTTCATGTAGTTTCCTATATTCTGCCTTCTGGTCCAAGTATAAGCTTTGCCCACTTTATCAAACAACTTCCTACACACTGTTATGAACTGAGGCAGCTCGGGAACATTGTCTCTCAACTGTGTTATAGAGTGTAGTACTACATTTCAGTGAAGTGTAAGGCTTTCCAAAGCTGCCGAACGTGTTTCTTTCTCCATTTCAATGGTATTCTGCCTTGTATAACACACATTTACCAGTCTAGTCTCCTTTAAGTAAAGAACATAGGATTCATACAGTGTTTCATGTGATCTTAACTTGAATTAAAACTGACTTGGAGAATCTCTTTGAGCTGTTCTAAACAAGTTCTCATCTGTTTACAGTCATTTTCTCCGAATTATCCATGTTTTCATGTAGTTTCCTATATTTGCCTTCTGGTCCAATTATAAGCTTTGCCCAGTTTATCAAACAACTTCCTACACACTGTTATGAACTGAGGCAGCTTGGGAACATTGTCTCTCAACTGTGTTATAGAGTGTAGTACTACATTTCAGTGAAGTGTAAGGCTTTCCAAAGTTGCCGAACGTGTTTCTTTCTCTATTTCAATGGTATTCTGCCTTGTATAACACACATTTACCAGTCTAGTCTCCTTTAAGTAAAGAATATAGGATTCATACAGTGTTTCATGTGATCTTAACTTGAATTAAAACTGACTTGGAGAATCTCTTTGAGCTGTTCTAAACAAGTTCTCATCTGTTTACAGTCATTTTCTCCGAATTATCCATGTTTTCATGTAGTTTTCTATATTCTGCCTTCTGGTCCAAGTATAAGCTTTGCCCACTTTATCAAAAAACTTCCTACACACTGTTATGAACTGAGGCAGCTCGGGAACATTGTCTCTAAACTGTGTTATAGAGTGTAGTACTACATTTCAGTGAAGTGTAAGGCTTTCCAAAGCTGCCGAACGTGTTTCTTTCTCTATTTCAATGGTATTCTGCCTTGTATAACACACATTTACCACTCTAGTCTCCTTTAAGTAAAGAATATAGGACTCATACAGTGTTTCATGTCATCTTAACTCGAATTAAGGATTTCCCGGATCTTATCTGCCTTTACTACAACAAGAACTGACTTGGAGAATCTCTTTCAGCTGTTCTAAACAAGTTCTCATCTGTTTACAGTCATTTTCTCTGAATTATCCATGTTTTCATGCAGTTTCCTATATTCTGCCTTCTGGTCCAAGTATAAGCTTTGCCCACTTTATCAAACAACTTCCTACATACTGTTATGAACTGAGGCAGCTCGGGAACATTGTCTCTCAACTGTGTTATAGAGTGTAGTACTACATTTCATTGAAGTGCAAGGCTTTCCAAAGCTGCCGAAAGTGTTTCTTTCTCTGTTTCAATGGTATTCTGCCTTGTATAACACACATTTACTACTCTAGTCGACTTTAAGTAAAGAATATAGGATTCATACAGTGTTTCATGTGATCTTAACTTGAATTAAGGATTTCCCGGATCTTAGCTACCTTTTCTTCACTAAGAACTGACTTGGAGAATCTCTTTGAGCTGTTCTAAACAAGTTCTCATCTGTTTACAGTCATTTTCTCTGAATTATCCATGTTTTCCTGTAGTTTCCTATATTCTGCCTTCTGGTCCAAGTATAAGCTTTGCCCACTTTATCAAACAACTTCCTACACACTGTTATGAACTGAGGCAGCTCGGGAAAATTGTCTCTCAACTGTGTTATAGAGTGTAGTACTATATTTCATTGAAGTGTAAGGCTTTCCAAAGCTGCCGAAAGTGTTTCTTTCTCTATTTCAATGGTATTCTGCCTTGTATAACGCACATTTACTACTCTAGTCGACTTTAAGTAAAGACTATAGGATTCATATAGTGTTTAATGTCATCTTAACTCGAATTAAGGATTTCCCGGATCTTAGCTACCTTTACTACACTAAGAACTGACTGGAGAATCTCTTTGAGCTGTTCTAAACAAGTTCTCATCTGTTTACACTCATTTTCTCTGAATTATCCATGTTTTCATGTAGTTTCCTATATTCTGCCTTCCGGTCCAAGTATAAGCTTTGCCCACTTTATCAAACAACTTCCTACACACTGTTATGAACTGAAACAGCTCGGGAACATTGTCTCTCAACTGTGTTATAGACTGTAGTACTATATTTCAGTGAAGTGTAAGGCTTTCCAAAGCTGCCGAACGTGTTTCTTTCTCTATTTCAATGGTATTCTGCCTTGTATAACACACATTTACCACTCTAGTCTCCTTTAAGTAAAGAATATAGGATTCATACAGTGTTTCATGTCATCTTAACTCGAATTAAGGATTTCCCGGATCTTAGCTACCTTTACTACACTAAGAACTGACCGGAGAATCTCTTTGAGCTGTTCTAAACAAGTTCTCATCTGTTTACAGTCATTTTCTCTGAATTATGCATGTTTTCATGTAGTTTCCTACATTCTGCCTTCTGGTCCAAGTATAAGCTTTGACCACTTTATCAAACAACTTCCTACACACTGTTATGAACTGAGGCAGCTCGGGAACATTGTCTCTCAACTGTGTTATAGAGTGTAGTACTACATTTCAGTGAAGTGTAAGGCTTTCCAAAGCTGCCGAACGTGTTTCTTTCTCTATTTCAATGGTATTCTGCCTTGTATAACACACATTTACCACTCTAGTCTCCTTTAAGTAAAGAATATAGGATTCATACAGTGTTTCATGTGATCTTAACTTGAATTAAGGATTTCCCGGATCTTAGCTACCTTTTCTACACTAAGAACTGACTTGGAGAATCTCTTTGAGCTGTTCTAAACAAGTTCTCATCTGTTTACAGTCATTTTTTCCGAATTATCCATGTTTTCATGTAGTTTCCTATATTCTGCCTTCTGGTCCAAGTATAAGCTTTGCCCACTTTATCAAAAAACTTCCTACAAACTGTTATGACCTGAGGCAGCTCGGGAACATTGTCTCTAAACTGTGTTATACAGTGTAGTACTACATTTCAGTGAAGTGTAAGGCTTTCCAAAGCTGCCGAACGTGTTTCTTTCTCTATTTCAATGGTATTCTGCCTTGTATAACACACATTTACCACTCTAGTCTCCTTTAAGTAAAGAATATAGGACTCATACAGTGTTTCATGTCATCTTAACTCGAATTAAGGATTTCCCGGATCTTATCTGCCTTTACTACACTAACAACTGACTTGGAGAATCTCTTTCAGCTGTTCTAAACAAGTTCTCATCTGTTTACAGTCATTTTCTCCGAATTATCCATGTTTTCATGTAGTTTCCTATATTCTGCCTTCTGGTCCAAGTATAAGCTTTGCCCACTTTATCAAACACCTTCCTACACACTGTTATGAACTGAGGCAGCTCAGGAACATTGTCTCTCAACTGTGTTATAGACTGTAGTACTATATTTCAGTGAAGTGAAAGGCTTTCCAAAGCTGCCGAACGTGTTTCTTTCTCTATTTCAATTGTATTCTGCCTGGTATAACACACATTTACCACTCTAGTCTCCTTTAAGTAAAGAATATAGGATTCATACAGTGTTTCATGTGATGTTAACTTGAATTAAGGATTTCCCTGATCTTAGCTACCTTTTCTACACTAAGAACTGACTTGGAGAATCTCTTTGAGCTGTTCTAAACAAGTTCTCATCTGTTTACAGTCATTTTCTCTGAATTATCCATGTTTTCATGTAGTTTCCTATATTCTGCCTTCTGGTCCAAGTATAAGCTTTGCCCACTTTATCAAACAACTTCCTACACACTGTTATGAACTGAGGCAGCTCGGGAACATTGTCTCTCAACTGTGTTATAGAGTGTAGTACTACATTTCATTGAAGTGTAAGGCTTTCCAAAGCTGCCGAAAGTGTTTCTTTCTCTATTTCAATGGTATTCTGCCTTGTATAACACACATTTACAACTCTAGTCGACTTTAAGTAAAGAATATAGGATTCATACAGTGTTTCATGTGATCTTAACTTGAATTAAGGATTTCCCGGATCTTAGCTACCTTTTCTACACTAAGAACTGACTTGGAGAATCTCTTTGAGCTGTTCTAAACAAGTTCTCATCTGTTTACAGTCATTTTTTCCGAATTATCCATGTTTTCATGTAGTTTCCTATATTCTGCCTTCTGGTCCAAGTATAAGCTTTGCCCACTTTATCAAAAAACTTCCTACACACTGTTATGAACTGAGGCAGCTCGGGAACATTGTCTCTAAACTGTGTTATAGAGTGTAGTACTACATTTCAGTGAAGTGTAAGGCTTTCCAAAGCTGCCGAACATGTTTCTTTCTCTATTTCAATGGTATTCTGCCTTGTATAACACACATTTACCACTCTAGTCTCCTTTTAGTAAAGAATATAGGACTCATACAGTTTTTCATGTCATCTTAACTCGAATTAAGGATTTCCCGGATCTTATCTGCCTTTACTACACTAACAACTGACTTGGAGAATCTCTTTCAGCTGTTCTAAACAAGTTCTCATCTGTTTACAGTCATTTTGTCCGAATTATCCATGTTTTCATGTAGTTTCCTATATTCTGCCTTCTGGTCCAAGTATAAGCTTTGCCCACTTTATCAAACAACTTCCTACACACTGTTATGAACTGAGGCAGCTCGGGAACATTGTCTCTCAACTGTGTTATAGACTGTAGTACTATATTTCAGTGAAGTGAAAGGCTTTCCAAAGCTGCCGAACGTGTTTCTTTCTCTATTTCAATTGTATTCTGCCTGGTATAACACACATTTACCACTCTAGTCTCCTTTAAGTAAAGAATATAGGATTCATACAGTGTTTCATGTGATCTTAACTTGAATTAAGGATTTCCCGGATCTTAGCCACCTTTTCTACACTAAGAACTGACTTGGAGAATCTCTTTGAGCTGTTCTAAACAAGTTCTCATCTGTTTACAGTCATTTTCTCTGAATTATCCATGTTTTTATGCAGTTTCCTATATTCTGCCTTCTGGTCCAGGTATAAGCTTTGCCCACTTTATCAAACAACTTCCTACACACTGTTATGAACTGAGGCAGCTCGGGAACATTGTCTCTCAACTGTGTTATAGAGTGTAGTACTACATTTCATTGAAGTGTAAGGCTTTCCAAAGCTGCCGAAAGTGTTTCTTTCTCTATTTCAATGGTATTCTGCCTTGTATAACACACATTTACCACTCTAGTCGACTTTAAGTAAAGACTATAGGATTCATACAGTGTTTAATGTCATCTTAACTCGAATTAAGGATTTCCCGGATCTTAGCTACCTTTTCTACACTAAGAACTGACTTGGAGAATCTCTTTGAGCTGTTCTAAACAAGTTCTCATCTGTTTACAGTCATTTTCTCCGAATTATCCATGTTTTCATGTAGTTTCCTATATTCTGCCTTCTGGTCCAAGTATAAGCTTTGCCCACTTTATCAAACAACTTCCTACACACTGTTATGAACTGAGGCAGCTCGGGAACATTGTCTCTCAACTGTGTTATAGAGTGTAGTACTACATTTCAGTGAAGTGTAAGGCTTTCCAAAGCTGCCGAACGTGTTTCTTTCTCTATTTCAATGGTATTCTGCCTTGTATAACAAACATTTACCACTCTAGTCTCCTTTAAGTAAAGAATATAGGATTCATACAGTGTTTCATGTGATCTTAACTCGAATTAAGGATTTCCCGGATCTTAGCTACCTTTACTACACTAAGAACTGACCGGAGAATCTCTTTGAGCTGTTCTAATCAAGTTCTCATCCGTTTACAGTCATTTTCTCTGAATTATCCATGTTTTCATGTAGTTTCCTATATTCTGCCTTCTGGTCCAAGTATAAGCTTTGCCCACTTTATCAAACAACTTCCTACACACTGTTATGAACTGAGGCAGCTCGGGAACATGGTCTCAACTGTGTTATAGAGTGTAGTACTACATTTCAGTGAAGTGTAAGGCTTTCCAAAGCTGCCGAACATGTTTCTTTCTCTATTTCAATGGTATTCTGCCTTGTATAACACACATTTACCACTCTAGTCCCTTTAAGTAAAGAATATAGGATTCATACAGTGTTTCATGTCATCTTAAGTCGAATTAAGGCTTTCCCGGATCTTAGCTACCTTTACTACACTAAGAACTGACCGGAGAATCTCTTTGAGCTGTTCTAAACAAGTTCTCATCCGTTTACAGTCATTTTCTCTGAATTATCCATGTTTTCATGTAGTTTCCTATATTCTGCCTTCTGTTCCAAGTATAAGCTTTGCCCACTTTATCAAACAACTTCCTACACACTGTTATGAACTGAGGCAGCTCGGGAACATTGTCTCAACTGTGTTATAGAGTGTAGTACTACATTTCAGTGAAGCGTAAGGCTTTCCAAAGCTGCCGAACATGTTTCTTTCTCTATTTCAATGGTATTCTGCCTTGTATAAAACACATTTACCACTCTAGTCCCTTTAAGTAAAGAATATAGGATTCATACAGTGTTTCATGTCATCTTAAGTCGAATTAAGGCTTTCCCGGATCTTAGCTACCTTTACTACACTAAGAACTGACCGGAGAATCTCTTTGAGCTGTTCTAAACAATTTCTCATCTGTTTACAGTCATTTTCTCTGAATTATCCATGTTTTCATGTAGTTTCCTATATTCTGCCTTCTGGTCCAAGTATAAGCTTTGCCCACTTTATCAAACAACTTCCTACACACTGTTATGAACTGAGGCAGCACGGGAACATTGTCTCAACTGTGTTATAGAGTGTAGTACTACATTTCAGTGAAGTGTAAGGCTTTCCAAAGCTGCCGAACATGTTTCTTTCTCTATTTCAATGGTATTCTGCCTTGTATAACACACATTTACCACTCTAGTCCCTTTAAGTAAAGAATATAGGATTCATACAGTGTTTCATGTCATCTTAACTCGAATTAAGGCTTTCCCGGATCTTAGCTACCTTGACTACACTAAGAACTGACCGGAGAATCTCTTTGAGCTGTTCTAAACAAGTTCTCATCTGTTTACAGTCATTTTCTCTGAATTATCCATGTTTTCATGTAGTTTCCTATATTCTGCCTTCTGGTCCAAGTATAAGCTTTGCCCACTTTATCAAACAACTTCCTACACACTGTTATGAACTGAAAGAGCTCCGGAACATTCTCTCTCAACTGTGTTATAGAGTGTAGTACTACATTTCAGTGAAGTGTAAGGATTTCCAAAGCTGCCGAACGTGTTTCTTTCTCAATTTCAATGGTATTCTGCCTTGTATAACACACATTTACCACTCTAGTCTCCTTTAAGTAAAGAATATAGGATTCATACAGTGTTTCATGTGATCTTAACTCGAATTAAGGATTTCCCGGATCTTAGCTACCTTTTCTACACTAAGAACTGACCGGAGAATCTCTTTGAGCTGTTCTAAACAAGTTCTCATCCGTTTACAGTCATTTTCTCTGAATTATCCAAGTTTTCATGTAGTTTCCTATATTCTGCCTTCTGGTCCAAGTATAAGCTTTGCCCACTTTATCAAACAACTTCCTACACACTGTTATGAACTGAGGCAGCTCGGGAACATTGTCTCAACTGTGTTATAGAGTGTAGTACTACATTTCAGTGAAGTGTAAGGCTTTCCAAAGCTGCCGAACATGTTTCTTTCTCTATTTCAATGGTATTCTGCTTGTATAACACACATTTACCACTCTAGTCCCTTTAAGTAAAGAATATAGGATTCATACAGTGTTTCATGTCATCTTAAGTCGAATTAAGGCTTTCCCGGATCATAGCTACCTTTACTACACTAAGAACTGACCGGAGAATCTCTTTGAGCTGTTCTAAACAAGTTCTCATCCGTTTACAGTCATTTTCTCTGAATTATCCATGTTTTCATGTAGTTTCCTATATTCTGCCTTCTGGTCCAAGTATAAGCTTTGCCCACTTTATCAAACAACTTCCTACACACTGTTATGAACTGAGGCAGCTCGGGAACATTGTCTCAACTGTGTTATAGAGTGTAGTACTACATTTCAGTGAAGAGTAAGGCTTTCCAAAGCTGCCGAACATGTTTCTTTCTCTATTTCAATGGTATTCTGCCTTGTATAACACACATTTACCACTCTAGTCCCTTTAAGTAAAGAATATAGGATTCATACAGTGTTTCATGTCATCTTAACTGGAATTAAGGCTTTCCCGGATCTTAGCTACCTTTACTACACTAAGTACTGACCGGAGAATCTCTTTGGGCTGTTCTAAACAAGTTCTCATCTGTTTACAGTCATTTTCTCTGAATTATCCATGTTTTCATGTATTTTCCTATATTCTGCCTTCTGGACCAAGTATAAGCTTTGCCCACTTTATCAAACAACTTCCTACACACTGTTATGAACTGAAACAGCTCCGGAACATTGTCTCTCAACTGTGTTATAGAGTGTAGTACTACATTTAAGTGAAGTGTAAGGCTTTCCAAAGCTGCCGAACGTGTTTCTTTCTCTATTACCATGGTATTGTGCCTTGTATAACACACATTTACCACTCTAGTCGACTTTAAGTAAAGAATATAGGATTCATACAGTGTTTCATGTCATCTTAACTCGAATTAAGGATTTCCCGGATCTTAGCTACCTTTATTACACTAAGAACTGACCGGAGAATCTCTTCTAAACAATTTCTCATCTGTTTACAGTCATTTTCTCTGAATTATCCATGTTTTCATGTAGTTTCCTATATTCTGCCTTCTGGTCCAAGTATAAGCTTTGCCCACTTTATCAAAAAACTTCCTACACACTGTTATGAACTGAGGCAGCTCGGGAACATTGTCTCTCAACTGTGTTATAGAGTGTAGTACTACATTTCAGTGAAGTGTAAGGCTTTCCAAAGCTGCCGAACGTGTTTCTTTCTCTATTACCATGGTATTGTGCCTTGTATAACACACATTTACCACTCTAGTCGACTTTAAGTAAAGAATATAGGATTCATACAGTGTTTCATGTGATCTTAACTTGAATTAAGGATTTCCCGGATCTTAGCTACCTTTTCTACACTAAGAACTGACTTGGAGAATCTCTTTGAGCTGTTCTAAACAAGTTCTCATCTGTTTACAGTCATTTTCTCCGAATTATCCATGTTTTCATGTAGTTTCCTATATTCTGCCTTCTGGTCCAAGTATAAGCTTTGCCCACTTTATCAAACAACTTCCTACACACTGTTATGAACTGAGGCAGCTCGGGAACATTGTCTCTCAACTGTGTTATAGAGTGTAGTACTACATTTCAGTGAAGTGTAAGGCTTTCTAAAGCTGCCGAACGTGTTTCTTTCTCTATTTCAATGGTATTCTGCCTTGTATAACACACATTTACCAGTCTAGTCTCCTTTAAGTAAAGAATATAGGATTCATACAGTGTTTCATGTGATCTTAACTTGATTTAAAACTGACTTGGAGAATCTCTTTGAGCTGTTCTAAACAAGTTCTCATCTGTTTACAGTCATTTTCTCCGAATTATCCATGTTTTCATGTACTTTCCTATATTCTGCCTTCTGGTCCAAGTATAAGCTTTGCCCACTTTATCAAAAAACTTCCTACACACTGTTATGAACTGAGGCAGCTCGGGAACATTGTCTCTAAACTGTGTTATAGAGTGTAGTAGTACATTTCAGTGAAGTGTAAGGCTTTCCAAAGCTGCAGAACGTGTTTCTTTCTCTATTTCAATGGTATTCTGCCTTGTATAACACACATTTACCACTCTAGTCTCCTTTAAGTAAAGAATACAGGATTCATACAGTGTTTCATGTGATCTTAACTTGAATTAAGGATTTCCCGGATCTTAGCTACCTTTTCTACACTAAGAACTGACTTGGAGAATCTCTTTGAGCTGTTCTAAACAAGTTCTCATCTGTTTACAGTCATTTTCTCCGAATTATCCATGTTTTCATGTAGTTTCCTATATTCTGCCTTCTGGTCCAAGTATAAGCTTTGCCCACTTTATCAAACAACTTCCTACACACTGTTATGAACTGAGGCAGCTCGGGAACATTGTCTCTCAACTGTGTTATAGAGTGTAGTACTATATTTCAGTGAAGTGTAAGGCTTTACAAAGCTGCCGAACGTGTTTCTTTCTCTATTTCAATGGTATTCTGCCTTGTATAACACATATTTACCAGTCTAGTCTCCTTTAAGTAAAGAATATAGGATTCATACAGTGTTTCATGTGATCTTAACTTGAATTAAAACTGACTTGGAGAATCTCTTTGAGCTGTTCTAAACAAGTTCTCATCTGTTTACAGTCATTTTCTCTGAATTATCCATGTTTTCATGTAGTTTCCTATATTCTGCCTTCTGTTCCAAGTATAAGCTTTGCCCACTTTATCAAACAACTTCCTACACACTGTTATGAACTGAGGCAGCTCGGGAACATTGTCTCTCAACTGTGTTATAGAGTGTAGTACTACATTTCAGAGAAGTGTAAGGCTTTCCAAAGCTGCCGAACGTGTTTCTTTCTCTATTTCAATGGTATTCTGCCTTGTATAACACACATTTACCAGTCTAGTCTCCTTTAAGTAAAGAATATAGGATTCATACAGTGTTTCATGTGATCTTAACTTGAATTAAAACTGACTTGGAGAATCTCTTTGAGCTGTTCTAAACAAGTTCTCATCTGTTTACAGTCATTTTCTCCGAATTATCAATGTTTTCATGTAGTTTCCTATATTCTGCCTTCTGGTCCAAGTATAAGCTTTGCCCACTTTATCAAAAAACTTCCTACACACTGTTATGAACTGAGGCAGCTCGGGAACATTGTCTCTAAACTGTGTTATAGAGTGTAGTACTACATTTCAGTGAAGTGTAAGGCTTTCCAAAGCTGCCGAACGTGTTTCTTTCTCTATTTCAATGGTATTCTGCCTTGTATAACACACATTTACCACTCTAGTCTCCTTTAAGTAAAGAATATAGGATTCATACAGTGTTTCATGTGATCTTAACTTGAATTAAGGATTTCCTGGATCTTAGCTACCTTTTCTACAATAAGAACTGACTTGGAGAATCTCTTTGAGCTGTTCTAAACAAGTTCTCATCTGTTTACAGTCATTTTCTCCGAATTATCTATGTTTTCATGTAGTTTCCTATATTCTGCCTTCTGGTCCAAGTATAAGCTTTGCCCACTTTATCAAACAACTTCCTACACACTGTTATGAACTGAGGCAGCTCGGGAACATTGTCTCTCAACTGTGTTATAGAGTGTAGTACTACATTTCAGTGAAGTGTAAGGCTTTCCAAAGCTGCCGAACGTGTTTCTTTCTCTATTTCAATGGTATTCTGCCTTGTATAACACACATTTACCACTCTAGTCTCCTTTAAGTAAAGAATATAGGACTCATACAGTGTTTCATGTCATCTTAACTCGAATTAAGGATTTCCCGGATCTTATCTGCCTTTACTACACTAAGAACTGACCGGAGAATCTCTTTGAGCTGTTCTAAGCAAGTTCTCATCTGTTTACAGTCATTTTCTGTGAATTATGCATGTTTTCATGTAGTTTCCTACATTCAGCCTTCTGGTCCAAGTATAAGCTTTGCCCACTTTATCAAACAACTTCCTACACACTGTTATGAACTGAGGCAGCTTGGGAAGATTGTCTCCCAACTGTGTTATAGAGTGTAGTACTACATTTCAGTGAAGTGTAAGGCTTTCCAAAGCTGCCGAACGTGTTTCTTTCTCTATTTCAATGGTATTCTGCCTTGTATAACACACATTTACCACTCTAGTCTCCTTTAAGTAAATAATATAGGTTTCATACAGTGTTTCATGTGATCTTAACATGAATTAAGGATTTCCCGGATCTTAGCTACCTTTTCTACACTAAGAACTGACTTGGAGAATCTCTTTGAGCTGTTCTAAACAAGTTCTCATCTGTTTACAGTCATTTTCTCCGAATTATCCATGTTTTCATGTAGTTTCCTATATTCTGCCTTCTGGTCCAAGTATAAGCTTTGCCCACTTTATCAAACAACTTCCTACACACTGTTATGAACTGAGGCAGCTCGGGAACATTGTCTCTCAACTGTGTTATAGAGTGTAGTACTACATTTCAGTGAAGTGTAAGGCTTCCCAAAGCTGCCGAACGTGTTTCTTTCTCTATTTCAATGGTATTCTGCCTTGTATAACACACATTTACCACTCTAGTCTTCTTTAAGTAAAGAATATAGGATTCATACAGTGTTTCATGTGATCCTAACTTGAATTAAGGATTTCCCGGATCTTAGCTACCTTTTCTACACTAAGAACTGACTTGGAGAATCTCTTTGAGCTGTTCTAAACAAGTTCTCATCTGTTTACAGTCATTTTCTCCGAATTATCCATGTTTTCATGTAGTTTCCTATATTCTGCCTTCTGGTCCAAGTATAAGCTTTGCCCACTTTATCAAACAACTTCCTACACACTGTTATGAACTTAGGCAGCTCGGGAACATTGTCTCTCAACTGTGTTATAGAGTGTAGTACTACATTTCAGTGAAGTGTAAGGCTTTCCAAAGCTG
Source organism: Pipistrellus hanaki (assembly GCF_964339955.1). NCBI lineage: Eukaryota > Metazoa > Chordata > Mammalia > Chiroptera > Vespertilionidae > Pipistrellus > Pipistrellus hanaki. Next base: position 1,287,333 of record NC_140509.1, on the reverse strand, counting down.
CCGAACGTGTTTCTTTCTCTATTTCAATGGTATTCTGCCTTGTATAACACACATTTACCAGTCTAGTCTCCTTTAAGTAAAGAATATAGGATTCATACAGTGTTTCATGTGATCTTAACTTGAATTAAAACTGACTTGGAGAATCTCTTTGAGCTGTTCTAAACAAGTTCTCATCTGTTTACAGTCATTTTCTCCGAATTATCAATGTTTTCATGTAGTTTCCTATATTCTGCCTTCTGGTCCAAGTATAAGCTTTGCCCACTTTATCAAAAAACTTCCTACACACTGTTATGAACTGAGGCAGCTCGGGAAAATTGTCTCTAAACTGTGTTATAGAGTGTAGTACTACATTTCAGTGAAGTGTAAGGCTTTCCAAAGCTGCCGAACGTGTTTCTTTCTCTATTTCAATGGTATTCTGCCTTGTATAACACACATTTACCACTCTAGTCTCCTTTAAGTAAAGAATATAGGATTCATACAGTGTTTCATGTGATCTTAACTTGAATTAAGGATTTCCTGGATCTTAGCTACCTTTTCTACAATAAGAACTGACTTGGAGAATCTCTTTGAGCTGTTCTAAACAAGTTCTCATCTGTTTACAGTCATTTTCTCTGAATTATCTATGTTTTCATGTAGTTTCCTATATTCTGCCTTCTGGTCCAAGTATAAGCTTTGCCCACTTTATCAAACAACTTCCTATACACTGTTATGAACTGAGGCAGCTCGGGAACATTGTCTCTCAACTGTGTTATAGAGTGTAGTACTACATTTCAGTGAAGTGTAAGGCTTTCCAAAGCTGCCGAACGTGTTTCTTTCTCTATTTCAATGGTATTCTGCCTTGTATAACACACATTTACCACTCTAGTCTCCTTTAAGTAAAGAATATAGGACTCATACAGTGTTTCATGTCATCTTAACTCGAATTAAGGATTTCCCGGATCTTATCTGCCTTTACTACACTAAGAACTGACCGGAGAATCTCTTTGAGCTGTTCTAAACAAGTTCTCATCTGTTTACAGTCATTTTCTCTGAATTATGCATGTTTTCATGTAGTTTCCTACATTCAGCCTTCTGGTCCAAGTATAAGCTTTGCCCACTTTATCAAACAACTTCCTACACACTGTTATGAACTGAGGCAGCTTGGGAAGATTGTCTCCCAACTGTGTTATAGAGTGTAGTACTACATTTCAGTGAAGTGTAAGGCTTCCAAAGCTGCCCAACGTGTTTCTTTCTCTATTTCAATGGTATTCTGCCTTGTATAACACACATTTACCACTCTAGTCTCCTTTAAGTAAATAATATAGGATTCATACAGTGTTTCATGTGATCTTAACATGAATTAAGGATTTCCCGGATCTTAGCTACCTTTTCTACACTAAGAACTCACTTGGAGAATCTCTTTGAGCTGTTCTAAACAAGTTCTCATCTGTTTACAGTCATTTTCTCCGAATTATCCATGTTTTCATGTAGTTTCCTATATTCTGCCTTCTGGTCCAAGTATAAGCTTTGCCCACTTTATCAAACAACTTCCTACACACTGTTATGAACTGAGGCAGCTCGGGAACATTGTCTCTCAACTGTGTTATAGAGTGTAGTACTACATTTCAGTGAAGTGTAAGGCTTTCTAAAGCTGCCGAACGTGTTTCTTTCTCTATTTCAATGGTATTCTGCCTTGTATAACACACATTTACCAGTCTAGTCTCCTTTAAGTAAAGAATATAGGATTCATACAGTGTTTCATGTGATCTTAACTTGATTTAAAACTGACTTGGAGAATCTCTTTGAGCTGTTCTAAACAAGTTCTCATCTGTTTACAGTCATTTTCTCCGAATTATCCATGTTTTCATGTAGTTTCCTATATTCTGCCTTCTGGTCCAAGTATAAGCTTTGCCCACTTTATCAAAAAACTTCCTACACACTGTTATGAACTGAGGCAGCTCGGGAACATTGTCTCTAAACTGTGTTATAGAGTGTAGTAGTACATTTCAGTGAAGTGTAAGGCTTTCCAAAGCTGCAGAACGTGTTTCTTTCTCTATTTCAATGGTATTCTGCCTTGTATAACACACATTTACCACTCTAGTCTCCTTTAAGTAAAGAATATAGGATTCATACAGTGTTTCATGTGATCTTAACTTGAATTAAGGATTTCCCGGATCTTAGCTACCTTTTCTACACTAAGAACTGACTTGGAGAATCTCTTTGAGCTGTTCTAAACAAGTTCTCATCTGTTTACAGTCATTTTCTCCGAATTATCCATGTTTTCATGTAGTTTCCTATATTCTGCCTTCTGGTCCAAGTATAAGCTTTGCCCACTTTATCAAACAACTTCCTACACACTGTTATGAACTGAGGCAGCTCGGGAACATTGTCTCTCAACTGTGTTATAGAGTGTAGTACTATATTTCAGTGAAGTGTAAGGCTTTCCAAAGCTGCCGAACGTGTTTCTTTCTCTATTTCAATGGTATTCTGCCTTGTATAACACATATTTAACAGTCTAGTCTCCTTTAAGTAAAGAATATAGGATTCATACAGTGTTTCATGTGATCTTAACTTGAATTAAAACTGACTTGGAGAATCTCTTTGAGCTGTTCTAAACAAGTTCTCATCTGTTTACAGTCATTTTCTCTGAATTATCCATGTTTTCATGTAGTTTCCTATATTCTGCCTTCTGGTCCAAGTATAAGCTTTGCCCACTTTATCAAACAACTTCCTATACACTGTTATGAACTGAGGCAGCTCGGGAACATTGTCTCTCAACTGTGTTATAGAGTGTAGTACTACATTTCAGTGAAGTGTAAGGCTTTCCAAAGCTGCGGAACGTGTTTCTTTCTCTATTTCAATGGTATTCTGCCTTGTATAACACACATTTACCACTCTAGTCTCCTTTAAGTAAAGAATATAGGACTCATACAGTGTTTCATGTCATCTTAACTCGAATTAAGGATTTCCCGGATCTTATCTGCCTTTACTACACTAAGAACTGACCGGAGAATCTCTTTGAGCTGTTCTAAACAAGTTCTCATCTGTTTACAGTCATTTTCTCTGAATTATGCATGTTTTCATGTAGTTTCCTACATTCAGCCTTCTGGTCCAAGTATAAGCTTTGCCCACTTTATCAAACAACTTCCTACACACTGTTATGAACTGAGGCAGCTTGGGAAGATTGTCTCCCAACTGTGTTATAGAGTGTAGTACTACATTTCAGTGAAGTGTAAGGCTTCCAAAGCTGCCCAACGTGTTTCTTTCTCTATTTCAATGGTATTCTGCCTTGTATAACACACATTTACCACTCTAGTCTCCTTTAAGTAAATAATATAGGATTCATACAGTGTTTCATGTGATCTTAACATGAATTAAGGATTTCCCGGATCTTAGCTACCTTTTCTACACTAAGAACTCACTTGGAGAATCTCTTTGAGCTGTTCTAAACAAGTTCTCATCTGTTTACAGTCATTTTCTCCGAATTATCCATGTTTTCATGTAGTTTCCTATATTCTGCCTTCTGGTCCAAGTATAAGCTTTGCCCACTTTATCAAACAACTTCCTACACACTGTTATGAACTGAGGCAGCTCGGGAACATTGTCTCTCAACTGTGTTATAGAGTGTAGTACTACATTTCAGTGAAGTGTAAGGCTTTCTAAAGCTGCCGAACGTGTTTCTTTCTCTATTTCAATGGTATTCTGCCTTGTATAACACACATTTACCAGTCTAGTCTCCTTTAAGTAAAGAATATAGGATTCATACAGTGTTTCATGTGATCTTAACTTGATTTAAAACTGACTTGGAGAATCTCTTTGAGCTGTTCTAAACAAGTTCTCATCTGTTTACAGTCATTTTCTCCGAATTATCCATGTTTTCATGTAGTTTCCTATATTCTGCCTTCTGGTCCAAGTATAAGCTTTGCCCACTTTATCAAAAAACTTCCTACACACTGTTATGAACTGAGGCAGCTCGGGAACATTGTCTCTAAACTGTGTTATAGAGTGTAGTAGTACATTTCAGTGAAGTGTAAGGCTTTCCAAAGCTGCAGAACGTGTTTCTTTCTCTATTTCAATGGTATTCTGCCTTGTATAACACACATTTACCACTCTAGTCTCCTTTAAGTAAAGAATATAGGATTCATACAGTGTTTCATGTGATCTTAACTTGAATTAAGGATTTCCCGGATCTTAGCTACCTTTTCTACACTAAGAACTGACTTGGAGAATCTCTTTGAGCTGTTCTAAACAAGTTCTCATCTGTTTACAGTCATTTTCTCCGAATTATCCATGTTTTCATGTAGTTTCCTATATTCTGCCTTCTGGTCCAAGTATAAGCTTTGCCCACTTTATCAAACAACTTCCTACACACTGTTATGAACTGAGGCAGCTCGGGAACATTGTCTCTCAACTGTGTTATAGAGTGTAGTACTATATTTCAGTGAAGTGTAAGGCTTTCCAAAGCTGCCGAACGTGTTTCTTTCTCTATTTCAATGGTATTCTGCCTTGTATAACACATATTTAACAGTCTAGTCTCCTTTAAGTAAAGAATATAGGATTCATACAGTGTTTCATGTGATCTTAACTTGAATTAAAACTGACTTGGAGAATCTCTTTGAGCTGTTCTAAACAAGTTCTCATCTGTTTACAGTCATTTTCTCTGAATTATCCATGTTTTCATGTAGTTTCCTATATTCTGCCTTCTGTTCCAAGTATAAGCTTTGCCCACTTTATCAAACAACTTCCTACACACTGTTATGAACTGAGGCAGCTCGGGAACATTGTCTCTCAACTGTGTTATAGAGTGTAGTACTACATTTCAGAGAAGTGTAAGGCTTTCCAAAGCTGCCGAACGTGTTTCTTTCTCTATTTCAATGGTATTCTGCCTTGTATAACACACATTTACCAGTCTAGTCTCCTTTAAGTAAAGAATATAGGATTCATACAGTGTTTCATGTGATCTTAACTTGAATTAAAACTGACTTGGAGAATCTCTTTGAGCTGTTCTAAACAAGTTCTCATCTGTTTACAGTCATTTTCTCCGAATTATCAATGTTTTCATGTAGTTTCCTATATTCTGCCTTCTGGTCCAAGTATAAGCTTTGCCCACTTTATCAAAAAACTTCCTACACACTGTTATGAACTGAGGCAGCTCGGGAACATTGTCTCTAAACTGTGTTATAGAGTGTAGTACTACATTTCAGTGAAGTGTAAGGCTTTCCAAAGCTGCCGAACGTGTTTCTTTCTCTATTTCAATGGTATTCTGCCTTGTATAACACACATTTACCACTCTAGTCTCCTTTAAGTAAAGAATATAGGATTCATACAGTGTTTCATGTGATCTTAACTTGAATTAAGGATTTCCTGGATCTTAGCTACCTTTTCTACAATAAGAACTGACTTGGAGAATCTCTTTGAGCTGTTCTAAACAAGTTCTCATCTGTTTACAGTCTTTTTCTCCGAATTATCTATGTTTTCATGTAGTTTCCTATATTCTGCCTTCTGGTCCAAGTATAAGCTTTGCCCACTTTATCAAACAACTTCCTACACACTGTTATGAACTGAGGCAGCTCGGGAACATTGTCTCTCAACTGTGTTATAGAGTGTAGTACTACATTTCAGTGAAGTGTAAGGCTTTCCAAAGCTGCCGAACGTGTTTCTTTCTCTATTTCAATGGTATTCTGCCTTGTATAACACACATTTACCACTCTAGTCTCCTTTAAGTAAAGAATATAGGACTCATACAGTGTTTCATGTCATCTTAACTCGAATTAAGGATTTCCCGGATCTTATCTGCATTTACTACACTAAGAACTGACCGGAGAATCTCTTTGAGCTGTTCTAAACAAGTTCTCATCTGTTTACAGTCATTTTCTGTGAATTATGCATGTTTTCATGTAGTTTCCTACATTCAGCCTTCTGGTCCAAGTATAAGCTTTGCCCACTTTATCAAACAACTTCCTACACATTGTTATGAACTGAGGCAGCTTGGGAAGATTGTCTCCCAACTGTGTTATAGAGTGTAGTACTACATTTCAGTGAAGTGTAAGGCTTTCCAAAGCTGCCGAACGTGTTTCTTTCTCTATTTCAATGGTATTCTGCCTTGTATAACACACATTTACCACTCTAGTCTCCTTTAAGTAAATAATATAGGATTCATACAGTGTTTCATGTGATCTTAACATGAATTAAGGATTTCCCGGATCTTAGCTACCTTTTCTACACTAAGAACTGACTTGGAGAATCTCTTTGAGCTGTTCTAAACAAGTTCTCATCTGTTTACAGTCATTTTCTCCGAATTATCCATGTTTTCATGTAGTTTCCTATATTCTGCCTTCTGGTCCAAGTATAAGCTTTGCCCACTTTATCAAACAACTTCCTACACACTGTTATGAACTGAGGCAGCTCGGGAACATTGTCTCTCAACTGTGTTATAGAGTGTAGTACTACATTTCAGTGAAGTGTAAGGCTTTCTAAAGCTGCCGAACGTGTTTCTTTCTCTATTTCAATGGTATTCTGCCTTGTATAACACACATTTACCAGTCTAGTCTCCTTTAAGTAAAGAATATAGGATTCATACAGTGTTTCATGTGATCTTAACTTGATTTAAAACTGACTTGGAGAATCTCTTTGAGCTGTTCTAAACAAGTTCTCATCTGTTTACAGTCATTTTCTCCGAATTATCCATGTTTTCATGTAGTTTCCTATATTCTGCCTTCTGGTCCAAGTATAAGCTTTGCCCACTTTATCAAAAAACTTCCTACACACTGTTATGAACTGAGGCAGCTCGGGAACATTGTCTCTAAACTGTGTTATAGAGTGTAGTAGTACATTTCAGTGAAGTGTAAGGCTTTCCAAAGCTGCAGAACGTGTTTCTTTCTCTATTTCAATGGTATTCTGCCTTGTATAACACACATTTACCACTCTAGTCTCCTTTAAGTAAAGAATATAGGATTCATACAGTGTTTCATGTGATCTTAACTTGAATTAAGGATTTCCCGGATCTTAGCTACCTTTTCTACACTAAGAACTGACTTGGAGAATCTCTTTGAGCTGTTCTAAACAAGTTCTCATCTGTTTACAGTCATTTTCTCCGAATTATCCATGTTTTCATGTAGTTTCCTATATTCTGCCTTCTGGTCCAAGTATAAGCTTTGCCCACTTTATCAAACAACTTCCTACACACTGTTATGAACTGAGGCAGCTCGGGAACATTGTCTCTCAACTGTGTTATAGAGTGTAGTACTATATTTCAGTGAAGTGTAAGGCTTTCCAAAGCTGCCGAACGTGTTTCTTTCTCTATTTCAATGGTATTCTGCCTTGTATAACACATATTTAACAGTCTAGTCTCCTTTAAGTAAAGAATATAGGATTCATACAGTGTTTCATGTGATCTTAACTTGAATTAAAACTGACTTGGAGAATCTCTTTGAGCTGTTCTAAACAAGTTCTCATCTGTTTACAGTCATTTTCTCTGAATTATCCATGTTTTCATGTAGTTTCCTATATTCTGCCTTCTGTTCCAAGTATAAGCTTTGCCCACTTTATCAAACAACTTCCTACACACTGTTATGAACTGAGGCAGCTCGGGAACATTGTCTCTCAACTGTGTTATAGAGTGTAGTACTACATTTCAGAGAAGTGTAAGGCTTTCCAAAGCTGCCGAACGTGTTTCTTTCTCTATTTCAATGGTATTCTGCCTTGTATAACACACATTTACCAGTCTAGTCTCCTTTAAGTAAAGAATATAGGATTCATACAGTGTTTCATGTGATCTTAACTTGAATTAAAACTGACTTGGAGAATCTCTTTGAGCTGTTCTAAACAAGTTCTCATCTGTTTACAGTCATTTTCTCCGAATTATCAATGTTTTCATGTAGTTTCCTATATTCTGCCTTCTGGTCCAAGTATAAGCTTTGCCCACTTTATCAAAAAACTTCCTACACACTGTTATGAACTGAGGCAGCTCGGGAACATTGTCTCTAAACTGTGTTATAGAGTGTAGTACTACATTTCAGTGAAGTGTAAGGCTTTCCAAAGCTGCCGAACGTGTTTCTTTCTCTATTTCAATGGTATTCTGCCTTGTATAACACACATTTACCACTCTAGTCTCCTTTAAGTAAAGAATATAGGATTCATACAGTGTTTCATGTGATCTTAACTTGAATTAAGGATTTCCTGGATCTTAGCTACCTTTTCTACAATAAGAACTGACTTGGAGAATCTCTTTGAGCTGTTCTAAACAAGTTCTCATCTGTTTACAGTCATTTTCTCCGAATTATCTATGTTTTCATGTAGTTTCCTATATTCTGCCTTCTGGTCCAAGTATAAGCTTTGCCCACTTTATCAAACAACTTCCTACACACTGTTATGAACTGAGGCAGCTCGGGAACATTGTCTCTCAACTGTGTTATAGAGTGTAGTACTACATTTCAGTGAAGTGTAAGGCTTTCCAAAGCTGCCGAACGTGTTTCTTTCTCTATTTCAATGGTATTCTGCCTTGTATAACACACATTTACCACTCTAGTCTCCTTTAAGTAAAGAATATAGGACTCATACAGTGTTTCATGTCATCTTAACTCGAATTAAGGATTTCCCGGATCTTATCTGCCTTTACTACACTAAGAACTGACCGGAGAATCTCTTTGAGCTGTTCTAAACAAGTTCTCATCTGTTTACAGTCATTTTCTGTGAATTATGCATGTTTTCATGTAGTTTCCTACATTCAGCCTTCTGGTCCAAGTATAAGCTTTGCCCACTTTATCAAACAACTTCCTACACATTGTTATGAACTGAGGCAGCTTGGGAAGATTGTCTCTCAACTGTGTTATAGAGTGTAGTACTACATTTCAGTGAAGTGTAAGGCTTTCCAAAGCTGCCGAACGTGTTTCTTTCTCTATTTCAATGGTATTCTGCCTTGTATAACACACATTTACCACTCTAGTCTCCTTTAAGTAAATAATATAGGATTCATACAGTGTTTCATGTGATCTTAACATGAATTAAGGATTTCCCGGATCTTAGCTACCTTTTCTACACTAAGAACTGACTTGGAGAATCTCTTTGAGCTGTTCTAAACAAGTTCTCATCTGTTTACAGTCATTTTCTCCGAATTATCCATGTTTTCATGTAGTTTCCTATATTCTGCCTTCTGGTCCAAGTATAAGCTTTGCCCACTTTATCAAACAACTTCCTACACACTGTTATGAACTGAGGCAGCTCGGGAACATTGTCTCTCAACTGTGTTATAGAGTGTAGTACTACATTTCAGTGAAGTGTAAGGCTTTCTAAAGCTGCCGAACGTGTTTCTTTCTCTATTTCAATGGTATTCTGCCTTGTATAACACACATTTACCAGTCTAGTCTCCTTTAAGTAAAGAATATAGGATTCATACAGTGTTTCATGTGATCTTAACTTGATTTAAAACTGACTTGGAGAATCTCTTTGAGCTGTTCTAAACAAGTTCTCATCTGTTTACAGTCATTTTCTCCGAATTATCCATGTTTTCATGTAGTTTCCTATATTCTGCCTTCTGGTCCAAGTATAAGCTTTGCCCACTTTATCAAAAAACTTCCTACACACTGTTATGAACTGAGGCAGCTCGGGAACATTGTCTCTAAACTGTGTTATAGAGTGTAGTAGTACATTTCAGTGAAGTGTAAGGCTTTCCAAAGCTGCAGAACGTGTTTCTTTCTCTATTTCAATGGTATTCTGCCTTGTATAACACACATTTACCACTCTAGTCTCCTTTAAGTAAAGAATATAGGATTCATACAGTGTTTCATGTGATCTTAACTTGAATTAAGGATTTCCCGGATCTTAGCTACCTTTTCTACACTAAGAACTGACTTGGAGAATCTCTTTGAGCTGTTCTAAACAAGTTCTCATCTGTTTACAGTCATTTTCTCCGAATTATCCATGTTTTCATGTAGTTTCCTATATTCTGCCTTCTGGTCCAAGTATAAGCTTTGCCCACTTTATCAAACAACTTCCTACACACTGTTATGAACTGAGGCAGCTCGGGAACATTGTCTCTCAACTGTGTTATAGAGTGTAGTACTATATTTCAGTGAAGTGTAAGGCTTTCCAAAGCTGCCGAACGTGTTTCTTTCTCTATTTCAATGGTATTCTGCCTTGTATAACACATATTTAACAGTCTAGTCTCCTTTAAGTAAAGAATATAGGATTCATACAGTGTTTCATGTGATCTTAACTTGAATTAAAACTGACTTGGAGAATCTCTTTGAGCTGTTCTAAACAAGTTCTCATCTGTTTACAGTCATTTTCTCTGAATTATCCATGTTTTCATGTAGTTTCCTATATTCTGCCTTCTGGTCCAAGTATAAGCTTTGCCCACTTTATCAAACAACTTCCTATACACTGTTATGAACTGAGGCAGCTCGGGAACATTGTCTCTCAACTGTGTTATAGAGTGTAGTACTACATTTCAGTGAAGTGTAAGGCTTTCCAAAGCTGCGGAACGTGTTTCTTTCTCTATTTCAATGGTATTCTGCCTTGTATAACACACATTTACCACTCTAGTCTCCTTTAAGTAAAGAATATAGGACTCATACAGTGTTTCATGTCATCTTAACTCGAATTAAGGATTTCCCGGATCTTATCTGCCTTTACTACACTAAGAACTGACCGGAGAATCTCTTTGAGCTGTTCTAAACAAGTTCTCATCTGTTTACAGTCATTTTCTCTGAATTATGCATGTTTTCATGTAGTTTCCTACATTCAGCCTTCTGGTCCAAGTATAAGCTTTGCCCACTTTATCAAACAACTTCCTACACACTGTTATGAACTGAGGCAGCTTGGGAAGATTGTCTCCCAACTGTGTTATAGAGTGTAGTACTACATTTCAGTGAAGTGTAAGGCTTCCAAAGCTGCCCAACGTGTTTCTTTCTCTATTTCAATGGTATTCTGCCTTGTATAACACACATTTACCACTCTAGTCTCCTTTAAGTAAATAATATAGGATTCATACAGTGTTTCATGTGATCTTAACATGAATTAAGGATTTCCCGGATCTTAGCTACCTTTTCTACACTAAGAACTGACTTGGAGAATCTCTTTGAGCTGTTCTAAACAAGTTCTCATCTGTTTACAGTCATTTTCTCCGAATTATCCATGTTTTCATGTAGTTTCCTATATTCTGCCTTCTGGTCCAAGTATAAGCTTTGCCCACTTTATCAAACAACTTCCTACACACTGTTATGAACTGAGGCAGCTCGGGAACATTGTCTCTCAACTGTGTTATAGAGTGTAGTACTACATTTCAGTGAAGTGTAAGGCTTTCTAAAGCTGCCGAACGTGTTTCTTTCTCTATTTCAATGGTATTCTGCCTTGTATAACACACATTTACCAGTCTAGTCTCCTTTAAGTAAAGAATATAGGATTCATACAGTGTTTCATGTGATCTTAACTTGATTTAAAACTGACTTGGAGAATCTCTTTGAGCTGTTCTAAACAAGTTCTCATCTGTTTACAGTCATTTTCTCCGAATTATCCATGTTTTCATGTAGTTTCCTATATTCTGCCTTCTGGTCCAAGTATAAGCTTTGCCCACTTTATCAAAAAACTTCCTACACACTGTTATGAACTGAGGCAGCTCGGGAACATTGTCTCTAAACTGTGTTATAGAGTGTAGTAGTACATTTCAGTGAAGTGTAAGGCTTTCCAAAGCTGCAGAACGTGTTTCTTTCTCTATTTCAATGGTATTCTGCCTTGTATAACACACATTTACCACTCTAGTCTCCTTTAAGTAAAGAATATAGGATTCATACAGTGTTTCATGTGATCTTAACTTGAATTAAGGATTTCCCGGATCTTAGCTACCTTTTCTACACTAAGAACTGACTTGGAGAATCTCTTTGAGCTGTTCTAAACAAGTTCTCATCTGTTTACAGTCATTTTCTCCGAATTATCCATGTTTTCATGTAGTTTCCTATATTCTGCCTTCTGGTCCAAGTATAAGCTTTGCCCACTTTATCAAACAACTTCCTACACACTGTTATGAACTGAGGCAGCTCGGGAACATTGTCTCTCAACTGTGTTATAGAGTGTAGTACTATATTTCAGTGAAGTGTAAGGCTTTCCAAAGCTGCCGAACGTGTTTCTTTCTCTATTTCAATGGTATTCTGCCTTGTATAACACATATTTAACAGTCTAGTCTCCTTTAAGTAAAGAATATAGGATTCATACAGTGTTTCATGTGATCTTAACTTGAATTAAAACTGACTTGGAGAATCTCTTTGAGCTGTTCTAAACAAGTTCTCATCTGTTTACAGTCATTTTCTCTGAATTATCCATGTTTTCATGTAGTTTCCTATATTCTGCCTTCTGGTCCAAGTATAAGCTTTGCCCACTTTATCAAACAACTTCCTATACACTGTTATGAACTGAGGCAGCTCGGGAACATTGTCTCTCAACTGTGTTATAGAGTGTAGTACTACATTTCAGTGAAGTGTAAGGCTTTCCAAAGCTGCGGAACGTGTTTCTTTCTCTATTTCAATGGTATTCTGCCTTGTATAACACACATTTACCACTCTAGTCTCCTTTAAGTAAAGAATATAGGACTCATACAGTGTTTCATGTCATCTTAACTCGAATTAAGGATTTCCCGGATCTTATCTGCCTTTACTACACTAAGAACTGACCGGAGAATCTCTTTGAGCTGTTCTAAACAAGTTCTCATCTGTTTACAGTCATTTTCTCTGAATTATGCATGTTTTCATGTAGTTTCCTACATTCAGCCTTCTGGTCCAAGTATAAGCTTTGCCCACTTTATCAAACAACTTCCTACACACTGTTATGAACTGAGGCAGCTTGGGAAGATTGTCTCCCAACTGTGTTATAGAGTGTAGTACTACATTTCAGTGAAGTGTAAGGCTTCCAAAGCTGCCCAACGTGTTTCTTTCTCTATTTCAATGGTATTCTGCCTTGTATAACACACATTTACCACTCTAGTCTCCTTTAAGTAAATAATATAGGATTCATACAGTGTTTCATGTGATCTTAACATGAATTAAGGATTTCCCGGATCTTAGCTACCTTTTCTACACTAAGAACTCACTTGGAGAATCTCTTTGAGCTGTTCTAAACAAGTTCTCATCTGTTTACAGTCATTTTCTCCGAATTATCCATGTTTTCATGTAGTTTCCTATATTCTGCCTTCTGGTCCAAGTATAAGCTTTGCCCACTTTATCAAACAACTTCCTACACACTGTTATGAACTGAGGCAGCTCGGGAACATTGTCTCTCAACTGTGTTATAGAGTGTAGTACTACATTTCAGTGAAGTGTAAGGCTTTCTAAAGCTGCCGAACGTGTTTCTTTCTCTATTTCAATGGTATTCTGCCTTGTATAACACACATTTACCAGTCTAGTCTCCTTTAAGTAAAGAATATAGGATTCATACAGTGTTTCATGTGATCTTAACTTGATTTAAAACTGACTTGGAGAATCTCTTTGAGCTGTTCTAAACAAGTTCTCATCTGTTTACAGTCATTTTCTCCGAATTATCCATGTTTTCATGTAGTTTCCTATATTCTGCCTTCTGGTCCAAGTATAAGCTTTGCCCACTTTATCAAAAAACTTCCTACACACTGTTATGAACTGAGGCAGCTCGGGAACATTGTCTCTAAACTGTGTTATAGAGTGTAGTAGTACATTTCAGTGAAGTGTAAGGCTTTCCAAAGCTGCAGAACGTGTTTCTTTCTCTATTTCAATGGTATTCTGCCTTGTATAACACACATTTACCACTCTAGTCTCCTTTAAGTAAAGAATATAGGATTCATACAGTGTTTCATGTGATCTTAACTTGAATTAAGGATTTCCCGGATCTTAGCTACCTTTTCTACACTAAGAACTGACTTGGAGAATCTCTTTGAGCTGTTCTAAACAAGTTCTCATCTGTTTACAGTCATTTTCTCCGAATTATCCATGTTTTCATGTAGTTTCCTATATTCTGCCTTCTGGTCCAAGTATAAGCTTTGCCCACTTTATCAAACAACTTCCTACACACTGTTATGAACTGAGGCAGCTCGGGAACATTGTCTCTCAACTGTGTTATAGAGTGTAGTACTATATTTCAGTGAAGTGTAAGGCTTTCCAAAGCTGCCGAACGTGTTTCTTTCTCTATTTCAATGGTATTCTGCCTTGTATAACACATATTTAACAGTCTAGTCTCCTTTAAGTAAAGAATATAGGATTCATACAGTGTTTCATGTGATCTTAACTTGAATTAAAACTGACTTGGAGAATCTCTTTGAGCTGTTCTAAACAAGTTCTCATCTGTTTACAGTCATTTTCTCTGAATTATCCATGTTTTCATGTAGTTTCCTATATTCTGCCTTCTGTTCCAAGTATAAGCTTTGCCCACTTTATCAAACAACTTCCTACACACTGTTATGAACTGAGGCAGCTCGGGAACATTGTCTCTCAACTGTGTTATAGAGTGTAGTACTACATTTCAGAGAAGTGTAAGGCTTTCCAAAGCTGCCGAACGTGTTTCTTTCTCTATTTCAATGGTATTCTGCCTTGTATAACACACATTTACCAGTCTAGTCTCCTTTAAGTAAAGAATATAGGATTCATACAGTGTTTCATGTGATCTTAACTTGAATTAAAACTGACTTGGAGAATCTCTTTGAGCTGTTCTAAACAAGTTCTCATCTGTTTACAGTCATTTTCTCCGAATTATCAATGTTTTCATGTAGTTTCCTATATTCTGCCTTCTGGTCCAAGTATAAGCTTTGCCCACTTTATCAAAAAACTTCCTACACACTGTTATGAACTGAGGCAGCTCGGGAACATTGTCTCTAAACTGTGTTATAGAGTGTAGTACTACATTTCAGTGAAGTGTAAGGCTTTCCAAAGCTGCCGAACGTGTTTCTTTCTCTATTTCAATGGTATTCTGCCTTGTATAACACACATTTACCACTCTAGTCTCCTTTAAGTAAAGAATATAGGATTCATACAGTGTTTCATGTGATCTTAACTTGAATGAAGGATTTCCTGGATCTTAGCTACCTTTTCTACAATAAGAACTGACTTGGAGAATCTCTTTGAGCTGTTCTAAACAAGTTCTCATCTGTTTACAGTCATTTTCTCCGAATTATCTATGTTTTCATGTAGTTTCCTATATTCTGCCTTCTGGTCCAAGTATAAGCTTTGCCCACTTTATCAAACAACTTCCTACACACTGTTATGAACTGAGGCAGCTCGGGAACATTGTCTCTCAACTGTGTTATAGAGTGTAGTACTACATTTCAGTGAAGTGTAAGGCTTTCCAAAGCTGCCGAACGTGTTTCTTTCTCTATTTCAATGGTATTCTGCCTTGTATAACACACATTTACCACTCTAGTCTCCTTTAAGTAAAGAATATAGGACTCATACAGTGTTTCATGTCATCTTAACTCGAATTAAGGATTTCCCGGATCTTATCTGCCTTTACTACACTAAGAACTGACCGGAGAATCTCTTTGAGCTGTTCTAAACAAGTTCTCATCTGTTTACAGTCATTTTCTGTGAATTATGCATGTTTTCATGTAGTTTCCTACATTCAGCCTTCTGGTCCAAGTATAAGCTTTGCCCACTTTATCAAACAACTTCCTACACATTGTTATGAACTGAGGCAGCTTGGGAAGATTGTCTCCCAACTGTGTTATAGAGTGTAGTACTACATTTCAGTGAAGTGTAAGGCTTTCCAAAGCTGCCGAACGTGTTTCTTTCTCTATTTCAATGGTATTCTGCCTTGTATAACACACATTTACCACTCTAGTCTCCTTTAAGTAAATAATATAGGATTCATACAGTGTTTCATGTGATCTTAACATGAATTAAGGATTTCCCGGATCTTAGCTACCTTTTCTACACTAAGAACTGACTTGGAGAATCTCTTTGAGCTGATCTAAACAAGTTCTCATCTGTTTACAGTCATTTTCTCCGAATTATCCATGTTTTCATGTAGTTTCCTATATTCTGCCTTCTGGTCCAAGTATAAGCTTTGCCCATTTTATCAAACAACTTCCTACACACTGTTATGAACTGAGGCAGCTCGGGAACATTGTCTCTCAACTGTGTTATAGAGTGTAGTACTACATTTCAGTGAAGTGTAAGGCTTTCCAAAGCTGCCGAATGTGTTTCTTTCTCTATTTCAATGGTATTCTGCCTTGTATAACACACATTTACCAGTCTAGTCTCCTTTAAGTAAAGAATATAGGATTCATACAGTGTTTCATGTGATCTTAACTTGAATTAAGGATTTCCCGGATCTTAGCTACCTTTTCTACACTAAGAACTGACTTGGAGAATCTCTTTGAGCTGTTCTAAACAAGTTCTCATCTGTTTACAGTCATTTTCTCCGAATTATCCATGTTTTCATGTAGTTTCCTATATTCTGCCTTCTGGTCCAAGTATAAGCTTTGCCCACTTTATCAAACAACTTCCTACACACTGTTATGAACTGAGGCAGCTCGGGAACATTGTCTCTCAACTGTGTTATAGAGTGTAGTACTACATTTCAGTGAAGTGTAAGGCTTTCCAAAGCTGCCGAACGTGTTTCTTTCTCTATTTCAATGGTATTCTGCCTTGTATAACACACATTTACCAGTCTAGTCTCCTTTAAGTAAAGAATATAGGATTCATACAGTGTTTCATGTGATCTTAACTTGAATTAAAACTGACTTGGAGAATCTCTTTGAGCTGTTCTAAACAAGTTCTCATCTGTTTACAGTCATTTTCTCTGAATTATCCATGTTTTCATGTAGTTTCCTATATTCTGCCTTCTGGTCCAAGTATAAGCTTTGCCCACTTTATCAAAAAACTTCCTACACACTGTTATGAACTGAGGCAGCTCGGGAACATTGTCTCTAAACTGTGTTATAGAGTGTAGTACTACATTTCAGTGAAGTGTAAGGCTTTCCAAAGCTGCCGAACGTGTTTCTTTCTCTATTTCAATGGTATTCTGCCTTGTATAACACACATTTACCACTCTAGTCTCCTTTAAGTAAAGAATATAGGATTCATACAGTGTTTCATGTGATCTTAACTTGAATTAAGGATTTCCTGGATCTTAGCTACCTTTTCTACACTAAGAACTGACTTGGAGAATCTCTTTGAGCTGTTCTAAACAAGTTCTCATCTGTTTACAGTCATTTTCTCCGAATTATCCATGTTTTCATGTAGTTTCCTATATTCTGCCTTCTGGTCCAAGTATAAGCTTTGCCCACTTTATCAAACAACTTCCTACACACTGTTATGAACTGAGGCAGCTCGGGAACATTGTCTCTCAACTGTGTTATAGAGTGTAGTACTACATTTCAGTGAAGTGTAAGGCTTTCCAAAGCTGCCGAACGTGTTTCTTTCTCTATTTCAATGGTATTCTGCCTTGTATAACACACATTTACCACTCTAGTCTCCTTTAAGTAAAGAATATAGGATTCATACAGTGTTTCATGTGATCTTAACTTGAATTAAGGATTTCCTGGATCTTAGCTACCTTTTCTACAATAAGAACTGACTTGGAGAATCTCTTTGAGCTGTTCTAAACAAGTTCTCATCTGTTTACAGTCATTTTCTCTGAATTATCTATGTTTTCATGTAGTTTCCTATATTCTGCCTTCTGGTCCAAGTATAAGCTTTGCCCACTTTATCAAACAACTTCCTACACACTGTTATGAACTGAGGCAGCTCGGGAACATTGTCTCTCAACTGTGTTATAGAGTGTAGTACTACATTTCAGTGAAGTGTAAGGCTTTCCAAAGCTGCCGAACGTGTTTCTTTCTCTATTTCAATGGTATTCTGCCTTGTATAACACACATTTACCACTCTAGTCTCCTTTAAGTAAAGAATATAGGACTCATACAGTGTTTCATGTCATCTTAACTCGAATTAAGGATTTCCCGGATCTTATCTGCCTTTACTACACTAAGAACTGACCGGAGAATCTCTTTGAGCTGTTCTAAACAAGTTCTCATCTGTTTACAGTCATTTTCTCTGAATTATGCATGTTTTCATGTAGTTTCCTACATTCAGCCTTCTGGTCCAAGTATAAGCTTTGCCCACTTTATCAAACAACATCCTACACACTGTTATGAACTGAGGCAGCTTGGGAAGATTGTCTCCCAACTGTGTTATAGAGTGTAGTACTACATTTCAGTGAAGTGTAAGGCTTCCAAAGCTGCCGAACGTGTTTCTTTCTCTATTTCAATGGTATTCTGCCTTGTATAACACACATTTACCACTCTAGTCTCCTTTAAGTAAATAATATAGGATTCATACAGTGTTTCATGTGATCTTAACATGAATTAAGGATTTCCCGGATCTTAGCTACCTTTTCTACACTAAGAACTCACTTGGAGAATCTCTTTGAGCTGTTCTAAACAAGTTCTCATCTGTTTACAGTCATTTTCTCCGAATTATCCATGTTTTCATGTAGTTTCCTATATTCTGCCTTCTGGTCCAAGTATAAGCTTTGCCCACTTTATCAAACAACTTCCTACACACTGTTATGAACTGAGGCAGCTCGGGAACATTGTCTCTCAACTGTGTTATAGAGTGTAGTACTACATTTCAGTGAAGTGTAAGGCTTTCCAAAGCTGCCTAACGTGTTTCTTTCTCTATTTCAATGGTATTCTGCCTTGTATAACACACATTTACCAGTCTAGTCTCCTTTAAGTAAAGAATATAGGATTCATACAGTGTTTCATGTGATCTTAACTTGATTTAAAACTGACTTGGAGAATCTCTTTGAGCTGTTCTAAACAAGTTCTCATCTTTTTACA
Source organism: Pipistrellus hanaki (assembly GCF_964339955.1). NCBI lineage: Eukaryota > Metazoa > Chordata > Mammalia > Chiroptera > Vespertilionidae > Pipistrellus > Pipistrellus hanaki. The sequence goes on along the minus strand of NC_140509.1, from coordinate 1,268,564 downwards.
GTCATTTTCTCCGAATTATCCATGTTTTCATGTAGTTTCCTATATTCTGCCTTCTGGTCCAAGTATAAGCTTTGCCCACTTTATCAAAAAACTTCCTACACACTGTTATGAACTGAGGCAGCTCGGGAACATTGTCTCTAAACTGTGTTATAGAGTGTAGTACTACATTTCAGTGAAGTGTAAGGCTTTCCAAAGCTGCCGAACGTGTTTCTTTCTCTATTTCAATGGTATTCTGCCTTGTATAACACACATTTACCACTCTAGTCTCCTTTAAGTAAAGAATATAGGATTCATACAGTGTTTCATGTGATCTTAACTTGAATTAAGGATTTCCTGGATCTTAGCTACCTTTTCTACACTAAGAACTGACTTGGAGAATCTCTTTGAGCTGTTCTAAACAAGTTCTCATCTGTTTACAGTCATTTTCTCCGAATTATCCATGTTTTCATGTAGTTTCCTATATTCTGCCTTCTGGTCCAAGTATAAGCTTTGCCCACTTTATCAAACAACTTCCTACACACTGTTATGAACTGAGGCAGCTCGGGAACATTGTCTCTCAACTGTGTTATAGAGTGTAGTACTACATTTCAGTGAAGTGTAAGGCTTTCCAAAGCTGCCGAACGTGTTTCTTTCTCTATTTCAATGGTATTCTGCCTTGTATAACACACATTTACCACTCTAGTCTCCTTTAAGTAAAGAATATAGGATTCATACAGTGTTTCATGTGATCTTAACTTGAATTAAGGATTTCCTGGATCTTAGCTACCTTTTCTACAATAAGAACTGACTTGGAGAATCTCTTTGAGCTGTTCTAAACAAGTTCTCATCTGTTTACAGTCATTTTCTCTGAATTATCTATGTTTTCATGTAGTTTCCTATATTCTGCCTTCTGGTCCAAGTATAAGCTTTGCCCACTTTATCAAACAACTTCCTACACACTGTTATGAACTGAGGCAGCTCTGGAACATTGTCTCTCAACTGTGTTATAGAGTGTAGTACTACATTTCAGTGAAGTGTAAGGCTTTCCAAAGCTGCCGAACGTGTTTCTTTCTCTATTTCAATGGTATTCTGCCTTGTATAACACACATTTACCACTCTAGTCTCCTTTAAGTAAAGAATATAGGACTCATACAGTGTTTCATGTCATCTTAACTCGAATTAAGGATTTCCCGGATCTTATCTGCCTTTACTACACTAAGAACTGACAGGAGAATCTCTTTGAGCTGTTCTAAACAAGTTCTCATCTGTTTACAGTCGTTTTCTCTGAATTATGCATGTTTTCATGTAGTTTCCTACATTCAGCCTTCTGGTCCAAGTATAAGCTTTGCCCACTTTATCAAACAACTTCCTACACACTGTTATGAACTGAGGCAGCTTGGGAAAATTGTCTCCCAACTGTGTTATAGAGTGTAGTACTACATTTCAGTGAAGTGTAAGGCTTCCAAAGCTGCCGAACGTGTTTCTTTCTCTATTTCAATGGTATTCTGCCTTGTATAACACACATTTACCACTCTAGTCTCCTTTAAGTAAATAATATAGGATTCATACAGTGTTTCATGTGATCTTAACATGAATTAAGGATTTCCCGGATCTTAGCTACCTTTTCTACACTAAGAACTCACTTGGAGAATCTCTTTGAGCTGTTCTAAACAAGTTCTCATCTGTTTACAGTCATTTTCTCCGAATTATCCATGTTTTCATGTAGTTTCCTATATTCTGCCTTCTGGTCCAAGTATAAGCTTTGCCCACTTTATCAAACAACTTCCTACACACTGTTATGAACTGAGGCAGCTCGGGAACATTGTCTCTCAACTGTGTTATAGAGTGTAGTACTACATTTCAGTGAAGTGTAAGGCTTTCCAAAGCTGCCGAACGTGTTTCTTTCTCTATTTCAATGGTATTCTGCCTTGTATAACACACATTTACCAGTCTAGTCTCCTTTAAGTAAAGAATATAGGATTCATACAGTGTTTCATGTGATCTTAACTTGATTTAAAACTGACTTGGAGAATCTCTTTGAGCTGTTCTAAACAAGTTCTCATCTGTTTACAGTCATTTTCTCCGAATTATCCATGTTTTCATGTAGTTTCCTATATTCTGCCTTCTGGTCCAAGTATAAGCTTTGCCCAGTTTATCAAAAAACTTCCTACACACTGTTATGAACTGAGGGAGCTCGGGAACATTGTCTCTAAACTGTGTTATAGAGTGTAGTACTACATTTCAGTGAAGTGTAAGGCTTTCCAAAGCTGCAGAACGTGTTTCTTTCTCTATTTCAATGGTATTCTGCCTTGTATAACACACATTTACCACTCTAGTCTCCTTTAAGTAAAGAATATAGGATTCATACAGTGTTTCATGTGGTCTTAACTTGAATTAAGGATTTCCCGGATCTTAGCTACCTTTTCTACACTAAGAACTGACTTGGAGAATCTCTTTGAGCAGTTCTAAACAAGTTCTCATCTGTTTACACTCATTTTCTCCGAATTATCCATGTTTTCATGTAGTTTCCTATATTCTGCCTTCTGGTCCAAGTATAAGCTTTGCACACTTTATCAAACAACTTCCTACACACTGTTATGAACTGAGGCAGCTCGGGAACATTGTCTCTCAACTGTGTTATAGAGTGTAGTACTACATTTCAGTGAAGTGTAAGGCTTTCCAAAGCTGCCGAACGTGTTTCTTTCTCTATTTCAATGGTATTCTGCCTTGTATAACACACATTTACCACTCTAGTCTCCTTTAAGTAAAGAATATAGGATTCATACAGTGTTTCATGTGATCTTAACTTGAATTATGGATTTCCTGGATCTTAGCTACCTTTTCTACACTAAGAACTGACTTGGAGAATATCTTTGAGCTGTTCTAAACAAGTTCTCATCTGTTTACAGTCATTTTCTCCGAATTATCCATGTTTTCATGTAGTTTCCTATACTCTGCCTTCTGGTCCAAGTATAAGCTTTGCCCACTTTATCAAACAACTTCCTACACACTGTTATGAACTGAGGCAGCTCGGGAACATTGTCTCTCAACTGTGTTATAGACTGTAGTACTATATTTCAGTGAAGTGTAAGGCTTTCCAAAGCTGCCGAACGTGTTTCTTTCTCTATTTCAATTGTATTCTGCCTGGTATAACAGACATTTACCACTCTAGTCTACTTTAAGTAAAGAATATAGGATTCATACAGTGTTTCATGTGATCTTAACTTGAATTTAGGATTTCCCGTATCTTAGCTACCGTTTCTACACTAAGAACTGACTTGGAGAATCTCTTTGAGCTGTTCTAAACAAGTTCTCATCTGTTTACAATCATTTTCTCTGAATTATCCATGTTTTCATGTAGTTTCCTATATTCTGACTTCTGGTCCAAGTATAAGCTTTGCCCACTTTATCAAACAACTTCCTACACACTGTTATGAACTGAGGCAGCTCGGGAACATTGTCTCTCAACTGTGTTATAGAGTGTAGTACTACATTTCAGTGAAGTGTAAGGCTTTCCAAAGCTGCCGAACGTGTTTCTTTCTCTATTTCAATGGTATTCTGCCTTGTATAACACACATTTACCACTCTAGTCGACTTTAAGTAAAGAATATAGGATTCATACAGTGTTTAATGTCATCTTAACTCGAATTTAGGATTTCCCGGATCTTAGCTACCTTTACTACACTAAGAACTGACTGGAGAATCTCTTTGAGCTGTTCTAAACAAGTTCTCATCTGTTTATACTCATTTTCTCTGAATTATCCATGTTTTCATGTAGTTTCCTATATTCTGCCTTCTGGTCCAAGTATAAGCTTTGCCCACTTTATCAAACAACTTCCTACACACTGTTATGAACTGAGGCAGCTCGGGAACATTGTCTCTCAACTGTGTTATAGAGTGTAGTACTACATTTCAGTGAAGTGTAAGGCTTTCCAAAGCTGCCGAACGTGTTTCTTTCTCTATTTCAATGGTATTCTGCCTTGTATAACACACATTTACCACTCTAGTCTCCTTTAAGTAAAGAATATAGGACTCATACAGTGTTTCATGTAATCTTAACTCGAATTAAGGATTTCCCGGATCTTAGCTACCTTTTCTACACTAAGAACTGACTTGGAGAATCTCTTTGAGCTGTTCTAAACAAGTTCTCATCTGTTTACAGTCATTTTCTCTGAATTATCCATGTTTTCATGTAGTTTCCTATATTCTGCCTTCTGGTCCAAGTATAAGCTTTGCCCACTTTATCAAACAACTTCCTACACACTGTTATGAACTGAGGCAGCTCGGGAACATTGTCTCTCAACTGTGTTATAGAGTGTAGTACTACATTTCAGTGAAGTGTAAGGCTTTCCAAAGCTGCCGAACGTGTTTCTTTCTCTATTTCAATGGTATTCTGCCTTGTATAACACACATTTACCACTCTAGTCTCCTTTAAGTAAAGAATATAGGATTCATACAGTGTTTCATGTGATCTTAACTTGAATTAAAACTGACTTGGAGAATCTCTTTGAGCTGTTCTAAACAAGTTCTCATCTGTTTACAGTCATTTTCTCCGAATTATCCATGTTTTCATGTAGTTTCCTATATTCTGCCTTCCGGTAAGGATAAGCTTTGCCCACTTTATCAAACAACTTCCTACACACTGTTATGAACTGAGGCAGCTCGGGAACATTGTCTCTCAACTGTGTTATAGAGTGTAGTACTACATTTCAGTGAAGTGTAAGGCTTTCCAAAGCTGCCGAACGTGTTTCTTTCTCTATTTCAATGGTATTCTGCCTTGTATAACACACATTTACCACTCTAGTCTCCTTTAAGTAAAGAATATAGGATTCATACAGTGTTTCATGTGATCTTAATGTGAATTAAGGATTTCCCGGATCTTAGCTACCTTTTCTACACTAAGAGCTGACTTGGAGAATCTCTTTGAGCAGTTCTAAACAAGTTCTCATCTGTTTACACTCATTTTCTCCGAATTATCCATGTTTTCATGTAGTTTCCTATATTCTGCCTTCTGGTCCAAGTATAAGCTTTGCACACTTTATCAAACAACTTCCTACACACTGTTATGAACTGAGGCAGCTCGGGAACATTGTCTCTCAACTGTGTTATAGAGTGTAGTACTACATTTCAGTGAAGTGTAAGGCTTTCCAAAGCTGCCGAACGTGTTTCTTTCTCTATTTCAATGGTATTCTGCCTTGTATAACACACATTTACCACTCTAGTCTCCTTTAAGTAAAGAATATAGGATTCATACAGTGTTTCATGTGATCTTAACTTGAATTATGGATTTCCTGGATCTTAGCTACCTTTTCTACACTAAGAACTGACTTGGAGAATATCTTTGAGCTGTTCTAAACAAGTTCTCATCTGTTTACAGTCATTTTCTCCGAATTATCCATGTTTTCATGTAGTTTCCTATACTCTGCCTTCTGGTCCAAGTATAAGCTTTGCCCACTTTATCAAACAACTTCCTACACACTGTCATGAACTGAGGCAGCTCGGGAACATTGTCTCTCAACTGTGTTATAGACTGTAGTACTATATTTCAGTGAAGTGTAAGGCTTTCTAAAGCTGCCGAACGTGTTTCTTTCTCTATTTCAATTGTATTCTGCCTGGTATAACAGACATTTACCACTCTAGTCTACTTTAAGTAAAGAATATAGGATTCATACAGTGTTTCATGTGATCTTAACTTGAATTTAGGATTTCCCGTATCTTAGCTACCGTTTCTACACTAAGAACTGACTTGGAGAATATCTTTGAGCTGTTCTAAACAAGTTCTCATCTGTTTACAATCATTTTCTCTGAATTATCCATGTTTTCATGTAGTTTCCTATATTCTGACTTCTGGTCCAAGTATAAGCTTTGCCCACTTTATCAAACAACTTCCAACACACTGTTATGAACTGAGGCAGTTCGGGAACATTGTCTCTCAACTGTGTTATAGAGTGTAGTACTACATTTCATTGAAGTGTAAGGCTTTCCAAAGCTGCCGAACGTGTTTCTTTCTCTATTTCAATGGTATTCTGCCTTGTATAACACACATTTACCACTCTAGTCGACTTTAAGTAAAGAATATAGGATTCATACAGTGTTTCATGTAATCTTAACTCGAATTAAGGATTTCCCGGATCTTAGCTACCTTTACTACACTAAGAACTGACTGGAGAATCTCTTTGAGCTGTTCTAAACAAGTTCTCATCTGTTTATACTCATTTTCTCTGAATTATCCATGTTTTCATGTAGTTTCCTATATTCTGCCTTCTGGTCCAAGTATAAGCTTTGCCCACTTTATCAAACAACTTCCTACACACTGTTATGAACTGAGGCAGCTCGGGAACATTGTCTCTCAACTGTGTTATAGAGTGTAGTACTACATTTCAGTGAAGTGTAAGGCTTTCCAAAGCTGCCGAACGTGTTTCTTTCTCTATTTCAATGGTATTCTGCCTTGTATAACACACATTTACCACTCTAGTCTCCTTTAAGTAAAGAATATAGGACTCATACAGTGTTTCATGTAATCTTAACTCGAATTAAGGATTTCCCGGATCTTAGCTACCTTTTCTACACTAAGAACTGACTTGGAGAATCTCTTTGAGCTGTTCTAAACAAGTTCTCATCTGTTTACAGTCATTTTCTCCGAATTATCCATGTTTTCATGTAATTTCCTATATTCTGCCTTCCGGTCCAAGTATAAGCTTTGCCCACTTTATCAAAAAACTTCCTACACACTGTTATGAACTGAGGCAGCTCGGGAACATTGTCTCTAAACTGTGTTATAGAGTGTAGTACTACATTTCAGTGAAGTGTAAGGCTTTCCAAAGCTGCCGAACGTGTTTCTTTCTCTATTTCAATGGTATTCTGCCTTGTATAACACACATTTACCACTCTAGTCGACTTTAAGTAAAGACTATAGGATTCATACAGTGTTTAATGTCATCTTAACTCGAATTAAGGATTTCCCGGATCTTAGCTACCTTTTCTACACTAAGAACTGACTTGGAGAATCTCTTTGAGCTGTTCTAAACAAGTTCTCATCTGTTTACAGTCATTTTCTCCGAATTATCCATGTTTTCATGTAGTTTCCTATATTCTGCCTTCTGGTCCAATTATAAGCTTTGCCCAGTTTATCAAACAACTTCCTACACACTGTTATGAACTGAGGCAGCTTGGGAACATTGTCTCTCAACTGTGTTATAGAGTGTAGTACTACATTTCAGTGAAGTGTAAGGCTTTCCAAAGCTGCCGAACGTGTTTCTTTCTCTATTTCAATGGTATTCTGCCTTGTATAACACACATTTACCAGTCTAGTCTCCTTTAAGTAAAGAATATAGGATTCATACAGTGTTTCATGTGATCTTAACTTGAATTAAAACTGACTTGGAGAATCTCTTTGAGCTGTTCTAAACAAGTTCTCATCTGTTTACAGTCATTTTCTCCGAATTATCCATGTTTTCATGTAGTTTCCTATATTCTGCCTTCTGGTCCAAGTATAAGCTTTGCCCACTTTATCAAAAAACTTCCTACACACTGTTATGAACTGAGGCAGCTCGGGAACATTGTCTCTCAACTGTGTTATAGAGTGTAGTACTACATTTCAGTGAAGTGTAAGGCTTTCCAAAGCTGCCGAACGTGTTTCTTTCTCTATTTCAATGGTATTCTGCCTTGTATAACACACATTTACCACTCTAGTCTCCTTTAAGTAAAGAATATAGGACTCATACAGTGTTTCATGTCATCTTAACTCGAATTAAGGATTTCCCGGATCTTATCTGCCTTGACTACACTAAGAACTGACTTGGAGAATCTCTTTCAGCTGTTCTAAACAAGTTCTCATCTGTTTACAGTCATTTACTCTGAATTATCCATGTTTTCATGCAGTTTCCTATATTCTGCCTTCTGGTCCAGGTATATGCTTTGCCCACTTTATCAAACAACTTCCTACACACTGTTATGAACTGAGGCACCTCGGGAACATTGTCTCTCAACTGTGTTATAGAGTGTAGTACTACATTTCATTGAAGTGTAAGGCTTTCCAAAGCTGCCGAAAGTGTTTCTTTCTCTATTTCAATGGTATTCTGCCTTGTATAACACACATTTACTACTCTAGTCGACTTTAAGTAAAGAATATAGGATTCATACAGTGTTTCATGTGATCTTAACTTGAATTTAGGATTTCCCGTATCTTAGCTACCGTTTCTACACTAAGAACTGACTTGGAGAATCTCTTTGAGCTGTTCTAAACAAGTTCTCATCTGTTTACAATCATTTTCTCTGAATTATCCATGTTTTCATGTAGTTTCCTATATTCTGACTTCTGGTCCACGTATAAGCTTTGCCCACTTTATCAAACAACTTCCAACACACTGTTATGAAATGAGGCAGTTCGGGAACATTGTCTCTCAACTGTGTTATAGAGTGTAGTACTACATTTCATTGAAGTGTAAGGCTTTCCAAAGCTGCCGAACGTGTTTCTTTCTCTATTTCAATGGTATTCTGCCTTGTATAACACACATTTACCACTCCAGTCGACTTTAAGTAAAGAATATAGGATTCATACAGTGTTTAATGTCATCTTAACTCGAATTTAGGATTTCCCGGATCTTAGCTACCTTTAATACACTAAGAACTGACTGGAGAATCTCTTTGAGCTGTTCTAAACAAGTTCTCATCTGTTTATACTCATTTTCTCTGAATTATCCATGTTTTAATGTAGTTTCCTATATTCTGCCTTCTGGTCCAAGTATAAGCTTTGCCCACTTTATCAAACAACTTCCTACACACTGTTATGAACTGAGGCAGCTCGGGAACATTGTCTCTCAACTGTGTTATAGAGTGTAGTACTACATTTCAGTGAAGTGTAAGGCTTTCCAAAGCTGCCGAACGTGTTTCTTTCTCTATTTCAATGGTATTCTGCCTTGTATAACACACATTTACCACTCTAGTCTCCTTTAAGTAAAGAATATAGGACTCATACAGTGTTTCATGTAATCTTAACTCGAATTAAGGATTTCCCGGATCTTATCTGCCTTTACTACACTAAGAACTGACCGAAGAATCTCTTTGAGCTGTTCTAAACAAGTTCTCATCTGTTTACAGTCATTTTCTCTGAATTATGCATGTTTTCATGTAGTTTCCTACATTCTGCCTTCTGGTCCAAGTATAAGCTTTGCCCACTTTATCAAACAACTTCCTACACACTGTTATGAACTGAGGCAGCTCGGGAACATTGTCTCTCAACTGTGTTATAGAGTGTAGTATTACATTTCAGTGAAGTGTAAGGCTTTCCAAAGCTGCGGAACGTGTTTCTTTCTCTATTTCAATGGTATTCTGCCTTGTATAACACACATTTACCACTCTAGTCTCCTTTAAGTAAAGAATATAGGATTCATACAGTGTTTCATGTGATCTTAACTTGAATTAAGGATTTCCCGGATCTTAGCTACCTTTTCTACACTAAGAACTGACTTGGAGAATCTCTTTGAGCTGTTCTAAACAAGTTCTCATCTGTTTACAGTCATTTTCTCCGAATTATCCATGTTTTCATGTAGTTTCCTATATTCTGCCTTCTGGTCCAAGTATAAGCTTTGCCCACTTTATCAAACAACTTCCTACACACTGTTATGAACTGAGGCAGCTCGGGAACATTGTCTCTCAACTGTGTTATAGAGTGTAGTACTACATTTCAGTGAAGTGTAAGGCTTTCCAAAGCTGCCGAACGTGTTTCTTTCTCTATTTCAATGGTATTCTGCCTTGTATAACACACATTTACCACTCTAGTCTCCTTTAAGTAAAGAATATAGGATTCATACAGTGTTTCATGTGATCTTAACTTGAATTATGGATTTCCCGGATCTTAGCTACCTTTTCTACACTAAGAACTGACTTGGAGAATCTCTTTGAGCTGTTCTAAACAAGTTCTCATCTGTTTACAGTCATTTTCTCCGAATTATCCATGTTTTCATGTAGTTTCCTATACTCTGCCTTCTGGTCCAAGTATAAGCTTTGCCCACTTTATCAAACAACTTCCTACACACTGTTATGAACTGAGGCAGCTCGGGAACATTGTCTCTCAACTGTGTTATAGACTGTAGTACTATATTTCAGTGAAGTGTAAGGCATTCCAAAGCTGCGGAACGTGTTTCTTTCTCTATTTCAATTGTATTCTGCCTGGTATAACAGACATTTACCACTCTAGTCTACTTTAAGTAAAGAATATAGGATTCATACAGTGTTTCATGTGATCTTAACTTGAATTTAGGATTTCCCGTATCTTAGCTACCGTTTCTACACTAAGAACTGACTTGGAGAATCTCTTTGAGCTGTTCTAAACAAGTTCTCATCTGTTTACAATCATTTTCTCTGAATTATCCATGTTTTCATGTAGTTTCCTATATTCTGCCTTCTGGTCCAAGTATAAGCTTTGCCCACTTTATCAAACAACTTCCAACACACTGTTATGAACTGAGGCAGTTCGGGAACATTGTCTCTCAACTGTGTTATAGAGTGTAGTACTACATTTCATTGAAGTGTAAGGCTTTCCAAAGCTGCCGAACGTGTTTCTTTCTCTATTTCAATGGTATTCTGCCTTGTATAACACACATTTACCACTCTAGTCGACTTTAAGTAAAGAATATAGGATTCATACAGTGTTTAATGTCATCTTAACTCGAATTAAGGATTTCCCGGATCTTAGCTACCTTTACTACACTAAGAACTGACTGGAGAATCTCTTTGAGCTGTTCTAAACAAGTTCTCATCTGTTTACACTCATTTTCTCTGAATTATCCATGTTTTCATGTAGTTTCCTATATTCTGCCTTCTGGTCCAAGTATAAGCTTTGCCCACTTTATCAAACAACTTCCTACACACTGTTATGAACTGAGGCAGCTCGGGAACATTGTCTCTCAACTGTGTTATAGACTGTAGTACTATATTTCAGTGAAGTGTAAGGCTTTCCAAAGCTGCCGAACGTGTTTCTTTCTCTATTTCAATGGTATTCTGCCTTGTATAACACACATTTACCACTCTAGTCTCCTTTAAGTAAAGAATATAGGATTCATACAGTGTTTCATGTCATCTTAACTCGAATTAAAGATTTCCCGGATCTTAGCTACCTTTACTACGCTAAGAACTGACCGGAGAATCTCTTTGAGCTGTTCTAAACAAGTTCTCATCTGTTTACAGTCATTTTCTCTGAATTTTGCATGTTTTCATGTAGTTTCCTACATTCTGCCTTCTGGTCCAAGTATAAGCTTTGCCCACTTTATCAAACAACTTCCTACACACTGTTATGAACTGAGGCAGCTCGGGAACATTGTCTCTCAACTGTGTTATAGAGTGTAGTACTACATTTCAGTGAAGTGTAAGGCTTTCCAAAGCTGCCGAACGTGTTTCTTTCTCTATTTCAATGGTATTCTGCCTTGTATAACACACATTTACCACTCTAGTCTCCTTTAAGTAAAGAATATAGGATTCAAACAGTGATTCATGTGATCTTAACTTGAATTAAGGATTTCCCGGATCTTAGCTACCTTTTCTACACTAAGAACTGACTTGGAGAATCTCTTTGAGCTGTTCTAAACAAGTTCTCATCTGTTTACAGTCATTTTCTCCTAATTATCCATGTTTTCATGTAGTTTCCTATATTCTGCCTTCTGGTCCAAGTATAAGCTTTGCCCACTTTATCAAACAACCTCCTACACACTGTTATGAACTGAGGCAGCTCGGGAACATTGTCTCTCAACTGTGTTATAGAGTGTAGTACTACATTTCAGTGAAGTGTAAGGCTTTCCAAAGCTGCCGAACGTGTTTCTTTCTCTATTTCAATGGTATTCTGCCTTGTATAACACACATTTACCAGTCTAGTCTCCTTTAAGTAAAGAATATAGGATTCATACAGTGTTTCATGTGATCTTAACTTGAATTAAGGATTTCCCGGATCTTAGGTACCTTTTCTACACTAAGAACTGACTTGGAGAATCTCTTTGAGCTGTTCTAAACAAGTTCTCATCTGTTTACAGTCATTTTCTCTGAATTATCCATGTTTTCATGTAGTTTCCTATATTCTGCCTTCTGGTCCAAGTATAAGCTTTGCCCACTTTATCAAACAACTTCCTACACACTGTTATGAACTGAGGCAGCTCGGGAACATTGTCTCTCAACTGTGTTATAGAGTGTAGTACTACATTTCAGTGAAGTGTAAGGCTTTCCAAAGCTGCCGAACGTGTTTCTTTCTCTATTTCAATGGTATTCTGCCTTGTATAACACACATTTACCACTCTAGTCCACTTTAAGTAAAGAATATAGGATTCAAACAGTGTTTCATGTGATCTTAACTTGAATTAAGGATTTCCCGGATCTTAGCTACCTTTTCTACACTAAGAACTGACTTGGAGAATCTCTTTGAGCTGTTCTAAACAAGTTCTCATCTGTTTACAGTCATTTTCTCCGAATTATCCATGTTTTCATGTAGTTTCCTATATTCTGCCTTCTGGTCCAAGTATAAGCTTTGCCCACTTTATCAAACAACTTCCTACACACTGTTATGAACTGAGGCAGCTCGGGAACATTGTCTCTCAACTGTGTTATAGAGTGTAGTACTACATTTCAGAGAAGTGTAAGGCTTTCCAAAGCTGCCGAACGTGTTTCTTTCTCTATTTCAATGGTATTCTGCCTTGTATAACACACATTTACCACTCCAGTCGACTTTAAGTAAAGAATATAGGATTCATACAGTGTTTAATGTCATCTTAACTCGAATTTAGGATTTCCCGGATCTTAGCTACCTTTAATACACTAAGAACTGACTGGAGAATCTCTTTGAGCTGTTCTAAACAAGTTCTCATCTGTTTATACTCATTTTCTCTGAATTATCCATGTTTTCATGTAGTTTCCTATATTCTGCCTTCTGGTCCAAGTATAAGCTTTGCCCACTTTATCAAACAACTTCCTACACACTGTTATGAACTGAGGCAGCTCGGGAACATTGTCTCTCAACTGTGTTATAGAGTGTAGTACTACATTTCAGTGAAGTGTAAGGCTTTCCAAAGCTGCCGAACGTGTTTCTTTCTCTATTTCAATGGTATTCTGCCTTGTATAACACACATTTACCACTCTAGTCTCCTTTAAGTAAAGAATATAGGATTCATACAGTGTTTCATGTGATCTTAACTTGAATTATGGATTTCCCGGATCTTAGCTACCTTTTCTACACTAAGAACTGACTTGGAGAATCTCTTTGAGCTGTTCTAAACAAGTTCTCATCTGTTTACAATCATTTTCTCTGAATTATCCATGTTTTCATGTAGTTTCCTATATTCTGCCTTCTGGTCCAAGTATAAGCTTTGCCCACTTTATCAAACAACTTCCAACACACTGTTATGAACTGAGGCAGTTCGGGAACATTGTCTCTCAACTGTGTTATAGAGTGTAGTACTACATTTCATTGAAGTGTAAGGCTTTCCAAAGCTGCCGAACGTGTTTCTTTCTCTATTTCAATGGTATTCTGCCTTGTATAACACACATTTACCACTCTAGTCGACTTTAAGTAAAGAATATAGGATTCATACAGTGTTTAATGTCATCTTAACTCGAATTAAGGATTTCCCGGATCTTAGCTACCTTTACTACACTAAGAACTGACTGGAGAATCTCTTTGAGCTGTTCTAAACAAGTTCTCATCTGTTTACACTCATTTTCTCTGAATTATCCATGTTTTCATGTAGTTTCCTATATTCTGCCTTCTGGTCCAAGTATAAGCTTTGCCCACTTTATCAAACAACTTCCTACACACTGTTATGAACTGAGGCAGCTCGGGAACATTGTCTCTCAACTGTGTTATAGACTGTAGTACTATATTTCAGTGAAGTGTAAGGCTTTCCAAAGCTGCCGAACGTGTTTCTTTCTCTATTTCAATGGTATTCTGCCTTGTATAACACACATTTACCACTCTAGTCTCCTTTAAGTAAAGAATATAGGATTCATACAGTGTTTCATGTCATCTTAACTCGAATTAAAGATTTCCCGGATCTTAGCTACCTTTACTACGCTAAGAACTGACCGGAGAATCTCTTTGAGCTGTTCTAAACAAGTTCTCATCTGTTTACAGTCATTTTCTCTGAATTTTGCATGTTTTCATGTAGTTTCCTACATTCTGCCTTCTGGTCCAAGTATAAGCTTTGCCCACTTTATCAAACAACTTCCTACACACTGTTATGAACTGAGGCAGCTCGGGAACATTGTCTCTCAACTGTGTTATAGAGTGTAGTACTACATTTCAGTGAAGTGTAAGGCTTTCCAAAGCTGCGGAACGTGTTTCTTTCTCTATTTCAATGGTATTCTGCCTTGTATAACACACATTTACCACTCTAGTCTCCTTTAAGTAAAGAATATAGGATTCATACAGTGTTTCATGTGATCTTAACTTGAATTAAGGATTTCCCGGATCTTAGCTACCTTTTCTACACTAAGAACTGACTTGGAGAATCTCTTTGAGCTGTTCTAAACAAGTTCTCATCTGTTTACAGTCATTTTCTCCGAATTATCCATGTTTTCATGTAGTTTCCTATATTCTGCCTTCTGGTCCAAGTATAAGCTTTGCCCACTTTATCAAACAACTTCCTACACACTGTTATGAACTGAGGCAGCTCGGGAACATTGTCTCTCAACTGTGTTATAGAGTGTAGTACTACATTTCAGTGAAGTGTAAGGCTTTCCAAAGCTGCCGAACGTGTTTCTTTCTCTATTTCAATGGTATTCTGCCTTGTATAACACACATTTACCACTCTAGTCTCCTTTAAGTAAAGAATATAGGATTCATACAGTGTTTCATGTGATCTTAACTTGAATTATGGATTTCCCGGATCTTAGCTACCTTTTCTACACTAAGAACTGACTTGGAGAATCTCTTTGAGCTGTTCTAAACAAGTTCTCATCTGTTTACAGTCATTTTCTCCGAATTATCCATGTTTTCATGTAGTTTCCTATACTCTGCCTTCTGGTCCAAGTATAAGCTTTGCCCACTTTATCAAACAACTTCCTACACACTGTTATGAACTGAGGCAGCTCGGGAACATTGTCTCTCAACTGTGTTATAGACTGTAGTACTATATTTCAGTGAAGTGTAAGGCATTCCAAAGCTGCGGAACGTGTTTCTTTCTCTATTTCAATTGTATTCTGCCTGGTATAACAGACATTTACCACTCTAGTCTACTTTAAGTAAAGAATATAGGATTCATACAGTGTTTCATGTGATCTTAACTTGAATTTAGGATTTCCCGTATCTTAGCTACCGTTTCTACACTAAGAACTGACTTGGAGAATCTCTTTGAGCTGTTCTAAACAAGTTCTCATCTGTTTACAATCATTTTCTCTGAATTATCCATGTTTTCATGTAGTTTCCTATATTCTGCCTTCTGGTCCAAGTATAAGCTTTGCCCACTTTATCAAACAACTTCCAACACACTGTTATGAACTGAGGCAGTTCGGGAACATTGTCTCTCAACTGTGTTATAGAGTGTAGTACTACATTTCATTGAAGTGTAAGGCTTTCCAAAGCTGCCGAACGTGTTTCTTTCTCTATTTCAATGGTATTCTGCCTTGTATAACACACATTTACCACTCTAGTCGACTTTAAGTAAAGAATATAGGATTCATACAGTGTTTAATGTCATCTTAACTCGAATTAAGGATTTCCCGGATCTTAGCTACCTTTACTACACTAAGAACTGACTGGAGAATCTCTTTGAGCTGTTCTAAACAAGTTCTCATCTGTTTACACTCATTTTCTCTGAATTATCCATGTTTTCATGTAGTTTCCTATATTCTGCCTTCTGGTCCAAGTATAAGCTTTGCCCACTTTATCAAACAACTTCCTACACACTGTTATGAACTGAGGCAGCTCGGGAACATTGTCTCTCAACTGTGTTATAGACTGTAGTACTATATTTCAGTGAAGTGTAAGGCTTTCCAAAGCTGCCGAACGTGTTTCTTTCTCTATTTCAATGGTATTCTGCCTTGTATAACACACATTTACCACTCTAGTCTCCTTTAAGTAAAGAATATAGGATTCATACAGTGTTTCATGTCATCTTAACTCGAATTAAAGATTTCCCGGATCTTAGCTACCTTTACTACGCTAAGAACTGACCGGAGAATCTCTTTGAGCTGTTCTAAACAAGTTCTCATCTGTTTACAGTCATTTTCTCTGAATTTTGCATGTTTTCATGTAGTTTCCTACATTCTGCCTTCTGGTCCAAGTATAAGCTTTGCCCACTTTATCAAACAACTTCCTACACACTGTTATGAACTGAGGCAGCTCGGGAACATTGTCTCTCAACTGTGTTATAGAGTGTAGTACTACATTTCAGTGAAGTGTAAGGCTTTCCAAAGCTGCCGAACGTGTTTCTTTCTCTATTTCAATGGTATTCTGCCTTGTATAACACACATTTACCACTCTAGTCTCCTTTAAGTAAAGAATATAGGATTCAAACAGTGATTCATGTGATCTTAACTTGAATTAAGGATTTCCCGGATCTTAGCTACCTTTTCTACACTAAGAACTGACTTGGAGAATCTCTTTGAGCTGTTCTAAACAAGTTCTCATCTGTTTACAGTCATTTTCTCCTAATTATCCATGTTTTCATGTAGTTTCCTATATTCTGCCTTCTGGTCCAAGTATAAGCTTTGCCCACTTTATCAAACAACCTCCTACACACTGTTATGAACTGAGGCAGCTCGGGAACATTGTCTCTCAACTGTGTTATAGAGTGTAGTACTACATTTCAGTGAAGTGTAAGGCTTTCCAAAGCTGCCGAACGTGTTTCTTTCTCTATTTCAATGGTATTCTGCCTTGTATAACACACATTTACCAGTCTAGTCTCCTTTAAGTAAAGAATATAGGATTCATACAGTGTTTCATGTGATCTTAACTTGAATTAAGGATTTCCCGGATCTTAGGTACCTTTTCTACACTAAGAACTGACTTGGAGAATCTCTTTGAGCTGTTCTAAACAAGTTCTCATCTGTTTACAGTCATTTTCTCTGAATTATCCATGTTTTCATGTAGTTTCCTATATTCTGCCTTCTGGTCCAAGTATAAGCTTTGCCCACTTTATCAAACAACTTCCTACACACTGTTATGAACTGAGGCAGCTCGGGAACATTGTCTCTCAACTGTGTTATAGAGTGTAGTACTACATTTCAGTGAAGTGTAAGGCTTTCCAAAGCTGCCGAACGTGTTTCTTTCTCTATTTCAATGGTATTCTGCCTTGTATAACACACATTTACCACTCTAGTCCACTTTAAGTAAAGAATATAGGATTCAAACAGTGTTTCATGTGATCTTAACTTGAATTAAGGATTTCCCGGATCTTAGCTACCTTTTCTACACTAAGAACTGACTTGGAGAATCTCTTTGAGCTGTTCTAAACAAGTTCTCATCTGTTTACAGTCATTTTCTCCGAATTATCCATGTTTTCATGTAGTTTCCTATATTCTGCCTTCTGGTCCAAGTATAAGCTTTGCCCACTTTATCAAACAACTTCCTACACACTGTTATGAACTGAGGCAGCTCGGGAACATTGTCTCTCAACTGTGTTATAGAGTGTAGTACTACATTTCAGAGAAGTGTAAGGCTTTCCAAAGCTGCCGAACGTGTTTCTTTCTCTATTTCAATGGTATTCTGCCTTGTATAACACACATTTACCACTCCAGTCGACTTTAAGTAAAGAATATAGGATTCATACAGTGTTTAATGTCATCTTAACTCGAATTTAGGATTTCCCGGATCTTAGCTACCTTTAATACACTAAGAACTGACTGGAGAATCTCTTTGAGCTGTTCTAAACAAGTTCTCATCTGTTTATACTCATTTTCTCTGAATTATCCATGTTTTCATGTAGTTTCCTATATTCTGCCTTCTGGTCCAAGTATAAGCTTTGCCCACTTTATCAAACAACTTCCTACACACTGTTATGAACTGAGGCAGCTCGGGAACATTGTCTCTCAACTGTGTTATAGAGTGTAGTACTACATTTCAGTGAAGTGTAAGGCTTTCCAAAGCTGCCGAACGTGTTTCTTTCTCTATTTCAATGGTATTCTGCCTTGTATAACACACATTTACCACTCTAGTCTCCTTTAAGTAAAGAATATAGGATTCATACAGTGTTTCATGTGATCTTAACTTGAATTATGGATTTCCCGGATCTTAGCTACCTTTTCTACACTAAGAACTGACTTGGAGAATCTCTTTGAGCTGTTCTAAACAAGTTCTCATCTGTTTACAATCATTTTCTCTGAATTATCCATGTTTTCATGTAGTTTCCTATATTCTGCCTTCTGGTCCAAGTATAAGCTTTGCCCACTTTATCAAACAACTTCCAACACACTGTTATGAACTGAGGCAGTTCGGGAACATTGTCTCTCAACTGTGTTATAGAGTGTAGTACTACATTTCATTGAAGTGTAAGGCTTTCCAAAGCTGCCGAACGTGTTTCTTTCTCTATTTCAATGGTATTCTGCCTTGTATAACACACATTTACCACTCTAGTCGACTTTAAGTAAAGAATATAGGATTCATACAGTGTTTAATGTCATCTTAACTCGAATTAAGGATTTCCCGGATCTTAGCTACCTTTACTACACTAAGAACTGACTGGAGAATCTCTTTGAGCTGTTCTAAACAAGTTCTCATCTGTTTACACTCATTTTCTCTGAATTATCCATGTTTTCATGTAGTTTCCTATATTCTGCCTTCTGGTCCAAGTATAAGCTTTGCCCACTTTATCAAACAACTTCCTACACACTGTTATGAACTGAGGCAGCTCGGGAACATTGTCTCTCAACTGTGTTATAGACTGTAGTACTATATTTCAGTGAAGTGTAAGGCTTTCCAAAGCTGCCGAACGTGTTTCTTTCTCTATTTCAATGGTATTCTGCCTTGTATAACACACATTTACCACTCTAGTCTCCTTTAAGTAAAGAATATAGGATTCATACAGTGTTTCATGTCATCTTAACTCGAATTAAAGATTTCCCGGATCTTAGCTACCTTTACTACGCTAAGAACTGACCGGAGAATCTCTTTGAGCTGTTCTAAACAAGTTCTCATCTGTTTACAGTCATTTTCTCTGAATTTTGCATGTTTTCATGTAGTTTCCTACATTCTGCCTTCTGGTCCAAGTATAAGCTTTGCCCACTTTATCAAACAACTTCCTACACACTGTTATGAACTGAGGCAGCTCGGGAACATTGTCTCTCAACTGTGTTATAGAGTGTAGTACTACATTTCAGTGAAGTGTAAGGCTTTCCAAAGCTGCCGAACGTGTTTCTTTCTCTATTTCAATGGTATTCTGCCTTGTATAACACACATTTACCACTCTAGTCTCCTTTAAGTAAAGAATATAGGATTCAAACAGTGATTCATGTGATCTTAACTTGAATTAAGGATTTCCCGGATCTTAGCTACCTTTTCTACACTAAGAACTGACTTGGAGAATCTCTTTGAGCTGTTCTAAACAAGTTCTCATCTGTTTACAGTCATTTTCTCCTAATTATCCATGTTTTCATGTAGTTTCCTATATTCTGCCTTCTGGTCCAAGTATAAGCTTTGCCCACTTTATCAAACAACCTCCTACACACTGTTATGAACTGAGGCAGCTCGGGAACATTGTCTCTCAACTGTGTTATAGAGTGTAGTACTACATTTCAGTGAAGTGTAAGGCTTTCCAAAGCTGCCGAACGTGTTTCTTTCTCTATTTCAATGGTATTCTGCCTTGTATAACACACATTTACCAGTCTAGTCTCCTTTAAGTAAAGAATATAGGATTCATACAGTGTTTCATGTGATCTTAACTTGAATTAAGGATTTCCCGGATCTTAGGTACCTTTTCTACACTAAGAACTGACTTGGAGAATCTCTTTGAGCTGTTCTAAACAAGTTCTCATCTGTTTACAGTCATTTTCTCTGAATTATCCATGTTTTCATGTAGTTTCCTATATTCTGCCTTCTGGTCCAAGTATAAGCTTTGCCCACTTTATCAAACAACTTCCTACACACTGTTATGAACTGAGGCAGCTCGGGAACATTGTCTCTCAACTGTGTTATAGAGTGTAGTACTACATTTCAGTGAAGTGTAAGGCTTTCCAAAGCTGCCGAACGTGTTTCTTTCTCTATTTCAATGGTATTCTGCCTTGTATAACACACATTTACCACTCTAGTCCACTTTAAGTAAAGAATATAGGATTCAAACAGTGTTTCATGTGATCTTAACTTGAATTAAGGATTTCCCGGATCTTAGCTACCTTTTCTACACTAAGAACTGACTTGGAGAATCTCTTTGAGCTGTTCTAAACAAGTTCTCATCTGTTTACAGTCATTTTCTCCGAATTATCCATGTTTTCATGTAGTTTCCTATATTCTGCCTTCTGGTCCAAGTATAAGCTTTGCCCACTTTATCAAACAACTTCCTACACACTGTTATGAACTGAGGCAGCTCGGGAACATTGTCTCTCAACTGTGTTATAGAGTGTAGTACTACATTTCAGAGAAGTGTAAGGCTTTCCAAAGCTGCCGAACGTGTTTCTTTCTCTATTTCAATGGTATTCTGCCTTGTATAACACACATTTACCACTCCAGTCGACTTTAAGTAAAGAATATAGGATTCATACAGTGTTTAATGTCATCTTAACTCGAATTTAGGATTTCCCGGATCTTAGCTACCTTTAATACACTAAGAACTGACTGGAGAATCTCTTTGAGCTGTTCTAAACAAGTTCTCATCTGTTTATACTCATTTTCTCTGAATTATCCATGTTTTCATGTAGTTTCCTATATTCTGCCTTCTGGTCCAAGTATAAGCTTTGCCCACTTTATCAAACAACTTCCTACACACTGTTATGAACTGAGGCAGCTCGGGAACATTGTCTCTCAACTGTGTTATAGAGTGTAGTACTACATTTCAGTGAAGTGTAAGGCTTTCCAAAGCTGCCGAACGTGTTTCTTTCTCTATTTCAATGGTATTCTGCCTTGTATAACACACATTTACCACTCTAGTCTCCTTTAAGTAAAGAATATAGGATTCATACAGTGTTTCATGTGATCTTAACTTGAATTATGGATTTCCCGGATCTTAGCTACCTTTTCTACACTAAGAACTGACTTGGAGAATCTCTTTGAGCTGTTCTAAACAAGTTCTCATCTGTTTACAATCATTTTCTCTGAATTATCCATGTTTTCATGTAGTTTCCTATATTCTGCCTTCTGGTCCAAGTATAAGCTTTGCCCACTTTATCAAACAACTTCCAACACACTGTTATGAACTGAGGCAGTTCGGGAACATTGTCTCTCAACTGTGTTATAGAGTGTAGTACTACATTTCATTGAAGTGTAAGGCTTTCCAAAGCTGCCGAACGTGTTTCTTTCTCTATTTCAATGGTATTCTGCCTTGTATAACACACATTTACCACTCTAGTCGACTTTAAGTAAAGAATATAGGATTCATACAGTGTTTAATGTCATCTTAACTCGAATTAAGGATTTCCCGGATCTTAGCTACCTTTACTACACTAAGAACTGACTGGAGAATCTCTTTGAGCTGTTCTAAACAAGTTCTCATCTGTTTACACTCATTTTCTCTGAATTATCCATGTTTTCATGTAGTTTCCTATATTCTGCCTTCTGGTCCAAGTATAAGCTTTGCCCACTTTATCAAACAACTTCCTACACACTGTTATGAACTGAGGCAGCTCGGGAACATTGTCTCTCAACTGTGTTATAGACTGTAGTACTATATTTCAGTGAAGTGTAAGGCTTTCCAAAGCTGCCGAACGTGTTTCTTTCTCTATTTCAATGGTATTCTGCCTTGTATAACACACATTTACCACTCTAGTCTCCTTTAAGTAAAGAATATAGGATTCATACAGTGTTTCATGTCATCTTAACTCGAATTAAAGATTTCCCGGATCTTAGCTACCTTTACTACGCTAAGAACTGACCGGAGAATCTCTTTGAGCTGTTCTAAACAAGTTCTCATCTGTTTACAGTCATTTTCTCTGAATTTTGCATGTTTTCATGTAGTTTCCTACATTCTGCCTTCTGGTCCAAGTATAAGCTTTGCCCACTTTATCAAACAACTTCCTACACACTGTTATGAACTGAGGCAGCTCGGGAACATTGTCTCTCAACTGTGTTATAGAGTGTAGTACTACATTTCAGTGAAGTGTAAGGCTTTCCAAAGCTGCCGAACGTGTTTCTTTCTCTATTTCAATGGTATTCTGCCTTGTATAACACACATTTACCACTCTAGTCTCCTTTAAGTAAAGAATATAGGATTCATACAGTGATTCATGTGATCTTAACTTGAATTAAGGATTTCCCGGATCTTAGCTACCTTTTCTACACTAAGAACTGACTTGGAGAATCTCTTTGAGCTGTTCTAAACAAGTTCTCATCTGTTTACAGTCATTTTCTCCTAATTATCCATGTTTTCATGTAGTTTCCTATATTCTGCCTTCTGGTCCAAGTATAAGCTTTGCCCACTTTATCAAACAACCTCCTACACACTGTTATGAACTGAGGCAGCTCGGGAACATTGTCTCTCAACTGTGTTATAGAGTGTAGTACTACATTTCAGTGAAGTGTAAGGCTTTCCAAAGCTGCGGAACGTGTTTCTTTCTCTATTTCAATGGTATTCTGCCTTGTATAACACACATTTACCACTCTAGTCGACTTTAAGTAAAGAATATAGGATTCATACAGTGTTTAATGTCATCTTAACTCGAATTAAGGATTTCCCGGATCTTAGCTACCTTTACTACACTAAGAACTGACTGGAGAATCTCTTTGAGCTGTTCTAAACAAGTTCTCATCTGTTTACACTCATTTTCTCTGAATTATCCATGTTTTCATGTAGTTTCCTATATTCTGCCTTCTGGTCCAAGTATAAGCTTTGCCCACTTTATCAAACAACTTCCTACACACTGTTATGAACTGAGGCAGCTCGGGAACATTGTCTCTCAACTGTGTTATAGACTGTAGTACTATATTTCAGTGAAGTGTAAGGCTTTCCAAAGCTGCCGAACGTGTTTCTTTCTCTATTTCAATGGTATTCTGCCTTGTATAACACACATTTACCACTCTAGTCTCCTTTAAGTAAAGAATATAGGATTCATACAGTGTTTCATGTCATCTTAACTCGAATTAAAGATTTCCCGGATCTTAGCTACCTTTACTACGCTAAGAACTGACCGGAGAATCTCTTTGAGCTGTTCTAAACAAGTTCTCATCTGTTTACAGTCATTTTCTCTGAATTTTGCATGTTTTCATGTAGTTTCCTACATTCTGCCTTCTGGTCCAAGTATAAGCTTTGCCCACTTTATCAAACAACTTCCTACACACTGTTATGAACTGAGGCAGCTCGGGAACATTGTCTCTCAACTGTGTTATAGAGTGTAGTACTACATTTCAGTGAAGTGTAAGGCTTTCCAAAGCTGCCGAACGTGTTTCTTTCTCTATTTCAATGGTATTCTGCCTTGTATAACACACATTTACCACTCTAGTCTCCTTTAAGTAAAGAATATAGGATTCATACAGTGATTCATGTGATCTTAACTTGAATTAAGGATTTCCCGGATCTTAGCTACCTTTTCTACACTAAGAACTGACTTGGAGAATCTCTTTGAGCTGTTCTAAACAAGTTCTCATCTGTTTACAGTCATTTTCTCCTAATTATCCATGTTTTCATGTAGTTTCCTATATTCTGCCTTCTGGTCCAAGTATAAGCTTTGCCCACTTTATCAAACAACCTCCTACACACTGTTATGAACTGAGGCAGCTCGGGAACATTGTCTCTCAACTGTGTTATAGAGTGTAGTACTACATTTCAGTGAAGTGTAAGGCTTTCCAAAGCTGCCGAACGTGTTTCTTTCTCTATTTCAATGGTATTCTGCCTTGTATAACACACATTTACCACTCTAGTCTCCTTTAAGTAAAGAATATAGGATTCATACAGTGTTTCATGTGATCTTAACTTGAATTAAGGATTTCCCGGATCTTAGCTACCTTTTCTACACTAAGAACTGACTTGGAGAATCTCTTTGAGCTGTTCTAAACAAGTTCTCATCTGTTTACAGTCATTTTCTCCGAATTATCCATGTTTTCATGTAGTTTCCTATATTCTGCCTTCTGGTCCAAGTATAAGCTTTGCCCACTTTATCAAACAACTTCCTACACACTGTTATGAACTGAGGCAGCTCGGGAACATTGTCTCTCAACTGTGTTATAGAGTGTAGTACTACATTTCAGTGAAGTGTAAGGCTTTCCAAAGCTGCCGAACGTGTTTCTTTCTCTATTTCAATGGTATTCTGCCTTGTATAACACACATTTACCACTCTAGTCTCCTTTAAGTAAAGAATATAGGATTCATACAGTGTTTCATGTGATCTTAACTTGAATTATGGATTTCCCGGATCTTAGCTACCTTTTCTACACTAAGAACTGACTTGGAGAATCTCTTTGAGCTGTTCTAAACAAGTTCTCATCTGTTTACAATCATTTTCTCTGAATTATCCATGTTTTCATGTAGTTTCCTATATTCTGCCTTCTGGTCCAAGTATAAGCTTTGCCCACTTTATCAAACAACTTCCAACACACTGTTATGAACTGAGGCAGTTCGGGAACATTGTCTCTCAACTGTGTTATAGAGTGTAGTACTACATTTCATTGAAGTGTAAGGCTTTCCAAAGCTGCCGAACGTGTTTCTTTCTCTATTTCAATGGTATTCTGCCTTGTATAACACACATTTACCACTCTAGTCTCCTTTAAGTAAAGAATATAGGATTCATACAGTGTTTCATGTCATCTTAACTCGAATTAAAGATTTCCCGGATCTTAGCTACCTTTACTACGCTAAGAACTGACCGGAGAATCTCTTTGAGCTGTTCTAAACAAGTTCTCATCTGTTTACAGTCATTTTCTCTGAATTTTGCATGTTTTCATGTAGTTTCCTACATTCTGCCTTCTGGTCCAAGTATAAGCTTTGCCCACTTTATCAAACAACTTCCTACACACTGTTATGAACTGAGGCAGCTCGGGAACATTGTCTCTCAACTGTGTTATAGAGTGTAGTACTACATTTCAGTGAAGTGTAAGGCTTTCCAAAGCTGCCGAACGTGTTTCTTTCTCTATTTCAATGGTATTCTGCCTTGTATAACACACATTTACCACTCTAGTCTCATTTAAGTAAAGAATATAGGATTCATACAGTGATTCATGTGATCTTAACTTGAATTAAGGATTTCCCGGATCTTAGCTACCTTTTCTACACTAAGAACTGACTTGGAGAATCTCTTTGAGCTGTTCTAAACAAGTTCTCATCTGTTTACAGTCATTTTCTCCTAATTATCCATGTTTTCATGTAGTTTCCTATATTCTGCCTTCTGGTCCAAGTATAAGCTTTGCCCACTTTATCAAACAACCTCCTACACACTGTTATGAACTGAGGCAGCTCGGGAACATTGTCTCTCAACTGTGTTATAGAGTGTAGTAGTACATTTCAGTGAAGTGTAAGGCTTTCCAAAGCTGCCGAACGTGTTTCTTTCTCTATTTCAATGGTATTCTGCCTTGTATAACACACATTTACCACTCTAGTCTCCTTTAAGTAAAGAATATAGGATTCATACAGTGTTTCATGTCATCTTAACTCGAATTAAAGATTTCCCGGATCTTAGCTACCTTTACTACGCTAAGAACTGACCGGAGAATCTCTTTGAGCTGTTCTAAACAAGTTCTCATCTGTTTACAGTCATTTTCTCTGAATTTTGCATGTTTTCATGTAGTTTCCTACATTCTGCCTTCTGGTCCAAGTATAAGCTTTGCCCACTTTATCAAACAACTTCCTACACACTGTTATGAACTGAGGCAGCTCGGGAACATTGTCTCTCAACTGTGTTATAGAGTGTAGTACTACATTTCATTGAAGTGTAAGGCTTTCCAAAGCTGCCGAACGTGTTTCTTTCTCTATTTCAATGGTATTCTGCCTTGTATAACACACATTTACCACTCTAGTCGACTTTAAGTAAAGAATATAGGATTCATACAGTGTTTAATGTCATCTTAACTCGAATTAAGGATTTCCCGGATCTTAGCTACCTTTACTACACTAAGAACTGACTGGAGAATCTCTTTGAGCTGTTCTAAACAAGTTCTCATCTGTTTACACTCATTTTCTCTGAATTATCCATGTTTTCATGTAGTTTCCTATATTCTGCCTTCTGGTCCAAGTATAAGCTTTGCCCACTTTATCAAACAACTTCCTACACACTGTTATGAACTGAGGCAGCTCGGGAACATTGTCTCTCAACTGTGTTATAGACTGTAGTACTATATTTCAGTGAAGTGTAAGGCTTTCCAAAGCTGCCGAACGTGTTTCTTTCTCTATTTCAATGGTATTCTGCCTTGTATAACACACATTTACCACTCTAGTCTCCTTTAAGTAAAGAATATAGGATTCATACAGTGTTTCATGTCATCTTAACTCGAATTAAAGATTTCCCGGATCTTAGCTACCTTTACTACGCTAAGAACTGACCGGAGAATCTCTTTGAGCTGTTCTAAACAAGTTCTCATCTGTTTACAGTCATTTTCTCTGAATTTTGCATGTTTTCATGTAGTTTCCTACATTCTGCCTTCTGGTCCAAGTATAAGCTTTGCCCACTTTATCAAACAACTTCCTACACACTGTTATGAACTGAGGCAGCTCGGGAACATTGTCTCTCAACTGTGTTATAGAGTGTAGTACTACATTTCAGTGAAGTGTAAGGCTTTCCAAAGCTGCCGAACGTGTTTCTTTCTCTATTTAAATGGTATTCTGCCTTGTATAACACACATTTACCACTCTAGTCTCATTTAAGTAAAGAATATAGGATTCATACAGTGATTCATGTGATCTTAACTTGAATTAAGGATTTCCCGGATCTTAGCTACCTTTTCTACACTAAGAACTGACTTGGAGAATCTCTTTGAGCTGTTCTAAACAAGTTCTCATCTGTTTACAGTCATTTTCTCCTAATTATCCATGTTTTCATGTAGTTTCCTATATTCTGCCTTCTGGTCCAAGTATAAGCTTTGCCCACTTTATCAAACAACCTCCTACACACTGTTATGAACTGAGGCAGCTCGGGAACATTGTCTCTCAACTGTGTTATAGAGTGTAGTACTACTTTTCAGTGAAGTGTAAGGCTTTCCAAAGCTGCCGAACGTGTTTCTTTCTCTATTTCAATGGTATTCTGCCTTGTATAACACACATTTACCAGTCTAGTCTCCTTTAAGTAAAGAATATAGGATTCATACAGTGTTTCATGTGATCTTAACTTGAATTAAGGATTTCCCGGATCTTAGGTACCTTTTCTACACTAAGAACTGACTTGGAGAATCTCTTTGAGCTGTTCTAAACAAGTTCTCATCTGTTTACAGTCATTTTCTCTGAATTATCCATGTTTTCATGTAGTTTCCTATATTCTGCCTTCTGGTCCAAGTATAAGCTTTGCCCACTTTATCAAACAACTTCCTACACACTGTTATGAACTGAGGCAGCTCGGGAACATTGTCTCTCAACTGTGTTATAGAGTGTAGTACTACATTTCAGTGAAGTGTAAGGCTTTCCAAAGCTGCCGAACGTGTTTCTTTCTCTATTTCAATGGTATTCTGCCTTGTATAACACACATTTACCACTCTAGTCGACTTTAAGTAAAGAATATAGGATTCAAACAGTGTTTCATGTGATCTTAACTTGAATTAAGGATTTCCCGGATCTTAGCTACCTTTTCTACACTAAGAACTGACTTGGAGAATCTCTTTGAGCTGTTCTAAACAAGTTCTCATCTGTTTACAGTCATTTTCTCCGAATTATCCATGTTTTCATGTAGTTTCCTATATTCTGCCTTCTGGTCCAAGTATAAGCTTTGCCCACTTTATCAAACAACTTCCTACACACTGTTATGAACTGAGGCAGCTCGGGAACATTGTCTCTCAACTGTGTTATAGAGTGTAGTACTACATTTCAGAGAAGTGTAAGGCTTTCCAAAGCTGCCGAACGTGTTTCTTTCTCTATTTCAATGGTATTCTGCCTTGTATAACACACATTTACCAGTCTAGTCTCCTCTAAGTAAAGAACATAGGATTCATACAGTGTTTCATGTGATCTTAACTTGAATTAAAACTGACTTGGAGAATCTCTTTGAGCTGTTCTAAACAAGTTCTCATCTGTTTACAGTCATTTTCTCCGAATTATCCATGTTTTCATGTAGTTTCCTATATTCTGCCTTCCGGTCCAAGTATAAGCTTTGCCCACTTTATCAAAAAACTTCCTACACACTGTTATGAACTGAGGCAGCTCGGGAACATTGTCTCTAAACTGTGTTATAGAGTGTAGTACTACATTTCAGTGAAGTGTAAGGCTTTCCAAAGCTGCCGAACGTGTTTCTTTCTCTATTTCAATGGTATTCTGCCTTGTATAACACACATTTACCACTCTAGTCGACTTTAAGTAAAGACTATAGGATTCATACAGTGTTTAATGTCATCTTAACTCGAATTAAGGATTTCCCGGATCTTAGCTACCTTTTCTACACTAAGAACTGACTTGGAGAATCTCTTTGAGCTGTTCTAAACAAGTTCTCATCTGTTTACAGTCATTTTCTCCGAATTATCCATGTTTTCATGTAGTTTCCTATATTCTGCCTTCTGGTCCAAGTATAAGCTTTGCCCACTTTATCAAAAAACTTCCTACACACTGTTATGAACTGAGGCAGCTCGGGAACATTGTCTCTAAACTGTGTTATAGAGTGTAGTACTACATTTCAGTGAAGTGTAAGGCTTTCCAAAGCTGCCGATCGTGTTTCTTTCTCTATTTCAATGGTATTCTGCCTTGTATAACACACATTTACCACTCTAGTCTCCTTTAAGTAAAGAATATAGGACTCATACAGTGTTTCATGTCATCTTAACTCGAATTAAGGATTTCCCGGATCTTATCTGCCTTTACTACACTAAGAACTGACTTGGAGAATCTCTTTCAGCTGTTGTAAACAAGTTCTCATCTGTTTACAGTCATTTTCTCTGAATTATCCATGTTTTCATGCTGTTTTCTATATTCTGCCTTCTGGTCCAGGTATAAGCTTTGCCCACTTTATCAAACAACTTCCTACACACTGTTATGAACTGAGGCAGCTCGGGAACATTGTCTCTCAACTGTGTTATAGAGTGTAGTACTACATTTCAGTGAAGTGTAAGGCTTTCCAAAGCTGCCGAACGTGTTTCTTTCTCTATTTCAATGGTATTCTGCCTTGTATAACACACATTTACCACTCTAGTCTCCTTTAAGTAAAGAATATAGGATTCATACAGTGATTCATGTGATCTTAACTTGAATTAAGGATTTCCCGGATCTTAGCTACCTTTTCTACACTAAGAACTGACTTGGAGAATCTCTTTGAGCTGTTCTAAACAAGTTCTCATCTGTTTACAGTCATTTTCTCCTAATTATCCATGTTTTCATGTAGTTTCCTATATTCTGCCTTCTGGTCCAAGTATAAGCTTTGCCCACTTTATCAAACAACCTCCTACACACTGTTATGAACTGAGGCAGCTCGGGAACATTGTCTCTCAACTGTGTTATAGAGTGTAGTACTACATTTCAGTGAAGTGTAAGGCTTTCCAAAGCTGCCGAACGTGTTTCTTTCTCTATTTCAATGGTATTCTGCCTTGTATAACACACATTTACCAGTCTAGTCTCCTTTAAGTAAAGAATATAGGATTCATACAGTGTTTCATGTGATCTTAACTTGAATTAAGGATTTCCCGGATCTTAGCTACCTTTTCTACACTAAGAACTGACTTGGAGAATCTCTTTGAGCTGTTCTAAACAAGTTCTCATCTGTTTACAGTCATTTTCTCTGAATTATCCATGTTTTCATTTGGTTTCCTATATTCTGCCTTCTGGTCCAAGTATAAGCTTTGCCCACTTTATCAAACAACTTCCTACACACTGTTATGAACTGAGGCAGCTCGGGAACATTGTCTCTCAACTGTGTTATAGAGTGTAGTACTACATTTCAGTGAAGTGTAAGGCTTTCCAAAGCTGCCGAACGTGTTTCTTTCTCTATTTCAATGGTATTCTGCCTTGTATAACACACATTTACCACTCTAGTCGACTTTAAGTAAAGAATATAGGATTCAAACAGTGTTTCATGTGATCTTAACTTGAATTAAGGATTTCCCGGATCTTAGCTACCTTTTCTACACTAAGAACTGACTTGGAGAATCTCTTTGAGCTGTTCTAAACAAGTTCTCATCTGTTTACAGTCATTTTCTCCGAATTATCCATGTTTTCATGTAGTTTCCTATATTCTGCCTTCTGGTCCAAGTATAAGCTTTGCCCACTTTATCAAACAACTTCCTACACACTGTTATGAACTGAGGCAGCTCGGAAACATTGTCTCTCAACTGTGTTATAGAGTGTAGTACTACATTTCAGAGAAGTGTAAGGCTTTCCAAAGATGCCGAACGTGTTTCTTTCTCTATTTCAATGGTATTCTGCCTTGTATAACACACATTTACCAGTCTAGTCTCCTCTAAGTAAAGAACATAGGATTCATACAGTGTTTCATGTGATCTTAACTTGAATTAAAACTGACTTGGAGAATCTCTTTGAGCTGTTCTAAACAAGTTCTCATCTGTTTACAGTCATTTTCTCCGAATTATCCATGTTTTCATGTAGTTTCCTATATTCTGCCTTCCGGTCCAAGTATAAGCTTTGCCCACTTTATCAAAAAACTTCCTACACACTGTTATGAACTGAGGCAGCTCGGGAACATTGTCTCTAAACTGTGTTATAGAGTGTAGTACTACATTTCAGTGAAGTGTAAGGCTTTCCAAAGCTGCCGAACGTGTTTCTTTCTCTATTTCAATGGTATTCTGCCTTGTATAACACACATTTACCACTCTAGTCGACTTTAAGTAAAGACTATAGGATTCATACAGTGTTTAATGTCATCTTAACTCGAATTAAGGATTTCCCGGATCTTAGCTACCTTTTCTACACTAAGAACTGACTTGGAGAATCTCTTTGAGCTGTTCTAAACAAGTTCTCATCTGTTTACAGTCATTTTCTCCGAATTATCCATGTTTTCATGTAGTTTCCTATATTCTGCCTTCTGGTCCAATTATAAGCTTTGCCCAGTTTATCAAAAAACTTCCTACACACTGTTATGAACTGAGGCAGCTTGGGAACATTGTCTCTCAACTGTGTTATAGAGTGTAGTACTACATTTCAGTGAAGTGTAAGGCTTTCCAAAGCTGCCGAACGTGTTTCTTTCTCTATTTCAATGGTATTCTGCCTTGTATAACACACATTTACCAGTCTAGTCTCCTTTAAGTAAAGAATATAGGATTCATACAGTGTTTCATGTGATCTTAACTTGAATTAAAACTGACTTGGAGAATCTCTTTGAGCTGTTCTAAACAAGTTCTCATCTGTTTACAGTCATTTTCTCCGAATTATCCATGTTTTCATGTAGTTTCCTATATTCTGCCTTCTGGTCCAAGTATAAGCTTTGCCCACTTTATCAAAAAACTTCCTACACACTGTTATGAACTGAGGCAGCTCGGGAACATTGTCTCTCAACTGTGTTATAGAGTGTAGTACTACATTTCAGTGAAGTGTAAGGCTTTCCAAAGCTGCCGATCGTGTTTCTTTCTCTATTTCAATGGTATTCTGCCTTGTATAACACACATTTACCACTCTAGTCTCCTTTAAGTAAAGAATATAGGACTCATACAGTGTTTCATGTCATCTTAACTCGAATTAAGGATTTCCCGGATCTTATCTGCCTTTACTACACTAAGAACTGACTTGGAGAATCTCTTTCAGCTGTTCTAAACAAGTTCTCATCTGTTTAGAGTCATTTTCTATGAATTATCCATGTTTTCATGCAGTTTTCTATATTCTGCCTTCTGGTCCAGGTATAAGCTTTGCCCACTTTATCAAACAACTTCCTACACACTGTTATGAACTGAGGCAGCTCGGGAACATTGTCTCTCAACTGTGTTATAGAGTGTAGTACTACATTTCATTGAAGTGTAAGGCTTTCCAAAGCTGCCGAAAGTGTTTCTTTCTCTATTTCAATGGTATTCTGCCTTGTATAACACACATTTACTACTCTAGTCGACTTTAAGTAAAGAATATAGGATTCATACAGTGTTTCATGTGATCTTAACTTGAATTAAGGATTTCCCGGATCTTAGCTACCTTTTCTACACTAAGAACTGACTTGGAGAATCTCTTTGAGCTGTTCTAAACAAGTTCTCATCGGTTTACAGTCATTTTCTCCGAATTATCCATGTTTTCATGTAGTTTCCTATATTCTGCCTTCTGGTCCAAGTATAAGCTTTGCCCACTTTATCAAACAACTACCTACACACTGTTATGAACTGAGGCAGCTCGGGAACATTGTCTCTCAACTGTGTTATAGAGTGTAGTACTACATTTCATTGAAGTGTAAGGCTTTCCAAAGCTGCCGAACGTGTTTCTTTCTCAATTTCAATGGTATTCTGCCTTGTATAACACACATTTACCACTCTAGTCGACTTTAAGTAAAGACTATAGGATTCATACAGTGTTTAATGTCATCTTAACTCGAATTAAGGATTTCCCGGATCTTAGCTACCTTTTCTACACTAAGAACTGACTTGGAGAATCTCTTTGAGCTGTTCTAAACAAGTTCTCATCTGTTTACAGTCATTTTCTCCGAATTATCCATGTTTTCATGTAGTTTCCTATATTCTGCCTTCTGGTCCAATTATAAGCTTTGCCCAGTTTATCAAAAAACTTCCTACACACTGTTATGAACTGAGGCAGCTCGGGAACATTGTCTCTAAACTGTGTTATAGAGTGTAGTACTACATTTCAGTGAAGTGTAAGGCTTTCCAAAGCTGCCGAACGTGTTTCTTTCTCTATTTCAATGGTATTCTGCCTTGTATAACACACATTTACCACTCTAGTCTCCTTTAAGTAAAGAATATAGGACTCATACAGTGTTTCATGGCATCTTAACTCGAATTAAGGATTTCCCGGATCTTATCTGCCTTTACTACACTAAGAACTGACTTGGAGAATCTCTTTCAGCTGTTCTAAACAAGTTCTCATCTGTTTACAGTCATTTTCTCTGAATTATCCATGTTTTCATGCAGTTTTCTATATTCTGCCTTCTGGTCCAGGTATAAGCTTTGCCCACTTTATCAAACAACTTCCTACACACTGTTATGAACTGAGGCAGCTCGGGAACATTGTCTCTCAACTGTGTTATAGAGTGTAGTACTACATTTCATTGAAGTGTAAGGCTTTCCAAAGCTGCCGAAAGTGTTTCTTTCTCTATTTCAATGGTATTCTGCCTTGTATAACACACATTTACTACTCTAGTCGACTTTAAGTAAAGAATATAGGATTCATACAGTGTTTCATGTGATCTTAACTTGAATTAAGGATTTCCCGGATCTTAGCTACCTTTTCTACACTAAGAACTGACTTGGAGAATCTCTTTGAGCTGTTCTAAACAAGTTCTCATCGGTTTACAGTCATTTTCTCCGAATTATCCATGTTTTCATGTAGTTTCCTATATTCTGCCTTCTGGTCCAAGTATAAGCTTTGCCCACTTTATCAAACAACTTCCTACACACTGTTATGAACTGAGGCAGCTCGGGAACATTGTCTCTCAACTGTGTTATAGACTGTAGTACTATATTTCAGTGAAGTGTAAGGCTTTCCAAAGCTGCCGAACGTGTTTCTTTCTCTATTTCAATGGTATTCTGCCTTGTATAACACACATTTACCACTCTAGTCTCCTTTAAGTAAAGAATATAGGATTCATACAGTGTTTCATGTCATCTTAACTCGAATTAAAGATTTCCCGGATCTTAGCTACCTTTACTACGCTAAGAACTGACCGGAGAATCTCTTTGAGCTGTTCTAAACAATTTCTCATCTGTTTACAGTCATTTTCTCTGAATTTTGCATGGTTTCATGTAGTTTCCTACATTCTGCCTTCTGGTCCAAGTATAAGCTTTGCCCACTTTATCAAACAACTTCCTACACACTGTTATGAACTGAGGCAGCTCGGGAACATTGTCTCTCAACTGTGTTATAGAGTGTAGTACTACATTTCAGTGAAGTGTAAGGCTTTCCAAAGCTGCCGAACGTGTTTCTTTCTCTATTTCAATGGTATTCTGCCTTGTATAACACACATTTACCAGTCTAGTCTCCTCTAAGTAAAGAACATAGGATTCATACAGTGTTTCATGTGATCTTAACTTGAATTAAAACTGACTTGGAGAATCTCTTTTAGCTGTTCTAAACAAGTTCTCATCTGTTTACAGTCATTTTCTCCGAATTATCCATGTTTTCATGTAGTTTCCTAAATTCTGCCTTCCGGTCCAAGTATAAGCTTTGCCCACTTTATCAAAAAACTTCCTACACACTGTTATGAACTGAGGCAGCTCGGGAACATTGTCTCTAAACTGTGTTATAGAGTGTAGTACTACATTTCAGTGAAGTGTAAGGCTTTCCAAAGCTGCCGAACGTGTTTCTTTCTCTATTTCAATGGTATTCTGCCTTGTATAACACACATTTACCACTCTAGTCGACTTTAAGTAAAGACTATAGGATTCATACAGTGTTTAATGTCATCTTAACTCGAATTAAGGATTTCCCGGATCTTAGCTACCTTTTCTACACTAAGAACTGACTTGGAGAATCTCTTTGAGCTGTTCTAAACAAGTTCTCATCTGTTTACAGTCATTTTCTCCGAATTATCCATGTTTTCATGTAGTTTCCTATATTCTGCCTTCTGGTCCAATTATAAGCTTTGCCCAGTTTATCAAACAACTTCCTACACACTGTTATGAACTGAGGCAGCTTGGGAACATTGTCTCTCAACTGTGTTATAGAGTGTAGTACTACATTTCAGTGAAGTGTAAGGCTTTCCAAAGCTGCCGAACGTGTTTCTTTCTCTATTTCAATGGTATTCTGCCTTGTATAACACACATTTACCGGTCTAGTCTCCTTTAAGTAAAGAATATAGGATTCATACAGTGTTTCATGTGATCTTAACTTGAATTAAAACTGACTTGGAGAATCTCTTTGAGCTGTTCTAAACAAGTTCTCATCTGTTTACAGTCATTTTCTCCGAATTATCCATGTTTTCATGTAGTTTCCTATATTCTGCCTTCTGGTCCAAGTATAAGCTTTGCCCACTTTATCAAAAAACTTCCTACACACTGTTATGAACTGAGGCAGCTCGGGAACATTGTCTCTAAACTGTGTTATAGAGTGTAGTACTACATTTCATTGAAGTGTAAGGCTTTCCAAAGCTGCCGAAAGTGTTTCTTTCTCTATTTCAATGGTATTCTGCCTTGTATAACACACATTTACCACTCTAGTCTCCTTTAAGTAAAGAATATAGGATTCATACAGTGTTTCATGTCATCTTAACTCGAATTAAAGATTTCCCGGATCTTAGCTACCTTTACTACGCTAAGAACTGACCGGAGAATCTCTTTGAGCTGTTCTAAACAAGTTCTCATCTGTTTACAGTCATTTTCTCTGAATTTTGCATGGTTTCATGTAGTTTCCTACATTCTGCCTTCTGGTCCAAGTATAAGCTTTGCCCACTTTATCAAACAACTTCCTACACACTGTTATGAACTGAGGCAGCTCGGGAACATTGTCTCTCAACTGTGTTATAGAGTGTAGTACTACATTTCAGTGAAGTGTAAGGCTTTCCAAAGCTGCCGAACGTGTTTCTTTCTCTATTTCAATGGTATTCTGCCTTGTATAACACACATTTACCAGTCTAGTCTCCTCTAAGTAAAGAACATAGGATTCATACAGTGTTTCATGTGATCTTAACTTGAATTAAAACTGACTTGGAGAATCTCTTTGAGCTGTTCTAAACAAGTTCTCATCTGTTTACAGTCATTTTCTCCGAATTATCCATGTTTTCATGTAGTTTCCTATATTCTGCCTTCCGGTCCAAGTATAAGCTTTGCCCACTTTATCAAAAAACTTCCTACACACTGTTATGAACTGAGGCAGCTCGGGAACATTGTCTCTAAACTGTGTTATAGAGTGTAGTACTACATTTCAGTGAAGTGTAAGGCTTTCCAAAGCTGCCGAACGTGTTTCTTTCTCTATTTCAATGGTATTCTGCCTTGTATAACACACATTTACCACTCTAGTCGACTTTAAGTAAAGACTATAGGATTCATACAGTGTTTAATGTCATCTTAACTCGAATTAAGGATTTCCCGGATCTTAGCTACCTTTTCTACACTAAGAACTGACTTGGAGAATCTCTTTGAGCTGTTCTAAACAAGTTCTCATCTGTTTACAGTCATTTTCTCCGAATTATCCATGTTTTCATGTAGTTTCCTATATTCTGCCTTCTGGTCCAATTATAAGCTTTGCCCAGTTTATCAAACAACTTCCTACACACTGTTATGAACTGAGGCAGCTTGGGAACATTGTCTCTCAACTGTGTTATAGAGTGTAGTACTACATTTCAGTGAAGTGTAAGGCTTTCCAAAGCTGCCGAACGTGTTTCTTTCTCTATTTCAATGGTATTCTGCCTTGTATAACACACATTTACCGGTCTAGTCTCCTTTAAGTAAAGAATATAGGATTCATACAGTGTTTCATGTGATCTTAACTTGAATTAAAACTGACTTGGAGAATCTCTTTGAGCTGTTCTAAACAAGTTCTCATCTGTTTACAGTCATTTTCTCCGAATTATCCATGTTTTCATGTAGTTTCCTATATTCTGCCTTCTGGTCCAAGTATAAGCTTTGCCCACTTTATCAAACAACTTCCTACACACTGTTATGAACTGAGGCAGCTCGGGAACATTGTCTCTCAACTGTGTTATAGAGTGTAGTACTACATTTCAGTGAAGTGTAAGGCTTTCCAAAGCTGCCGAACGTGTTTCTTTCTCTATTTCAATGGTATTCTGCCTTGTATAACACACATTTACCAGTCTAGTCTCCTTTAAGTAAAGAACATAGGATTCATACAGTGTTTCATGTGATCTTAACTTGAATTAAAACTGACTTGGAGAATTTCTTTGAGCTGTTCTAAACAAGTTCTCATCTGTTTACAGTCATTTTCTCCGAATTATCCATGTTTTCATGTAGTTTCCTATATTCTGCCTTCTGGTCCAAGTATAAGCTTTGCCCACTTTATCAAACAACTTCCTACACACTGTTATGAACTGAGGCAGCTCGGGAACATTGTCTCTCAACTGTGTTATAGAGTGTAGTACTACATTTCAGTGAAGTGTAAGGCTTTCCAAAGCTGCCGAACGTGTTTCTTTCTCTATTTCAATGGTATTCTGCCTTGTATAACACACATTTACCACTCTAGTCGACTTTAAGTAAAGAATATAGGATTCATACGGTGTTTAATGTCATCTTAACTCGAATTAAGGATTTCCCGGATCTTAGCTACCTTTACTACACTAAGAACTGACTGGAGAATCTCTTTGAGCTGTTCTAAACAAGTTCTCATCTGTTTACACTCATTTTCTCTGAATTATCCATGTTTTCATGTAGTTTCCTATATTCTGCCTTCTGGTCCAAGTATAAGCTTTGCCCACTTTATCAAACAACTTCCTACACACTGTTATGAACTGAGGCAGCTCGGGAACATTGTCTCTCAACTGTGTTATAGAGTGTAGTACTACATTTCAGTGAAGTGTAAGGCTTTCCAAAGCTGCCGAACCTGTTTCTTTCTCTATTTCAATGGTATTCTGCCTTGTATAACACACATTTACCACTCTAGTCTCCTTTAAGTAAAGAATATAGGATTCGTACAGTGTTTCATGTGAACTTAACTCGAATTAAGGATTTCCCGGATCTTAGCTACCTTTACTACACTAAGAACTGACCGGAGAATCTCTTTGAGCTGTTCTAAACAAGTTCTCATCTGTTTACAGTCATTTTCTCTGAATTATGCATGTTTTCATGTAGTTTCCTACATTCAGCCTTCTGGTCCAAGTATAAGCTTTGCCCACTTTATCAAACAACTTCCTACACACTGTTGTGAACTGAGGCAGCTTGGGAACATTGTCTCCCAACTGTGTTATAGAGTGTAGTACTACATTTCAGTGAAGTGTAAGGCTTTCCAAAGCTGCCGAACGTGTTTCTTTCTCTATTTCAATTGTATTCTGCCTTGTATAACACAAATTTACCACTCTAGTCTACTTTAAGTAAAGAATATAGGATTCATACAGTGTTTGATGTGATCTTAACTTGAATTAAGGATTTCCCGGATCTTAGCTACCTTTTCTACACTAAGAACTGACTTGGAGAATCTCTTTGAGCTGTTCTAAAGAAGTTCTCATCTGTTTACAGTCATTTTCTCTGAATTATCCATGTTTTCATGTAGTTTCCTATATTCTGCCTTCTGGTCCAAGTATAAGCTTTGCCCACTTTATCAAACAACTTCCTACACACTGTTATGAACTGAGGCAGCTCGGGAACATTGTCTCTCAACTGTGTTATAGAGTGTAGTACTACATTTCAGTGAAGTGTAAGGCTTTCCAAAGCTGCCGAACGTGTTTCTTTCTCTGTTTCAATGGTATTCTGCCTTGTATAACACACATTTACCAGTCTAGTCTCCTTTAAGTAAAGAATATAGGATTCATACAGTGTTTCATGTGATCTTAACTTGAATTAAAACTGACTTGGAGAATCTCTTTGAGCTGTTCTAAACAAGTTCTCATCTGTTTACAGTCATTTTCTCCGAATTATCCATGTTTTCATGTAGTTTCCTATATTCTGCCTTCTGGTCCAAGTATAAGCTTTGCCCACTTTATCAAAAAACTTCCTACACACTGTTATGAACTGAGGCAGCTCGGGAACATTGTCTCTAAACTGTGTTATAGAGTGTAGTACTACATTTCAGTGAAGTGTAAGGCTTTCCAAAGCTGCCGAACGTGTTTCTTTCTCTATTTCAATGGTATTCTGCCTTGTATAACACACATTTACCACTCTAGTCTCCTTTAAGTAAAGAATATAGGACTCATACAGTGTTTCATGTCATCTTAACTCGAATTAAGGATTTCCCGGATCTTATCTGCCTTTACTACACTAAGAACTGACTTGGAGAATCTCTTTCAGCTGTTCTAAACAAGTTCTCATCTGTTTACAGTCATTTTCTCTGAATTATCCATGTTTTCATGCAGTTTCCTATATTCTGCCTTCTGGTCCAGGTATAAGCTTTGCCCACTTTATCAAACAACTTCCTACACACTGTTATGAACTGAGGCAGCTCGGGAACATTGTCTCTCAACTGTGTTATAGAGTGTAGTACTACATTTCATTGAAGTGTAAGGCTTTCCAAAGCTGCCGAAAGTGTTTCTTTCTCTATTTCAATGGTATTCTGCCTTGTATAACACACATTTACTACTCTAGTCGACTTTAAGTAAAGAATATAGGATTCATACAGTGTTTCATGTGATCTTAACTTGAATTAAGGATTTTCCGGATCTTAGCTACCTTTTCTACACTAAGAACTGACTTGGAGAATCTCTTTGAGCTGTTCTAAACAAGTTCTCATCGGTTTACAGTCATTTTCTCCGAATTATCCATGTTTTCATGTAGTTTCCTATATTCTGCCTTCTGGTCCAAGTATAAGCTTTGCCCACTTTATCAAATAACTTCCTACACACTGTTATGAACTGAGGCAGCTCGGGAACATTGTCTCTCAACTGTGTTATAGAGTGTAGTACTACATTTCATTGAAGTGTAAGGCTTTCCAAAGCTGCCGAAAGTGTTTCTTTCTCTATTTCAATGGTATTCTGCCTTGTATAACACACATTTACCACTCTAGTCGACTTTAAGTAAAGACTATAGGATTCATACAGTGTTTAATGTCATCTTAACTCGAATTAAGGATTTCCCGGATCTTAGCTACCTTTTCTACACTAAGAACTCTCTTGGAGAATCTCTTTGAGCTGTTCTAAACAAGTTCTCATCTGTTTACAGTCATTTTCTCCGAATTATCCATGTTTTCATGTAGTTTCCTATATTCTGCCTTCTGGTCCAAGTATAAGCTTTGCCCACTTTATCAAAAAACTTCCTACACACTGTTATGAACTGAGGCAGCTCGGGAACATTGTCTCTCAACTGTGTTATAGAGTGTAGTACTACATTTCATTGAAGTGTAAGGCTTTCCAAAGCTGCCGAAAGTGTTTCTTTCTCTATTTCAATGGTATTCTGCCTTGTATAACACACATTTACCACTCTAGTCGACTTTAAGTAAAGACTATAGGATTCATACAGTGTTTAATGTCATCTTAACTCGAATTAAGGATTTCCCGGATCTTAGCTACCTTTTCTACACTAAGAACTCTCTTGGAGAATCTCTTTGAGCTGTTCTAAACAAGTTCTCATCTGTTTACAGTCATTTTCTCCGAATTATCCATGTTTTCATGTAGTTTCCTATATTCTGCCTTCTGGTCCAAGTATAAGCTTTGCCCACTTTATCAAAAAACTTCCTACACACTGTTATGAACTGAGGCAGCTCGGGAACATTGTCTCTCAACTGTGTTATAGAGTGTAGTACTACATTTCAGTGAAGTGTAAGGCTTTCCAAAGCTGCCGAACGTGTTTCTTTCTCTATTTCAATGGTATTCTGCCTTGTATAACACACATTTACCAGTCTAGTCTCCTCTAAGTAAAGAACATAGGATTCATACAGTGTTTCATGTGATCTTAACTTGAATTAAAACTGACTTGGAGAATCTCTTTGAGCTGTTCTAAACAAGTTCTCATCTGTTTACAGTCATTTTCTCCGAATTATCCATGTTTTCATGTAGTTTCCTATATTCTGCCTTCCGGTCCAAGTATAAGCTTTGCCCACTTTATCAAAAAACTTCCTACACACTGTTATGAACTGAGGCAGCTCGGGAACATTGTCTCTAAACTGTGTTATAGAGTGTAGTACTACATTTCAGTGAAGTGTAAGGCTTTCCAAAGCTGCCGAACGTGTTTCTTTCTCTATTTCAATGGTATTCTGCCTTGTATAACACACATTTACCACTCTAGTCGACTTTAAGTAAAGACTATAGGATTCATACAGTGTTTAATGTCATCTTAACTCGAATTAAGGATTTCCCGGATCTTAGCTACCTTTTCTACACTAAGAACTGACTTGGAGAATCTCTTTGAGCTGTTCTAAACAAGTTCTCATCTGTTTACAGTCATTTTCTCCGAATTATCCATGTTTTCATGTAGTTTCCTATATTCTGCCTTCTGGTCCAATTATAAGCTTTGCCCAGTTTATCAAACAACTTCCTACACACTGTTATGAACTGAGGCAGCTTGGGAACATTGTCTCTCAACTGTGTTATAGAGTGTAGTACTACATTTCAGTGAAGTGTAAGGCTTTCCAAAGCTGCCGAACGTGTTTCTTTCTCTATTTCAATGGTATTCTGCCTTGTATAACACACATTTACCGGTCTAGTCTCCTTTAAGTAAAGAATATAGGATTCATACAGTGTTTCATGTGATCTTAACTTGAATTAAAACTGACTTGGAGAATCTCTTTGAGCTGTTCTAAACAAGTTCTCATCTGTTTACAGTCATTTTCTCCGAATTATCCATGTTTTCATGTAGTTTCCTATATTCTGCCTTCTGGTCCAAGTATAAGCTTTGCCCACTTTATCAAACAACTTCCTACACACTGTTATGAACTGAGGCAGCTCGGGAACATTGTCTCTCAACTGTGTTATAGAGTGTAGTACTACATTTCAGTGAAGTGTAAGGCTTTCCAAAGCTGCCGAACGTGTTTCTTTCTCTATTTCAATGGTATTCTGCCTTGTATAACACACATTTACCAGTCTAGTCTCCTTTAAGTAAAGAACATAGGATTCATACAGTGTTTCATGTGATCTTAACTTGAATTAAAACTGACTTGGAGAATTTCTTTGAGCTGTTCTAAACAAGTTCTCATCTGTTTACAGTCATTTTCTCCGAATTATCCATGTTTTCATGTAGTTTCCTATATTCTGCCTTCTGG
This sequence comes from Pipistrellus hanaki, assembly GCF_964339955.1. NCBI lineage: Eukaryota > Metazoa > Chordata > Mammalia > Chiroptera > Vespertilionidae > Pipistrellus > Pipistrellus hanaki. The sequence continues at coordinate 1,226,457 of NC_140509.1, read as the reverse complement.
TCCAAGTATAAGCTTTGCCCACTTTATCAAACAACTTCCTACACACTGTTATGAACTGAGGCAGCTCGGGAACATTGTCTCTCAACTGTGTTATAGAGTGTAGTACTACATTTCAGTGAAGTGTAAGGCTTTCCAAAGCTGCCGAACGTGTTTCTTTCTCTATTTCAATGGTATTCTGCCTTGTATAACACACATTTACCACTCTAGTCGACTTTAAGTAAAGAATATAGGATTCATACGGTGTTTAATGTCATCTTAACTCGAATTAAGGATTTCCCGGATCTTAGCTACCTTTACTACACTAAGAACTGACTGGAGAATCTCTTTGAGCTGTTCTAAACAAGTTCTCATCTGTTTACACTCATTTTCTCTGAATTATCCATGTTTTCATGTAGTTTCCTATATTCTGCCTTCTGGTCCAAGTATAAGCTTTGCCCACTTTATCAAACAACTTCCTACACACTGTTATGAACTGAGGCAGCTCGGGAACATTGTCTCTCAACTGTGTTATAGAGTGTAGTACTACATTTCAGTGAAGTGTAAGGCTTTCCAAAGCTGCCGAACCTGTTTCTTTCTCTATTTCAATGGTATTCTGCCTTGTATAACACACATTTACCACTCTAGTCTCCTTTAAGTAAAGAATATAGGATTCGTACAGTGTTTCATGTGAACTTAACTCGAATTAAGGATTTCCCGGATCTTAGCTACCTTTACTACACTAAGAACTGACCGGAGAATCTCTTTGAGCTGTTCTAAACAAGTTCTCATCTGTTTACAGTCATTTTCTCTGAATTATGCATGTTTTCATGTAGTTTCCTACATTCAGCCTTCTGGTCCAAGTATAAGCTTTGCCCACTTTATCAAACAACTTCCTACACACTGTTGTGAACTGAGGCAGCTTGGGAACATTGTCTCCCAACTGTGTTATAGAGTGTAGTACTACATTTCAGTGAAGTGTAAGGCTTTCCAAAGCTGCCGAACGTGTTTCTTTCTCTATTTCAATTGTATTCTGCCTTGTATAACACAAATTTACCACTCTAGTCTACTTTAAGTAAAGAATATAGGATTCATACAGTGTTTGATGTGATCTTAACTTGAATTAAGGATTTCCCGGATCTTAGCTACCTTTTCTACACTAAGAACTGACTTGGAGAATCTCTTTGAGCTGTTCTAAAGAAGTTCTCATCTGTTTACAGTCATTTTCTCTGAATTATCCATGTTTTCATGTAGTTTCCTATATTCTGCCTTCTGGTCCAAGTATAAGCTTTGCCCACTTTATCAAACAACTTCCTACACACTGTTATGAACTGAGGCAGCTCGGGAACATTGTCTCTCAACTGTGTTATAGAGTGTAGTACTACATTTCAGTGAAGTGTAAGGCTTTCCAAAGCTGCCGAACGTGTTTCTTTCTCTGTTTCAATGGTATTCTGCCTTGTATAACACACATTTACCAGTCTAGTCTCCTTTAAGTAAAGAATATAGGATTCATACAGTGTTTCATGTGATCTTAACTTGAATTAAAACTGACTTGGAGAATCTCTTTGAGCTGTTCTAAACAAGTTCTCATCTGTTTACAGTCATTTTCTCCGAATTATCCATGTTTTCATGTAGTTTCCTATATTCTGCCTTCTGGTCCAAGTATAAGCTTTGCCCACTTTATCAAAAAACTTCCTACACACTGTTATGAACTGAGGCAGCTCGGGAACATTGTCTCTAAACTGTGTTATAGAGTGTAGTACTACATTTCAGTGAAGTGTAAGGCTTTCCAAAGCTGCCGAACGTGTTTCTTTCTCTATTTCAATGGTATTCTGCCTTGTATAACACACATTTACCACTCTAGTCTCCTTTAAGTAAAGAATATAGGACTCATACAGTGTTTCATGTCATCTTAACTCGAATTAAGGATTTCCCGGATCTTATCTGCCTTTACTACACTAAGAACTGACTTGGAGAATCTCTTTCAGCTGTTCTAAACAAGTTCTCATCTGTTTACAGTCATTTTCTCTGAATTATCCATGTTTTCATGCAGTTTCCTATATTCTGCCTTCTGGTCCAGGTATAAGCTTTGCCCACTTTATCAAACAACTTCCTACACACTGTTATGAACTGAGGCAGCTCGGGAACATTGTCTCTCAACTGTGTTATAGAGTGTAGTACTACATTTCATTGAAGTGTAAGGCTTTCCAAAGCTGCCGAAAGTGTTTCTTTCTCTATTTCAATGGTATTCTGCCTTGTATAACACACATTTACTACTCTAGTCGACTTTAAGTAAAGAATATAGGATTCATACAGTGTTTCATGTGATCTTAACTTGAATTAAGGATTTTCCGGATCTTAGCTACCTTTTCTACACTAAGAACTGACTTGGAGAATCTCTTTGAGCTGTTCTAAACAAGTTCTCATCGGTTTACAGTCATTTTCTCCGAATTATCCATGTTTTCATGTAGTTTCCTATATTCTGCCTTCTGGTCCAAGTATAAGCTTTGCCCACTTTATCAAACAACTTCCTACACACTGTTATGAACTGAGGCAGCTCGGGAACATTGTCTCTCAACTGTGTTATAGAGTGTAGTACTACATTTCAGTGAAGTGTAAGGCTTTCCAAAGCTGCCGAACGTGTTTCTTTCTCTATTTCAATGGTATTCTGCCTTGTATAACACACATTTACCAGTCTAGTCTCCTTTAAGTAAAGAACATAGGATTCATACAGTGTTTCATGTGATCTTAACTTGAATTAAAACTGACTTGGAGAATTTCTTTGAGCTGTTCTAAACAAGTTCTCATCTGTTTACAGTCATTTTCTCCGAATTATCCATGTTTTCATGTAGTTTCCTATATTCTGCCTTCTGGTCCAAGTATAAGCTTTGCCCACTTTATCAAACAACTTCCTACACACTGTTATGAACTGAGGCAGCTCGGGAACATTGTCTCTCAACTGTGTTATAGAGTGTAGTACTACATTTCAGTGAAGTGTAAGGCTTTCCAAAGCTGCCGAACGTGTTTCTTTCTCTATTTCAATGGTATTCTGCCTTGTATAACACACATTTACCACTCTAGTCGACTTTAAGTAAAGAATATAGGATTCATACGGTGTTTAATGTCATCTTAACTCGAATTAAGGATTTCCCGGATCTTAGCTACCTTTACTACACTAAGAACTGACTGGAGAATCTCTTTGAGCTGTTCTAAACAAGTTCTCATCTGTTTACACTCATTTTCTCTGAATTATCCATGTTTTCATGTAGTTTCCTATATTCTGCCTTCTGGTCCAAGTATAAGCTTTGCCCACTTTATCAAACAACTTCCTACACACTGTTATGAACTGAGGCAGCTCGGGAACATTGTCTCTCAACTGTGTTATAGAGTGTAGTACTACATTTCAGTGAAGTGTAAGGCTTTCCAAAGCTGCCGAACCTGTTTCTTTCTCTATTTCAATGGTATTCTGCCTTGTATAACACACATTTACCACTCTAGTCTCCTTTAAGTAAAGAATATAGGATTCGTACAGTGTTTCATGTGAACTTAACTCGAATTAAGGATTTCCCGGATCTTAGCTACCTTTACTACACTAAGAACTGACCGGAGAATCTCTTTGAGCTGTTCTAAACAAGTTCTCATCTGTTTACAGTCATTTTCTCTGAATTATGCATGTTTTCATGTAGTTTCCTACATTCAGCCTTCTGGTCCAAGTATAAGCTTTGCCCACTTTATCAAACAACTTCCTACACACTGTTGTGAACTGAGGCAGCTTGGGAACATTGTCTCCCAACTGTGTTATAGAGTGTAGTACTACATTTCAGTGAAGTGTAAGGCTTTCCAAAGCTGCCGAACGTGTTTCTTTCTCTATTTCAATTGTATTCTGCCTTGTATAACACAAATTTACCACTCTAGTCTACTTTAAGTAAAGAATATAGGATTCATACAGTGTTTGATGTGATCTTAACTTGAATTAAGGATTTCCCGGATCTTAGCTACCTTTTCTACACTAAGAACTGACTTGGAGAATCTCTTTGAGCTGTTCTAAAGAAGTTCTCATCTGTTTACAGTCATTTTCTCTGAATTATCCATGTTTTCATGTAGTTTCCTATATTCTGCCTTCTGGTCCAAGTATAAGCTTTGCCCACTTTATCAAACAACTTCCTACACACTGTTATGAACTGAGGCAGCTCGGGAACATTGTCTCTCAACTGTGTTATAGAGTGTAGTACTACATTTCAGTGAAGTGTAAGGCTTTCCAAAGCTGCCGAACGTGTTTCTTTCTCTGTTTCAATGGTATTCTGCCTTGTATAACACACATTTACCAGTCTAGTCTCCTTTAAGTAAAGAATATAGGATTCATACAGTGTTTCATGTGATCTTAACTTGAATTAAAACTGACTTGGAGAATCTCTTTGAGCTGTTCTAAACAAGTTCTCATCTGTTTACAGTCATTTTCTCCGAATTATCCATGTTTTCATGTAGTTTCCTATATTCTGCCTTCTGGTCCAAGTATAAGCTTTGCCCACTTTATCAAAAAACTTCCTACACACTGTTATGAACTGAGGCAGCTCGGGAACATTGTCTCTAAACTGTGTTATAGAGTGTAGTACTACATTTCAGTGAAGTGTAAGGCTTTCCAAAGCTGCCGAACGTGTTTCTTTCTCTATTTCAATGGTATTCTGCCTTGTATAACACACATTTACCACTCTAGTCTCCTTTAAGTAAAGAATATAGGACTCATACAGTGTTTCATGTCATCTTAACTCGAATTAAGGATTTCCCGGATCTTATCTGCCTTTACTACACTAAGAACTGACTTGGAGAATCTCTTTCAGCTGTTCTAAACAAGTTCTCATCTGTTTACAGTCATTTTCTCTGAATTATCCATGTTTTCATGCAGTTTCCTATATTCTGCCTTCTGGTCCAGGTATAAGCTTTGCCCACTTTATCAAACAACTTCCTACACACTGTTATGAACTGAGGCAGCTCGGGAACATTGTCTCTCAACTGTGTTATAGAGTGTAGTACTACATTTCATTGAAGTGTAAGGCTTTCCAAAGCTGCCGAAAGTGTTTCTTTCTCTATTTCAATGGTATTCTGCCTTGTATAACACACATTTACTACTCTAGTCGACTTTAAGTAAAGAATATAGGATTCATACAGTGTTTCATGTGATCTTAACTTGAATTAAGGATTTTCCGGATCTTAGCTACCTTTTCTACACTAAGAACTGACTTGGAGAATCTCTTTGAGCTGTTCTAAACAAGTTCTCATCGGTTTACAGTCATTTTCTCCGAATTATCCATGTTTTCATGTAGTTTCCTATATTCTGCCTTCTGGTCCAAGTATAAGCTTTGCCCACTTTATCAAATAACTTCCTACACACTGTTATGAACTGAGGCAGCTCGGGAACATTGTCTCTCAACTGTGTTATAGAGTGTAGTACTACATTTCATTGAAGTGTAAGGCTTTCCAAAGCTGCCGAAAGTGTTTCTTTCTCTATTTCAATGGTATTCTGCCTTGTATAACACACATTTACCACTCTAGTCGACTTTAAGTAAAGACTATAGGATTCATACAGTGTTTAATGTCATCTTAACTCGAATTAAGGATTTCCCGGATCTTAGCTACCTTTTCTACACTAAGAACTCTCTTGGAGAATCTCTTTGAGCTGTTCTAAACAAGTTCTCATCTGTTTACAGTCATTTTCTCCGAATTATCCATGTTTTCATGTAGTTTCCTATATTCTGCCTTCTGGTCCAAGTATAAGCTTTGCCCACTTTATCAAAAAACTTCCTACACACTGTTATGAACTGAGGCAGCTCGGGAACATTGTCTCTCAACTGTGTTATAGAGTGTAGTACTACATTTCATTGAAGTGTAAGGCTTTCCAAAGCTGCCGAAAGTGTTTCTTTCTCTATTTCAATGGTATTCTGCCTTGTATAACACACATTTACCACTCTAGTCGACTTTAAGTAAAGACTATAGGATTCATACAGTGTTTAATGTCATCTTAACTCGAATTAAGGATTTCCCGGATCTTAGCTACCTTTTCTACACTAAGAACTCTCTTGGAGAATCTCTTTGAGCTGTTCTAAACAAGTTCTCATCTGTTTACAGTCATTTTCTCCGAATTATCCATGTTTTCATGTAGTTTCCTATATTCTGCCTTCTGGTCCAAGTATAAGCTTTGCCCACTTTATCAAAAAACTTCCTACACACTGTTATGAACTGAGGCAGCTCGGGAACATTGTCTCTCAACTGTGTTATAGAGTGTAGTACTACATTTCAGTGAAGTGTAAGGCTTTCCAAAGCTGCCGAACGTGTTTCTTTCTCTATTTCAATGGTATTCTGCCTTGTATAACACACATTTACCAGTCTAGTCTCCTCTAAGTAAAGAACATAGGATTCATACAGTGTTTCATGTGATCTTAACTTGAATTAAAACTGACTTGGAGAATCTCTTTGAGCTGTTCTAAACAAGTTCTCATCTGTTTACAGTCATTTTCTCCGAATTATCCATGTTTTCATGTAGTTTCCTATATTCTGCCTTCCGGTCCAAGTATAAGCTTTGCCCACTTTATCAAAAAACTTCCTACACACTGTTATGAACTGAGGCAGCTCGGGAACATTGTCTCTAAACTGTGTTATAGAGTGTAGTACTACATTTCAGTGAAGTGTAAGGCTTTCCAAAGCTGCCGAACGTGTTTCTTTCTCTATTTCAATGGTATTCTGCCTTGTATAACACACATTTACCACTCTAGTCGACTTTAAGTAAAGACTATAGGATTCATACAGTGTTTAATGTCATCTTAACTCGAATTAAGGATTTCCCGGATCTTAGCTACCTTTTCTACACTAAGAACTGACTTGGAGAATCTCTTTGAGCTGTTCTAAACAAGTTCTCATCTGTTTACAGTCATTTTCTCCGAATTATCCATGTTTTCATGTAGTTTCCTATATTCTGCCTTCTGGTCCAATTATAAGCTTTGCCCAGTTTATCAAACAACTTCCTACACACTGTTATGAACTGAGGCAGCTTGGGAACATTGTCTCTCAACTGTGTTATAGAGTGTAGTACTACATTTCAGTGAAGTGTAAGGCTTTCCAAAGCTGCCGAACGTGTTTCTTTCTCTATTTCAATGGTATTCTGCCTTGTATAACACACATTTACCGGTCTAGTCTCCTTTAAGTAAAGAATATAGGATTCATACAGTGTTTCATGTGATCTTAACTTGAATTAAAACTGACTTGGAGAATCTCTTTGAGCTGTTCTAAACAAGTTCTCATCTGTTTACAGTCATTTTCTCCGAATTATCCATGTTTTCATGTAGTTTCCTATATTCTGCCTTCTGGTCCAAGTATAAGCTTTGCCCACTTTATCAAACAACTTCCTACACACTGTTATGAACTGAGGCAGCTCGGGAACATTGTCTCTCAACTGTGTTATAGAGTGTAGTACTACATTTCAGTGAAGTGTAAGGCTTTCCAAAGCTGCCGAACGTGTTTCTTTCTCTATTTCAATGGTATTCTGCCTTGTATAACACACATTTACCAGTCTAGTCTCCTTTAAGTAAAGAACATAGGATTCATACAGTGTTTCATGTGATCTTAACTTGAATTAAAACTGACTTGGAGAATTTCTTTGAGCTGTTCTAAACAAGTTCTCATCTGTTTACAGTCATTTTCTCCGAATTATCCATGTTTTCATGTAGTTTCCTATATTCTGCCTTCTGGTCCAAGTATAAGCTTTGCCCACTTTATCAAACAACTTCCTACACACTGTTATGAACTGAGGCAGCTCGGGAACATTGTCTCTCAACTGTGTTATAGAGTGTAGTACTACATTTCAGTGAAGTGTAAGGCTTTCCAAAGCTGCCGAACGTGTTTCTTTCTCTATTTCAATGGTATTCTGCCTTGTATAACACACATTTACCACTCTAGTCGACTTTAAGTAAAGAATATAGGATTCATACGGTGTTTAATGTCATCTTAACTCGAATTAAGGATTTCCCGGATCTTAGCTACCTTTACTACACTAAGAACTGACTGGAGAATCTCTTTGAGCTGTTCTAAACAAGTTCTCATCTGTTTACACTCATTTTCTCTGAATTATCCATGTTTTCATGTAGTTTCCTATATTCTGCCTTCTGGTCCAAGTATAAGCTTTGCCCACTTTATCAAACAACTTCCTACACACTGTTATGAACTGAGGCAGCTCGGGAACATTGTCTCTCAACTGTGTTATAGAGTGTAGTACTACATTTCAGTGAAGTGTAAGGCTTTCCAAAGCTGCCGAACCTGTTTCTTTCTCTATTTCAATGGTATTCTGCCTTGTATAACACACATTTACCACTCTAGTCTCCTTTAAGTAAAGAATATAGGATTCGTACAGTGTTTCATGTGAACTTAACTCGAATTAAGGATTTCCCGGATCTTAGCTACCTTTACTACACTAAGAACTGACCGGAGAATCTCTTTGAGCTGTTCTAAACAAGTTCTCATCTGTTTACAGTCATTTTCTCTGAATTATGCATGTTTTCATGTAGTTTCCTACATTCAGCCTTCTGGTCCAAGTATAAGCTTTGCCCACTTTATCAAACAACTTCCTACACACTGTTGTGAACTGAGGCAGCTTGGGAACATTGTCTCCCAACTGTGTTATAGAGTGTAGTACTACATTTCAGTGAAGTGTAAGGCTTTCCAAAGCTGCCGAACGTGTTTCTTTCTCTATTTCAATTGTATTCTGCCTTGTATAACACAAATTTACCACTCTAGTCTACTTTAAGTAAAGAATATAGGATTCATACAGTGTTTGATGTGATCTTAACTTGAATTAAGGATTTCCCGGATCTTAGCTACCTTTTCTACACTAAGAACTGACTTGGAGAATCTCTTTGAGCTGTTCTAAAGAAGTTCTCATCTGTTTACAGTCATTTTCTCTGAATTATCCATGTTTTCATGTAGTTTCCTATATTCTGCCTTCTGGTCCAAGTATAAGCTTTGCCCACTTTATCAAACAACTTCCTACACACTGTTATGAACTGAGGCAGCTCGGGAACATTGTCTCTCAACTGTGTTATAGAGTGTAGTACTACATTTCAGTGAAGTGTAAGGCTTTCCAAAGCTGCCGAACGTGTTTCTTTCTCTGTTTCAATGGTATTCTGCCTTGTATAACACACATTTACCAGTCTAGTCTCCTTTAAGTAAAGAATATAGGATTCATACAGTGTTTCATGTGATCTTAACTTGAATTAAAACTGACTTGGAGAATCTCTTTGAGCTGTTCTAAACAAGTTCTCATCTGTTTACAGTCATTTTCTCCGAATTATCCATGTTTTCATGTAGTTTCCTATATTCTGCCTTCTGGTCCAAGTATAAGCTTTGCCCACTTTATCAAAAAACTTCCTACACACTGTTATGAACTGAGGCAGCTCGGGAACATTGTCTCTAAACTGTGTTATAGAGTGTAGTACTACATTTCAGTGAAGTGTAAGGCTTTCCAAAGCTGCCGAACGTGTTTCTTTCTCTATTTCAATGGTATTCTGCCTTGTATAACACACATTTACCACTCTAGTCTCCTTTAAGTAAAGAATATAGGACTCATACAGTGTTTCATGTCATCTTAACTCGAATTAAGGATTTCCCGGATCTTATCTGCCTTTACTACACTAAGAACTGACTTGGAGAATCTCTTTCAGCTGTTCTAAACAAGTTCTCATCTGTTTACAGTCATTTTCTCTGAATTATCCATGTTTTCATGCAGTTTCCTATATTCTGCCTTCTGGTCCAGGTATAAGCTTTGCCCACTTTATCAAACAACTTCCTACACACTGTTATGAACTGAGGCAGCTCGGGAACATTGTCTCTCAACTGTGTTATAGAGTGTAGTACTACATTTCATTGAAGTGTAAGGCTTTCCAAAGCTGCCGAAAGTGTTTCTTTCTCTATTTCAATGGTATTCTGCCTTGTATAACACACATTTACTACTCTAGTCGACTTTAAGTAAAGAATATAGGATTCATACAGTGTTTCATGTGATCTTAACTTGAATTAAGGATTTTCCGGATCTTAGCTACCTTTTCTACACTAAGAACTGACTTGGAGAATCTCTTTGAGCTGTTCTAAACAAGTTCTCATCGGTTTACAGTCATTTTCTCCGAATTATCCATGTTTTCATGTAGTTTCCTATATTCTGCCTTCTGGTCCAAGTATAAGCTTTGCCCACTTTATCAAATAACTTCCTACACACTGTTATGAACTGAGGCAGCTCGGGAACATTGTCTCTCAACTGTGTTATAGAGTGTAGTACTACATTTCATTGAAGTGTAAGGCTTTCCAAAGCTGCCGAAAGTGTTTCTTTCTCTATTTCAATGGTATTCTGCCTTGTATAACACACATTTACCACTCTAGTCGACTTTAAGTAAAGACTATAGGATTCATACAGTGTTTAATGTCATCTTAACTCGAATTAAGGATTTCCCGGATCTTAGCTACCTTTTCTACACTAAGAACTCTCTTGGAGAATCTCTTTGAGCTGTTCTAAACAAGTTCTCATCTGTTTACAGTCATTTTCTCCGAATTATCCATGTTTTCATGTAGTTTCCTATATTCTGCCTTCTGGTCCAAGTATAAGCTTTGCCCACTTTATCAAAAAACTTCCTACACACTGTTATGAACTGAGGCAGCTCGGGAACATTGTCTCTCAACTGTGTTATAGAGTGTAGTACTACATTTCAGTGAAGTGTAAGGCTTTCCAAAGCTGCCGAACGTGTTTCTTTCTCTATTTCAATGGTATTCTGCCTTGTATAACACACATTTACCAGTCTAGTCTCCTTTAAGTAAAGAATATAGGATTCATACAGTGTTTCATGTGATCTTAACTTGAATTAAAACTGACTTGGAGAATCTCTTTGAGCTGTTCTAAACAAGTTCTCATCTGTTTACAGTCATTTTCTCCGCATTATCCATGTTTTCATGTAGTTTCCTATATTCTGCCTTCTGGTCCAAGTATAAGCTTTGCCCACTTTATCAAAAAACTTCCTACACACTGTTATGAACTGAGGCAGCTCGGGAACATTGTCTCTAAACTGTGTTATAGAGTGTAGTACTACATTTTAGTGAAGTGTAAGGCTTTCCAAAGCTGCCGAACGTGTTTCTTTCTCTATTTCAATGGTATTCTGCCTTGTATAATACACATTTACCACTCTAGTCTCCTTTAAGTAAAGAATATAGGACTCATACAGTGTTTCATGTCATCTTAACTCGAATTAAGGATTTCCCGGATCTTATCTGCCTTTACTACACTAACAACTGACTTGGAGAATCTCTTTCAGCTGTTCTAAACAAGTTCTCATCTGTTTACAGTCATTTTCTCCGAATTATCCATGTTTTCATGTAGTTTCCTATATTCTGCCTTCTGGTCCAAGTATAAGCTTTGCCCACTTTATCAAACAACTTCCTACACACTGTTATGAACTGAGGCAGCTCGGGAACATTGTCTCTCAACTGTGTTATAGACTGTAGTACTATATTTCAGTGAAGTGTAAGGCTTTCCAAAGCTGCTGAACGTGTTTCTTTCTCTATTTCAATTGTATTCTGCCTGGTATAACAGACATTTACCACTCTAGTCTACTTTAAGTAAAGAATATAGGATTCATACAGTGTTTCATGTGATCTTAACTTGAATTTAGGATTTCCCGTATCTTAGCTACCGTTTCTACACTAAGAACTGACTTGGAGAATCTCTTTAAGCTGTTCTAAACAAGTTCTCATCTGTTTACAATCATTTTCTCTGAATTATCCATGTTTTCATGTAGTTTCCTATATTCTGCCTTCTGGTCCAAGTATAAGCTTTGCCCACTTTATCAAACAACTTCCAACACACTGTTATGAACTGAGGCAGTTCGGGAACATTGTCTCTCAACTGTGTTATAGAGTGTAGTACTACATTTCATTGAAGTGTAAGGCTTTCCAAAGCTGCCGAACGTGTTTCTTTCTCTATTTCAATGGTATTCTGCCTTGTATAACACACATTTACCACTCTAGTCGACTTTAAGTAAAGAATATAGGATTCATACAGTGTTTAATGTCATCTTAACTCGAATTAAGGATTTCCCGGATCTTAGCTACCTTTACTACACTAAGAACTGACTGGAGAATCTCTTTGAGCTGTTCTAAACAAGTTCTCATCTGTTTACACTCATTTTCTCTGAATTATCCATGTTTTCATGTAGTTTCCTATATTCTGCCTTCTGGTCCAAGTATAAGCTTTGCCCACTTTATCAAACAACTTCCTACACACTGTTATGAACTGAGGCAGCTCGGGAACATTGTCTCTCAACTGTGTTATAGAGTGTAGTACTACATTTCAGTGAAGTGTAAGGCTTTCCAAAGCTGCCGAACGTGTTTCTTTCTCTATTTCAATGGTATTCTGCCTTGTATAACACGCATTTACCACTCTAGTCTCCTTTATGTAAAGAATATAGGATTCGTACAGTGTTTCATGTGATCTTAACTCGAATTAAGGATTTCCCGGATCTTAGCTACCTTTACTACACTAAGAACTGACCGGAGAATCTCTTTGAGCTGTTCTAAACAAGTTCTCATCTGTTTACAGTCATTTTCTCTGAATTATGCATGTTTTCATGTAGTTTCCTACATTCAGCCTTCTGGTCCAAGTATAAGCTTTGCCCACTTTATCAAACAACTTCCTACACACTGTTATGAACTGAGGCAGCTTGGGAACATTGTCTCCCAACTGTGTAATAGAGTGTAGTACTACATTTCAGTGAAGTGTAAGGCTTTCCAAAGCTGCCGAACGTGTTTCTTTCTCTATTTCAATTGTATTCTGCCTTGTATAACACACATTTACCACTCTAGTCTACTTTAAGTAAAGAATATAGGATTCATACAGTGTTTGATGTGATCTTAACTTGAATTAAGGATTTCCCGGATCTTAGCTACCTTTTCTACACTAAGAACTGACTTGGAGAATCTCTTTGAGCTGTTCTAAACAAGTTATCATTTGTTTACAGTCATTTTCTCTGAATTATCCATGTTTTCATGTAGTTTCCTACATTCTGCCTTCTGGTCCAAGTATAAGCTTTGCCCACTTTATCATACAACTTCCTACACACTGTTATGAACTGAGGCAGCTCGGGAACATTGTCTCTCAACTGTGTTATAGAGTGTAGTACTACATTTCAGTGAAGTGTAAGGCTTTCCAAAGCTGCCGAACGTGTTTCTTTCTCTATTTCAATGGTATTCTGCCTTGTATAACACACATTTACCACTCTAGTCTCCTTTAAGTAAAGAATATAGGATTCATACAGTGTTTCATGTGATCTTAACTTGAATTAAAACTGACTTGGAGAATCTCTTTGAGCTGTTCTAAACAAGTTCTCATCTGTTTACAGTCATTTTCTCCGAATTATCCATGTTTTCATGTAGTTTCCTATATTCTGCCTTCTGGTCCAAGTATAAGCTTTGCCCACTTTATCAAAAAACTTCCTACACACTGTTATGAACTGAGGCAGCTTCGGAACATTGTCTCTAAACTGTGTTCTAGAGTGTAGTACTACATTTCAGTGAAGTGTAAGGCTTTCCAAAGCTGCCGAACGTGTTTCTTTCTCTATTTCAATGGTATTCTGCCTTGTATAACACACATTTACCACTCTAGTCTCCTTTAAGTAAAGAATATAGGACTCATACAGTGTTTCATGTCATCTTAACTCGAATTAAGGATTTCCCGGATCTTATCTGCCTTTACTACACTAACAACTGACTTGGAGAATCTCTTTCAGCTGTTCTAAACAAGTTCTCACCTGTTTACAGTCATTTTCTCCGAATTATCCATGTTTTCATGTAGTTTCCTATATTCTGCCTTCTGGTCCAAGTATAAGCTTTGCCCACTTTATCAAACAACTTCCTACACACTGTTATGAACTGAGGCAGCTCGGGAACATTGTCTCTCAACTGTGTTATATACTGTAGTACTATATTTCAGTGAAGTGAAAGGCTTTCCAAAGCTGCCGAACGTGTTTCTTTCTCTATTTCAATTGTATTCTGCCTGGTATAACACACATTTACCACTCTAGTCTCCTTTAAGTAAAGAATATAGGATTCATACAGTGTTTCATGTGATCTTAACTTGAATTAAGGATTTCGCGGATCTTAGCTACCTTTTCTACACTAAGAACTGACTTGGAGAATCTCTTTGAGCTGTTCTAAACAAGTTCTCATCTGTTTACAGTCATTTTCTCCGAATTATCCATGTTTTCATGTAGTTTCCTATATTCTGCCTTCTGGTCCAAGTATAAGCTTTGCCCACTTTATCAAAAAACTTCCTACACACTGTTATGAACTGAGGCAGCTCGGGAACATTGTCTCTAAACTGTGTTATAGAGTGTAGTACTACATTTCAGTGAAGTGTAAGGCTTTCCAAAGCTGCCGAACGTGTTTCTTTCTCTATTTCAATGGTATTCTGCCTTGTATAACACACATTTACCACTCTAGTCTCCTTTAAGTAAAGAATATAGGACTCATACAGTGTTTCATGTCATCTTAACTCGAATTAAGGATTTCCCGGATCTTATCTGCGTTTACTACACTAAGAACTGACTTGGAGAATCTCTTTCAGCTGTTCTAAACAAGTTCTCATCTGTTTACAGTCATTTTCTCTGAATTATCCATGTTTTCATGCATTTTCCTATATTCTGCCTTCTGGTCCAGGTATAAGCTTTGCCCACTTTATCAAACAACTTCCTACACACTGTTATGAACTGAGGCAGCTCGGGAACATTGTCTCTCAACTGTGTTATAGAGTGTAGTACTACATTTCATTGAAGTGTAAGGATTTCCAAAGCTGCCGAAAGTGTTTCTTTCTCTATTTCAATGGTATTCTGCCTTGTATAACACACATTTACTACTCTAGTCGACTTTAAGTAAAGAATATAGGATTCATACAGTGTTTCATGTGATCTTAACTTGAATTAAGGATTTCCCGGATCTTAGCTACCTTTTCTACACTAAGAACTGACTTGGAGAATCTCTTTGAGCTGTTCTAAACTAGTTCTCATCGGTTTACAGTCATTTTCTCCGAATTATCCATGTTTTCATGTAGTTTCCTATATTCTGCCTTCTGGTCCAAGTATAAGCTTTGCCCACTTTATCAAATAACTTCCTACACACTGTTATGAACTGAGGCAGCTCGGGAACATTGTCTCTCAACTGTGTTATAGAGTGTAGTACTACATTTCATTGAAGTTTAAGGCTTTCCAAAGCTGCCGAAAGTGTTTCTTTCTCTATTTCAATGGTATTCTGCCTTGTATAACACACATTTACCACTCTAGTCGACTTTAAGTAAAGACTATAGGATTCATACAGTGTTTAATGTCATCTTAACTCGAATTAAGGATTTCCCGGATCTTAGCTACCTTTTCTACACTAAGAACTCTCTTGGAGAATCTCTTTGAGCTGTTCTAAACAAGTTCTCATCTGTTTACAGTCATTTTCTCCGAATTATCCATGTTTTCATGTAGTTTCCTATATTCTGCCTTCTGGTCCAAGTATAAGCTTTGCCCACTTTATCAAAAAACTTCCTACACACTGTTATGAACTGAGGCAGCTCGGGAACATTGTCTCTCAACTGTGTTATAGAGTGTAGTACTACATTTCAGTGAAGTGTAAGGCTTTCCAAAGCTGCCGAACGTGTTTCTTTCTCTATTTCAATGGTATTCTGCCTTGTATAACACACATTTACCAGTCTAGTCTCCTTTAAGTAAAGAATATAGGATTCATACAGTGTTTCATGTGATCTTAACTTGAATTAAAACTGACTTGGAGAATCTCTTTGAGCTGTTCTAAACAAGTTCTCATCTGTTTACAGTCATTTTCTCCGCATTATCCATGTTTTCATGTAGTTTCCTATATTCTGCCTTCTGGTCCAAGTATAAGCTTTGCCCACTTTATCAAAAAACTTCCTACACACTGTTATGAACTGAGGCAGCTCGGGAACATTGTCTCTAAACTGTGTTATAGAGTGTAGTACTACATTTTAGTGAAGTGTAAGGCTTTCCAAAGCTGCCAAACGTGTTTCTTTCTCTATTTCAATGGTATTCTGCCTTGTATAATACACATTTACCACTCTAGTCTCCTTTAAGTAAAGAATATAGGACTCATACAGTGTTTCATGTCATCTTAACTCGAATTAAGGATTTCCCGGATCTTATCTGCCTTTACTACACTAACAACTGACTTGGAGAATCTCTTTCAGCTGTTCTAAACAAGTTCTCATCTGTTTACAGTCATTTTCTCCGAATTATCCATGTTTTCATGTAGTTTCCTATATTCTGCCTTCTGGTCCAAGTATAAGCTTTGCCCACTTTATCAAACAACTTCCTACACACTGTTATGAACTGAGGCAGCTCGGGAACATTGTCTCTCAACTGTGTTATAGACTGTAGTACTATATTTCAGTGAAGTGTAAGGCTTTCCAAAGCTGCTGAACGTGTTTCTTTCTCTATTTCAATTGTATTCTGCCTGGTATAACAGACATTTACCACTCTAGTCTACTTTAAGTAAAGAATATAGGATTCATACAGTGTTTCATGTGATCTTAACTTGAATTTAGGATTTCCCGTATCTTAGCTACCGTTTCTACACTAAGAACTGACTTGGAGAATCTCTTTAAGCTGTTCTAAACAAGTTCTCATCTGTTTACAATCATTTTCTCTGAATTATCCATGTTTTCATGTAGTTTCCTATATTCTGCCTTCTGGTCCAAGTATAAGCTTTGCCCACTTTATCAAACAACTTCCAACACACTGTTATGAACTGAGGCAGTTCGGGAACATTGTCTCTCAACTGTGTTATAGAGTGTAGTACTACATTTCATTGAAGTGTAAGGCTTTCCAAAGCTGCCGAACGTGTTTCTTTCTCTATTTCAATGGTATTCTGCCTTGTATAACACACATTTACCACTCTAGTCGACTTTAAGTAAAGAATATAGGATTCATACAGTGTTTAATGTCATCTTAACTCGAATTAAGGATTTCCCGGATCTTAGCTACCTTTTCTACACTAAGAACTGACTTGGAGAATCTCTTTGAGCTGTTCTAAACAAGTTATCATTTGTTTACAGTCATTTTCTCTGAATTATCCATGTTTTCATGTAGTTTCCTACATTCTGCCTTCTGGTCCAAGTATAAGCTTTGCCCACTTTATCAAACAACTTCCTACACACTGTTATGAACTGAGGCAGCTCGGGAACATTGTCTCTCAACTGTGTTATAGAGTGTAGTACTACATTTCAGTGAAGTGTAAGGCTTTCCAAAGCTGCCGAACGTGTTTCTTTCTCTATTTCAATGGTATTCTGCCTTGTATAACACACATTTACCACTCTAGTCTCCTTTAAGTAAAGAATATAGGATTCATACAGTGTTTCATGTGATCTTAACTTGAATTAAAACTGACTTGGAGAATCTCTTTGAGCTGTTCTAAACAAGTTCTCATCTGTTTACAGTCATTTTCTCCGAATTATCCATGTTTTCATGTAGTTTCCTATATTCTGCCTTCTGGTCCAAGTATAAGCTTTGCCCACTTTATCAAAAAACTTCCTACACACTGTTATGAACTGAGGCAGCTCGGGAACATTGTCTCTCAACTGTGTTATAGAGTGTAGTACTACATTTCAGTGAAGTGTAAGGCTTTCCAAAGCTGCCGAACGTGTTTCTTTCTCTATTTCAATGGTATTCTGCCTTGTATAACACACATTTACCAGTCTAGTGTCCTTTAAGTAAAGAATATAGGATTCATACAGTGTTTCATGTGATCTTAACTTGAATTAAAACTGACTTGGAGAATCTCTTTGAGCTGTTCTAAACAAGTTCTCATCTGTTTACAGTCATTTTCTCCGCATTATCCATGTTTTCATGTAGTTTCCTATATTCTGCCTTCTGGTCCAAGTATAAGCTTTGCCCACTTTATCAAAAAACTTCCTACACACTGTTATGAACTGAGGCAGCTCGGGAACATTGTCTCTAAACTGTGTTATAGAGTGTAGTACTACATTTTAGTGAAGTGTAAGGCTTTCCAAAGCTGCCGAACGTGTTTCTTTCTCTATTTCAATGGTATTCTGCCTTGTATAATACACATTTACCACTCTAGTCTCCTTTAAGTAAAGAATATAGGACTCATACAGTGTTTCATGTCATCTTAACTCGAATTAAGGATTTCCCGGATCTTATCTGCCTTGACTACACTAACAACTGACTTGGAGAATCTCTTTGAGCTGTTCTAAACAAGTTCTCATCTGTTTACAGTCATTTTCTCCGAATTATCCATGTTTTCATGTAGTTTCCGATATTCTGCCTTCTGGTCCAAGTATAAGCTTTGCCCACTTTATCAAACAACTTCCTACACACTGTTATGAACTGAGGCAGCTCGGGAACATTGTCTCTCAACTGTGTTATAGACTGTAGTACTATATTTCAGTGAAGTGTAAGGCTTTCCAAAGCTGCTGAACGTGTTTCTTTCTCTATTTCAATTGTATTCTGCCTGGTATAACAGACATTTACCACTCTAGTCTACTTTAAGTAAAGAATATAGGATTCATACAGTGTTTCATGTGATCTTAACTTGAATTTAGGATTTCCCGTATCTTAGCTACCGTTTCTACACTAAGAACTGACTTGGAGAATCTCTTTAAGCTGTTCTAAACAAGTTCTCATCTGTTTACAATCATTTTCTCTGAATTATCCATGTTTTCATGTAGTTTCCTATATTCTGCCTTCTGGTCCAAGTATAAGCTTTGCCCACTTTATCAAACAACTTCCAACACACTGTTATGAACTGAGGCAGTTCGGGAACATTGTCTCTCAACTGTGTTATAGAGTGTAGTACTACATTTCATTGAAGTGTAAGGCTTTCCAAAGCTGCCGAACGTGTTTCTTTCTCTATTTCAATGGTATTCTGCCTTGTATAACACACATTTACCACTCTAGTCGACTTTAAGTAAAGAATATAGGATTCATACAGTGTTTAATGTCATCTTAACTCGAATTAAGGATTTCCCGGATCTTAGCTACCTTTTCTACACTAAGAACTGACTTGGAGAATCTCTTTGAGCTGTTCTAAACAAGTTCTCATTTGTTTACAGTCATTTTCTCTGAATTATCCATGTTTTCATGTAGTTTCCTACATTCTGCCTTCTGGTCCAAGTATAAGCTTTGCCCACTTTATCAAACAACTTCCTACACACTGTTATGAACTGAGGCAGCTCGGGAACATTGTCTCTCAACTGTGTTATAGAGTGTAGTACTACATTTCAGTGAAGTGTAAGGCTTTCCAAAGCTGCCGAACGTGTTTCTTTCTCTATTTCAATGGTATTCTGCCTTGTATAACACACATTTACCAGTCCAGTCTCCTTTAAGTAAAGAATATAGGATTCATACAGTGTTTCATGTGATCTTAACTTGAATTAAAACTGACTTGGAGAATCTCTTTGAGCTGTTCTAAACAAGTTCTCATCTGTTTACAGTCATTTTCTCCGCATTATCCATGTTTTCATGTAGTTTCCTATATTCTGCCTTCTGGTCCAAGTATAAGCTTTGCCCACTTTATCAAAAAACTTCCTACACACTGTTATGAACTGAGGCAGCTCGGGAACATTGTCTCTAAACTGTGTTATAGAGTGTAGTACTACATTTTAGTGAAGTGTAAGGCTTTCCAAAGCTGCCGAACGTGTTTCTTTCTCTATTTCAATGGTATTCTGCCTTGTATAATACACATTTACCACTCTAGTCTCCTTTAAGTAAAGAATATAGGACTCATACAGTGTTTCATGTCATCTTAACTCGAATTAAGGATTTCCCGGATCATATCTGCCTTTACTACACTAACAACTGACTTGGAGAATCTCTTTCAGCTGTTCTAAACAAGTTCTCATCTGTTTACAGTCATTTTCTCCGAATTATCCATGTTTTCATGTAGTTTCCTATATTCTGCCTTCTGGTCCAAGTATAAGCTTTGCCCACTTTATCAAACAACTTCCTACACACTGTTATGAACTGAGGCAGCTCGGGAACATTGTCTCTCAACTGTGTTATAGACTGTAGTACTATATTTCAGTGAAGTGTAAGGCTTTCCAAAGCTGCTGAACGTGTTTCTTTCTCTATTTCAATTGTATTCTGCCTGGTATAACAGACATTTACCACTCTAGTCTACTTTAAGTAAAGAATATAGGATTCATACAGTGTTTCATGTGATCTTAACTTGAATTTAGGATTTCCCGTATCTTAGCTACCGTTTCTACACTAAGAACTGACTTGGAGAATCTCTTTAAGCTGTTCTAAACAAGTTCTCATCTGTTTACAATCATTTTCTCTGAATTATCCATGTTTTCATGTAGTTTCCTATATTCTGCCTTCTGGTCCAAGTATAAGCTTTGCCCACTTTATCAAACAACTTCCAACACACTGTTATGAACTGAGGCAGTTCGGGAACATTGTCTCTCAACTGTGTTATAGAGTGTAGTACTACATTTCATTGAAGTGTAAGGCTTTCCAAAGCTGCCGAACGTGTTTTTTTCTCTATTTCAATGGTATTCTGCCTTGTATAACACACATTTACCACTCTAGTCGACTTTAAGTAAAGAATATAGGATTCATACAGTGTTTAATGTCATCTTAACTCGAATTAAGGATTTCCCGGATCTTAGCTACCTTTTCTACACTAAGAACTGACTTGGAGAATCTCTTTGAGCTGTTCTAAACAAGTTATCATGTGTTTACAGTCATTTTCTCTGAATTATCCATGTTTTCATGTAGTTTCCTACATTCTGCCTTCTGGTCCAAGTATAAGCTTTGCCCACTTTATCAAACAACTTCCTACACACTGTTATGAACTGAGGCAGCTCGGGAACATTGTCTCTCAACTGTGTTATAGAGTGTAGTACTACATTTCAGTGAAGTGTAAGGCTTTCCAAAGCTGCCGAACGTGTTTCTTTCTCTATTTCAATGGTATTCTGCCTTGTATAACACACATTTACCACTCTAGTCTCCTTTAAGTAAAGAATATAGGATTCATACAGTGTTTCATGTGATCTTAACTTGAATTAAAACTGACTTGGAGAATCTCTTTGAGCTGTTCTAAACAAGTTCTCATCTGTTTACAGTCATTTTCTCCGAATTATCCATGTTTTCATGTAGTTTCCTATATTCTGCCTTCTGGTCCAAGTATAAGCTTTGCCCACTTTATCAAACAACTTCCTACACACTGTTATGAACTGAGGCAGCTTGGGAACATTGTCTCTCAACTGTGTTATAGAGTGTAGTACTACATTTCAGTGAAGTGTAAGGCTTTCCAAAGCTGCTGAACGTGTTTCTTTCTCTATTTCAATGGTATTCTGCCTTGTATAAAACACATTTACCAGTCTAGTCTCCTTTAAGTAAAGAATATAGGAATCATACAGTGTTTCATGTGATCTTAACTTGAATTAAAACTGACTTGGAGAATCTCTTTGAGCTGTTCTAAACAAGTTCTCATCTGTTTACAGTCATTTTCTCCGAATTATCCATGTTTTCATGTAGTTTCCTATATTCTGCCTTCCGGTCCAAGTATAAGCTTTGCCCACTTTATCAAAAAACTTCCTACACACTGTTATGACCTGAGTCAGCTCGGGAACATTGTCTCTAAACTGTGTTATAGAGTGTAGTACTACATTTCAGTGAAGTGTAAGGCTTTCCAAAGCTGCCGAACGTGTTTCTTTCTCTATTTCAATGGTATTCTGCCTTGTATAACACACATTTACCACTCTAGTCTCCTTTAAGTAAAGAATATAGGACTCATACAGTGTTTCATGTCATCTTAACTCGAATTAAGGATTTCCCGGATCTTATCTGCCTTTACTACACTAAGAACTGACTTGGAGAATCTCTTTGAGCTGTTCTAAACAAGTTCTCATCTGTTTACAGTCATTTTCTCTGAATTATCCATGTTTTCATGCAGTTTCCTATATTCTGCCTTCTGGTCCAGGTATAAGCTTTGCCCACTTTATCAAACAACTTCCTACACACTGTTATGAACTGAGGCAGCTCGGGAACATTGTCTCTCAACTGTGTTATAGAGTGTAGTACTACATTTCATTGAAGTGTAAGGCTTTCCAAAGCTGCCGAAAGTGTTTCTTTCTCTATTTAAATGGTATTCTGCCTTCTATAACACACATTTACTACTCTAGTCGACTTTAAGTAAAGAATATAGGATTCATACAGTGTTTCATGTGATCTTAACTTGAATTAAGAATTTCCCGGATCTTAGCTACCTTTTCTACACTAAGAACTGACTTGGAGAATCTCTTTGAGCAGTTCTAAACAAGTTCTCATCGGTTTACAGTCATTTTCTCCGAATTATCCATGTTTTCATGTAGTTTCCTATATTCTGCCTTCTGGTCCAAGTATAAGCTTTGCCCACTTTATCAAACAACTTCCTACACACTGTTATGAACTGAGGCAGCTCGGGAACATTGTCTCTCAACTGTGTTATAGAGTGTAGTACTACATTTCATTGAAGTGTAAGGCTTTCCAAAGCTGCCAAAAGTGTTTCTTTCTCTATTTCAATGGTATTCTGCCTTGTATAACACACATTTACCACTCTAGTCGACTTAAATAAAGAATATAGGATTCATACAGTGTTTAATGTCATCTTAACTCGAATTAAGGATTTCCCGGATCTTAGCTACCTTTTCCACACTAAGAACTGACTTGGAGAATCTCTTTGAGCTGTTCTAAACAAGTTCTCATCTGTTTACAGTCATTTTCTCCGAATTATCCATGTTTTCATGTAGTTTCCTATATTCTGCCTTCTGGTCCAAGTATAAGCTTTGCCCACTTTATCAAACAACTTCCTACACACTGTTATGAACTGAGGCAGCTCGGGAACATTGTCTGTCAACTGTGTTATAGAGTGTAGTACTACATTTCAGTGAAGTGTAAGGCTTTCCAAAGCTGCCGAACGTGTTTCTTTCTCTATTTCAATGGTATTCTGCCTCGTATAACACACATTTACCACTCTTGTCTCCTTTAAGTAAAGAATATAGGATTCATACAGTGTTTCATGTGATCTTAACTTGAATTAAGGATTTCCCGGATCTTAGCTACCTTTTCTACACTACGAACTGACTTGGAAAATCTCTTTGAGCTGTTCTAAACAAGTTCTCATCTGTTTGCAGTCATTTTCTCTGAATTATGCATGTTTTCATGTAGTTTCCTACATTCTGCCTTCTGGTCCAAGTATAAGCTTTGCCCACTTTATCAAACAACTTCCTACACACTGTTATGAACTGAGGCAGCTCGGGAACATTGTCTCTCAACTGTGTTATAGAGTGTAGTACTACATTTCAGTGAAGTGTAAGGCTTTCCAAAGCTGCCGAACGTGTTTCTTTCTCTATTTCAATGGTATTCTGCCTTGTATAACACACATTTACCAGTCTAGTCTCCTTTAAGTAAAGAATATAGGATTCATACAGTGTTTCATGTGATCTTAACTTGAATTAAAACTGACTTGGAGAATCTCTTTGAGCTGTTCTAAACAAGTTCTCATCTGTTTACAGTCATTTTCTCCGAATTATCCATGTTTTCATGTAGTTTCCTATATTCTGCCTTCTGGTCCAAGTATAAGCTTTGCCCACTTTATCAAAAAACTTCCTACACACTGTTATGAACTGAGGCAGCTCGGGAACATTGTCTCTAAACTGTGTTATAGAGTGTAGTACTACATTTCAGTGAAGTGTAAGGCTTTCCAAAGCTGCCGAACGTGTTTCTTTCTCTATTTCAATGGTATTCTGCCTTGTATAACACACATTTACCACTCTAGTCTCTTTTAAGTAAAGAATATAGGACTCATACAGTGTTTCATGTCATCTTAACTCGAATTAAGGATTTCCCGGATCTTATCTGCCTTTACTACACTAACAACTGACTTGGAGAATCTCTTTCAGCTGTTCTAAACAAGTTCTCATCTGTTTACAGTCATTTTCTCCGAATTATCCATGTTTTCATGTAGTTTCCTATATTCTGCCTTCTGGTCCAAGTATAAGCTTTGCCCACTTTATCAAACAACTTCCTACACACTGTTATGAACTGAGGCAGCTCGGGAACATTGTCTCTCAACTGTGTTAGAGACTGTAGTACTATATTTCAGTGAAGTGAAAGGCTTTCCAAAGCTGCCGAACGTGTTTCTTTCTCTATTTCAATTGTATTCTGCCTGGTATAACACACATTTACCACTCTAGTCTCCTTTAAGTAAAGAATATAGGATTCATACAGTGTTTCATGTGATCTTAACTTGAATTAAGGATTTCCCGGATCTTAGCTACCTTTTCTACACTAAGAACTGACTTGGAGAATCTCTTTGAGCTGTTCTAAACAAATTCTCATCTGTTTACAGTCATTTTCTCTGAATTATCCATGTTTTCATGTAGTTTCCTATATTCTGCCTTCTGGTCCAAGTATAAGCTTTGCCCACTTTATCAAACAACTTCCTACACACTGTTATGAACTGAGGCAGCTCGGGAACATTGTCTCTCAACTGTGTTATAGAGTGTAGTACTACATTTCATTGAAGTGTAAGGCTTTCCAAAGCTGCCGAAAGTGTTTCTTTCTCTATTTCAATGGCATTCTGCCTTGTATAACACACATTTACCACTCTAGTCTCCTTTAAGTAAAGAATATAGGATTCATACAGTGTTTCATGTCATCTTAACTCGAATTAAGGATTTCCCGGATCTTAGCTACCTTTACTACGCTAAGAACTGACCGGAGAATCTCTTTGAGCTGTTCTAAACAAGTTCTCATATGTTTACAGTCATTTTCTCTGAATTATGCATGTTTTCATGTAGTTTCCTACATTCTGCCTTCTGGTCCAAGTATAAGCTTTGCCCACTTTATCAAACAACTTCCTACACACTGTTATGAACTGAGGCAGCTCGGGAACATTGTCTCTCAACTGTGTTATATAGTGTATTACTACATTTCAGTGAAGTGTAAGGCTTTCCAAAGCTGCCGAACGTGTTTCTTTCTCTATTTCAATGGTATTCTGCCTTGTATAACACACATTTACCACTCTAGTCTCCTTTAAGTAAAGAATATAGGATTCATACAGTGTTTCATGTCATCTTAACTCGAATTAAGGATTTCCCGGATCTTAGCTACCTTTACTACGCTAAGAACTGACCGGAGAATCTCTTTGAGCTGTTCTAAACAAGTTCTCATCTGTTTACAGTCATTTTCTCCGAATTATCCATGTTTTCATGTAGTTTCCTATATTCTGCCTTCTGGTCCAAGTATAAGCTTTGCCCACTTTATCAAACAACTTCCTACACACTGTTATGAACTGAGGCAGCTCGGGAACATTGTCTCTCAACTGTGTTATAGAGTGTAGTACTACATTTCAGTGAAGTGTAAGGCTTTCCAAAGCTGCCGAACGTGTTTCTTTCTCTATTTCAATGGTATTCTGCCTTGTGTAACACACATTTACCAGTCTAGTCTCCTTTAAGTAAAGAATATAGGATTCATTCAGTGTTTCATGTGATCTTAACTTGAATTAAGGATTTCCCGGATCTTAGGTACCTTTTCTACACTAAGAACTGACTTGGAGAATCTCTTTGAGCTGTTCTAAACAAGTTCTCATCTGTTTACAGTCATTTTCTCTGAATTATCCATGTTTTCATGTAGTTTCCTATATTCTGCCTTCTGGTCCAAGTATAAGCTTTGCCCACTTTATCAAACAACTTCCTACACACTGTTATGAACTGAGGCAGCTCGGGAACATTGTCTCTCAACTGTGTTATAGAGTGTAGTACTACATTTCATTGAAGTGTAAGGCTTTCCAAAGCTGCCGAAAGTGTTTCTTTCTCCGTTTCAATGGTATTCTGCCTTGTATAACACACATTTACTACTCTAGTCGACTTTAAGTAAAGAATATAGGATTCATACAGTGTTTCATGTGATCTTAACTTGAATTAAGGATTTCCCGGATCTTAGCTACCTTTTCTTCACTAAGAACTGACTTGAAGAATCTCTTTGAGCTGTTCTAAACAAGTTCTCATCGGTTTACAGTCATTTTCTCCGAATTATCCATGTTTTCATGTAGTTTCCTATATTCTGCCTTCTGGTCCAAGTATAAGCTTTGCCCACTTTATCAAACAACTTCCTACACACTGTTATGAACTGAGGCAGCTCGGGAACATTGTCTCTCAACTGTGTTATAGAGTGTAGTACTACATTTCATTGAAGTGTAAGGCTTTCCAAAGCTGCTGAAAGTGTTTCTTTCTCTATTTCAATGGTATTCTGCCTTGTATAACACACATTTACCACTCTAGTCGACTTTAAGTAAAGAATATAGGATTCATACAGTGTTTCATGTCATCTTAACTCGAATTAAGGATTTCCCGGATCTTAGCTACCTTTACTACACTAAGAA